>NW_028318047.1:3153754-3784505 GCF_062004578.1 Staurois parvus | reverse complement strand
ATGACACTTTGCTACAATGTGACGTAGTGAGTGTACAGCTTGTATTACAGTGTAAATTTGCTGTCCCCTCAAAATAACTCAACACAGCCATTAATGTCTAAACCGCTGGCAACAAAAGTGAGTACATTAGTGGGGCAGACCTGCTTTGCTGAGTAGGGGATCTACCTGCTGATCCCCTACTGAGCAGAGTGGGAAAATGACAGGTCCATGTCCGCTCAGTTTATGCAGAGAAGACATGGACACAGCCCACTCTGTTGTAAGGGTGGTCAGGTGTAAATGGACCAGCTGTCATCATCAGCAAACTAAACCTGGGCAGATTCACTCACACCTACTAGTTAGTCACATTCAAGTTCAACTGAACTACTACTGGGTACTGACATGACCAGAACAAATGATTATCTTCACATACATACAATGTTAGTGTTTAAAAAACAATCATTAAAATACTACACATCTTTAAAAACCTACTGTAACAGAAAACACAAACTAGACTGACTATGGTAATCCTCAAACACATGCTTGTAATTATTTGCCCTGCCGAAGTCACTGGGAAATGTAACGCATAAACACAGTAAGTTCTGTGACTAGGAGGACGGTGCAGGGAGTATATTTACAAAAACCACTGCTACTGAGTGATATTCTGGCTCGATCCATTGAATGGCATGCTTGCTTTTCATTTTGAAAATGTGAGTAGTTTTTAACTAGATTTTAATATTTTAATAAATAAACAGAAAGGGCTATGAGGTTATTTTTTTTTCTGCTTGAGCTTGATTGCAGGACAGGCACCACTAGAATCTAAGAAGTATTAACCTCTGAGGGGAAAAAGGTGTTAAAGACCTCCTATAACTATATAGGTACATCTGAGGAGGTACGTGCACATCTGAGAGCCATAAGTGTGTGAAACATTATTTGTGGAATTATCATTTGGAAACAGAGGGAGAAGTGCATGAGGGAAGTTATTTTCAGTTGAAGAGGAGTGGCTACACAGAGTGCTTTGCTTTGGAAGCATATAGAATTTGATTAATTAATTAAAAATAGGTTATCACAATATTTTACACAAAATGCACTATTTGATGATTGATTGCAGATATGTGGATTATGAGCACTGATGAGTAAATTGTTTCTTGCAGGACATTATTATATGGAAGTATTGATTGTTTAGCACTGCACTTATGAATTATGATTCTTGACATAGTACTTGACCACAAAGTATCTTCTTTGACCTGTAATTAAAGCCTAACTGCAGCCAAAAGAAAAAAGAAAAACCAGCACAGGGGACATAGCTTGCAGTCAGTAGGATGTATCCCCTGTGCTGATGCCTCTTCTTTTAGGTGAAATCCTCCTTCATCCATGCTCTTCCATCCATCCTCACTGCCATGATCCTCTAGTACATAGGGGGTTAATATAACTAAGGCGTTGTCACAGGTTCCCATCAAGAGAGTGTGAGATGGGGAAACAGCTCTCATTGTTTAAACACTGTTTGTGTGGAAGTAAATTAATGTTTTGACTGACATTCTGTGGTTTAGCCACAATATGTCACTGTTTTTCTAACACAGCCTCAGACTGCATAGATATTTGTATATTCATGAAGAGGTGGGGTTTTGCACACAGAGTTGGAGAGAACAGGAAGGAGAGAGAGAAGCCATGTTTTGGAGCATGGTGAATAAGGGGCCGTGTGAGCTGAGAATCTGATGACATCCAGGTGTGAAAGCATCCCTCAGTAACCAGAGCTGCAGCTGAGTGAAGCTGATGAGATTGCTGCCTGGAAGCTGATGAGATTGCTGCCAGGAATGCTGATGAGATTGCTGCCAGGAATGCTGATGAGATTGCTGCCAGGAATGCTGATGAGATTGCTGCCAGGAAAGCTGATGAGATTGCTGCCAGGAAGCTGATGAGATTGCTGCCAGGAATGCTGATGAGAGCAGAGGAACTAAGCAACATATACGGTGAGACCGCATGCTTGTTGGAGAGACATTTGTTCTGTTCAGAGTCACCAGCGGATGAAAAGCAGACCCGGGTAAGATCGTGCACGCACCTCATTTCAGTGTTGGCACCTTGAGACTGAGTCCAGGCCTATAGTTAGTTAGTTAGGGTCTCTGTTTGTGTCAGGCCGCAAGTGTTGTTACTGATTATTGGAAGGACTCCACAACTTAAAGTGACATTTCACATTGGAGAGCTGATAAAATCCTACAAACTCAAGCCAGACTGGCGTTTTGCTCAGAAGGAATACTCAGGCACGTGCTACAGGACCAGTTATGGGACAGGGAACACTGTAGATTTGTGTAAGATTGTAAGCTGTTGTGCTGCACCGCAGGCTAGCCCATACCATACACCCATACACTGATTCTTGCTCTTTTAGGTTAATAACAGGTTAGGTGTGGCAGCTTATTTGTGCCCGCCAGAAGGTAAATTACTTCACTTTCTACCTTCATCCATCATAAGGCTCCGTGCTGTGCAGCACAAGGGTCTCAGCCTTTGAGATGGGTGTATGTAAATTTATTGTATGTTTCCAGCATTTGTGGTTGTGTTTATTTGCCACATCTAAGTAAAATTCTGTTGTGGCAAAAGCTGTTGTTGGGGTTGCTTCCCTCGTTCGTGACTTCACTGTATCCTGGGGAGCCCACCCCGATACACGGCTTACAAGAGCATGATTATGCCCACCCTTTCTGCCAAGCTGCTTCATTCTTTGAAGCTGTACTACAGCTTCTATGAATGAAATACGATCTGTAAATGCAGGGGATGCATTTTTCAAACAACTGCCCATTGTCTATTCATAGGTCACGTTTCATTCATAGATCTCCATGTATTCATACAACTGTTCAACTTATTCATAAAGATTAAGGATATATCCTTGACACAGAAAGGCTTTGGTGCCAAGATAGTCCCATGCACCTTCTCTGCACCAAGAATCCCTGGCACTCTCACTCTCATCCTTTACTTCCTCTGTCATATAAGGGAACTCTAGACCAGTGTTTCTCAACCTTTTTTCAATCAATGCACCCTTTAACATTATGGACAGTCTTGAGGCACCCCATTCTAAAATGTGAAAAACTATTCTACTAGTTTTATATAACTTAAGAAATGAAAAAAGTGCTCCTGCGCTTATGGGTATAATCAATAGTAACAAATGACCATTTGCAGCAGTCCTAATTTGAACTAATACACACAACATCATAAATGAATACCATATGGACCATGCACTTTTTATGTGCGGTCCATATAGTTTTATATAACGTTTTATATAGTTTTATATAATGCAGCTACATCCAAACATGTAGGACACTCAACATTAGTTTTGCACACTGGTACTGAGTAGTATTCTAGTGTTTGTCTTCTCCCTCAGTTTTTCTCCATCGCTGAGCTAATGTGACCCTAACACTCATGGAAAGGGGCAGGTGAGGGTCAAACTGGGATGCTGTGCAGGCAGCTGATAGCCTCCTTAACAACTGATGGTGTAATTGGTTGTCAGGACACCGGCGGCTTTGTGTAACTAAAACACAGGCTTTTTCCACCTGTTGGCTTGTATACAAGTTTTGGACAGTTTTTAGACATTTTGCCAAGGCACCCCTGAAGAAACCTTAAGGCACCCCAGGGTGCCTGGGCACCCTGGTTGAGAAAGGATGCTCTAGACTATAAACATTAGCAAATTTGTTTGTACATATCTTTGGAAACTCGACAATTTGTCAGTTGTGTCACGTTTCCATCAACACAAAAGAATCAGGTGACATCTTTACAAATGCAACCTGGGACATGGTTTGGACTATGTTTTGAGTTGCAGTGCACATGGTGGAGCACTAATGAAACTATTACAATGTTCACCCTTTCTCCTCCAATGTCATAGAATCTGCCTTAACCGGGCCACTGTTAACATTCTCATCAGGATTTAGTTCAGCCATATCAGACTCATGAATATGAAGCCTTGATGTCAAGGTCCTTAGCTGCTTCCTCTATTGGAGAAATCCCTGCACTAGAACAAAACGAAAAAACAAGTGCAGATTCAAGGAAAACTTAGGCTAGGTTCCCACTTGGAGCATTTTTTTAATGTGTGTTTTACATACTTTTTCCAGTGGTTTCAGGCTTTTGTGTTTTTGTTTTAGCTGATGGAAAGCTAGCTACTTGGAAAATGAGAGGCAAGAAGTCCTGTGTTATGCATGTTTTTCAGGAGCTCCAATTCAAGTCTATAGGGACCAAAAATATGCAACTCTGACCCAGAGAAGTTTATAGACTTTTTTTCAGCTCTGTGCAACAAGCTTCATACGACACCATCCTTAGGAGGTGTATACAGGTACCACTGAATATAATAGGAATCTTGCTGTAAAGCATTGAAGCATTTTGGGAAATGTGCTTCAAACTAGAGATGAGCGAATCGAATATGACGAAGTGGAATTCGTTTCGAAGATTAGGAAAAATTTGATTCGCGCCGAATCCGAAAATTAGCAAACTTCAGATGCACGAATCGAATTTTCCCAAAAATGGCGGCGACATGTGTGGCGACGGAGCGGGGATCTCTGGGAAGGCGCGCAGACAAGGCGCGCTGACCCATAATGCATTCATTCATGACATGTGATCGCATTAGCCAATCAGCAGCCAGCCAGCCAGCACTGTGTAATGGTGGAGCTATAAATCGCGGCCATCTTAGAATTCTCCATTAGCCTCCGGTCATTCAAGAGAGACAGACCTGTCTGTATTAAGGACAGAGTTAGGGCCACAGATACTTTAGGGCCACAGAATCGTTACTCAGGGACACAGAATTGTTACTCAGGGACACAGAATCGTTACTCAGGGACACAGAATCGTTACTTAGGGACAGACACAGAATTGTTACTCAGGGACACAGAATCGTTACTCAGGGACACAGAATCGTTACTCAGGGACACAGAATTGTTACTCAGGGACACAGCATCGTTACTCAGGGACACAGAATCGTTACTCAGGGACACAGAATTGTTACTCAGGGACACAGAATCGTTACTCAGGGACACAGAATCGTTACTGAGGGACACAGAATTGTTACTCAGGGACACAGAATCGTTACTCAGGGACACAGAATTGTTACTCAGGGACACAGAATCGTTACTCAGGGACACACAGAATCGTTACTCAGGGACACAGAATTGTTACTCAGGGACACAGAATTGTTACTCGGGGACACAGAATTGTTACTCAGGGACACAGAATCGTTACTCGGGGACACAGAATTGTTACTCGGGGACACAGAATTGTTACTCAGGGACACAGAATCGTTACTCAGGGACACAGAATTGTTACTCAGGGACACAGAATCGTTACTCATGGACACAGAATTGTTACTCAGGGACACAGAATCGTTACTTTCTGCTTCACAACCACTATTGAATTGAAGAGTATGTCAGACAACACGCAGAGGAGTGGCAGAGGAGGCAATGTTTCAGGAGTGAGCAGACGTGGCAGCAGAGGAAGGGGTCGAGGCAGCACTAGTCGCAGCCAGAGGCCAGTGCTCCCGGTGTCATCCAGCGGTCGTGTCTCCACCGACAACCCTGCCGTCATCGATTGGTTGACTCGGTCGTCTTCCTCTTCCCAGGTCACCTCTGACACCTACAGCCAACGGTCGGTGGGTACGTCAGACACAACCGTTAGTTGGCATGGCCCGGGAGCAAGCCCACTGAAATCACGTGTCCTCTACCTGCCCCTGTCCTTTGGTGTTCCCTCACCAAGCGAAGTATCACATGCTGTGGGCTCAGCCCTACTGTACAGTGAGGAAGAGCTAACAGAGGGCGGTCAGGAACGGGGGGAGACATCCGCCTCTTCAGCAGCCAGGCGAAGAAGTACTGGCGAGGAGAGTGGCTCGGTAGCCGGTCTAGAGACAGGTCTGTCTCCTGACCCACACGCAGCCGAGGGGGCTAATAGTGACGCGGAGACCCTAATTGATGATGATGAGGCTGATCGCACTTGGCAGCCTCGTCGTCATCAGGCTATTGCTTCCGCATCATCAGGAGAAGAGGGTGCCAGCTTGCCAGCGAGCAAAACAGTCGGTGGGTTGCCCAGGAGGCAGCAGGGCTGCAGCAGTGTCAGTGGAGGCAAACGGCCACGGAGTAGAGCACCAGCTCCACTGCAGCCTACCACCACGGCCAGTAGTGGTGCCGGTGTGCACGGAGGAAGTAGCAGTCAGCCAGTGAGGAGTAGCGGGGGCAAAGTTTCCTACTCGGCGGTGTGGCAATTTTTCGTCAAGCCGCCCGAGGAAGTAAACGTAGCCGTATGTCGACTATGTGGCCAGAAAGTCAAGCGTGGCCAGGGGGCCCATGTTGGGACTACAGCGTTGCGTCAGCATATGCAGCGTCGCCATTCGGTGGCCTGGGAAAACCGTGATAAAGATACGGCGGTTCTGCCTGCCCCAGCCCCCGCTCCATCACCCGCTCCGTTACTTGCTCCATCGCCCTCGACGACTATCAAGAGTCCAATGGCAGAGTGGCGGAGCAGAAGCAGCTTCAATTGAAGGCCATACACAGGCCTAGGTTTAAAAGTCCCTCACAGTTAATTCCAATAACGAACTCTACTCCTCCGTGCAATCTACTTACGAGACCCTGGGCAGGTCTGGGTCCAATTTGTGGTAGAGACTGGTTTTGTTCAGCCATGCTTGAGCGAGTAATAACAGGTCTGTGCTGCCCTTTGGTGTCTGGCTTAATGCGCACAACACTGAACGTCCCAGCGTTTGTCAACGATTTGCCATTAAGTGATGCAAACCCGCTGAACCACGTTCATGAGGAGCCGGTACAGGGGGCCATGAATCAGTATGGACCTGGCAGCAGTATGAGCAGACGACAGAGGCACATGGCGCAGGGTGGCGGTGTAGGCAGCATTATTCTGAAGCCATACACAGGCCTAGGTTAAAAAGCGGAAGCCGTCAGCAGCGTGAGCAGACGACAGAGGCACATGGCGCAGGGTGGCGGTGGATGCAGCAGTATTCGGAAGCCAAACACAGGCCTCGGTTAAAAAGCGGAAGCCGTCAGCAGCGTGAGCAGACGACAGAGGCACATGGCGCAGGGTGGCGGTGGAGGCAGCAGCAATGGAAGGCCATACAGCACCCTATCACAAAATGGAACCCACCAACAGTGTAAGGAGACCTGAAAGTGGCACATGGCAGAGTCTGGCGATGAAGTCAGCAGCAATGGGAGGCCGTACAGGGACCCATGACACACTCTGGACCTGGCAGCAGCAAGAGGAGGCGGTACAGGGGCCCATGGCAGAGTGGCGAAGCGTAAGCAGCTTAAATTGAAGGCCATACAGAGGCCTATGTTAAAAAGTCCCCCCAGCAGCAGCGTGGGGAGACGACTATTAGTCGTCTCCCCACGCTGCTGCTGGGGGGACTTTTTAACATAGGCCTCTGTATGGCCTTCAATTTTAGCTGCTTACGCTCCGCCACTCTGCCATGGGCCCCTGTACCGCCTCCTCATGCTGCTGCCAGGCCCGTAATCTGCCATGGGCCCCTGTACCGACTCCTCATGCTGCTGCCAGGCCCGTAATCTGTCATGGGCCCCTGTACCGCCTCCTCATGCTGCTGCCAGGTCCAGAGTGTGTCATGGGTCCCTGTACGGCCTCCCATTGCTGCTGTCTCCATCGCCACACTCTGCCATGTGCCACTTTCAGGTCTCCTCACACTGCTGGTGGGTTCCATTTTGTCATAGGGTGCTGTATGGCCTCCCATTGCTGCTGCCAGGCCCGTAATCTGTCATGGGCCCCTGTACCGCCTCCTCATGCTGCTGCCAGGTCCAGAGTGTGTCATGGGTCCCTGTACGGCCTCCCATTGCTGCTGTGTCCATCGCCACACTCTGCCATGTGCCACTTTCAGGTCTCCTCACACTGCTGGTGTGTTCCATTTTTTGTCATAGGGTGCTGGCAGATTACGGGCCTCCCATAGCTGCTGCCAGGCCCGTAATCTGTCATGGGCCCCTGTACCGCCTCCTCATGCTGCTGCCAGGTCCAGAGTGTGTCATGGGTCCCTGTACGGCCTCCCATTGCTGCTGTCTCCATCGCCACACTCTGCCATGTGCCACTTTCAGGTCTCCTCACACTGCTGGTGGGTTCCATTTTGTCATAGGGTGCTGTATGGCCTCCCATTGCTTCTGCCTCCACCGCCACACTGTGGCTCCACACTCTGGTTTTTGCCCCGTGACTGTCCAAATGAGTGAAGTGTGCGGTGATTCTAAGATCGACGGCACTCATCTGCATGTCATACTGACTGACAGTATTATTTCTCTTCCCCAGCAGACTCCAAGGGCATTTAAATTAAAGGTACAGTGTTCTGCACTAATATAAATGCTCTCTGAAGCCTAGAAACACCCTTTTTACACGTTAAATTCGCAGCGAATATATTCGCCTCAAATCGAATTTATTCCGCGAATTCGGCGAATCAGCCGAATCGAATTTTTGAATAATTCGCTCATCTCTACTTCAAACCACTCACGTGTGCATCTTGCCTTAGGGAACTCAGTTGTTGTTTTGTTGTTTTAAGTAAGCCATAATGCTAGGTTGAGTTCGTAGAAAAAGAGTAGCAGAATTGAGTGTTGTGTGCTGCTATCACGTTTAGATATCTATGACATATATGTATATATAGTCATATACACATGCTGTACGTTTGTACTAAATGTGCAGACAGATGGGGTAAATGTGTGATATGCAGTATACAAATATACAGACAAAACAGCCTGTTTAGTAAATATATAACAAACGAAAGTTTTAATTCAAGGTCCCCAAAACCATTAGATTATCATCTACTGTTCAGTTGTGGGCCTACCGATCTTGGGGGGGGGGTAAAAACACTGATCATCCAAGTTGGATCTTTCTGGTATAACACTTTGTCTTCCCTGGGATTACATTGGCACCAGCAATGTCTGCAAATGTATACATATGCACAGTTTAGTGATACAAGTAGGTATGTTCGTGTACACATCACAGGAAGTAGTTTGACATTCAGCACATACACAGTGTGACATTCCTCTGATTTCTGTGACCCGCGTTTATACAGTGGAACTAGCTATGCACTTCTGGATTGTAAGTGATGTCCAGTACCATGGCATAAGGGTAAACACACAAGAGTGCTAAAGTATTCTAAACCTATGAACAAAAAATGTATTATATACTGCTGCTTACCAATCTTAAAGATGTGATGGCTGCATTTATTTTTTAAGACTAAGTCAGTGGTTCTTAACCTGGGTTCGATCGAACCCCAGGGGTTCGGTGAGTCAGTCTCGCGGGTTCGGCGGAGGTGAAGACCCACACCCGACTCATATGATTCGTGATGACATGCCCCGCTTGTCCATCATTGGCTGCAGGTGGTCACGCAACATCGCTTAGCCCAGTGGTCGGCAAGCCGCGGCTCGCGAGCCACATGCGGCTCTTTACACGCTTTAATGCGGCTCTTGTGTGCCGGGCGCCCGCTCCCCTCCCTCCTCTCGGGCGGCAGGGACTCTGCAGCGTGATCCAAAAAAAAAAACAGCCAGGGCAGCGCGCTCAAATGCAATGATTGGCCAGTCTCGCTGCCACTCACATCCTGATAGCCAGTGATTGGCTGTCAGGATGTGTGTAGGCGGGGCAGCATGACGAACGTGAGAGGAGCTAGGCGGGAATATGGCGAGAGGAACGCGTGGAGCAAAGGTAAGTGAATTGACACAGGGGGGACTTGGCTTACTACTTGCTACTTACTTACTACTACTATATAAGGGATGAATTAATATGGGGGATGAATTACTATAGGGGGGATGAATTACTACATGGGGGATGAATTACTATATGGGGGATGAATTACTATGGGGGATGAATTACTATATGGGGGATGTATTACTATGGGGGATGAATTACTATATGGGGGATGAATTACTATATGGGGGATGAATTACTATGGGGGATGAATTACTATATGGGGGATGAATTACTATATGGGGGATGTATTACTATGGGGGATGAATTACTATATGGGGGATGAATTACTATGGGGGATGAATTACTATGGGGGATGAATTACTATGGGGGATGAATTACTATAGGGGGGATGAATTACTATATGGGGGATGAATTACTATATGGGGGATGTATTACTATGGGGGATGAATTACTATATGGGGGATGAATTACTATATGGGGGATGAATTACTATGGGGGATGAATTACTATGGGGGATGAATTACTATATAGGGATGAATTACTATGGGGGATGCATTACTATATGGGGGATGAATTACTATGGGGGATGAATTACTATATGGGGAATGAATTACTATGGGGGGTGAATTACTATGGGGGGTGAATTACTATATGGGGGATGAATTACTATAGGGGGGATGAATTACTATGGGGGATGAATTACTATATGGGGGATGAATTACTATGGGGGATGAATTACTATATGGGGGATGAATTACTATGGGGGATGAATTACTATATGGGGGATGAATTACTATGGGGGATGAATTACTATATGGGGGATGAATTACTATAGGGGGGATAAATTACTATGGGGGATGAATTACTATATGGGGGATGAATTACTATGGGGGATGAATTACTATAAAACAGTGGTTCTTAACCTGGGTTCGATCGAACCCCAGGGGTTCAGTGAGTCAGTCTCGCGGGTTCGGCAGAGGTGAAGACCCACACCCGACTCATATGATTCGTGCAGTAAATATTCATTATCATGTTTTTGTTTTTGTGTGAAAATCATGTTTTAATGGCTTTGTTCTTTGTTCTTAACGGTTTTGTTCATTTTGTGCACCTATGTATAAATATATACCTATGTTTTGAATTTTAAAAATCATATTTTATTTTTCCAATTAAGAAGGGTTCGGTGAATGCGCATATGAAACTGGTGGGGTTCAGTACCTCCAACAAGGTTAAGAACCACTGGACTAAGTACTATACATTTTTTGCAAGTATAGACTATTAGCTGTTGACATTGACAGAATTCTGGTGTCCTTGTAACTTACTATGTACTGAACTAATATCTCAGTGTTTTCTGCTTTCCCAGCTATCTTTTGTGAAGTGCAAAAGTCCTCCTCCTTATGTAATGGAAATTAAATGGACAAATGGAGGACATGTTTGTTGTCCAGTTTGAAGCGCAGCCTAGGGTGATGCTGCTTTCCATACCATATATACAATACAAAAAGTGTGTTACTGGCACTGCTATTGCAGCCGCATAGTTATGCAATGGAAATAGTTTGTGTGGACCAGCTTGGCACAAATAAACTATTTAAAGCCATATAGTAAACCTGGAATACTACTTAACCTCTTCACGCCTAAGGGTAAAACAAATCTTACCGCCTAAGCACAATTTTGCAACTTTGACATGTGTTAGCAAAACCGTACATATCGTCACAACTATTTTGTACGTCCTGGTGGATTATGCCTTGTTTTTTTCAGGACAAATTGGGCTTCCTTTTGGTGGTAAATGGTAATGGATATCTCCTGATTTTTTTTTATATTACCAAAGGAAAACTGGCCCAAAAGAGTAAAGAAAAAACTTTATTTTTTTTAGCTGTATATTTCTTGCTACTACCATAACCTACCACCAAAGAACAATAATTTCTCCTGCTCCTGACAATCACAACAATACCACGTGTGTATGTTAGTTGTTGTTTGTACCCGTAGTACAGCCCAGAAACCATAGTGTGCAATTTGCTTCTTTTTTTTTTATTCTGCCACTAACTGACACGGATACTAATTTAAAAATTAAAAAAAAAAAACCCTGACCCCCCAAATAAAAAAATGACCCTGACCTTTGACTCTGACCTTGATGTTTGACCAAAACACTAACCCTAGCACAGACCTAGATCAAACCTTGATCTAGGTATTTTTGTTTATTTTTTATTATTTTTATTTATTCGTTTATTCATTTAATTATTTATAAAAAAAAATTACACACACTTGTTTTTTTTCTCTCTCTGATAGGACAGAGGGAGATACATTGTATCTCTCTCCTCCATTCAGAGAGAGAAAAAACAAGGGTGGGTGGGCTTCACAGTAACTGATCACTGTGTCAGCCAATCACAGGTTATCACAGCGATCAGGTGACCCGGAATTGGGAGTTCTGGGTCCCGATTGTTAGAATGGGACCTGGGGCTCTCAGTGACACCCCGGTCTTTGTGAAAGACAGGTACACAAATTAGCGGTCCCAGCTCTGTGAGGTTGCTAATTTGTTTGAGGTTGACATCAAGAGGTTAAAAAAGGTCCTATCAGCTTAAAAAAAAGAAAACCCCTATGTAATGAAAAACCCCAAGTACAATCCCTGAAACAAAAGCCCACCTAGCAGCACAAAAAATCCATTTAACCTAAAATGAAGGTCCAATCAAAATATAAAGAAAAAAAAGAGACACTAGATGTGCAGCACAGTGGTTAAGTGGTTAGCACTTCTGTCTACCAGTACTAGGGTTGTCAGTTCAAATCCCAAAAACGGCACTGCTTCCTGGAGTTTGCATGCTCTCCTTGTGCCTGAGTTGGTTTTCAACCACACCTCAAAGACATGCTGGTAGGTTAATTAGCTTCTCTATATGTATGAATATGAGTTAGGGACCTTAGATTGTAAGCTCCTTGTGGGCAGGGGCTGATGTGAATGCATGACATATATAAAGTGCTGTGTAAATTTATGGAGCTATAAAAGTACCTGTATTAAATAAAATAAATCCACAGAAAAATTAAAACCTGCTGGTCATAGTTCATGGACCATGCAGTGTATTATGTTTACAAAAAAATTCTCCAGGCCAAATCTGCACATACATTTTTGCAGGACCATGAACCTTGAAGTGACAGGATTCATCTTGAACCCAAGGTAATCGTAAACCCAAATCTTCCAAATCTTCCAGCATAAGCTGGAATGATTTCACTAGATCTGTTGGTACCAACTACAATACATTCAAGTAGTTGTAAACTCAGTGAGGTGTTACACAGAAACA
Source organism: Staurois parvus (assembly GCF_062004578.1). Classification (NCBI taxonomy): domain Eukaryota; kingdom Metazoa; phylum Chordata; class Amphibia; order Anura; family Ranidae; genus Staurois; species Staurois parvus. The sequence goes on along the minus strand of NW_028318047.1, from coordinate 3,771,588 downwards.
AATCCTCTTACATAAGTTGTACCTGTTTAACTGCAGTCATCTATTCTCTACATTCATTTAAAGTTCAGGATCTATACAGCTATTCTGAGTTTCCAGATACAGAGGGCATGGATCTGATGTCATACATTGCACGTATATTGCACATTGAGTGTAGTCTGATACCCCCTCCCCCTACACACACACATACACAAACAATATCATAGGGAAACTGGCAAAGCTGAGACTGTCAATCACAGAAATGACTCATGCAGATAGCACTGCAGACAGAAATCATACTAGATGCTATGGTCTGAGGCAAGCACACACTATAGAAGGATGTACTTTGTTAATTTTTCATGTTAGAGGCTTACAACCACTTTCAGCCTTCTCATTTATTACATTTTCCTGCATTTTCTATTTTTCATATTCAAGCTAAACTTGGTAAAACATGGGTTTCACATTGAGATTGTAATGTATTTCCAGCTTCCTATAGATATGTTTCTTAGCAGCTCCTTTGTTATTTACACAGTTGGTAATAATCCATGACTCACTGGACTGTATGTTTAACACATAGGTTTCCAAACAAGAAAATACGAGACAGGAAATGCTACTCTTGGTTTACAGAATCATTGGAATGATTTATTATTGTTTTTGAACAGAGTAACATTTCTGCAATCCTTCGGTGGTACTGATATCCTTTAAATTATAGTACTTGCAGTTTAATGACGTGTAACTGTGTCTGCAAGTTGAATGTTTTCAGTGATTCATAGCTGCATGTGACGTTAGTGTGCGTACATTAACCCCGAGTATTGCTGGCACCAGATGCTCAATGTTTGCTGCTATTGTTCTGCTCTAGATATCCAGTTTTACATGTATATTTGCACTAAGATCTGCCCGTCTTTATATATTTCTAGCCTTTATACTGGTTATTCCAAATTCATTTGCAGCGCTTACCGATATACCACTGTTCTGCTTTCTGTATGTAATTTAGGTTTTGTTGGCAGATGGCTGGTCTTGTTTTTCTAACTACTTTGATTGTTGTAACAGATTTAGCAGAACACTGGAAAAGAAAAAGACGATAAGGCGTAATCACTCTAGGTCATATTTTAGCTAGAAAGATTGCATGTGAACTAATGGTGGGCTTTGTTCAACATTCCCATTTCTCTCTGTGTGTTTTCTTTCTTCTCTCTCTCTTTTAATGTATGTGTGCCAAATCAGCTGGTAGAACAGACAGCTTGCTTTAAAAAAAGGCCTGGATTCTTTCTTAGATACACAGACTATAACTGGATATAACATTTATAGGTAAAGATGATCAAGGGAATATCTGATTGCCTCTCGGGGGATCAGGAAGGAATTTTTTTCCCCACAGTAACAAATTGGATCATGGTTTGCTGGGTTTTTTTGCCTTCCTCTGGATCAACTGTGGGTATGGGATTATAACTTTTTTTTATTTTTTTGTTGGTTGAACTGGATTTACTTTTGTCTTATTCAGCCAGACTAACTATGTAACTATATGTAAGAACAGCAGATCTGAAATTACAGACAAATCAGAATTCCACTGAGCTTTATAAATATGTACATGTCTTATAAACCAATGCCAGCACAGCTTAGATTTCTGGTTTGCCATACCTGTCACACAGGGGATCACTGAATACTGGTATTACAGAGACATACAGGTGAAACTCGAAAAATTAGAATATCGTGCAAAAGTTCATTTATTTCAGTAATGCAACTTAAAAGGTGAAACTAATATATGAGATAGACTCATTACATGCAAAGCAAGATAGTTCAAGCCGTGATTTGTCATAGGTGTGATGATTGTGGCTTACAGCTCATGAAAACCCCAAATACACAATCTCAGAAAATTAGAATATTACATGCAATCAATAAAACAAGGATTGTACATAGAACAATATCGGACCTCTGAAAAGTATAAGCATGCATATGTACTCAGTACTTGGTTTGGGCCCCTTTTGCAGCAATTACTGCCTCAATGCGGTGTGGCATGGAAGCTATCAACCTGTGGCACTGCTGAGGTGTTATGGAAGACCAGGATGCTTCAATAGCGGCCTTCAGCTCTTCTGCATTGTTCGGTCTCATGTCTCTCATCTTTCTCTTGGCAATGCCCCATAGATTCTCTATGGGGTTCAGGTGAGGCGAGTTTGCTATCCAATCAAGCACAGTAATCCCACAGTCATTAAACCAGGTTTTGGTGCTTTCGGCAGTGTGGGCAGGTGCCAAATCGTGCTGGAAAATGAAGTCAGCATCCCCATAAAGCTCGTCTGTGGAAGGAAGCATGAAGTGCTCCAAAATCTCCTGGTAGACAGCTGCGTTGACCCTGCACTTAATGAAGCACAGTGGACCAACACCAGCAGATGACATGGAACTCCAAATCAACACAGACTGTGGAAACTTCACACTGGACTTCAAGAATCTTGCAGTGTGTGCCTCTCCATTCTTCCTCTGGGTCCTTGGTTTCCAAATGAGATGCAAAAGTTGCTCTCATCAGAAAAGAGGACTTTGGACCACTGAGCAACAGACCAGGTCTGTTTTTCTTTAGCCCAGGTAAGACGTTTCTGACATTGTTTGTTGTTCAGGAGCGTCTTGACAAGAGGAATACAACATTTGAAGCCCATGTCCAGGATCCGTCTGTGTGTGGTGGCTCTGGATGCACTGACTCCAGCCTCAGTCCACTCCTTGTGAAAGTCCCCAACACTTTTGAATGGCCTTTTCCTGACAATCCTCTCCAGGCTGCGGTCATCCCTGCTGCTTGTGCACCTTTTTCTTCCACATTTTTCCCTTCCACATAACTTTCTATTAATGTGCTTTGATACAGCACTTTGGGAACATCCAGCTTCTTTTGCAATTACCTTTTGAGGCTTTCCCTCCTTATGGAGGGTGTCAATGATGGTTTTCTGCACAACTGTCAGGTCAGCAGTCTTTCCCATGATTGTGATTCCTACTGAACCAGACTGGGAGATCATTTAAAGGCTCAGCAACCCTTTGCAGGTGTTATGGCTTAATTAGCTGATTAGAGTGGGACACTTTGAGCCTAGAATATTGCACCTTTTCACAATATTCTAATTTTCTGAGATTGTGGATTTGGGGTTTTCATGAGCTGTAAGCCATAATCACCACAAGTATGACAAATCATGGCTTGAACTATCTTGCTTTGCATGTAATGAGTCTATCTCATTTATTAGTTTCACCTTTTAAGTTGCATTACTGAAATAAATGAACTTTTGCACGATATTCTAATTTTTCAAGTTTCAGCTGTATATCAGAAAGAGGAGAACTGTTCCTGTAGTTTAAAGATTGCAAGCACTTGTTATGTTCACAAAAAAAAAAATAATTGCAGATCCCAACAGAAATCCTGGTGAACTCCTGTGTTACCAAAGTCAAAGTATTGGGTAGGTGCAGTGTGGTGTGACAGCAGTAATAACACAGAGGTCCAAAGTGCAATAACAAATGTATTGCAGAACTTGCAAACAGTACAATAGCCCAGCAAGGGAGCTCTCCTAACCGGTAACTTACAGTCAGTGCAGCAGAGAGTCAGTTGCAGTAGGCCCAAGCTGAAGAAAGCGCTCCCACCAAGGGAGGTGGAATGCAGCCTGGCTGGTCCAACCTAAGAGGGAGCTTTCAGAAATGTAGACTTAGTCCCTGAGCTTTCCCTACTCCTCCGGAATATTTCCCTACCACTAGTGTTATCCCTGACAGACGAGTATCCACTCCCTTCACTAACCACTTCGCAAAAGCGCACCAGGGAGGTTGGAGGCAGGGACTTAATAGGACTCTGCATGACCCAAGATGGCTGCCAGAGTCACTTGGATGCAGCTTAGTCAACCGGGACAACCGGAACCAAGGAAACCAAAGAGATACCCAGTTTCTCTTTACTTCTCATCCAGCTGCAGTACCACTCCAGTTTGCAGTCTTATGTTAAACTGGGATTAAATAAGATCCTTATTCTCCAAAAATAAACCATATCTACAATTTAATAGCCTTGTAATCTAATTTGCATGTAGTTGTTTCTGTAAGATCCTCTGTGAGCTCTTAAATCTTTCCTTTTCTACCTCACTTCCATTTGTTTGGAATAAGCAGTGCACGTTAGTTGCGGTCATGTGCACTGCTCTATACACAATGCTCATCTCATAGTACATAGTCCGTTTCAAGAGCGTGCAAGAGAGAGTGGCTACACTCCTACATACAGTGGGACCATGGAGAACAAAAGCATCCACCTATAGCAGAAGTCAAATCGCAGAGGCAGAAAAAAAATTATTTGAAGGAGGCTAAGAGCAATAGAATGTACTTTTTGAGTTAAAGTGGTATTTAAACCCAAAGCAAACATTTACAGTGCCTTGAAAAAGTATTCATACCTGTTGAACTTTTCCACATTTTATCATGTTACAATCAAAAATGTACAGGTATTTTATTGGGATGGCATGTGATAGACCAACAGAAAGTGGCACATAATTGTGAAGTGGAAGGAAAATTATGAATGTTCTACTTTTACACATTTTTGTATTTCAATAGTTTTTATTAGTTTTAAGCAGTATAAAACAGAGGCGACAAAACATGCCCCCACAGGGGCTATCAATTGCACTGATAAGATAAAAAACATAATAATAAAAGAAAAACAGTGCTCTAACTTCAACAAGGCAGAAGGTACGCCCACGCAGGGGCTATCAATGGCACATAGGTTACAATGACGGTAATGAAATTCTAACTGCAATTAAAGGCAACTGTCAACTATCACCCAAAAAAACTAACAGAAATGGAAAGAAAGAAAGAGAAGAGAAATAAGAGGAGAGAAAAAGAAAAAAAAGAGAAGAGGGGGCAGAGATCCAGGAGCGCCACCATCAAACGCCAGTGCCTAACGTCAGTACATCCCCATACTAGCCAAAGGAAGCGTGGGAAAGGCATATTGCAACCATGGTTCCCATATTTTCGAGAATTTACATTGGGAGTCGTTGCATATGCTCGACATCTGCTCATTAAGCATCATATTGGTCATACGATCCCGCACCCCCTGAAAAGGGACAAACGGACTCTTCCAGGCCTGAGCAATTGTTCTGGTGGCCGACAGAAACAAATAGGACGCCAGCTTCTGCTGATGAGCAAAGAGACCCGGTATGGGGCAATGAAGCAAGGCATACCGAGCATCCCGGCGTATGGATAAATGAAACAACGTGAAAAGGAGGCCAAATACACGAGACCAAAAACGGACCAGTCTCGGGCATGACCACCAGATATGCAAGACATCGCCACGATGGCCACAACCCCGGAAACATCGGTCACTACAAGCGGGATTAGCCTGGGCCAAACGAGCCGGAACCCAATACCAACGAAACAATACCTTATAGGCTGCCTCCAGCGTGGTGGTATTGAATGAGCATTTAGCTATGAGTGACCAGGCCCTATTCCAGTCCTCCGGATCCACATCCACCCCCAGGTCACGCTCCCACTGAACAACATATGAAAGAGAAGTATGCGACGGGCGTCTGTTCAAGGCTGCATAAAGAAGGGAGATAAGGCCCGGGGCACCCGGGCGCTGCTGACAAAGCTGTTCAAAGGCCGATTTCTGGTATGGAAAAGAAGAAGTGCCCCGCAGCGAGAGTAGCCAGTGCCGCAATTGAAGGTATCGAAAAAATTCCGCCGGGGGAACATCCCGGGACTCCCGAAGAAGATCCCAGGTAGGGAAGGACCGAGAAACCAAAAAGTGTCGTACCTGCGAAAACCCATGAGCCACCCACCAAGAGAACGCCCTTGGGTGATCTAAACCCGGTGGGAAAAGAGGGTTGTTAACAATTGGAAGCAAAGGCAGAAAGGGAGACATCAGGCCACTGGAATAACGTACCGAGTCCCAGATTCGTAAGCCATGGAGCAACATCGGGCTCAGCGATATAGGGCGCAGGGCAGGGGGAAGCCATAGAAGCGCCGACGGTTGGATAGGGGCACAGTTAGGTAGCTCCAGCAAGACCCAGAAAGGGACGTCAGAGGAAGCGTGCAACATAGACAGCGGGGCAATCTGGCTCGCCTGGTAATACTTAGTTACATTGGGCACCCCAAGGCCTACTTTTACACATTTTTAACAAATAAATATCTGAAAAGTGTGATGTGCATTTGTATTCAGCCCCACTGAGTCAGTACTTTGTCGAACCACCTTTCGATACAATTACAACTGCAAGTCTTTTTGGGGATGTCTCTACCAGCTTTGAACATCTAGAGAACAAAATGTTTGCCCATTCTTCTTTGCAAAACAGCTCAAGCTCTGTTAGATTGGATGGAAAGTGTCTGAACAGCAATTTTCAAGTCTTGCCACAGATTCTCAATTTGTTTTAGGTCAGGACTTTGACTGGGCCATTCTAACACATGAATATGCTTTGATCTAAACCATTCCATTGTAGCTCTGGCTGTATGTTTAGGGTCGTTGTCCTGCTTTAAGGTGAACCTCCACCCCAGTCTCAAGTCTTTTGCAGACTAACACAGGTTTTCTTTTAAGATTGCCCAGTATTTGGCTCCATCCATCTTCCCATCAACTCTGACCAGCTTCCCTGTCCCTGCTGAAGAAAAACATCTCTACAACATGATGCTGCCACCACCATGTTTCACGGTAGGGAGGGTGTATTCAGGGCGATGTACAGTGTTAGTTTTCCGCCACACATAGCTTTTAAGCCAAAAAGTTCAATTTTGGTCTCATCTGACCAGAGCACCTTTTTCCGCATTTTTGCTGTGTCCCCCACATGGCTTCTCGTAAACTGCTAATGGGACTTCTTATGGCTTTCTTTCAACAATGCCTTTCTTCTTGCGACTTTTTGCCAGATTTGTGGAGTGCACGACTAATAGTTGTCCTGTGGACAGATTCTCCCACCTGAGCTGTGGATCTCTACAGCTCCTCCAGAGTTACCGTGGGCCTCTTGGCTGCTTCTCTGATTAATGCTCTTCTTACCCGGCCTGCTAGTGTAGGTGGACGGCCATGTCTTGGTAGGTTTGCAATCGTGCCATACCCTTTCCATTTTTGATGATGGATTGAACAGTGCTCTGTGAGATATTCAAAGCTTGGGATTTTATTTATAACCTAACACTGCTTGAAACTGCTCCACAACTTTATCCCTGACCTGTCTGGTGTGTTCCTTGGCCTTCACTGTGCTGTTTGTTCACTAACGTTCTCTAACAAACCTCTGAGGGTTTCACAGAACAGCTGTATTTATACTGAGATTCAGTTACACACAGGTGGACTCTATTTACTAATTAGATGACTTCTGAAGGCAATTGATTCCACTAGATTTTAGTTAGGGGTATCAGAGTAAATAAGGCTGAATACAAATGCATGCCACACTTTTCAGATATTTATTTGTAAAAAAATTTTGAAAACCATTTATTTTCTTTCCACTTCACAATTATGTGCCACTTTGTGTTGGTCTATCACATAAAATCCCAATACATTTATGTTTTTGGTTGTAACATGACAAAATGTGGACATTTTCAAGGGTTATGAATATTTTTTCAAGGCACTGTATTATATTGCAGCTCACTCATTCTTAGATGCGATGGCTGCATTAGTTTTCTTTTTTTTAGGCTTTCTTTACCTTATTTTAACCCTGAAGATATGGACAGTAAATCAGTTGTTTTTCAACAGAACAAGCTCTCCTGAAAATGTATCAGTTAGGAGGGCTGGCAGGGATGCTTACAATGATCAGGTTTTTTAAGTAAAACCTTTATCCCAAAAGAAAAAAAAACTGTTGCCGTACCTGCAGTGTAAGCTGGAGGTTTGCTTCAATTTGTTAAATGGACTAGCAGATTTAGGTATACTAGCATTCCCTTCCCTCCAGATGAACAATGTTGGTGTCTGATGGTACCCCCTGTGCTCCTTCATCCAGAGTGGGGGCACTCTAATACAGGAGGTGTGTTACTAGCCAGATTACCATAAATAACAGAGGGAAAAAAGCCTACAAAAAGAAAACTAAGACTGCCACAACATCTAATGATTGGTAAGCTGTAATATATCAGATTTTTGGTTTTGGGTTTAATACTGCTTTAAAAATACATGCTAAAAATTTTTTAACCAAAGTTTAGTGTCACTTCCTGCCAAGGTTACAATTGGAATAACAGAACATGTCCACACAGGGTTGTAACTAAAAATCACAGGGCTCCACAGCATAATTGTTATGTGGCTCTCTCCCCAAACAGTGGAGCCATGACTACATGTGCACTGACTTCTGGGCTAATTGATAGTTGGTGTCATTCAGCCAAGCAGTGGGGTGGCAGTTGTCTGACCCAAAGGATTCTGCAAAGAATGCCAGGGAGAAGAGTATTGCAGCAAAAGGTATAAGGGGATCTCGAGAGGAGATCTCTCCATGTCTGGGTCTGGCACTTGCCTCACTGACTGGGAGGAGGTGGGAGAGCCAAGGAAGAGAGGAATATCTCTAGCAACCACTCCATGCAAGTGGAATGGCAGGTGGCAGATGAACACTATGGGACATCTCACCCCTCCTGGTTCTGGCTGGGTCCCCTTTGCATGGGTGGCTATAGTGGTAGTCCTGCCACTGCCTCCACATTATATTATGGAGGTGAGGAGAGGGGGATGTGTTCTGTAGTCCTAAAATACTTGCTGCCAGGGCTGGGAAAAGTGGTGGGCAGGAGGGGAAGTTGCCCTGGGCACTGTGTTATTATGTGGAGTGGGGGGGGGGGGCTGTGAGGAGATAGGGTGGTTGTGTTAGGAGGGTGAATTTGGGGGTTGGCATGGGATAAGAATTGTTCTAGGAGGGGAAATTTGAGGGTGTACTAGAAGTGGTGATTTGGGGGGATGGGGCAAGAGGATTTGTGCTAGGAGGGTGGATTTTTGGGGGGTTGTGCCAGAAGAGGTCATATGGTAGAGGGGGAGAGGATTTGCGCTAGTTTTTTGTAGGGGGTGGATTTGTGCTAGTAGGGATGATTTGGGGGGTAATTGTGATAGAAGGGAAAATTTGGGGGAGGGATTTGTTCTGGGAGGATAGGATTTGGAGTGGGGGGACAGGATGTGTACGCAGAGAGAAAATTTGAGAGAGGATTTGTGCTAGGAGTGATTTTATTATAGGGGGATTTGGTGAGAAAGAGGATTTGAGCTGGGATGGGAGGGGGCAAAGATTTGTGTAGGGAGGGGGGATTTCAACAGGGGTGGATTTATCCTGGGATGAGAGTAAATTTATGCTTGGAGGTAAGCATGCAGATTAGTGCACTTTTTGGTTTGGAGGGGGGGGGAGGGGTTGCTAACACATAATGCTCACACATCTGAGGGGTACGCAATTTGGCATCTGGGCTCTAGATGACCTTGTCCCGGCAATGCTTGCTACCTTAGGGTAGCAGCACTTCTCCCCCGTGTTACTCTAAGACATGAAGTATTTTACTTGCTGTATCAGCTGGTGAAAATAGAAAAAACAACAACTAATGCAGCCACCACATCTATGACTTGGTAATACAGTATATATAACATGTTTGTACTTGAGTTTAGACTTACTTAAGTTAGTGTTCAAAATAGTTTTGAGTATATTGTTTTTCTCCATTGGTATTTGAATCTCAGTATTTAGAGATTATATATATCACTGTGGGGTTCATTCTTTCTAAAGCCAAGGGTTGCAATTTGGGGTTTGGTGGTCCAGACCTCAAACCACCAATAGAGGTACCAGTAGAGTGTGAATTGTTATTACACATATTTCAAATATATTGAATTACAGAATACAGCATATTCACAGACACTTTGTTTCATATACAAACTGTTTTTTTTATTTCCTTTTACATCAAATGTTATCTGGCTGCTCTTTCAAACCTTAGACTCATAGATGAACAGGTATAATAAAAAAGAAAAATGTGAAGTGATGGTAGCAGAGGCTGTGTAAATACATTGCTAGATTCAGAAGTTCACAGTAGGATAACACATAAATCAAAAGTGAGAAAATCAGAGGAAATGGAGTTAGAATATTTGATACTGTGGCACATTTTTGCACCTATGAATCTGTTATGAATGCAAGGCAAGCAGCTAAAAACACATACGAGAGTCTGAAAAATTGATTTCTGATACTTACTGTATTTTTCCTTTTTGGGTATCTCCTAATGTCAGCCTAATTTCAGCTTCTGCCCCAGAGGCATAACTCCTAGCTAGTCCATAAAATGGAGGCAATTCTCCACCCCCTATGTTGAATTCAATATAAATCACAATGGCACTAGGGAGAATCACATACAGTAGCTGACATGAGCAGATGCCAGGAAAGCCAATTATGATAAGCATTAGAAAAATGTTTCCAAGGTTCTGGAACATCTCATATCAGCCTACTCCATAACGTCAATCTTTTTGGTCTGGAACCAAGATGTTGCACGTTTACTGGTGTGTTTGGGGTCGTTGTCTTGTTGGAACACCCATTTCAAGGGCATTTCCTCTTCAGCATAAGGCAGCATGACCTCTTCAAGTATTCTGATGTATTCAAACTGATCCATGATCACTGGTATGTGATAAATAGGCCCAACACCATAGTATGAGAAACATCCTCATATCATGATGCTTGCACAACCATGCTTCACTGTCTTCACAGTGTACTGTGGCTTGAATTCAGTGTTTGGGGGTCGTCTGACAAACTGTCTATGGCCACTAGACCCAAAAAGAACAATCTTACTTTCATCAGTCCACAAAATGTTGTGCCATTTCTCTTTAGGCCAGTCAATGTGCTCTTTGGCAAATTGCAACCTCTTCAGCACGTCTTTTTTTCAGCAGTGGGACTTTGCGGGGCTTCTTGCAGAAAGCTTGGCTTCACATAGGCGTCTTCTAATTGTAACAGTACTCACAGGTAACTTTAGACCTTCTTTGATCTTCCTGGAGCTGATTGTTGGCTGAGTCCTTGCCATTTTGGCTATTCTTCTATCCATTCGAATGGTAGTTTTTCGCTTTCTTCCACGTCTTTCAGGTTTTGATGCCATTTTAAAGCATTTGCAATCATTTTAGCTGAGCAGCCTATCATTTTCTGCACTTCTTTATATGTTTTCCCCTCTCCAATCAACTTTTTAATCAAGGTACGCTGTTCTTCTGAACAATGTCTGCAACGGCCCATTTTCCTCAAAATTTCAGAGAGAAATGCACTGTAACCAGCATGTACAACATTTGCTGCCTTCCTTCCTTAAATAAGGGCAGTAATTGCCACCTGTTTTTCAAAGAATGAATGACCTCACTAATAGAACTCCACACTGCTATTATTTTGAACATGCCCCTTTCAATTAGTGATTCAATTACACAGAATCAGCAGCATGCATGTCATGACTGTTGGGTCTGTTGGATTTCTATTACTCTACTACACCTGCTAGTAAATTATTTGCCATGTAGAAATATAATTTCTACTAAAAACAGTGATTGATCAGGTTAGTGATGTATGACTGCCATTATTTTGAACACAACTGTATATATATATATATATATATATATATATATATATATTTGTTTGTTGTTAGTGGAGCGCGGCACAATTTTTGATATTTAATTAGGGCCACTTTGTGCAAAACCATTGCACAGAGCAGGTAAGTATAACATGTTTAATATGTATATACAAAAGAAAAGCTTTTACAATCTCTTCAACTTTCTGATGCAAGAGCTGATTTAGGGCCTTTGTTGACAGGCTTTTGATCACCTTAAAACGGTTCTAAAGGCAAAACATTTTTTTACCTTAATGCATTCTCTGCATTAAAGTATAAAATATTCCACTTACTCTTTCCCTGACCGTAAACACTTACCTGCCTCCTCTCAAGATCCAGTGCTGTCCCCATCTGCAGCAACACTTTTCCACTTTCTGGTCTCACAGGAGAGACAGGCAGTGGTGGGAGTCAGTGGCTCCTGCTGCTCTCAGTCCAATCCTGCAAGGAGGAAACAAGAGGCATGGTCGAGCTGTGCTGTATGTCTATGAACACACACAGCCTAGCTCAGGAGCACACCAACATGGGTGGTCCCACAGCACACTGCTTGCTATGGGGACACCATTGGAAAAAGAGGTAAGGGACCACTCTGTGCAATATCATTACACAGAGCAGGTAAGTATAATATCTCTATTTTAATTAATAAATGTTGCATTTAGAATCACTTAAAGTGCATAAATTCAAGACCCACTTGAAACAGGTAGGCAGGCTCATAATCCCTCTGTCTTTACATGATATATCACCAGTTAGATGCAAACTACAAAAGGAGGTATGCATGTAATTGGTGGCTGAAGCCTCTCAGTATTGGAACTTTGATGTATCAGGTATTCGGTATGCAAATGTCAGCAAGACATCCATCTATCTCTAGATAAAGCTGCACACACATTCACAGAATATTCACAGAAGGAATTTCAAGGATCCCTTTAGATGTGTATGATTATGAGTCCATGCCAGTGTAGGTATGAAGGCTTGCCAGCCCACTTTTATTAATCAAAGGAAACGAAAAGTCCACAGTTGCCCATTCAGGAGATTTTCACCAGCACAAACAGGTAACAAGAAAAGCTGAGCCACCTGGCTGACTCTTCAGCAGCACTTCTGCTTTTGTCACTGGTCCCTCAGACCATCTCACCCAGCTCTTCTGGCTCTCTGTGCTTTCCTGGTCCACTCAGCCTGTAGTTACAGTTCTCTGCAAGGCCAGGCCCACTCCTGGCCTTACAATAGAGGATCCTTTAGCACCGCAGGAACTCACTCCTCCGAGACTTACAAAGTCCCTCGGCCCCCCTGGAATCATCTAGTTGTCCCAGCTCTCCCAGTTTTTTGGACTCCTTTAGCCACCCCAACTCTCTCAGTCCGATAGACATGCAATCACTCCTCCAGCTTGGAATGCTGTCCCTTGAGCATCTCTGTCTCCTAACAGCAACTCAAACCTGTCTCCAAACAGGAGCCCTGCACTATGGTCAGGTTCTATGGTCATTATAATGGCTGTACACATCTGCACACTCAGCCAGCTGGTCTTCTGCAAGACCTGGACACTGGGTTGGAAACTTTTCCCCTCCCAAGACTCTTTTTAGCCTTCAGACTCCTGATCCCTGATCCTGGATTACAAAACCTGGAGAAAGCTGTAAAAATAGTTTTCTCCACTCATATTAAAGAATATGTAAACCCAACATTTAATATTCCTGATATGTGCCTGCTGTACCATTTAATTGTATGAAAAAGTATACTATTCTCTTTGCATTGCTTTGTTTGTGTGAAATCCCTGGTTCCTGCCTGTCCCTCTGCTTTCCTATTAACAACTGACCACACTAAGCATGAGAACACAGCATGGTCAGTTCTCAAGCCGTGCTGGAAACTCAGTCTGCTTTCCTCCAGTGATCAAGCTTGTGCTGACCCTCCCCCTTCCCCTGCACAACCATTTACCGTGAAGATCAGTGTAATGTTGTTTCCATACCCTCATCCCTCTATGCAGCTGAGAACAGAGGGTATGTGATCACTTATAAAAAAACATTAGAAATACCTTTCCCCCCTTTTTTTATTCTATACACAAATGGTTTACCTTTCATTTCTATTTTAAACTGTATAGGTTATTTGACAAGTTGAGGGTTTACATATACTTAAATACTCAGGAGCTTCGTACTCTGCATATGTGTGAACCCTGTGTCATTCCTACATTACTTTTCACAGTGACAGAGCCCCACACTGTCATACTTGTAGTTTTACAAGTACCAGCAAGTGTACATACATGACTAAAGGGACAATGCAGATGCCTTCTTTTATAGACTGGAATAGCAATGGAAAATGCTGCAGCCTCATTACTATAAGCATTGGTTGATTGCAATGGAGTCACTGACACAGTTACAGTGGGCAATATAACATGTATAATATGTTCATTTTTATTTTTAAACAAAATACAAAGATGTAGAAATCATGCCACTTATCAAAACAGAAAACAAAGTAATGTCATTTTTTAACTAGCACATTTTATGCAATTTTTACTCCATCTGTAGTGTTGATATTGGCTAAAATGTTGTTTTCCTAATATATTTTTCTGTATTGATTTCTTTCCAATGAAGTGAGAATAAAACCCTCTGGTATTACAGACGTGATTCAGGTTTTCCTCCCAGTGAGACATTTCATTTTTTCTGAATGGAAATATAATAAGGAAAAATATTCATTAAACACACGCCCTTGTTGACTGTTAATATCCTCTCTTGAGTATTCATAGACTGATGAAATATTCCTAAATAATTTTATTAAAGCCTGGAGCAATTCTCATTTTGAAAAGAGTTTTGTCTACTGGGGAACATGTGGCATGAAATTCTAGCTTTGTTTGACATTAGCAACAATAATGTCATGTATCAAATAACAATATTTAGCCATTCTTGTTTGCTACTAATGAAAAAGTATCAATTTGAATCAAATATATTTATATCCACTAAGCATTCCTTTATGCACTTCTCTTCATACTCAAAACAAAACAAAAAAAATAATACAGTGCTAGTGTATAATGGAAACTGTAATTAGAGAGATAGGGAGGCAGTCATTATGAGTCTTTGAATGTCATGCTAGTCCTCTGGACTCAATGTTCTAAGATACTGGCTACAAAATAATGTGACGATCAAGAACTTTGACATCTCTGTGGCAGCACAGTGGCTAATTGGTTAGCAATTCCGTCTGGCAGCACTAGGGTTGCTAGTTTCAAATCCCAACCATCACACTACCTCCTTGGAGTTTGCATGTTCTCCCTATGCCTGTATGGGTTTCCTCCAGGTACTCTGGTTTCCTCCCACACTGCAAAGACATGCTAGTAGGTTAATTGGGTTACTCTCTTAATTGGCCCTAGTATGTGTATGTATGAATGTGAATTAGGGACCTTAGATTTTAAGTTCTTTGAGAGCAGGGACTGATGTGAATGTAAAATATATATGTGTAAATCATTGCTTACATTTACAGGGCTTTATAAGTACCCGTAATAAACAAATTTGTTGCATTTTTGTATTGGGTCAAAGATTCTGAAAATAGTAAAGAATCTGCAAGTATGACAGCCAAGCAACAGAAGGTTGTAAGCAGTGATTAGCCTTTTCTGTCACACAGTTTTCCTTTAATAAAATCATATTATTTAAAGTGAGTCTACATAATTTGTTTTTCTTTAAAATAAAAAACATATCATACTTACTTGGTCTATGCAGTGGTTTTGCACAGAGCAGCCCCCGCCGACACAGAGTGTAAGAGTGTAACTACAGCTCTCTGCCCCTTTTTTTCCGAATGCTCGGAAAGCTGTATATATTCTGGACTTTGAACGGGTGTAGAGAAGAGAAGACTGCAGATAGGCCAGTCGCTTCACTGAAAAAGTGTTGGTGTGGTGTTGGACAGTGCCATCGTCCCTAACTTTACTGAAAATTGCAGTAAACCTATAAATGGGACTTTTAAAGGCACAAATTGTATATAAAACCAATAGAGATCTTTATTATACAAAACCAATAAAATCACATGTTGAGTAATCAGCGGTTATATGTTTTACAAATAGTACCATTTCTCATTTAAACTTTACAGAAGTAGAAGGGCAAGAAACATGACGCATTTCGAGACAAAAATTCTCTTTCAGAGGTGCCATTCTAAGATACAATTGATGCAAACACAAGTCTTGATTGGGCTTTTAAAAGAATCTGATTTTTTAAACTTAAAAATGTACAGGTATTTGTGCAGACTGACCTATGAAAGAATAATAATTCTACCAATTATTTACATTTTATTTTGCTGATAATGTGCTACCTTCAAGGTCATATGTATGTATAATAGCATCATAAACCCCTGCGGTGATTTACATTGCCCTTGCAGCTGTAGTGCAGATCATTATATTTCAGTACAATTTTTGGTGATATGCAAATTGGCCTGGGTTCAATTCACCAAGGTTTTGGTGAATTGTGTTCAAAGTTCAGCAAAACCAAACATAAAGGCTAATCTTATTGAAACCTATGAGGGGCAATCCTTGTTAAATTCTGGCCATTTTAGGACTAATAGGCAAACTACCTAAAAATGCATGCATGGGGGACATGTACCAATAATAATAAAAACAATACTGTATAGCAGAGAAAGGGCCTTTTCATGCATCTTCAGGGGCAACGCTGAAAAAACACAAATCCTTTAACCGCTTTCCCGCTGCCCTATAGTAGAACTACTGCTACAGGGCTGCGCAAAATCATGTATATATATGTGACTTGCATTTCCGGGTAGGGGGTGCGCAAACACCACTCTACCCACACCACCATTGGCGGCTAGGGATGTCAATCATCGAGGTTCCCCACTGGCACCCAGTGATCGTTGGGGAAAGCTGACAGGGGAGAGACCTGTTTGTAAGCAACACAGGTCTCTCTAATGCCAGCAAATACATGCTGCTGTGTATTTCTCTCTGCACAGCAGAGAAATACACAGCAGCATGTCTCCCTAGTAAAACACAGCACAGCACATTATGTAAAACAGCACATAGCACATTGTTAACCTTTTGATCACCCCAGATGTTAATCCCTTCCTGTCAAGTGTCATTAATACGGTGTCAGTGCTTTTTATTAGCACTGATCACTGTATTAGGGTCATTGGGATGTCAGTGGCAGTTAGTCAGTTCCTACCCAGTGTCAGAATGCCTGCCGCAGTCCCGCTATAAGTCACTGATCACCGCCATTACTAGTATAAAAAAAAATTGAAACTTCCAGTATATGTACACCGCCATTTGCAAACGCTATAACTTAAACATGTAAACCAATTAATTTACATGTATTGGGATTTTTTTTAGCAAAGACATGTAGTAGAATACATTTTGGCCTACATTTATGAAGAAATTAGATTTTTGAAAATTTCTTTACTGGATATGTTTTATAAAAAAAAGTCTAAAATATTGGGGTTTTTTTTTTTTTTCAAAATTGTCGGTCTTTTTTTGTTTATAGCTCAAAATATAAAAAATGCACAGGTGATCAAATGCCACTGAAAGAAAGCTCTATTTGTGGGAAGAAAGGACATACATTTTTTTTATGTACAGCGTTGCATGACCAACTTGTCAGTTAAAGTAATAAAGCACAGTATCGCAAAAAATGGCCTGGTCAGGAAAGGGGTAAATCCTCTGGAGGGCAAGTGGTTAAATATTATGCTTAGGTAATGTCTTAAATCTGTATGAGCTGTTACAGAACAGTACAATTTTCACAGTCAGACTCAACAACAGTATACACTGGCGTTGCATATTTGGCTGTTTATGTTTTCTTTTATAGTTAGTTTGGCTTATATGCAGCAGCAGCAGCATCCCGTTCTGATTCAAGTAAGTTTGAGAAAATACTTGTGTCAGGCATCTTAACCCCTTGACGCCGACGTAACACAAATATGCGGCCTCACGGACCTGGGCTTTTTTCCGTGGGGCCGCATATTTGCGTACCTGTCTTTGTGTTGGGAGCGCGCCCCTCAGCGCGCTCCCAGCACCGAGACCGCAGTGTCACTGAGAGCACCGGGTCCCGTTCTAACGATCGGGACCCGGGACTCCCGGTCCCGGGTCACATGATCGCTGTGATAGCCTCTGATTGGCTATCACAGTGGTCAGTCACTGTGCAGCCCGGCCCCCTTGTTTTTTTTCCTCTCTCTCTCTATGAATGGAGAAGAGAGATACATTGTATCTCTCGAACTCCTGTCAGAGAGAAGAAAAAAAAAAGTTTGTAAAAAAAAAAAAAAAAAGATAAATAAATAAATATTAAAAAAAAAAAATAAAAAAAATAAAAAAATACCTAGATCAAGGTTTGATCTAGTTCAGTGCCAGGGTTAGTGTTTAGGTCAGGGTCAAGGTCAAAGGTCAGGGTCAAAGGTCAAGATTTAAAAAAAAATTGGTATCAGTGTCAGTTAGTGTTAATGTCAGTGTCAGTTAGTGTTAGTGTGTTTTAGGTAAAAAAAAAAAAAAAAAAAAGACAAAAACAAAATGCGCACTATGGTTTCTGGGCTGTACTACGGGTACAAACAACAAATAACATACACATATATGGTATCGCTGCGATCGTCAAGAGCTGGAGAATTTATTTTGGGTTGCTCTTTGGGGGTAGGTTATGGTCATAACTAGAGATGAGCGAATCGAAGTATCCGAAGTGGAATTCGAGTCGAATATCGGAAAAATTTCGATTCGTGCCGAATCCGAAAAACAGCCTAATTCGGACGCGCGAATCGAAATTTTTCCGAAAATGGCGGCTGACATGTGCGGCGACGGAGCGGGGATGTCGGGGAAGGCGCGCAGACAAGGCGCGCTGCCCCATAATGCATTCCTCAACGACATGTGATCGCATCAGCCAATCAGCAGCCAGCCAGCCAGCACTGTGTAATGGTCGAGGTATATATAGCGGCCATTTTGGAAATCTTCATTTGCCTGCAGTCATTGAACAGAGGCAGACCGCTCTGTACTAGGGACAGGGACAGAGTTAGGGCCACAGAAACGAGAATTGGGGACAGAGAGAAGTTACTTAGGGACAGAGAACCATTACTCAGGGACACAGACTTGTTAATGAGGGCCACAGAATCGTTATTTAGGGACAAAGAAACGCTAGTTAGGGCCACAGAATTCATACTCAGGGACAGACAGAATTGTTACTCAGTGCCAGAGAATTGTTACTTAGGGCCACAGAAACGTTATTAGGGCCACAGAATTTTTACTCAGGGACAGACAGAATTGTTACTGAGTGCCAGAGAATTGTTACTCAGGGACAGACAGAATTGTTACTGAGTGCCAGAGAATTCTTACTCAGGGCCACAGAATTCATTCTCAGGGACAGACAGAATTGTTACTCAGGGACAGACAGAATTGTTACTGAGTGCCAGAGAATTGTTACTCAGGGACAGACAGAATTGTTACTGAGTGCCAGAGAATTGTTACTCAGGGACAGACAGAATTGTTACTGAGTGCCAGAGAATTGTTACTCAGGGACAGACAGAATTGTTACTGAGTGCCAGAGAATTGTTACTCAGGGACAGACAGAATTGTTACTGAGTGCCAGAGAATTGTTACTCGCACAGACACAAAATTGTTACTTGCACAGACACAGAATTGTTACTCGCACAGACACAGAATTGTTACTCAGGGCCACAGAATTCATACTCAGGGACAGACAGAATTGTTACTGAGTGCCAGAGAATTGTTACTCAGGGACAGACAGAATTGTTACTGAGTGCCAGAGAATTGTTACTCAGGGACAGACAGAATTGTTACTGAGTGCCAGAGAATTGTTACTCGCACAGACACAAAATTGTTACTTGCACAGACACAGAATTGTTACTCGCACAGACACAGAATTGTTACTCAGGGCCACAGAATTCATACTCAGGGACAGACAGAATTGTTACTGAGTGCCAGAGAATTGTTACTCAGGGACAGACAGAATTGTTACTGAGTGCCAGAGAATTGTTACTCAGGGACAGACAGAATTGTTACTGAGTGCCAGAGAATTGTTACTCAGGGACAGACAGAATTGTTACTGAGTGCCAGAGAATTGTTACTCAGGGACAGACAGAATTGTTACTGAGTGCCAGAGAATTGTTACTCGCACAGACACAAAATTGTTACTTGCACAGACACAGAATTGTTACTCGCACAGACACAGAATTGTTACTCAGGGCCACAGAATTCATACTCAGGGACAGACAGAATTGTTACTGAGTGCCAGAGAATTGTTACTCAGGGACAGACAGAATTGTTACTGAGTGCCAGAGAATTGTTACTCAGGGACAAACAGAATTGTTACTGAGTGCCAGAGAATTGTTACTCAGGGACAGACAGAATTGTTACTGAGTGCCAGAGAATTGTTACTCAGGGACAGACAGAATTGTTACTGAGTGCCAGAGAATTGTTACTCGCACAGACACAAAATTGTTACTTGCACAGACACAGAATTGTTACTCGCACAGACACAGAATTGTTACTCAGGGCCACAGAATTCATACTCAGGGACAGACAGAATTGTTACTGAGTGCCAGAGAATTGTTACTCAGGGACAGACAGAATTGTTACTGAGTGCCAGAGAATTGTTACTCAGGGACAGACAGAATTGTTACTGAGTGCCAGAGAATTGTTACTCAGGGACAGACAGAATTGTTACTGAGTGCCAGAGAATTGTTACTCAGGGACAGACAGAATTGTTACTGAGTGCCAGAGAATTGTTACTCGCACAGACACAAAATTGTTACTTGCACAGACACAGAATTGTTACTCGCACAGACACAGAATTGTTACTCAGGGCCACAGAATTCATACTCAGGGACAGACAGAATTGTTACTGAGTGCCAGAGAATTGTTACTCAGGGACAGACAGAATTGTTACTGAGTGCCAGAGAATTGTTACTCAGGGACAGACAGAATTGTTACTGAGTGCCAGAGAATTGTTACTCAGGGACAGACAGAATTGTTACTGAGTGCCAGAGAATTGTTACTCAGGGACAGACAGAATTGTTACTGAGTGCCAGAGAATTGTTACTCGCACAGACACAAAATTGTTACTTGCACAGACACAGAATTGTTACTCGCACAGACACAGAATTGTTACTCAGGGCCACAGAATTCATACTCAGGGATAGACAGAATTGTTACTGAGTGCCAGAGAATTGTTACTCAGGGACAGACAGAATTGTTACTGAGTGCCAGAGAATTGTTACTCAGGGACAGACAGAATTGTTACTGAGTGCCAGAGAATTGTTACTCGCACAGACACAAAATTGTTACTTGCACAGACACAGAATTGTTACTCGCACAGACACAGAATTGTTACTCAGGGCCACAGAATTCATACTCAGGGACAGACAGAATTGTTACTGAGTGCCAGAGAATTGTTACTCAGGGACAGACAGAATTGTTACTGAGTGCCAGAGAATTGTTACTCAGGGACAGACAGAATTGTTACTGAGTGCCAGAGAATTGTTACTCGCACAGACACAAAATTGTTACTTGCACAGACACAGAATTGTTACTCGCACAGACACAGAATTGTTACTCAGGGCCACAGAATTCATACTCAGGGACAGACAGAATTGTTACTGAGTGCCAGAGAATTGTTACTCAGGGACAGACAGAATTGTTACTGAGTGCCAGAGAATTGTTACTCAGGGACAGACAGAATTGTTACTGAGTGCCAGAGAATTGTTACTCAGGGACAGACAGAATTGTTACTGAGTGCCAGAGAATTGTTACTCAGGGACAGACAGAATTGTTACTGAGTGCCAGAGAATTGTTACTCGCACAGACACAAAATTGTTACTTGCACAGACACAGAATTGTTACTCGCACAGACACAGAATTGTTACTCAGGGCCACAGAATTCATACTCAGGGACAGACAGAATTGTTACTGAGTGCCAGAGAATTGTTACTCAGGGACAGACAGAATTGTTACTGAGTGCCAGAGAATTGTTACTCAGGGACAGACAGAATTGTTACTGAGTGCCAGAGAATTGTTACTCAGGGACAGACAGAATTGTTACTGAGTGCCAGAGAATTGTTACTCAGGGACAGACAGAATTGTTACTGAGTGCCAGAGAATTGTTACTCGCACAGACACAAAATTGTTACTTGCACAGACACAGAATTGTTACTCGCACAGACACAGAATTGTTACTCAGGGCCACAGAATTCATACTCAGGGATAGACAGAATTGTTACTGAGTGCCAGAGAATTGTTACTCAGGGACAGACAGAATTGTTACTGAGTGCCAGAGAATTGTTACTCAGGGACAGACAGAATTGTTACTGAGTGCCAGAGAATTGTTACTCGCACAGACACAAAATTGTTACTTGCACAGACACAGAATTGTTACTCGCACAGACACAGAATTGTTACTCAGGGCCACAGAATTCATACTCAGGGACAGACAGAATTGTTACTGAGTGCCAGAGAATTGTTACTCAGGGACAGACAGAATTGTTACTGAGTGCCAGAGAATTGTTACTCAGGGACAGACAGAATTGTTACTGAGTGCCAGAGAATTGTTACTCAGGGACAGACAGAATTGTTACTGAGTGCCAGAGAATTGTTACTCAGGGACAGACAGAATTGTTACTGAGTGCCAGAGAATTGTTACTCGCACAGACACAAAATTGTTACTTGCACAGACACAGAATTGTTACTCGCACAGACACAGAATTGTTACTCAGGGCCACAGAATTCATACTCAGGGATAGACAGAATTGTTACTGAGTGCCAGAGAATTGTTACTCAGGGACAGACAGAATTGTTACTGAGTGCCAGAGAATTGTTACTCAGGGACAGACAGAATTGTTACTGAGTGCCAGAGAATTGTTACTCGCACAGACACAAAATTGTTACTTGCACAGACACAGAATTGTTACTCGCACAGACACAGAATTGTTACTCAGGGCCACAGAATTCATACTCAGGGACAGACAGAATTGTTACTGAGTGCCAGAGAATTGTTACTCAGGGACAGACAGAATTGTTACTGAGTGCCAGAGAATTGTTACTCGCACAGACACAAAATTGTTACTTGCACAGACACAGAATTGTTACTCGCACAGACACAGAATTGTTACTCAGGGCCACAGAATTCATACTCAGGGACAGACAGAATTGTTACTGAGTGCCAGAGAATTGTTACTCAGGGACAGACAGAATTGTTACTGAGTGCCAGAGAATTGTTACTCGCACAGACACAAAATTGTTACTTGCACAGACACAGAATTGTTACTCGCACAGACACAGAATTGTTACTCGCACAGACACATAATTGTTACTCAGGGCCACAGAATTCATACTCAGGGACAGACAGAATTGTTACTGAGTGCCAGAGAATTGTTACTCAGGGACACCTAATCGTTGAATTAAATAGTATGTCAGACAACATGCAGAGGAGTGGCAGAGGAGGCAATGTTTTAGGAGCGAGCAGACGTGGCAGCAGAGGAAGGGGTCGAGGCAGCAGTATTCGCAGCCAGAGGCCAGTGCTCCCGGTGTCATCCAGCGGTCGTGTCTCCACCGACAACCCTGCCGTCATTGATTGGTTGGCTCGGTTGTCTTCCTCTTCCCAGGTCACCTCTGACACCTACAGCCAACGGTCGGTGGGTACGTCAGACACAACCGTTAGTTGGCATGGCCCGGGACCAAGCCCACTGAAATCACGTGTCCTCTACCTGCCCCTGTCCTTTGCTGTTCCCTCACCAAGCGAAGTATCGCATGCTGTGGGCTCAGCCCCACTGTACAGTGAGGAAGAGCTAACAGAGGGCGGTCAGGAACGGGGGGAGACATCGGCCTTTTCAGCAGCCAAGCGAACAAGTACTGGCGAGGAGAGTGGCTCGGTAGCCGGTCTAGAGACAGGTCTGTCTCCTGACCCAGACGCAGCCGAGGGGGCTAGTAGTGAGGCGGAGACCCTACTTGATGATGAGGAGGTTGATCGCACTTGGCAGCCTCGTCGTCATCAGGCAATTTCTTCCGCATCATCAGGAGAAGAGGGTGGCAGCTTGGCAGCGAGCAAAACAGTCGGTGGGTTGCCCAGGAGACAGCAGCAGGGTCGCATCAGTGTCAGTGGAGCCAAACGTCCACGGAGTAGAGCACCAGCTCCACTGCAGCCTACCACCACGGCCAGTAGTGGTGCCGGTGCGCACGGAGGAAGTAGCAGTCAGCCAGTGAAGAGTAGCGGGGGCAAAGTTTCCTACTCGGTGGTGTGGCAATTTTTCCTCAAGCCGCCCGAGGAAGTAAACGTAGCCGTATGTCGACTATGTGGCCAGAAATGCAAGCGTGGCCAGGGGGCCCATGTTGGGACTACAGCGTTGCGTCAGCATATGCAGCGTCACCATTCGGTGGCCTGGGAAAACCGTGATAAACATACGGCGGTTCTGCCTGCCCCAGCCCCCGCTCCATCACCCGCTCCGTTACTTGCTCCGTCACCCGACGTCGTCAATCGCCCTCTATCAGCCAGTCAAGGCTCCAACACCTCTGCTGAGGGGAGTTGTCGCTCATTGGCATCTTCCGCTCGTTCAGATGCTCCTTCTCCTGCTACTCCTCTTCTCGGATTCCGTCAACAGTCTTTCTTGGAATCCGTATCCAAGAGACAACAGTTTGCGAGCACGCACCCGACGGTGCAAAAGCTGAACGTCCTCCTGTCCAAGTTGCTGGTGCTGCAGTCCCTCCCTTTCCAACTGGTGGACTCAGCACCTTTCCGAGAAATGATGGCTTGTGCCGCGCCGCGGTGGAGAGTGCCAAGCCGTCATTTCTTTGCCCAAAAGGCAGTGCCAGCCCTGCATTCACATGTAGAAGAGATGGTGGGCCAGTCTTTGAGCATGTCGGTCTCTGCCAAAGTGCACGGCAGCGCCGACGTGTGGAGCTGTAACTACGGTCAGGGACAGTACATGTCATTTACGGCCCACTGGGTGAACGTGGTGCCGGCACAGCCGCACCAGCAACTTGGACAGGTCACGACGCTTTTGCCTCCACGTTTGCACGTCCTTGGTCCAGCAAGCATGTCCGCCTCTACCACCTCTTTTTCCGCCGTGTCCTCAGCCGCCACCCCCGTGCCAAGTCCCATTACCCGACCGGCATATCACATGTGCAGGGCGCAACGGTGTCACGCTGTGCTGCACCTGGTATGCCTTGGCGAACGTAGTCACACAGGGGAGGAACTGCTGAGTGTAATGAACAGAGAAATCGACAGATGGCTGTCTCCGCGCAAACTAAAAATCGGAACCATGTTGACTGACAACGGAAAGAACATGGTGTCTGCTCTGCGTCAAGGAAGGTTGTGCCATGCGCCATGCATGGCTCACGTGTTCAATCTGGTTGTCAAGCGGTTCCTAAAATCCACCATCCCACTGCAAGACATCCTTAAAATGTCACGTAAACTGTGCATGCATTTCAGCCATTCCTACACCGCAAAGAACACCCTCATTGAGCTGCAGCGGCAGAACGGAATTCCACAGCATCGCCTGATCTGCGACGTTGCAACAAGGTGGAATTCAACCCTACACATGTTAGACCGCCTTTACGAGCAGCGAAAGGCCATCACCGATTTCCTGATGTTACAAGCGGATAAAGGTACTCCCCTGTGTAACTTAGATGTCAGCCATTGGCAGCTCATGCGTGACACCTGCCGCTTGCTCAGGCCCTTTGAGGAGGCCACGCTATTCGTGAGTCGGCAGGACTATGGGATGAACGACGTCATTCCTCTGTTGCACGTCCTGGAACAAATGCTGTTAACAATGGCTGGTCAGGGTGCGGTAGACGTGGCGCACAGATCTCAACGCCACATGACCCCTGTGGGGGCAGGACAGGAAGAAGAGGAGGAGGTAGAGGAGGACATTTGTGCTCAGGAATTATTGAGTGAAATGGGTGGTTTTTCCACTCAGCGGACAGGAGTGGAGGAGCAGGAGCATCTGGTAGAGGAGGAGGAGGAGGAGACAGAGGACCCAGACGCACCGTGGCAGTATGCTGTGGAGATGGAGGCAGGGAGTCCCTCGCATTCCTTGGCACAAATGGCCCATAGCATGCTCGGTTGCTTGCGTAGCGACAGCCGAATAATAACCATCAGACAGAGGGATGACTTTTGGCTGTCCACCTTGTTGGACCCTCGCTACCGGTCCAAAATGGTGGCCTTTTTCACACCTGCTGAGAGGGAGGCCAAAATTACGTACTATAAAAACCACCTATGTAGTCAGTTGGTCTCTGCCTTTGTGCGCCAACGTCCATCCTCAGACACTGTGGGCCCTGTGCGCTCGCGTTCCGCTGGCATGGCAGCAGGGGAGGGGTGGGGTGGTAGGAGCAGTGGCAGCTCCACCAGCAGTGGCTGCCTCAGTCTGCAGTCGATGATGAGTAGCTTTCTTCACCAGCGCAGTGAGGAAACTACTAACCAGCCGCAGCAGCAGCAGCAGCATCAGGTGGACCTGGAGCAGGAGCTCAAACAACAGGCTTGGGCCTACTTGGACAGCACCCTGCCAACCGAGGTAGACAATCCCCTTGACTACTGGGCAACGAAACTTGACCTTTGGCCCCAACTAGCTGAATTTGCCCTTGAAAGGCTGTCATGCCCGGCCAGTAGCGTGGCATCGGAGCGCGTGTTTAGTGCGGCAGGAGGTATTGTAACTCCGCGGAGGACACGACTGTCCACCCAAAGTGTGGAGAGACTCACGTTTGTGAAAATGAATCAGGCGTGGATTAGTCTGGATTTCAAACCACCAGTTCCTGACACAACTGACTAAATCCGCCATGAATCATGCCTCAAACATGTGCCACTTTCAGGTCTCCTCACACTGCTGGTGTGTTTAATTTTTTGACATAGGGTGCTGGCAGATTACGGGCCTCCTATAGCTGCTGCCAGGCCCCTAATCTGCCATGGGCCCCTATATACCGCCTCCTCATGCTGCTGCCAAGTCTAGAGTCTCTCATGGGTCCCTGTACGGCCTCCCATTGCTGCTGTCTCCATCGCCACACTCTGCTGCCATGTGCCACTTTCAGGTCTCTTCACACTGCTGGTGTGTTTAATTTTTTGACATAGGGTGCAGGCAGATTACGGGCCTCACATAGCTGCTGCCAGGCCCCTAATCTGCCATGGGCCCCTATATACCGCCTCCTCATGCTGCTGCCAAGTCCAGAGTCTGTCATGGGTCCCTGTACGGCCTCCCATTGCTGCTGTCTCCATCGCCACACTCTGCTGCCATGTGCCACTTTCAGGTCTCTTCACACTGCTGGTGTGTTTAATTTTTTGACATAGGGTGCAGGCAGATTACGGGCCTCACATAGCTGCTGCCAGGCCCCTAATCTGCCATGGGCCCCTATATACCGCCTCCTCATGCTGCTGCCAAGTCTAGAGTCTCTCATGGGTCCCTGTACGGCCTCCCATTGCTGCTGTCTCCATCGCCACACTCTGCTGCCATGTGCCACTTTCAGGTCTCTTCACACTGCTGGTGTGTTAAATTTTTTGACATAGGGTGCAGGCAGATTACGGGCCTCACATAGCTGCTGCCAGGCCCCTAATCTGCCATGGGCCCCTATATACCGCCTCCTCATGCTGCTGCCAAGTCTAGAGTCTCTCATGGGTCCCTGTACGGCCTCCCATTGCTGCTGTCTCCATCGCCACACTCTGCTGCCATGTGCCACTTTCAGGTCTCTTCACACTGCTGGTGTGTTAAATTTTTTGACATAGGGTGCAGGCAGATTACGGGCCTCACATAGCTGCTGCCAGGCCCCTAATCTGCCATGGGCCCCTATATACCGCCTCCTCATGCTGCTGCCAAGTCTAGAGTCTCTCATGGGTCCCTGTACGGCCTCCCATTGCTGCTGTCTCCATCGCCACACTCTGCTGCCATGTGCCACTTTCAGGTCTCTTCACACTGCTGGTGTGTTAAATTTTTTGACATAGGGTGCAGGCAGATTACGGGCCTCACATAGCTGCTGCCAGGCCCCTAATCTGCCATGGGCCCCTATATACCGCCTCCTCATGCTGCTGCCAAGTCTAGAGTCTCTCATGGGTCCCTGTACGGCCTCCCATTGCTGCTGTCTCCATCGCCACACTCTGCCATGTGCCACTTTCAGGTCTCTTCACACTGCTGGTGTGTTTAATTTTTTGACATAGGGTGCAGGCAGATTACGGGCCTCCTATAGCTGCTGCCAGGCCCCTAATCTGCCATGGGCCCCTATATACCGCCTCCTCATGCTGCTGCCAAGTCTAGAGTCTCTCATGGGTCCCTGTACGGCCTCCCATTGCTGCTGTCTCCATCGCCACACTCTGCTGCCATGTGCCACTTTCAGGTCTCTTCACACTGCTGGTGTGTTTAATTTTTTGACATAGGGTGCAGGCAGATTACGGGCCTCACATAGCTGCTGCCAGGCCCCTAATCTGCCATGGGCCCCTATATACCGCCTCCTCATGCTGCTGCCAAGTCCAGAGTCTGTCATGGGTCCCTGTACGGCCTCCCATTGCTGCTGTCTCCATCGCCACACTCTGCTGCCATGTGCCACTTTCAGGTCTCTTCACACTGCTGGTGTGTTTAATTTTTTGACATAGGGTGCAGGCAGATTACGGGCCTCACATAGCTGCTGCCAGGCCCCTAATCTGCCATGGGCCCCTATATACCGCCTCCTCATGCTGCTGCCAAGTCTAGAGTCTCTCATGGGTCCCTGTACGGCCTCCCATTGCTGCTGTCTCCATCGCCACACTCTGCTGCCATGTGCCACTTTCAGGTCTCTTCACACTGCTGGTGTGTTAAATTTTTTGACATAGGGTGCAGGCAGATTACGGGCCTCACATAGCTGCTGCCAGGCCCCTAATCTGCCATGGGCCCCTATATACCGCCTCCTCATGCTGCTGCCAAGTCTAGAGTCTCTCATGGGTCCCTGTACGGCCTCCCATTGCTGCTGTCTCCATCGCCACACTCTGCTGCCATGTGCCACTTTCAGGTCTCTTCACACTGCTGGTGTGTTAAATTTTTTGACATAGGGTGCAGGCAGATTACGGGCCTCACATAGCTGCTGCCAGGCCCCTAATCTGCCATGGGCCCCTATATACCGCCTCCTCATGCTGCTGCCAAGTCTAGAGTCTCTCATGGGTCCCTGTACGGCCTCCCATTGCTGCTGTCTCCATCGCCACACTCTGCTGCCATGTGCCACTTTCAGGTCTCTTCACACTGCTGGTGTGTTAAATTTTTTGACATAGGGTGCAGGCAGATTACGGGCCTCACATAGCTGCTGCCAGGCCCCTAATCTGCCATGGGCCCCTATATACCGCCTCCTCATGCTGCTGCCAAGTCTAGAGTCTCTCATGGGTCCCTGTACGGCCTCCCATTGCTGCTGTCTCCATCGCCACACTCTGCCATGTGCCACTTTCAGGTCTCTTCACACTGCTGGTGTGTTTAATTTTTTGACATAGGGTGCAGGCAGATTACGGGCCTCACATAGCTGCTGCCAGGCCCCTAATCTGCCATGGGCCCCTATATACCGCCTCCTCATGCTGCTGCCAAGTCTAGAGTCTCTCATGGGTCCCTGTACGGCCTCCCATTGCTGCTGTCTCCATCGCCACACTCTGCTGCCATGTGCCACTTTCAGGTCTCTTCACACTGCTGGTGTGTTAAATTTTTTGACATAGGGTGCAGGCAGATTACGGGCCTCACATAGCTGCTGCCAGGCCCCTAATCTGCCATGGGCCCCTATATACCGCCTCCTCATGCTGCTGCCAAGTCTAGAGTCTCTCATGGGTCCCTGTACGGCCTCCCATTGCTGCTGTCTCCATCGCCACACTCTGCCATGTGCCACTTTCAGGTCTCTTCACACTGCTGGTGTGTTTAATTTTTTGACATAGGGTGCAGGCAGATTACGGGCCTCACATAGCTGCTGCCAGGCCCCTAATCTGCCATGGGCCCCTATATACCGCCTCCTCATGCTGCTGCCAAGTCTAGAGTCTCTCATGGGTCCCTGTACGGCCTCCCATTGCTGCTGTCTCCATCGCCACACTCTGCTGCCATGTGCCACTTTCAGGTCTCTTCACACTGCTGGTGTGTTTAATTTTTTGACATAGGGTGCAGGCAGATTACGGGCCTCACATAGCTGCTGCCAGGCCCCTAATCTGCCATGGGCCCCTATATACCGCCTCCTCATGCTGCTGCCAAGTCCAGAGTCTGTCATGGGTCCCTGTACGGCCTCCCATTGCTGCTGTCTCCATCGCCACACTCTGCTGCCATGTGCCACTTTCAGGTCTCTTCACACTGCTGGTGTGTTAAATTTTTTGACATAGGGTGCAGGCAGATTACGGGCCTCACATAGCTGCTGCCAGGCCCCTAATCTGCCATGGGCCCCTATATACCGCCTCCTCATGCTGCTGCCAAGTCCAGAGTCTGTCATGGGTCCCTGTACGGCCTCCCATTGCTGCTGTCTCCATCGCCACACTCTGCTGCCATGTGCCACTTTCAGGTCTCTTCACACTGCTGGTGTGTTAAATTTTTTGACATAGGGTGCAGGCAGATTACGGGCCTCACATAGCTGCTGCCAGGCCCCTAATCTGCCATGGGCCCCTATATACCGCCTCCTCATGCTGCTGCCAAGTCTAGAGTCTGTCATGGGTCCCTGTACGGCCTCCCATTGCTGCTGTCTCCATCGCCACACTCTGCTGCCATGTGCCACTTTCAGGTCTCTTCACACTGCTGGTGTGTTAAATTTTTTGACATAGGGTGCAGGCAGATTACGGGCCTCACATAGCTGCTGCCAGGCCCCTAATCTGCCATGGGCCCCTATATACCGCCTCCTCATGCTGCTGCCAAGTCTAGAGTCTCTCATGGGTCCCTGTACGGCCTCCCATTGCTGCTGTCTCCATCGCCACACTCTGCCATGTGCCACTTTCAGGTCTCTTCACACTGCTGGTGTGTTTAATTTTTTGACATAGGGTGCAGGCAGATTACGGGCCTCACATAGCTGCTGCCAGGCCCCTAATCTGCCATGGGCCCCTATATACCGCCTCCTCATGCTGCTGCCAAGTCTAGAGTCTCTCATGGGTCCCTGTACGGCCTCCCATTGCTGCTGTCTCCATCGCCACACTCTGCTGCCATGTGCCACTTTCAGGTCTCTTCACACTGCTGGTGTGTTAAATTTTTTGACATAGGGTGCAGGCAGATTACGGGCCTCACATAGCTGCTGCCAGGCCCCTAATCTGCCATGGGCCCCTATATACCGCCTCCTCATGCTGCTGCCAAGTCCAGAGTCTGTCATGGGTCCCTGTATGGCCTCCCATTGCTGCTGTCTCCATCGCCACACTCTGCTGCCATGTGCCACTTTCAGGTCTCTTCACACTGCTGGTGTGTTTAATTTTTTGACATAGGGTGCAGGCAGATTACGGGCCTCACATAGCTGCTGCCAGGCCCCTAATCTGCCATGGGCCCCTATATACCGCCTCCTCATGCTGCTGCCAAGTCCAGAGTCTGTCATGGGTCCCTGTACGGCCTCCCATTGCTGCTGTCTCCATCGCCACACTCTGCTGCCATGTGCCACTTTCAGGTCTCTTCACACTGCTGGTGTGTTAAATTTTTTGACATAGGGTGCAGGCAGATTACGGGCCTCACATAGCTGCTGCCAGGCCCCTAATCTGCCATGGGCCCCTATATACCGCCTCCTCATGCTGCTGCCAAGTCCAGAGTCTGTCATGGGTCCCTGTATGGCCTCCCATTGCTGCTGTCTCCATCGCCACACTCTGCTGCCATGTGCCACTTTCAGGTCTCTTCACACTGCTGGTGTGTTAAATTTTTTGACATAGGGTGCAGGCAGATTACGGGCCTCACATAGCTGCTGCCAGGCCCCTAATCTGCCATGGGCCCCTATATACCGCCTCCTCATGCTGCTGCCAAGTCTAGAGTCTCTCATGGGTCCCTGTACGGCCTCCCATTGCTGCTGTCTCCATCGCCACACTCTGCTGCCATGTGCCACTTTCAGGTCTCTTCACACTGCTGGTGTGTTAAATTTTTTGACATAGGGTGCAGGCAGATTACGGGCCTCACATAGCTGCTGCCAGGCCCCTAATCTGCCATGGGCCCCTATATACCGCCTCCTCATGCTGCTGCCAAGTCTAGAGTCTCTCATGGGTCCCTGTACGGCCTCCCATTGCTGCTGTCTCCATCGCCACACTCTGCCATGTGCCACTTTCAGGTCTCTTCACACTGCTGGTGTGTTTAATTTTTTGACATAGGGTGCAGGCAGATTACGGGCCTCACATAGCTGCTGCCAGGCCCCTAATCTGCCATGGGCCCCTATATACCGCCTCCTCATGCTGCTGCCAAGTCTAGAGTCTCTCATGGGTCCCTGTACGGCCTCCCATTGCTGCTGTCTCCATCGCCACACTCTGCTGCCATGTGCCACTTTCAGGTCTCTTCACACTGCTGGTGTGTTAAATTTTTTGACATAGGGTGCAGGCAGATTACGGGCCTCACATAGCTGCTGCCAGGCCCCTAATCTGCCATGGGCCCCTATATACCGCCTCCTCATGCTGCTGCCAAGTCTAGAGTCTCTCATGGGTCCCTGTACGGCCTCCCATTGCTGCTGTCTCCATCGCCACACTCTGCCATGTGCCACTTTCAGGTCTCTTCACACTGCTGGTGTGTTTAATTTTTTGACATAGGGTGCAGGCAGATTACGGGCCTCACATAGCTGCTGCCAGGCCCCTAATCTGCCATGGGCCCCTATATACCGCCTCCTCATGCTGCTGCCAAGTCTAGAGTCTCTCATGGGTCCCTGTACGGCCTCCCATTGCTGCTGTCTCCATCGCCACACTCTGCTGCCATGTGCCACTTTCAGGTCTCTTCACACTGCTGGTGTGTTAAATTTTTTGACATAGGGTGCAGGCAGATTACGGGCCTCACATAGCTGCTGCCAGGCCCCTAATCTGCCATGGGCCCCTATATACCGCCTCCTCATGCTGCTGCCAAGTCTAGAGTCTCTCATGGGTCCCTGTACGGCCTCCCATTGCTGCTGTCTCCATCGCCACACTCTGCCATGTGCCACTTTCAGGTCTCTTCACACTGCTGGTGTGTTTAATTTTTTGACATAGGGTGCAGGCAGATTACGGGCCTCACATAGCTGCTGCCAGGCCCCTAATCTGCCATGGGCCCCTATATACCGCCTCCTCATGCTGCTGCCAAGTCTAGAGTCTCTCATGGGTCCCTGTACGGCCTCCCATTGCTGCTGTCTCCATCGCCACACTCTGCTGCCATGTGCCACTTTCAGGTCTCTTCACACTGCTGGTGTGTTAAATTTTTTGACATAGGGTGCAGGCAGATTACGGGCCTCACATAGCTGCTGCCAGGCCCCTAATCTGCCATGGGCCCCTATATACCGCCTCCTCATGCTGCTGCCAAGTCCAGAGTCTGTCATGGGTCCCTGTATGGCCTCCCATTGCTGCTGTCTCCATCGCCACACTCTGCTGCCATGTGCCACTTTCAGGTCTCTTCACACTGCTGGTGTGTTTAATTTTTTGACATAGGGTGCAGGCAGATTACGGGCCTCACATAGCTGCTGCCAGGCCCCTAATCTGCCATGGGCCCCTATATACCGCCTCCTCATGCTGCTGCCAAGTCTAGAGTCTGTCATGGGTCCCTGTACGGCCTCCCATTGCTGCTGTCTCCATCGCCACACTCTGCTGCCATGTGCCACTTTCAGGTCTCTTCACACTGCTGGTGTGTTAAATTTTTTGACATAGGGTGCAGGCAGATTACGGGCCTCACATAGCTGCTGCCAGGCCCCTAATCTGCCATGGGCCCCTATATACCGCCTCCTCATGCTGCTGCCAAGTCCAGAGTCTGTCATGGGTCCCTGTATGGCCTCCCATTGCTGCTGTCTCCATCGCCACACTCTGCTGCCATGTGCCACTTTCAGGTCTCTTCACACTGCTGGTGTGTTAAATTTTTTGACATAGGGTGCAGGCAGATTACGGGCCTCACATAGCTGCTGCCAGGCCCCTAATCTGCCATGGGCCCCTATATACCGCCTCCTCATGCTGCTGCCAAGTCTAGAGTCTCTCATGGGTCCCTGTACGGCCTCCCATTGCTGCTGTCTCCATCGCCACACTCTGCTGCCATGTGCCACTTTCAGGTCTCTTCACACTGCTGGTGTGTTTAATTTTTTGACATAGGGTGCAGGCAGATTACGGGCCTCACATAGCTGCTGCCAGGCCCCTAATCTGCCATGGGCCCCTATATACCGCCTCCTCATGCTGCTGCCAAGTCTAGAGTCTCTCATGGGTCCCTGTACGGCCTCCCATTGCTGCTGTCTCCATCGCCACACTCTGCTGCCATGTGCCACTTTCAGGTCTCTTCACACTGCTGGTGTGTTAAATTTTTTGACATAGGGTGCAGGCAGATTACGGGCCTCACATAGCTGCTGCCAGGCCCCTAATCTGCCATGGGCCCCTATATACCGCCTCCTCATGCTGCTGCCAAGTCCAGAGTCTGTCATGGGTCCCTGTATGGCCTCCCATTGCTGCTGTCTCCATCGCCACACTCTGCTGCCATGTGCCACTTTCAGGTCTCTTCACACTACTGGTGTGTTAAATTTTTTGACATAGGGTGCAGGCAGATTACGGGCCTCACATAGCTGCTGCCAGGCCCCTAATCTGCCATGGGCCCCTATATACCGCCTCCTCATGCTGCTGCCAAGTCCAGAGTCTCTCATGGGTCCCTGTACGGCCTCCCATTGCTGCTGTCTCCATCGCCACACTCTGCTGCCATGTGCCACTTTCAGGTCTCTTCACACTGCTGGTGTGTTAAATTTTTTGACATAGGGTGCTGGCAGATTACGGGCCTCCCATTGCTGCTGCCAGACATGTAATCTGCCATGGGCCCCCGTACCGACTCCTCATGCTGTGACGTTGCAACAAGGTGTAATTCAACCCTACATATGTTAGACCGCCTTTACGAACAGCTAAAGGCCATCACAGATTTCCTGATGTTAAAAGCGGATAAAGGTACTCCCTGTGTAACTTAGATGTCAGCCATTGTCAGCTCATGTGTGACACCTGCGCTTGCTCAGGCCCTTTGAGGAGGCCACGCTATTCGTGAGTCGGCAGGACTATGGGATGAATGAGGTCAAATCGGCCATGGGCCCCCGTACCGCCTGTTCACGCTGATGCTGGTCCCACAGTGTGACCTGGGTCCCTGTACGGCCTCCCATTGCTTCCACTCTGCCATGTGCCACTTTGAAATCTCCTCACACTCCTGCGGTTGTCCATTTTGTCATAGGTTGCTGGCAGATTACAGGCCTTCCATAGGTGCCACCAAGCCCCATATCGGCCATGGGCCCCCGTACCGCCTGGTCACGCTGCTGCTGGGCCCATAGTGTGACCTGGGTCCCTGTACCGCCTCCCATTGCTCCCACTCTGCCATGTGCCACTTTCAGGTCTCCTCACGCTCCTGCTGGTTTCCATTTTGTCATAGGTTGCTGTATGGCCTCCCATTGCTGCTGCCTCCACCGCCACACTGTGGCTCCAAACACTGGTTTTGGCCCCGTGACTGGCCAAAGGAGTGAAGTGTGCAGTGATTCTAAGATCGACGGCACTCATCTGCATGTCATACTGACAGACAGTATTATTTCTCTTCCCCAGCAGACTCCAAGGGCATTTAAATTAAAGGTACAGTGTTCTGCACTAATATTAAGTCTCTCTGAAGCCTAGAAACACCCTTTTTTAAGTTAAATTCACAGCGAATTTATTCGACTCGAATCGAATATTGTCCACGAATTCGCCGAATCAGTCGAATCGAATTTTTCATTTCTTCGCTCATCTCTAGTCATAACAAGAAACACATAGCTAAATAAAAAAAAAGGATTTTTTTTACTATTTTGGGCCAGTTTTCCTTTGATAATAAAAAAAAAATCAGGAGATATCCATTACCATTTACCACCAAATGAAAACCCAATTTGTCCTGAAAAAATCAAGGTATAATCCACCCAAATGTGCAAAGTAGTTGTGATGATATGTACGGTTTTGCTATCACATGTCAACGGTGCAGAATTGTGCTTAGGCCTTTAGATTTGTTTTACCCTTAGGCGTGAAGGGGTTAAGCAACAATACATGCTTTTTGATCAAATGGTAATAGACACACACAGAAATTGACCTGTAATTTGCTGTGGTTATCCCTTGCTTATACTGATGGAAATGGCCTTGCTGTTGTCAAGTTTCTGTCAAGCTCTCACTAAGAGACTTCAGATGATACAGCAGGGTAAAGGTGGCCAGTAGTTTTAGTTAAGGAGAATAGGCCAAAATGTACTAAAAAAAAAGAATACAGGCAGATGTCTTACTAAAAAAATAATAAAAGGCTGACAATACAATAGTGTAAAAGAGGCCAGCAACAGGCCAATTTAAATGAGCAAGGCTAGGCCCAAATGTACTAGAGACCAAGAGAACAGCCTCGGGCTTTCCTGAAAGAATTAGGAAACTGCAGAGAATACTGCAGTACAAGACTGGCCAGCGACAGGGCAGTTTTAATTAGGGTAGTAGGCCTAACTGGTGTATGTCTAACTTTTAGTTTTATCTATGGTGATAGATGGGTGTGATGAGATGGTTTAGGTACACACTGTTTTTGCACTTGTGCTGAAAACATAAGGCAGTTCCAAGAACAGATGATGAGCACCAAGTGAATGCTCTGCTTTGAGAACCCCAAACTTTAAAAATGTCCTAACCAAACCACATAAAATAAAAATAGAAAATCCAACAAAAGAAATGACCACCCCCCTAAAAAAAAACATTTCTGAAACAAAAGTAAGCTTTCTTTTAAGAGAATCCTTGCAAATAAAAAAAAAATAACCTAAAATAAAGGCCCTACAGAGATAAAAAAAAATCCCAAACTAAATGAAAACCTCACAATACTGCCCCCTGAAACAAAAGCAATGGAAGCCTTGTAGGGAAAATGTTTGCTGGATGGCAACCACAAAATAAAATTAAAGATGAAAAATCCCTCAGTAATAAGAACAAAAAGGAAGGCAACAAAGGGGTTGATTTACCAAAGAGCTAGCAATCATAATTAATGCACAGGTTCCTAATTGACTGTAGTCTCTCTCTCTGCAGATTGTCAGCTTTCACCCGCAACAGCTTCTAATTCAATTACACTATGGCTGCTCTGTTACCCTTTTTCCACCCCTGTTTATAGTAAGGGGAGTGGCCTAACAAAAAAACCCAAAGGCTATTCAGTGCATTATATTTTTAAAAAAATCTTAAGTGGAATCCAATGTTATGGGAACTATGACCTCGAACACTCACCACGGTTCTATGGATGAGGTGAACCCGGACCTCATACTTATTTAGTAATTAATTTCTTATCTACCTTGTTATCTCCTACAATAACTAAAGCCAAGAAAGGATTAAACAATTACTAAAGAAGCCCTAATTAAAATGGAATTAGGTCAAGATTATAACAGTGAACTAGCACATGTATTTTCTTCTGACATTTAGGCCATGCTCAGTAAAGTTCTTGCCAAAATTCCCAGACTAATAGCATGCAGGATTTTGGGTGATACTAAGGTATCTGAACTGTTTACTGCATATTCAGTAGGATGAGTTTTGTCAACCTCTGTTCTTCAGTGGTATCAACAATGATATGGACAACAATGATAGTGGTATCAACAATGACATGGAAACCCATGTTACTGACCATATGCTGAAATTGTGCCTTTTAACACTTGGGTAAATCATAATTTTTTTTATTGTAAAATTGTATTAAATATTATATAATACATCAATAAGTAATACATATATCTCTTTCCTATATGTACCCAGGTTCCTATGGCAGTGGCTGTGGGGTGGCACAGTGGCTTAGTGGTTAGCACGTCTGCCTTGCAGTAAATGAGTCATGGGTTCAGTTCCCAACCATGGCACCTCCTGCATGGAGTTTGCATGTTCTCCCTGTGCTTGTGTGGGTTTCCTCCGGGTACTCTGGTTTCCTCCCACACTCCAAAGACATGCTGGGAGGTTAATTGGATCCTGTCTAAATTGGCCCTAGTATGTGTATGTATGAATGTGAGTTAGGGACCTTAGACTGTACACCCCTTGAGGGTTAAGGACTGATGTGAATGTACAATATATACAGTATATGTAAAAGTGCTGCATAATTGACAGCGCTATATAAGTACCTGAAATAAAAAAATAGACTGAAAAGCATTCATCTTTGATTTTCAGCATCTCTTTATGTTATATAAAATCATATGTATGAAGATGATTTCATTGGTTGTATTTTGAGGCAAATATCCAGAGAAATGCTAATTGTGTAAAAACTGAACTACGGAATATTACAGGAAATATTCTAATTCCGAGCTCCTTTCTTCCCCCCAAAAAACCTATTAAGTAATAGCATATCCATCAAAACCAGCTATGAATTAAAGCCAAAAATATTTGGTATATTGAAGAGGGGCTTCTGGGAATAAAGTGGTTAGAAAAAGGTCTCAAGTGAGATACAGAAAACGCAAAGCTGAAAGCAGCCTCAACAAAATATTGAATAAGTATTGAGAAACAAAATGAGTAAAAGAGGAATACATGAATAAATGATAAAACTATCCTAAAATATTTAACAGCTTCTTTGCAGATATTGGCAAATGTGTCAAAAGGTTAATTTCAAGACCAATCTTTTAAGGGGCTGGATCTCCTTCTGTGCATTAATTCCTTAGTCCAAATGTCACTTATGAATTTTAGAACTTATTTGAAGTATTATGGAAGGATAAATCAGTGTACACATGAATGTACAGCTTAGAAGTGCAAATATTGTTAGTTTAAAGTGTATCTAAAGACAATTCGTTATATGTTTGTTTTAGATGAATTAGGAAGGATTTTTCAACTTTGTTACATTTACTTTACTGCCCATGCTCCTACTAGGGGGATTCACCTTCTCTAGTTGCGGACTGAAAAATCTGGAATTTAAAGTATCACCAGAAGAGGAACGGAGGGAAAACCTTCCACTGGAATATGTGTGGTTACAATTGTCCAAGGGATGATTTACTCTTACATAGATTTCCCTTTGTTTCCTGATGTGTCTATGGGACAGGAAGTGGGAAAATCTCCCCAGAAAAGACAAAGGTAGCAAAAAAAAAAAACCTGAAAATTTAAACCACGGGTGTCAAACTGCCTCCAGCCTGTTGCCAAACTACAGGTCCTATGAGTCATTGCAAGATTGACAGTTACAAGCATGACTCCCAAAGACAGAGGCATGATGGGACTTGTAGTTTTGCACCAGCTGGAGCGCTGCCAATTTGACACCCGTGGTTTAAACTATCAGGTTTTTTTTTGTCCTCTCTGGTGAGATTTTCCTGTCCCATAGTTTAAACTCTTCCACACTCAATCCAAAGCTATAAAAACATTTTTTGGTTTTGATGTATTTTAGTATTAAGCATAGATAAAAACAGTATCCTCATTATTAATGGCATGCAAATACATTGATGTGTAATCTTAGATGGGTGGTTTAGCATTTTTTTATTGCATTGTTAAATGGTCAGACTGCTAAATTTTGTTAACATGTGCATTGGTCAATACAAGCAGCATCATATCTTGACTTTCCTCATACTTGAGAGAAATGTACCAAGGAACCATGGCCCTGTCATATGAATCATGCTCTACTAAAGAGTGACATGAGTTGAGCTGAACGTGAGTTCACTTTCTACTTCAGGTCATGTGCAGAATTTAAAGCTCAACTGATCTTTCAAACTTAAATCAGCCAAATACATTCCAGGTGCATCAAAACAAATGATGTGCAACATCCTAAAGTTTGTTTTCTTTACAATGCAGCCATATCCAAAGCCTTTCCCCTACTGCAGAATAGGACCTTTGCTCTCTATGTGGAAAGAATCATCCCTTTGCAGAGTCTAAAAAAATCATCTGCTGAGTGCCAGCTATCTCTGAAAAACAAGTATAAACTTAATTAGACTGTTTTTTTTTTCAATCCCTAACTTGTATAGAGTTAACATGTTCTCCCTGTGCTTTTGTGTGTTTCCTCCCACACTCCAAAGACATGCTGGTAGGTTAATTGGCATGAGATTCCGTTTAAAACAATAGAAAAATGCCCATATAGTTTGTTATGTTGTTTCAATATGATTGGATTTTGTGAAAGGCCACATTACCCATTAAAAATACAATAGGATTGCAATATTTGTTAGAGAATGTGTTACAAAAACACTGCTAAACAGTTTTTTTAACGTTGACATGAAAATAATTTAATTTATTATACTTCAAATGTATCAATACAGTCTGCCCATCTATTATGCGCCCCAACAAGAGAGGGCCTCTCCAAAGAAATGAATAGGATTTGTACATGTATGTGCAGAAGGATAGACTAGTAGAGTATGCAGTGACAGCGGTTTAGCTCCTCAAGGGCCACGCAGCATGCATCTAGCAAGAGTATGGACAGGTAGGTTTGAGGCATTTGGGATACTCACTTACCCAAGTCATAGTAACTTAATGGGTAATCATATAAAATTATAGTTATCCTTTAATTAAAAACCAAGAGAGGGTATAAACCAGGAAATCATTAGCCAAACATTGCTGTCTAATCTGTTGTTATATGAAAAAATACACGGGGCTGCCATTGCTGAACTCGTCTGAAACATTTGAGTGACTTGCTGTATGTCACCGACTCTTTTTGAGTCACTAATCAGAGTTAAATTTATTATCCAGGGAGGTCATAGAAAAGTCAGAAACATTTTCTGCATGGCTTAAATTATTGTGGAAAGAGGGTGAGCATGATGCCCAGACAACGTCAGATTTAGTTGGATGCTGGAAATTGTTTCCAGGCTCAGGTTTTTAGCTGGAGAGTTGCAAGACCAAGGCACTCTGTGTTACTTACATGACTGGAGATTAAGAAAGAGGACAGGCCAATAGATGCTTTTTAACTGTGAAAAAATAAATACAAATGAACCCATTTAGTCCTGTTCTGGAAATACATAGGATAAGCACAACAAACAATAAATAACTGAAATCCCTGCCCTTAATTTTACATTGTTATTCACTTAAAATGCATGAACTATTGACATGTGGTATTACTCATTTTATCGCGAAGATGATGACTCCTGAGAAAATGAAGATGCAATTTGGTGCAAAAAAAATGAATTGTGTGATTCTCTGGGTATACATATAAAAAAAAATCTACTTGTCAGGTATTCTTGTTGTCTGCCCATCCTCTGTTTGCTGAATGTACATACATGTTCAGACAATACCAGCATACATTGTATGTTCTTGGAACAAATTTTTAAAGCCCAATATAACAAAAATATGTAATACTATTCCCTCACCTTCCCTACATGTAATGCTGCTGTACTTTTTAAAAATTTCCCATCTACGTGCCTATACATCTTCCAAGCAGCAGCAATGAAAATCTGCAGTCCTCCTTATCTTGAGTGGGGCACACACATGACACAGCAGTGGCATATGGCCAGGGCTGGTGCTTCCACTAGGCAAACTAAGCAGCTGCCTAGGGCGCACTGCCACCTAGGGGCACCTGGGCACAGCACTCTCTCTTTGTGGCCTATGGACCTCTTGTATGAATTCTTAATTTCTCTGCAGAGACCCCTCTCCTCATACACAGGGAATGATGGTATCTTTACTCTGCACAATTGTCTCAAAGCCTGTCCACTTACATGACTATTTAGTACATGTATACACACATGACATTATTCCATGTAGCAGTGAAGTGTCGGCTCCCTCTAGGATGGGAAGGGATGACATTAGCCCAGGACTCTGGGCAGTCAGCAGTCTCTGATAAGAGGATCAGTACATAATCTCCGGTACACACAGTGGCACACACGATCCACTAGCTGTAACAGGGAGCCGGATAGTGCCTGAATTGGGCATGTCATGTGCTGGCTCCGCCTTCTTCTACACAGCTGCAGCCAATCAATAGGTAGGGTTGTGCTCTTGTTTCAGGGTTAACCCTATGTGCTACAAGTTGACTAGCAGCTGCTGATCACTGAGAGTTTTGTAACTCTGTTTTTTTTCCTCTCTGTCTGATTGGTTAATACAGTTAATTTATATTTTGTTAATATATATTTTGTCTTTAATATTGGTGCTGGTGACATCTTATGGACCTTATTTTTGCAAATTAAAAGACATTTAACAGTTTCATGTTTTGTTGGTTTAACATTTTCTACTGTTTTTATTTTGTTGGGGGCGCAGGTAACTAGTCTTGCCTAGGGCGCAAAATAGTCTAGCACTGGCCTTGCATATGGGTACTGCTATACTGCCAGACTGGGTGATGAACTAGACCATCTGTAGTGCAAAGGAATAAAGGGTTTGGAGTCATGACTGCATGTACATAGACTTCCAGTTTAGATGACATGGGGATACATTCAACTTGGCAGTAGGGCAATGATTAGTACATCAAACTGAATTTCTCCAGTGGACTGCTCTGGGGAACAGGTGAGTATTGCTGTGAACACTGCAATTTTTCAA
This sequence comes from Staurois parvus, assembly GCF_062004578.1. Lineage (NCBI taxonomy): Eukaryota > Metazoa > Chordata > Amphibia > Anura > Ranidae > Staurois > Staurois parvus. The sequence continues at coordinate 3,729,790 of NW_028318047.1, read as the reverse complement.
GAGGTTCATCAGTATTATTTAGCCTACATTAAAAATGGGAATTATTGTGCATATTGACTAATTAGGTTTCTTCTTCTGGAAGAAAGAAGTTGACTGGTCACTATGAGCAACATCTCAAACTGAATCTACATCACAGAGTTTACTTTTTGTAGACTGGAAGATACTTTCCTTCTGGTATCATACCATTTATGCTAAGTTTAAATAATGTTTAACATTTCTTTTATTTCCTGGGCATACTTGCATGTTCTTAATAAAATATATTTAGTATTTATGGCATCTTAACTAATAGATGTTAATACATGAACTTTTTTTTTTTTTTTTTCTTACAGATTACGATGTTTGGTAAAACAGCTTGAGAAAGGAGATATTAATGTATCAGACCTAAAAAATAATATTGAATATGCAGCATCTGTATTGGAAGCAGTTTACATTGATGAAACCAGGTAATTAATTTTTTTTTTATTTGTTGATGATAATTGTTCCAAAGAGTTCTAAAAGGACAGGGGTGAAAAAGGAGAACAGGGCACACCCACACTCAAACTTCACTCCTTGGTTTTACTTATGTTTTCCTGCTTTTGGCCAACATAGTACAACAAAGAATATGGTCACTAACAGAACTAGAAATTGGATGTTATCGTGGTTATTACAGGGAAGTGACCCTCTTCCTTACCATGCAATTCTCATACAAACATGTATCACCGATCCTTCTCTTCCCATTGTTCAGTACTCATAGTGATATTTAAACCCCGGCTTCAGGCTCTGTGTTTCCCTCACAAGTGGCACCCCTTTATCCCTTGGAGCCTCTCCAATTTTGTACATCATGCTTACTTTTAATATTACAATATCTTCAAGATAATCACATGGCACTGGTCCTTTTCTGATCTTCTTCAGCAGCATGTGGCCCTCAGAGATGGAGAGAGCAGTGCTGATTTGATGACCTCAGCACAGTTTTCTGCATCAATACTCTCAATGAAGGGTGCTGTGGTGACACATTCTAAATGGGCAGGGAAGTAATGTCCAGCATTCATAATATGGTTTATGATGCTGATGCTGGGCAAAATTGTAGCAAAAAAGAAGTACTGCTGGGGACAGCTCTAAATTGTTTCCTTTGCTGACCATCTGGAGGCCAAATTAATTAAAATAAATTTGTTTGGAGTTGGGCGTTAAAGTTTTTTTTTTTTAATTTCCTTTTCAGTCACTAAAACAGGAAGTATGGACTCTTAGAAAACAATAAAACTATTTTAAACAGAGTGGGCAAGCATGAGAACTGCAGTTAAAATTTTAATGTCTTGTCAATACTGGTTAAATCTCCTCAATTCCTCTTTGGTCACGAGGTAAAACAGTGTAGTGAAATCTACCCAATAGGGATGCACTGAAAACCTGAAGGCATGTATAACCCTTTAACACTTCAACCAAACAAAAAAATATATTCTGGTTAAAAATGAAATTTACAGTGGACCTGTCACAGGAGAAATATAAAAATGCTAGTTGAATGGCTGTTGCTATGTACACTCCATGTCTTCAGTACTTTTAAAGACACTAATCTACAATAAGTATTAAGATAAAAAAAGAGAGAAGTTTTTGAAGTGTTGAGGCAAGAGAGTCAGACACTATTTTCCAAAGGAGAGGTCAGCAATGGCAGCCTCTATTAATTTCATGTCAGGTTTCTTTTAAGCACTCATTTTAGTATATCTTCAATGTGAAAGGAAGGTACCAGACTGCGTGTTTATGACTGTATCGAATTAAAAGAAAAATATTTTAGAGTCACTTTTGTTAGATTAACTTCCACTTACAAGCTCTAAAATAATGCATGAGTAACGGTTAAAAGAAATTCCACTGTGGAGTGTGCTTGTTGGAACATAAAAAATAGCATTTTTTTTCATCAACTTTGTATTAGCCACCCACTCCTTACCAATCTATTATCAAGGGTGGTCACATATTGTGAATACATTCTGTTAAATTGTCTTTGTATCATAATAATGAAGCAATTAGGCTAAGTCCATGCAATCATTTAAACAGTATATAAATAGAGTGTACACATAATTTAGGATAATAGCAAAAGCTATTTTTAGGTCCCAAAGGTCATTTAATTAGACACACTATTCTTGGTCATTCAGGAGGAAAAAGTCATTTCAGAAACTGTTTTTTTCCTAAGTTATGACCTAAACTCTTTCCTTGTTGAAAGACTCGTCTTAAAATAGTCCAACAGCCATACATGGTGATACTGCCTGTTCATTGTGGCATTCGAAATCTTCACTGTGATATTTGGCCCCATAAAGCTATTTCTAGCAATATATGTTCATTGTTATTAAGGAGAATCTTGTTATTATGTGCCACGGCAACGTACGTTTAATAGGTTTCTAAGGTTGAATCTGCATCAAGGAAAACATTTCAGACCATTTTTAAGAGTTCCAGAAACCTTTAAAATGCTTTTATATAGTTATCACAATGATCAGCCGTACCCAAGCAGGGTGGCCCATTTGGAAATTGCATATAAATTAAAGTTTTTTTATTTGCTTGTTAAACATAGACAAGTCCCATATCTACCAATTCACAACAGTCAAATTTCAGAGAATTATGAAAAAAGATATTGGTAGGGCAATTTGGCTTTGTGGCCAAAATAGCATTTGTGGCACCATAATCTGAAAATTACTTGCCAGTCTGCTTCCTTTTCCTCATGCAGGGTCAGAACTTGGCAGTTGGTTTGCATGGCAGGCATGCATAAAAACAGTTTTTTATAGCAGAGTCTCTGCCTTCCTTTTAAAAAGTGTTTTGGGTCATTTAAAAGACCCTGTCGCCAGACCATTTATTTTAACAAAAATCTCCTCATAAGATTATATGAGCATTTAACATATTTTATGTATGATATTTACCTAAAAAAGCCTCCATTTTTAGACAGCCCTGGAACTGCTGCTGGGTGCTGCCGTCTTGGATGTGATATAAGCAGCCCCAGCAGACTCAGAGCTGTCACTCAAGCAATACTCTATAGCACGGGTGTCAAACTGGCTGCCCTCCAGATGTTGCAAAACTACAAGTCCCATCATGCCTCTGTCTTTGAGAGTCATGCTTGTAATTGTCAATCTTGCAGTGCCTCATAGGACTTGTAGTTTGGCAACAGCTGGAGGGCCAACAGTTTGACACCCATGCTCTATAGTATTCCCCTTCACAGCTACAACACAGGTTATGTAGGGAAGTGATAGGAGGAGTGGATAGGATGGGCCAGCACAGACAGTAACTAGATGAGGAGAGGAATATAAAGTGCAAAGGGAAGTTGTTGTGCTATGGAATTGATGCTTCTTGGAGTAGTCAAATGTTCTTGCAAATTCACAGGCACATTGCAAGGGAATGAAAAAAAGGAAAGAAAAAAAACACAACAGGAAAGCATTTAAAATGTCCAACTCTTTTCTCTGTATGCATGCAAATTTTTAAGTAGATGACAAGTTTTCTTTAAAAACAAATAGTACCATGTTCCTTTTCTCATTAGTAGGGATTTTGGTGAGCTTGATATCTTTTGTGGAATTACTAATTTCGGCTTTGGCAAAATTTCACTAAAGTGGAAACTTTTAGTTTCTCTTATTGAGCTGCCCTAGAAAATTGAATGTTTTTGTGTTTTTTTGTAATTGTGTTTTTCTTTTTGCTGCTTATTTGATTTTATTTGTGTACTTTCAAAATATATTTTTTACATTTTGCCTTCCCCATTGACTCCAATGCTTTTGCCGAAATGTGATACTTCCCCAAAATCTCCATATCTTTTTGCCAAACTTCCAGGAAAATAAAAACTCTCAGTTTCCCACATCTCTGGTTTGGAGTTGTGCCAGGCACATAAAGCTTACAGTGTAAATATTTGTCAGTAGATCACGTATCTTCAGATTGAGTCCAAACGTTTTTTTTATTGGAGAATGATCACATCACAAACAGAAGAAGAGTGCAATGTTTTGAAGTCACGCAGGAATCCTTCGTTAGCCATTTGATATCACATGCCTGACAAAGGAGTCCTGCACGGCTTGGAAATGTTACACTCCGATTTGTGATGTGATCATTCTTCAATTTAAAAAAAGTTTGGACTCAATCTAATGATACGTGGTGTGCTGGCAATTATTTACAGTGTACTGTGCATGTTCCAGTCTCCAGCTGGTGGTTGCTGAAGCACCCCATATTTTAGAGCCTATTCCAGGAACGTGTACAATGGGAATATGGACGATTAGGCACATTCAGCTGGTACAAGCAACCTTGTTGAGCACAAAATATACCTTGCAAACACATAGGAAAGGGTAAAGTTTGAGGCCAGGAACATGGAATCCTGAGATGGCCCTTTTACCCTTCTCTCCCAATGCTCACAGCTAAGTGGATGGGAAAATGATAACTGAATAAATAATGAATAAATAATAGCATTATTATATCACAGAGGCTTGTTTATATTTCAATGTTTTTATTAAAAGAAACAAACCTACAGACCAACAAGACCAACAAATGTGAAAGTCAGAAATTCTCAAAAAATAATCATTTGGGAAAATTAATGACACAGGCATTAAACAGAGGGATGAAAAAATCGGACTGAGCAATTAGGTACGGGACCAAACAGTCCCTCCTGTGCAGTCTACAGATCAAGAGAATAAACTACAACAGTAAACAGAAATCTGGTATATAATTCACTATGAGAAACAGTTAACCATAAGCATAATCAACCAGTTGTCAGACACCAGTATATAATGCAGCAAAATGGAATGTCAGAATCAAAAAATGGAAGAAAAAATAATGAAGAAAAAAGTAGGAAAAAGAGCAGAGAAGAAAGAGTAAATTAAAGGAGGGTCAGCCACGAACCCATTAAGGGACGGAGAGGTGTCGAATCCATGGATCCCAAGTACTGTCAAATTTTGATGCATTATTATTAAGAATACAAGTGAGCTTGTCAATAATCACTTTCCAATTAAATTTATTTTTGACATAATCAAGTGATATCACTGATGGCTTCCAATATTAGCTATCGTAATTCTTTCAGCCAGGAGAATGTAAAGAATCAGTTTGATCGATTTCTTGGGGATACCTGAAGGTAATTTCTGAAAAAGGGCCACCTCTGGAAAAAGGAAGGTGACGTGGTAGAGTACATTTTTGCAAGGCGTTCAGGGACCAGGTACCAGCGCAGGAGCGTTTTATAGTTTGATTCAATAAGTGTGGTATTAATAGAAATCTCGGACAAAGCATAAGCCGTATCCTATCAATAAGTTAGTTCTAAGGAGATATTTAAGTCCCTTTCCCACTGAATCATGTAAGGGAGCTTGATTTTTGGATCAATAAGGGAAGTATATATAGTAGATATGCGACCTTTCAACATACCAGAAGCTTAACAAGAAAGTTTGAAATAGGTAAGTGTTAATTTAAGTTTGGATTGGATAAAGGACACAATTTGATTATATCGAAAGATTTCAATAGGGGGTAGTTGATGTTGATCTACAGAGGCTTGTGTAATTATAAACATGACTATTTGTAGAGCACATTTTTCATGTTACTATCATGTATCTTATGCTGAACCTATCAAATGTTATTTTTACCAAAAATGTAGGCGCCTATTGGATACAGAGGATGAGCTCTCTGACATCCACACAGACTCGGTTCCGTTGGAGGTGAGAGACTGGTTGGCATCCACCTTCACAAGAAAAATGGGCATGAGGAGAAGGAGGCCTGAAGAAAAACCAAAGTTTCGGAGCATCGTCCATGCAGTTCAAGCTGGAATATTCGTTGAAAGGTCAGCTATAATTGTGTTCTGCTTTAATTATCAGTGTTAAGACACATTTGTAAACTGTTTAAATAAAAAGGAAAAAACATTAGTGAAAAACACAAGCCTAGTTGTGAAGTTATATTTCTATGGAAATTTGACATCCAGTAGGTAAATCTAGCTTCTGCTCCTCCTTTGTTTTTGCTTAGTTTGGGAAAATCACATGCAGTTGCACCCAGAACAAGTTTAAAGCCATAATAAAGGATCACTTTTCTTTTTTTTAAATTAAAATAACAAACATGTTATGCTTACCTGCTCTGTACAATGCTTTTCCACAGAGTAGCCTGTATCCTTCTCTTCGCTGGTCCCCCGCCGGTGCTTCTGGCTCTTCCTTCCTGTCAGGTGCCCCCATAGCAAGCAGCTTGCTATGGGGGCATCCGAGCAGGCACAAGCAACATCAAACAGGAATAACAGATTAAATGGGATATTACAGTAAATATAAAGCCATTCTTATTTTTATAGGAAGGGTTAGAACGTTAGTCTGGTTTTTATTGTTGTCTGTGTTCCTGTAGGGGAGATTTGCCAATTCTCCAAGTTACCATTGTCTCCAGCACAGAAAGCATAAAAAATCCAACATGTGTGAGGTGTCTTGGGAGCAGAAAGTAAGAGGAAACATTCCAATGAGAAAATATATTCTGGTGACAGCTAAGACTGATTTTCCTCTTGCTTTGGAGAAATTCCCTCTTAGTTCCTGCTGTGTATCTGGGACAGGAAGTGGAGACAAATCTACCCAATGAGACACAGACAAAAAAAATGCATTCCCTATTCCATCCAAAATGTAAAAGTTTTGGCTTTACAAACACTTTAATGCAGTTATATTATGAAGCTTGTAACCAAAACTACTCTCTGAGACCGTAAGTGAGGGATATGATATTGCTTTTTTGTTGAATTCGCCAGATAGCTTGTTGTTGATCATAATTTCAATTTCAGTTTTACCAGGTCCTTATTAACAGTTGGAGGTTGCCAGGAATAGGCCACAGCTCCTTCTGACATTCATGCAACAACATACATGTGTTTACACAGTTTTGTCTCAACATAACTTTAATGAACACCATCAGGGATGTACCTGGGTTCAGTTTGGAGTAGGTTTGGCAAACATTACTGAAGTTTGGGTGCTGAATCTGAGCCCCAATGAAGTCAACGGGTGACAATTGTTAAAAACCAGTAATGGCCATTTTTTATTTTCACAGTTAATAGGCAAGGGATTGTCAAACAAATGACATGAAGGGGGGGGGCGTTTAGTCACTCTCCTGGGAAACACGTACCAAAGCAAATAAAAATATTTTAACTTCATTTGGTGGGAAAAAGTGATTTTAACCCCTTGGCACAAGTATGCAGCCTCACAGAACTGGGCTTTTCTTCACGGGGGCCATATATTTGCATAACTGTCTTTGTGCTGGGAGGACCAGTGTGTCCCTGAGAGCCCCGAGGCCCATACTAAGGAGCAGGAACCGAAACTCTGGATTAAGAGTGATAGCCCTCTGTTTGGCTATCACAGTGATCAGTCACTGTGAAGCCCGCCCCCGTGTTTTCTTTCTCTCTCAATAGAATAGTAGAGAGGAAAAAAAAACAACAGTGTAAAAAAAAGAAAAATAAATATTAAATACTAAAATGAAAAATAAAGAAAAAATAGCTAGTTAAAGGTTTGATCAGGGTCAAATGTCAGGATTTTTTTTTAACTAGTAACAGTGTCAGTTAGTGTCAGTGTTTTAGGTAGGGCAAAAAAAAAGCAAAATGCGCACTCTTGTTTCTGGGCTGTACTACGGGTACAAAAAACAAATAACATACACATATATGGTATCTCTGTGATCGTCAGAAGCTGTATACTTTATTCTGGGTTGTTCTCTGGTGGTAGGTTATGGTAGTAACAAGAAACACACAACTATATTTAAAAATATATTTTTTTTTTACTATTTTGGCCCAGTTTTCCTTTGACATTAAAAACAGATCAGGAGATATCCATTACCATTTACCACCCAATGAAAGCCCAATTTGTCCTGAAAACAACAAGGTATAATTCACCTGGATGTACAGAGCTGTTGTGATGATATGTACTGTTTTACTAACCCATGTCAAGGTTGCAAAATTTTAGTTAGGCATTAAGATTTGTTTTACCCTTAGGCGTGAAGGGCTTAAAAAAGCTTAAACTGTGACATTAAAAAAAATGCAAAATTACTTTAGATACCACACCAAGGGAGTGCCTACCTACTACAGCAAAACTTACCTAAACAAAATAAAAAAAGCCTTTTAAATTGCCAGAAAATTACAGTTTTGACCACTTTACTGTTTATAAACAAAAGGCTGTGGATCCCCTTCATCTAAACCAGACACTTATCCTAGATGAGAAATTAATTTAGATGCCAATGGGAACTACACACACACACACACACACACACACACACAAAAAAAATTGGGGGTCACCTTTAATTTCCATAGCAGACCCTTCAGGCCTGGTATGAAGTTTACCTCCCCCATAGAAAAATAATAACAAATAAAGCATGAACATCCCCTGAAAAACTCCATGCCAGACCTTTATCTGAGCATTCAGGAAAGGGGGGATCTGTGTGCTCAGCCCCAAACCATACAAGGTCACATGCCCTCAATATGAGGGGGATACTTTGTTGAAGAGGACAAGGGCCTTATCTCCACAACCCTGGCCCAGTGGTTGTGGGGGCATGTGGGTAGAATCTGGAAGCCCTCTTTAAAAATGAGGGGCCCCCAAATGCTGTCCCCTATGCGAATGACTAAAGGGCACATAGTACCCCTACTCATTCACACTAAAAAAAAGGAAAAGTGTAAATTAAACACAAACGCTTTGACAAGTCCTTATTGAAAAAGTTTTTTTTTAAATCCCACTTGGAAATCCATCATCAAACACATCATCCAGTGATGCGGATCCTAGTCAATCATACTGAATAACTCTTCCAAAAGAAGAAACTCTCCAACCAATGGGCATGTCTGATCCTGTCACTACACAATGCAAATGAAATCTCACAAGCCCTGCTACTAAATGTAAATAAAGAGGCAGGGTCTCTTGAGTGATGTCATTGACCAAATAATGCCATGCCAACATATTTGGTCAATAATATCAGTGATGTTGACGATTCCTAGCCAGTAAATGAATGAGGCCAGGTGATGACACTAGCTGCTAAGCATTGCTACTATACACAACGTTTGTCTTCCACCATATTACAAAAAAGGTCAGGCATTTAGATGAATGCCCAAAGAGGCAAAATTGGTCCAAATCTGTATTCGTACTGAACCTTATCTCATCCCCAAACACCATATGCAGTATATAAATGAAAGTAGGTTCACTAGAACTATAAATCACAGGGCCCTATAGCATAATTTTGGTGACCCCCCTCCTTGGTGATAGGTGGGCTTTAATACACCCTTGTTTACAGCCCCTAAAAAATGCTGGTTATAGGTGGACTTTTCCTGGTCTTTGCTTTGTGAATTGAGCCAATAATATCTTTTAGCAATGGTTTAACAATAACAAAATCCAGCATGATAAAACATAACAAAAATGTAATTTCCTCCAAGCTAGTTTCAGTTATTTTAACCACTACAACACCGGGCACTTATTTTTTTTCTCAAATGTTTCTATTTTTTTTTTCATTTCTTATAAATTGTTTTCTTTTTCTTACTATTTTATTTTTCAGCACACGGTGACCAAAGCAATACAATCAGGAACTAGCTAGACCCTGATCAATATTCAGGTTGGCTATTTAAATAGCCAACCTGAATATTGATCAGGGTCTAGTTAGTTCCTGATTGTATTGCTTTGGTCACAGTGTGCTGAAAAATAAAATAGTAAAAAAAGAAAAAATGTAATAAAAAAAATAGAAACATTTGAAAAAAAAAAAAATAAGTGCCCTGTATTGAAGTGGTTAAATAGCCAACCTGAATGTTGATCAGGGTCTAGCTAGTTCCTGATTGTATTGCTTTGGTCACAGTGTGCTGAAAAATAAAATAGTAAAAAAAGAAAAAATGTAATAAAAAAAAAATAGAAACATTTGAAAAAAAAAAAAATTAGTGCCCGGTATTGAAGTGGTTAATAAGAAAATCCCCCAGTGTAATTACTGTTAATGTGCAATTTAATTTAATTTACAACTTAAATTAATATTATTATATTATACAGATTATTGTTGGACTTGATGACCTAACAGTATAAATTATGTTTAAAGCAAAACTCACGTCTAAACAACCATTTCTACAGCTTCTAATGACAGACCAGCTCTCTGTATTTATGATCAGGCAACAATTTCGTCTTAATTTCAGGAGTTGGGAAGGCTTCTAATATTCAGATAAGCTGATCTTCTGAGCCAAATACTAGAAGATACTACAAGAGCTATTTAATGTTATTGTGTCTGTACATCCACAAACATGCATTCATTCATAGTACAAAAACTATTTTAATGATTTCCTTTTTTTTCCAGGATGTACAGAAGATCGTCCAATATGGCTGGTCTTACATATCCCCCAACAGTGATAGCATGTTTAAAGGTAAATAAAATAATTATCATCACATTAGAAACACTGAGAAAAAGATTATACTTATTCCTTCTGCACTGTACAGCAAATCTTAGCACAACCTATTACAGGGTTAATTTCTCTTTAGATAAATACAGTCAGAATCATGCAACTCTCTTTCCAGCAGCACAAGGAATGCTGAGAAGGTTTTAAAACAAATAAAAAAAAGAAAAGAGAGTACAACAACATTGCACAACAAAATTTAACTTTTTCTGTGATGATTAAAAACGAATGCACTCACGTGAATCAGTGAAGTAATGCACAATCAAAAAATTAAATGAAGCCAGTGTCAGTGGCATGGCTGAAGCATTAACTGAGCCTTGGTGTGGAGTGCCGTATAGGTGTGGGGGTCCCATCCTCATCCTACCACCCAGTCTGCAACCTTGTCAGGAGGGAAATGAGGAGTATACAGCTTTTCCTAGAAATTAAAATAAATAGTGTAGCGCTAATAATACTAACAATGACGTGTTAAAATGCACAAACTCTATATACATCCCCTACATATATATATCCAAGGTGATAAATCAATACATAAATAATAAAATAGTTGTGTCATACGTGAATTCCCTCACGGGGAATATTTAGTGAAAAAAGTGACAAACACACTCCTATTTGCACATTGTGAAACAATATGTATACTGGTGTACAAAATAGTGAACAAATAATCAATTCAAAAAGTCCAAAATGATATAATAATAGTAATACGATAGTTTGTGGTGATCCTCACACTTCACTCTTCATGCAAGAATATATAATGTGCCGTATACGTGGTACACACGTGCCAATCCTTTACCAGCCAAAATTTGGAATTTTTTCCTAGAAATTGTCATAGCTAATGTTATATATAATTATACAATAACCATGTCCATTCATGTTATTTATCATATCAAGACTGTGTACCAGGGGTGTTAAACTCCATTTTATTGCAGGCCGCATCAGCATTACAGTTGCCCTCAAAGGGTCAGTTGTATCTGTAAGATTTTATATAATTGTATCTACTCATTATCATATTAAATAATTGTCTCTGCGTTCGTATTACTGATTTTAGTAATAACTTAAAATGGAACTTTACTCTCTCAGTTAACATTGACTATTTTAAAGCCTTATGCTGCCAGCATTAGTAAATCAATAGGAAAGTATATTATATTTACTTGTTTTAACCTTTTTCTAAACATTTCTTTCATTACTTCCTGGATTCCATGCCTAGGCAAATTATGTCATATATCTCAGGAGTCTTCAGGAGGGGGGGAGAGTGGGAGGGGTTTTCTCAGCTAAGCACACCTATGACTGAACTATGGACAGAGGCATTCCAGGAAGAAAATGTTCCATGAATCATCTGCCCTTACTGAAAGTGGCCACAGCCAGAAATGCTAGGAGGTGTTTTTCAAGGTTATTTTCCAGCAAAACAAAGCGTGGAGACATGGATGGGTGAGTCTACTTTGAATATTAAGAATGATTGTGGTGTAAAGATGCAGTGTAGTTTCACTTTAGGACTTAAGCTGTGAAGGGCAGATGCAGACCAGCATGCAGCCCACTCACACTCCTGTAGCAGATGATCCAAACTTGAAAAGGTGCGCCACACAATGCTGATATTATCCACCAGAAACTTTATTGGAGACTGCTCAGACAGAACACCCTTGCAGAACCATGTTCTGATCAGACTCCAATAAAGTTTCTTGTGGATAATATCAGCGCTGTGCATCTCTTTTTTTCAGCTGGCATAGAATTGTATTGATCCCATAATAATTAAAAGCAGATGTCAGGAGCACCCAGACCCCCCCCCCTTATATCAGATGTCAAGAGCACACCCACCATCAGAAGTCTCCCAACCTCCCTTACATCACAATGCACCCCCCTTACCTTGTGCTGCTTCCAGGAAGAAGTTGGGGGCGGAGCTGGGTAGCAGAAAATGCAGGGTCTGAAGAAGGACTAGAGGAGGGTTGAAATCAGCTGCTGGAGTATGCTGAATGATGAGACCAGGGGAGGCAAAAATGAAGGGTTGCTGTGGCTGCACAGAAAGGGGTAGGATCTGTAGGAGGAGCTCCATCCTCTGCTGACTGCTGAGATGGGGGGTGCAGAGATAAGCCTCTCCACGGCTGCACAGAGAAGTGCAGGAACTAGCGGAGGAATTCTGCACTCCTCTCTGCTGCCAACTGCTGACAAGTTGGAGGCAAAGATGAGGAGGGTGCCACAACTGCAGCTGAGATGTGAGAGCCACATAAAATGGTCTGGTGGGCCAGATTTGGCCAAGGGGCCTTGTGTTTGACATATGTGCTCTATAGGTTATACATGGTTGGTTTTATCACCATGGAAAATAGCTGATATAAATCGTGTGCATTCATTTTTTTAATTGTCACAGTAAAGGTAAGTTTTATTGCACAAGATCGCTGTGCAGTCTTTTCTTTTTGTCTTTGAAATAAAGTAAAGTGTCTGTGCTTTTTCCCTCAGTAAAGGATTTAGGCTTCCTTTAGATAATGCTGCTTGAATTCAAGAGGGCTTGCAAATTGCATTTAACGTCTCTCTAACACCAGCCTCACATTGGCCATCATTCTCTATGAGCCAGTGTGAGAACACTTGTCCACAATATCAAAGCCCAGCCAAATGCAATTCCTACCTGCAGCAAAAATGAAGCTCTAAACATTGTTGGAAGGCTGGGAAGTGTACTAAAACTACTGCTGTGTGTCACCAGGTACCAGTTATGTGGTTCCCAGGTAGAATGTGTATGCATCTGGGAAAGGCTGGGTTTTAGTTGTTATTACAATACAGCTGTCCTTTAACAGCTATGCATCAGGTTTACTGGATGTTTTCCAATTTTGTATCATTTTCTATTTTATGTAAAGGCACTTATACTATGCTTTTAAAGCATATTTTCTTTCGAAAGGCTGGCATTGGCTAGTGTATGTATATCCTTGTCAGCAATATCTGATTGACATTGTACAAGTTACATTAGCCAACTTCCATTCAGTCTTTTGGTAATTTTCAGTTTCAGTTTGGTCTGTTGGTTTTAGGAACATTCTAATATACTGAATGGTTGCTAGTTATATAACATGAACTGAAGAACCTTAACAGAACAGTTAATGAGATACCCCATGATACATGGCTACCAAAAGTTGATTACTAACCCCAGGTTCACTTCTGTGTGAGGTTCCCGTGCCAGCTGCGTTTTCCAAAGAAGTGCAGGGAGTCCATTCAAAGGAATGGGCTCTTGTGCCTGTACAAAACGTGGCCCGCACAACCGGATATATGTGAACCAGGGGTTAAGCTACTTTACTTCTTGTTTCTAGTATCTTCTAACTGCAACACATCAGCATTTGGTAGTAGAGGCTACACACACGCACACACCAGTTTGGATAGCAGCAATATATTGTTACAGTTAGTGAAGAATAAAAATACAATAGCATGCAAAAGACACATGCTACTAACAGATCCTCATTTTTCTAGCAAAGTAAAATGGGATTTAAATTTCAGTAATAGATGGCAAGTAAAGGCAGGATAGTTAAATAATATCTTCAATCGTCTGCAATTTTCTCTTGTATCCTAGTAAATTGTCTCTGGAGAGAGATTCAATTTATTCTCTGTCGACTTTTACATACTGAATATTTACTATTGTCAGAATTCGTTTTGCAATTGGCTGTATCAGCTACTCGTCTTCTATTTAAGTGCACTTTTTTTTTGGACAACTGTTTATAATTTAGTTCAAGAGAGAACCTTTTTCAGTTCCATAATGGAAATTATTATCAAGCAACGACTTTAGTTTTTTTCTTTCAAGTGTTACAGTATATAAAAAGAAGTAAGTTCTGTTGTTTGGTAGGAAAACCCTTCACAAATAGTACTTCAGTTTGATTCAGTATGATTAGGCCCCCGGTGGGTGGGGCTAAATGCATCAGAGGGTTATGGCTTAGGAGGAGTTCCAAGTTGAGGCCATTCATGTTCTTCTCTTCCTGTTGAGCTAGTGGTGTGTGGTGTCTCTCATACCTTCATTCTTCAGTTTGGGTAGATGTACCTTAAAACTGCCATCTGGCTTTCTATATTGCTTCCCCCATCTGACAGAAAGAAATCTTAGACCCTATTGAAACTTACTAAGGTAGATTTACTAAAGGCAAATAGGCCGTTCACTATGCAAGAGAATTTTCACTCAGCTTAGTAAATGTGGTGAAAAGTCATATTGCTAGAAATACCCAATCATGTGCAAGTAAAATCAAAAAAAAGTATTTTTCCCTGAATGTGATTGGACGATGGAAGTCAGCAGACTTTCACCTCATTCGCTAAGCTAAGGGAAGATTCCCTTACAAAGTGAACAGCCTATTTGTTGATAGTAAATTAATCCCACTGTACCTCTTTAAGATGCAATTAAATGTACATGAAACTGCACACAAAATGAAATTCATGCCAATCACGGCATTACGCATTGGATTGGAATCTGTACAGAGGTGTCTTTATCTTTACACCTTTGCTGAATATAAAGGTTAACTTTAAGACTCTGAAAGATACAAAATCCCAATGTGTGATTTTACTGACTAGAAACTACACATAATACATAGTTTAACCATTCAACGGGGATCTCCAGAAAAACTAAAGTAGTTAAACAAAAGTGCTTTCCCATAATTCTGTAATGAAACATTTTACTTTCTTCTACTTTTACAGCAAGGCCATAATGGTATGATGATTCTATATAAGAAGCACTCTATTGGTAGTGAGAGCTCTGTGCCAAAGTGTGCATATATGAAATAGAAGATTTGGGCAAGGCCTGTTTATACCTGGGAACCTGGTCCAGGCTTTGCATTGGTCGTAGTAGTTGCAGAGACTGTGTTTTAAAAATAAATATGTAAAAAAAATCCTACCTGCAAAAAAATTAGTTAATATTCACCTTTCCTGAAGGCTAAAACTGCAATGAAGATGAAAACCACTGCCCATAGAATCTTTAGAATCTTCCAGGAGAGTTGACTTCCTGGTCCTCGTGTGAACTTTAGTTTCTCCTCTCAGGACATGATAGTGACATATCATCAGATCAATATACCGGAAGCAACAGTGGACCAGGAATTCCACACTCTTGAAATTGTTGGATTCTGAAATTAGAATCGACTTCTTTGGATGACTGAACCATTTGCAGAAAAAATGTCTAATGGAAGAATTCCTCTCATTGTCAATAGGAATTAGATTAGTAAATCTGATTTCTTCAGTAAAAGGCCATTTATGAAGAATGTGGACATATTCCACATTGTCATGAAAGATACTGTTTTCAGGTAAATATGATTGAGTACTGTCCGTGATACTTTTTTATTTGCACTAACAAACAATTTTAAGGACAAGCTTTCGGGGAGTGTCCCCTTCTTCAGGTCAAAGTAGTACTGATCACAAAGGGTTAGAAGAGGTGTTTTGGAGTTGGAAGGAAAAAAAAAAAAAGGAGAACAGATAAGATAAGACACAAGCAGGTAAATCTGAAAATGTTCATATCAACATTAAAGGAGGATATAAATTTTGGCTAGAAAAACATATAACTGATAAAAGTCGTATTCTTTAGACATTCTCACCCTGCGTCTACAACAAAAACGGGATTTCTTAATCATTTTTCAGATCAATATAGATGACACTCATTAGGAGTGTTGTATTTTCCCATCAGATAGCGGTTACAGACAACTTTTTATAACAAGCTGAAGGAAGTTGTGTGATTGATATTTTTAAAAATAGTGATTGTTACTAGGGTTTCTGCTACAAAGAGCAGTAAGAACATCAGTAATAATAAACATATCACTAAACACTGCAAGTTAACTTAAAACTTAATTTAGATTTTTTTTCAATTACATCATACACTTTTGTGTAAAAAGTGCCAACACTCCGAAAGTTACTGTTTGTTTTTTTCTGTGAAAGCTATCACTTGGATTTCTCCTGTAATGGGCTCTCAGTGCCTTCAATGGACGGGAGTAAATATTTCTAGTTGTTTAGTAAGTTAATGTCACTTTGCAGTCTTGATGAAAGGTTCCAGCTATCTGGAAGTGAAACATTGCATTTGTCCTGAATACAACATGTCTTTTTCCAGGACCAAATTGTATTAATTCACGTTTAAATTATTTTGAAAATTCTCTCTGTTGAGGACCACAGCAATTTTCTTTCTAAATGTAGCTTTTAATTCATATAATGTGAAATTACAATACATGCTCAAATAAGAGACTGTATCCAGATAACTGCTAAGATGCTATCTAGTAGAATTGTATTTAATAGGTTCACCTGGGATCCTTACATTTGGTAATTTTGTGACAGGTGTATGGTGTATAAACATTGGGGGGGGGGGGGTGGAGTGAGACAAATCATTATGATTAACATGGATCTCTTTACATCTCTAGACAGCATGATTGACATACCACTATACTTATTCCCCTGGGAAGGGCTAGATATCTGGGTGACACCTTATTATAAAGGGGTTGCCCCATTTCACTGCAAGTCCCCCCATGTTACTATCACCTCCTTCGTGTGACACTTGAGGTAGCAAAGAGGCCCCATGTCCCTCAACATTAAGGAAGGATTCCCCCTCCTTGCAAGCTCATCCCCCCAATGTTTAAAGGCATGTGCACATTCAGGCTGTCCTCCCTTTCCTAGCCACCCAGAGTGCATGTCAAAATAAGGGTCTGGTTGGAATATTAAGGGAAATCTCATACTGTTACTACCACTTTAACTTTTAATCATGATCTGACTCTGGAATTAAATTTAATATAATATTTGCATTAATATTCTACATCATAGTTCCATAGTTTGTCTGGCTGAAAAAACACAAAAGTCCATCCAGCACAGAGGAAGGCAAAAAACCCCAGCAAAGCATGATCCAATTTGCTAATGCAGGGGAAACAAGTTCCTTCCTGATCCCCTGAGAGGCAATCGGATATTCCCTGGATCAACCTTACCTATATATGTTAATATCCTCTAGATCACAGGTGTCAAACTAGCAGCCCTCCAGCTGTTGCCAAACTACAAGTCCCATGAGACATTGCAAGATTGACAGTTACAAGCATGACTCCCAAAGGTAGAGGCATGACGGGACTTGTAGTTTCTCAACAGCTGGAGGGCCGCCAGTTTTACACCCCTGCTCTAGGTACCACATGTTACTATAAATGCAGCGGTATGTTATTGACTCCCATTTGGACTAAGGAAGCCACTTAGATAAGCGGTGAAACTTCTTTAACATTACGGTAAATGTAACTAATCTGGTTGACATGGATTGATCAGATGAACCCAAGAAACTCAGTTGTAACATCCTATTTTTCATTTCAAGTATTTGTTCATGTTTGACAGATGAGAGAGGACCCTACGCCAGTGTCTAAAACTACATTAGCAACCTGGCCAGGAATTAATATCTGCCCCACTCTGCCGTGGAATTTTACTTTCACAGCAAAACGGTGACTGGATAGCATTCTATTTAAATAAGAGGTTGCTAGATGAAGCATTACTCTCCCACAGTTTATGTTCTTACTATAAAATTTAATGGTTGCAGTTTGATAACAATGAGACTTTTTTAATATTAGGTAAAAAAAACTATGGAGAATATAGATTGACTTGTACCTTTGCTAAAGGTCATAAATTCTATCATGTGGCTTTGTATATGGAATTTTTAATAAGGATATAAATGATGCTTGCCGAGATCAAATGTTTACTGTGCATTAATATTTTAAGATGTTCACTTAATGTGGATGATTAAAAATTATTTTTCCACTAAAATAGCACAATTCAGATTGACCACTTGTTAAGATCTCATAAAGCCGAATCACGATCATTTCACTTGCAATTGATCTTAAAAACTGGCTGAATTTCTTTTTAAGGACACATTTGTCTGGTTATATCAAACACAGTTAATATAACAAATTATATTTCTTTCCCCTTTCCTGTTAACATGACCATATGAGACAGATTGTCTTGGGAATTGACAATTATAAATGCATCTATTTTAAACTTCGTGAGATGAAATATGTGTGAGCACTACAATAAAATCACAGGTACATATTATATTTAGACTTAAGAAAACCTAACATCCTCTAACCCACATTGTAACAGCACTTGAAAAATACTCAGGGACTGTAACTGTCTGTTATATTTTATGTATTTATTTTAATATATTTAGATTTTATGTAAAACCAATGGCTGCTGCAACCTTCCATTTGAATGTCTACATATATTTATATGTCCAGCTCCAGCCAAAGCATCTTTTGGATACAATGTACAAGGGTTATGGCCTCTGGTTACATTACTATCTAAATCCCTTTTGACAGAAACAATTGAGAACTGTCCATGATACTTTTTTTTATTTGCACTCATGTCCAAACAAAATTTTAGGACTAGCTTTAGAGGTGTACCCCCTTCTTCATGGTCCAAGCAGTACTAAACTATGATCACCTCAAAGATTACTCCCTTTTGGAGAACCATCCACTTATTTTCTATCAGGACAGCAAGTGATAAGAAATTTCTATTCGGAAAACAGTCAAAAACACACTTTTAGTAAAGTAAGGAAATGTTAGAAATTGCGTGACAAAAAAAGAACCTGATAGAAATTTTTACTTTTCAATAGTTTAACAGAGAACTAAAATAGGAGGTTAAATAAATAATGAGACAAAATAAGCTGTAAAGATGGCCAAAAGGGGGGGGGGAGGGTTCATAATTGGTGCAGTGTACTTGAGTTATTATTATTTAAGTATTTAAGTTTATTTTAAACTATTTCTGCCAGTAGCTGGTCTGTTAAATGGCCACAACTTTAGGTTGTCAGACTTGTGCTCTGATATACAAAGTATAATGAGCATAATGTTATTTACAGTATCCATACCTAAATTAAATGAAGGTGGTCCTTGATTCTTAAATTAATACTCTATAATGGACTGAGCCCTGAATTTGTGAAGACGCATGTATGTATGTTCAGGACATAAATATACTGTATATATACAGTGTACACACATTACACACACACGCACATATATATATATATATACATATACACTATATTGCCAAAAGTATTGGGATACCCTCCATATCTTTGGATTCAGGTGTTCCATTCACCTCCATGGCCACAGGCCAAGCACCTAGGCATGCAGACTGCTTCTATAAACATTTATGAAAGAATGGGTCGCTCTCAGGAACTCAGTGAATTCAAGTGTGGTACCATGATAGGTTGCCACCTGTGCAATAAGTCCATCCGTGAAATTTCCTTGCTACTAAATATTCCAACGTCATACTACCGCATTTCAACTGTTAGTGGTATTAGAACAAAGTGGAAGCAACTGGGAACAACAGCAACTCAGCCATGAAGTGGTAGGCCACGTAAAATGACAGAGCAGGGTCAGCGCATGCTGAAGCGCACAGTGCGCAGAAGTCACCAACTGTCTGCAGAGTCAATAGCTAAAGACCTCCAAACTTTGTGTGGCCTTCAGCCTAGCACAACAACAGTGTGTAGAGAGCTTCATAGTATGGGTTTCCATGGCTGAGCAGCTGCACACAAGCCTTATATCACCAAGGGCAATACAAAGCTTCAGATGCAGTGGTGTAAAGCACGTCGCTTCTGGACTCTAGAGCAGTGGAGACGTGTTCTCTGGAGTGACAAATCACGTTTCTCTAGCAATCTGATGGACGTGTCTTGGTTTGGCGGTTGCCAGGAGAACAGTACTTGCCTAACTGCACTGTGCCAAGTGTAAAGTTTGGTGGAGGGGGGATTATGGTTTGGGGTTGTTTTTCAAGGGTTGGGCTTAGCCCCTTAGTTCCAGTGAAGGGAAATCTTAAGGCATCAGTATACCAAGACATTTTGGACAATTTCATGCTCCCAACTTTGTGGGAACAGTTTGGGGATGGCTTCTTCCTCTTCCAACATGACTGCACACCAGTGCACAAATCAAGATTCGTAAAGACATGGATGAGCGAGTTTGGGGTGGAGGACCTTGACTGGCCTGCACAGAGTCCTGACCTCAACCTGATAGAACACATTTGGGATGAATTAGAGAGAGACAGCAGGCCAGGCCTTCTTGTGCACACACACACACATTGCATTTTTGTACCCAGTAATTGAGTGTCCTCTTTCTTACAATAATAAAGTTGAATTGGATGATAGACTTCAGTAAAATATATTTTTATTTTACGTACATTTTTCTCTTTTTTTATCAACAGGATATCGATCGATGGTCTTTTAATGTGTTTTCTTTAAATGAAGCTAGTGGAGAACATGCACTTAAATTTATGGTTTATGAACTGTTTACACGATATGACCTTATTAATCGCTTTAAGGTAATTATATATTTTCTAGTTAACTAAATAAAACAAAAGTTAGGGCTTGTTCACACTTGACTTCTTCCTAAACGCCCCTATAGCGTTTGACAGTCATTTGGGGAGCGTTTTTAACACTCTCCAACACTCCCCAAACGCCCTATGCACGTTTTTAAGGCGTATCATGGGCATATTCCAGGTATTAAAACCGCTCCACAAATTCCTATAATGAAGTTAATGTCATTTACGCCCTGCAAATGCCTCACAAATGCCTCACAAACGCCCTGCAAACGACTGTCAGGCATTTTGAGGAGCATCACCATAGATTTGAATGGGAGGCGTTCAATGGCTTCAACTCCTCCTGACTGAACATGAGGCGTCAATTTTGCCGCGACTCTAACACTTCAGTGTGAACAGCACCATGTGCTGCCATGTGTATAATTTTCATAGGCGTTTGAGGAGCTGCCTACAAAGATAGTGTGAACTTAGCCTTAAGGTGCAGTGACCCTAACTGCCAGCCAGAATTCATCTTTAAGTAAACTGACTCCAGTTCTGACTTGGCAGTTTATCTTTTTGGTGAGAAAGCTCTTTGCAATGTCTGGGGCATTTGTGCTTAGTCACATTTATCCAGTTAATACAGACACAAAGAATGTAGGATATTATTATTGCTTATTCTTACATTTTCTCCCAATGATAATCTACAGATTTATGTAGTAAGAGTGCACATAACTGATTTTCATTCCTCTTTTGTAGATTCCTGTTTCTTGCCTTGTATCGTTTGTTGAAGCTTTAGAAGTTGGTTACAGCAAACACAAAAATCCATACCACAATTTAGTCCATGCAGCTGATGTTACCCAAACTGTGCACTACATATTGCTGCATACAGGTATCATGGTAAGAAACATTTTCTCAGAACACAAGTGAAATATGCAACACATTTTATGTACATTAAAGGTGGGAATACACGATTAGAAAATTGACCGATTGGTCATCCGATGACCGAGAGGCGCTCATTCGTTGGTCGAAACCATGGCCCACATTAACCAATCTAAAAAAATCGTTTGTTGGGCAATATGTGGTGTTGATGTCTTCCGTACAAGTGGAAGTGATGCAGTGTGCGTGTGACCTTGTGGCCACGCCCTTCTGGCCAGAACGAGCGACATACACAACAATTAACAGCAGTATAATATAGTTTATTACATGACCTATATACATAAATAGTGATACATAAAATATAATATGCAGAATTCTGGTTTCATTATCTCATTAGGCCAATCTACTTTTAACATTTGGAGTTTTTGTTTGTGTTTACGAAGATTCCTTGGACATAAACATCTGGGTCATCTTCCGCTCATGCATGATAGTGCTTGATAGATTTTTTTTGGACGACCGTCATACTACCGCATAGAAAATCGGTCGTTTGTATGAGAAACGACAAACCTTTTCACTGTTGTTCAACCAGATTTTTTCGTTCACAGTATTGTTATTGGTTAAAACATCCTGCTCATCAACGAAGAGAAAATCGTTCGATCAGTGGTTCCGGGAAATGTTTTGTACAATTTTCTTATCGTGTGTGCAGGGCATAAGTATGCACCTGTTTCCAGACTAAGAACAAGCCACAAAAGAGCTTACTGTGAATTCCAGATTATTCTGTATTGAATGGGGTTTATTTTCTAAAGGAGTAGAGGATGCTTACCTAACAAATTGGGTAAACTAAAATTGTGTTTGCTATCCTAAATACTCCTGAGTTGTTCTTTGAGGAGAGATTTGCAGTAGATTACTTTCCATAAAGTGGTGAAGTTGAGGTGATACTGCCACCTTCAGAATGCTTTTTTTGACAGCTAAAGAGGGATACTGAGCCACAGCTGCAAGCTTAGTGCTTGGCTAGTGGTTGTGGCATGGTCTCATTCACTTGAATATGATGTGCTTACCAGCAGTCTGCCCACAGAACATGATGGAATATAATTTTTGCTGTGCTACAAAGCATCACAGCTGCAGCATGTGTACAACTCCATCTGGCAGCCTTTTCAGCTTAAGAAGAGAGGTAAAATTGTGACTCAATCGCCTATTTTTACCACACCCCAACTGCACATGTAAACTAAGCCTTAGAGTTCACAATCATGTACAGAGGATGGGCAAGGTTAGGAATAAAACAAACAGTGCAGATTTGTTGATACACAGAAATGTCAATAAGTAAAACTCTTGATGATTATTTACTAAATAATAGAGGCTGTTCATTTAGTAAAGTGAAGGTATAATAAGGTTAACCTGTGTTCACTTTGAATACCCAGTCATGTCCGATAGATGTTCTGAGGGTATGACAGTAGATAGGGTGTGTAGGAGAGGAGTGCTAGCTGTGCAGGAGAGGAGTCTGAAGGACATGATAGCATACAGTATGTGTGGGAGAAGAGAGTGGCCAGGGACTCAACCCCACATCTTCATGGGATAGGCTGCAAACATATCTGTCTCTAGGAGAAACTCTACCATATGGTGTCACACATGCTCCAAACACAAGGCCCACCTTTTTAATTAGGAATTTCTACAAACAATGCTTTTCCAATGATTTACTGAATAACGAATTTGGCACAGCAGCTTCTAAACATCACTGTTAGCAGAACACATCAGTGCCACCAACTCAAACTCTTTAAGTCCAGCTATCTTCCCAAATGCTCTTTCGTGAGTCCCCCAGCAATGGGTCCTCACATGGAGTCTCCACTGGGCATAGGCCTGGAAGCCCCACTATTCTTCAGGCAACAAATCCACAGGCTGTAATCAGCGATAGACAGCTCCCATCCACCTTCTACCCAGAGCCCCACTCACACCAGTTTATAAAAGGCATAGAACTCCACCCACTGGAGTGGTCTCCCTAAAAGGGGTACTAACACCTGCTTACAGACACTATATGCAGGAGCGGAGTGCCGAAAGGTATGACAGAAGAGAAGTGCCAAAGAGCAAGACAGCAGGTAGCATGTTCAGAAGAGGAGTGTGGATGGGTATGACAACAGGCAAAATGTTCAGAAGAGGAGTGTGGATGGGTATGACAACAGGCAAAATGTTCAGGAGAGGAGTGTGGATGGATATGACAACAGGCAAAATGTTCAGAAGAGTGTGGATGGGTATGACAACAGGCAAAATGTTCAGGAGAGGAGTGTGGATGGGTATCAATACAGGCAGTAGTTTCAGGAGATGAGTGTAGATATTTCTGAAAGCAGGCAGTATGGTTAGGGGAGGACTGCAAGAGGCTATGACAGCAAGCAGCATGTGCAGGCCCACATGGAAGAAAAATATATTTTAAATATATTTTAAAAATATTCTTCCCAAATATATTGACATATATTTGAAATACTAAATTTGTGGCCATTTTCAATATATTTAAAAAAAAAAAAAAAAAATATATATATATATATATATATATATATATATATTGAAATGCGGTTTTTATATATTACAAAATATATGAAAAATATTTTTAAAAATACATTTTCAAATATACTGTATGTCTTTAAAAATACATTTAATCTATATTTTCAGAATTACATTACAAATATATGTTAGAATTACATTTTTATATGTTAAAAAAATCTGAAGAATATATTTTAAAAATATATATGTTTTTAAAAAATGTCATATATTTTGTAATCAATAAAAAACCCATTTCAACATACGGTATATATATATTTATACGTATATATAGATATATATATACTGTATGTATATACCGTATGTATACCATATGTAAAATATATATATATATATATATACTGTATATATATATTTTGAAATATATTGAATACGGCCAAAATTGTAGTATTTAAAATATATGTCAATATATTTGGGAATAATATTTTTAAAATATATTTAAAATATATTTTTCTTCCATGTGGAGGAGAAGGGATCCAGGGAGTATGACAGTGGGAATTAGGTGCTGGAGAGGAGTGTGTAGGATATGCCAATGGAGAGTATGTGCAGAAGAAGAGGCCATCACAGTGGAATTAATTGCTGGAGGATACAACATGGGGCAGTATGTGTAAGAGGAGAATGCAGGGGTATGGTAGTGAAAAGTATAGAACTATAAAATACGTTAGAATTTTTAAATATTCCCAATAAACATTATAGAAACCCACAAAAGTGCTTTAGACTGTCAAGGGAAGTTTTGTATACCATTTATCTAAATCTGACAAACATTATGCTATCTGGGATACCAGCCCTGAAATTTTTGTTTGGAATTAACACATATAAATTGGCTTTTTATGACAATATCTGTAATAATATATTTATCTCACTTTGGCAGCACTGGCTCACAGAACTGGAAATTTTGGCAATGATATTAGCTGCTGCTATCCATGACTATGAGCACACTGGGACCACAAACAACTTCCATATACAGACAAGGTAAAAAAAATCTGCCAATTTTTTGATGGCTGCAAAGGAGCACACACTCATTACACCCTATCCTCTGGGAAAACTTAAATTATATGGAGCATTTTTCTGCTGGTCCTGGAATTTATTAGAATATTCGGACACTTTTCATAGTTTATACATTTTCTTATATTTTCCAGGCCGATTTCATTCTGTTCTGGAAATGAAGCCACAGCTGTTTTTGTACTTATGAAAGTGTATTCACTGGTCAGCTAAAGAGCTTACTTACCAGGTCAACAACAATGATTACAGTATGAAGTCTTTGAGAAAATGCAGTCACTTTTCAGGTCATTTTTTTGAAGAGGATTCAGTAGGAATCACAAATATTTAAGCTGTCTACGGCCAGCTGAACGTGACACTAAACTCAAATTTACATTAAAAAATTACATCAATTATTATAAAATCTCAAGGATACCGTGGTTCTGTTTTTTTTTTTTTTAATGTTTTCCCATTGTTTTCAGGTTTCTTTAAGGTCCTGTGTATGCTCGCTAACCTCCATTGATGCACTTCACTGCTACTTGTGTAGAGAGAGCTTTGCCATCATTATTTCTGGGCGCAAGCTCCACTCTATGTGTATGACAATTTCCATAGATCTGAATGTGTCTGCATATAGATATGTGGTCCATCTTGGGGGTGACCAGGAAAAGGTGGCTACAATCACATATGCAAAAGGGGCATGGGGAACGAATGTAGCCACCCTAGAACAGAAAGTCTGAGAACAGCAGGAAAAAGCTTGCATTTATGAGATGAAGCAGAGGAAGAAAGGGATAGGGGGTACATTCTACTTATATTTACTACTTATTATTTAAGTATTTGTTTTATTTTGTAAAAAGAAATGTTAGTTTGGTGTCATTATTTTTAGGTGACATGATGGCACTTACTGCAGCAATATTTTTCATGACAAGAATAAAAGTAATTTGGTAATGTGCCTTATTGATTAACATAAATTGTGATTTTCTTTTTGTGATGTGTCAACTTCAATAGGAAAGTTACATATTGCTTTAGGACTGGGAAACAAATTGGTTCTTTAGATATATTATTGGTGCTATTTTTATTTTAATATTATATATTTTTGTAGTATAAATTTTCAGTGCCAACCCAATCTTAATAGACATCCTGGGAAACTGTTTTATTGGTGAAAAAGTGGGGTTCCATTGATTACAAGAAACACATTCTATAATAACAATATTTTAAATATTTTTTTCATTTAAAGCTGAGCTCCAGTCTTATTTTCCTTCTGGCATAGTTGTACAGACTCCTGTCTTGTACTGAAATTGCTTACATTGATGTCACTGTATACTTTAAGTTTGTCACAATGTGCATTAGAAGTTGCAACAAATCAGATAGCGTCTGCCTCATTTTCTGGCTAAAGGACATCAAGTATTATCAAGCCCTTTGTTCCTCAGGCTTACTGTCCCTGGCCCACTCCTTTCATTAATTGCATTTCAGTTATTTCAATCATGGTGATTGAAATCATGGAGAAGCAAAGACCTAGTGATGATGTCGCTGGGTCTAAAATAAAGTATGTAATAAAAACAGAAGGGATTTATTTATTAATTGAATTAGAAAGTTAATAAAGGGGGGATGGGAGAGACCAAGGAAGGAAAAATATAAGCAGATTGAACTACAGCTGTAAATGTCAAATAAAATTAACTGCTTTGTGATTGCATGGACTCCATGCTGTGAGAACATTCATTAATGTTGCAGCAGAAACCTAGGAATGCTCACCTGTGAGTGTTCCTAGTTATCAGACCCAGCTGTCAAACTGACAGATTGTTCATACAGTTGGCCATGGTTCACATATATGAAGCTGTGCGGGCCGCGTGTTGTGCGGGCACGAGAGCCCATTCATTTGAATGGACTCCCGTGCCCCATGACATGCAGAGAAGATGTCCCTGCACTTCTTCTGAAAACGCAGACCGCATGGGAACCTCGGTTCCCAGTACGGTTGCATTTTCCAGTGCAGGTGGCGTGCCATTAAAACTAATGGTACCCTCCCACAGGTCCGCATTCCTCTGTGCAGGTGGTGTGGTTGCACAGATTTTTGTGCGGATCTGCAGCAGCACCACCCGCACAGATGTGAACCTAGCCTAATAGTCAGATTAATTGATTCATACTGATATGGAATAATTTAGTTTTAGGCTGCAATGACTCCTGGCCATGAAAGGTTTAATATTCTTTGCGGCTTTATTTTCTTTGTTTAGGTCAGATGCTGCAATATTGTATAATGATCGTTCCGTACTAGAGAATCATCATGTCAGTGCTGCCTATCGAATAATGCAAGAGGATGACATGAATATTTTGGTAAATGTATCCAAAGACGACTGGAGGTAAAACATAAGTTTTTTGAAAATAATACTTTATCTGAGGACCCTCAGAATTATTATTCATCCATAGCAAATACATATATATATATTTAAAAAAATAAACAATTATATATTGTGACAGTAGGCAGGTAAAATCACCTGGTTGCGTCCAGGATGGCAGATACATTTGTCCAAGATTTAGGCTCTATGCTGCTGAGCAAACCCCCTTACTATATATATATATATATATACAGTGGGGCAAAAAGGTATTTAGTCAGCCACCAATTGTGCAATTTCTCCCACTTAAAAAGTTGAAAGAGGCCTGTAATTGGCATCATAGGTAGACCTCAACTATGAGAGACAAAATGAGAAAAAAAATCCAGACAATCACATTGGCTGATTTGGAAAGAATTTATTTGCAAATTATGGTGGAAAATAAGTATTTGGTCACCTACAACCAAGCAAGATTTCTGTCTCTCACAGACCTGTACCTTCTTCTTTAAGAGGCTCCTCTGTCCTGCACTCATTACCTGTATCAATGGCACCTGTTTGAACTTGTTATCAGTATAAAAGACACCTGTCCACAACCTCAAACAGTCACACTCCAAACTCCACTATGGTGAAGACCAAAGAGCTGTCGAAGGACACCAGAAACAAAATTGTAGACCTGCACCAGGCTGGGAAGACTGAATCTGCAATAGGCAAGCATCTTGGTGTGAACAAATCAACTGTGGGAGCAATAATTAGAAAATGGAAGACATACAAGACCACTGATAATCTCCCTCGATCTGGGAGATCTCACCCCGTGGGGTCAAAATGATCACAAGAACGGTGAGCAAAAATCCCAGGACCACACGGGGGGACCTAGTGAATGAACTGCAGAGAGCTGGGACCAACATAATAAAGGCTACCATCAGTAACACACTACGCCGCCAGGGACTCAGATCCTGCAGTGCTAGACGTGACCCCTGCTTAAGCCAGTACATGTCCGGGCCCGTCTGAAGTTTGCTAGAGAGTATATGGATGATCCACAAGAGGACTGGGAGAATGTCATATGGTCAGATGAAACCAAAATAGAATTGTTTGGTAGAAACACAACTCGTCGTGTTTGGAGGAGAGAGAATGCTGAGTTGCATCCAAAGAACACCATACCTACTGTGAAGCATGGGGGTGGAAACATCATGCTTTGGGGCTGTTTCTCCACAAAGGGACCAGGACGACTGATCCATGTACAGGACAGAATGAATGGGGCCATGTATCGTGAGATTTTGAGTGCAAACCTCCTTCCATCAGCAAGGGCATTGAAGATGAAACGTGGCTGGATCTTCCAACATGACAATGATCCCAAACATACCGCCCGGGCAACAAAGGAGTGGCTTTGTAAGAAGCATTTCAAGGTCCTGGAGTGGCCTAGCCAGTCTCCAGATCTCAACCCCATAGAAAACCTTTGGAGGGAGTTGAAAGTCCGTGTTGCTCAGCGACAGCCCCAAAACATCACTGCTCTAGAGGAGATGTGCATGGAGGAATGTGCCAACATACCAGCAACAGTGTGTGCCAACCTTGTGAAGACTTACAGGAAACGTTTGACCTCTGTCATTGCCAACAAAGGATATAAAACAAAGTATTGAGATGAACTTTTGATATTGACCAAATACTTATTTTCCACCATAATTTGCAAATAAATTCTTTCCAAATCAGCCAATGTGATTGTCTGGATTTTTTTTCTCATTTTGTCTCTCATAGTTGAGGTCTACCTATGATGCCAATTACAGGCCTCTTTCAACTTTTTAAGTGGGAGAACTTGCACAATTGGTGGCTGACTAAATACTTTTTTGCCCCACTGTATATATATATATATGAAGTGACAGCTTGCCTCCCAGTGGCTCTCACAGATCTGATAACCTGAGCGGCTCCCACTGAGTGTAGGATGGGGCACAGGAAAGATACGAGTATCCGGGGTGCAGTGTGGTAATGAGCGGAAGGGGCACATGCTAGGCTGCACTCTCTGTAATCTCCATTTTTTCCCTGGTATCTGGATGCCAACACCGCCTGCTAGATGATCTCATGGCAAGTGAGAGAGGGAGAGCCACCTACGGTGTGTGGAGAGGTACTAGAGTTGGTTGGGTACTTACCCTAATATGGCAACAAAAGTAAGACAAGTGGAAGATAGTGAAGATTTCAAGGAGGGGGGAGAGATGAGGGAAATAGAGGGGAGCTTGTGTACAGAGGTCAGAGCCGAAGAGGGGTGAAAGTGCGATGTGGATGAGGGATGCGAAAGGTAAGTCTGTGTGTATCGCACCCCTGAACTCTGCACTCTGTACATAATGCACTCCTAATATTTAATGCCCATTTAAAACCCTCGCACTTTTAGAGAAACTTGGCTTGCACGCCTGTAATTTACCTAAAGGAACTTGGTCAAAAATGTTAAAACAGAAAAAAAAACTTGAAGGAGCATTAATCCTATTTAGGAAGTTCATTTTTACCAGTAGGCTGTTTTACCAAAGAAATCTTTTATTAATACAGTGGAAACCTTTTGTGGCGCATTTCAATAAGGGCAGCTGAAGCCAGTGCCCATTATCTTTCGAGAAAACCAGCATCTGCAATCCCGCAATGAACTGCTAGTACACATGACACAGCAATCACTTTGTTTACTAGGTTCACTCTTCCTCCCAAGTAGACACGCCTCTCTGACCTCCTCCACCCAATCATGAACTGAAAGCTCGCGATAATAACAAAAAAATGTGTCCAAAGACTCCTGGGATTTGTGACACTGATTTCCCAGGCCTCAATGGAGTACAGTCTACATCTTTTGCCTAGGTGAAAAAAGTAGGAAGTACAGCAAGAATAGCAGTGGGAAATAATTGTTATAGGAGAAACTTTTAAAACAGAAACTGAAGATCTGTTTTAAATCAAGTATTTTATTTAAAGATTAAAGTAAATTGAACTGTAATTTTAATTCAGCCAAATACATTCTAGGTGCATAAAATCAGAAGTTGTTCAAGTCTTACTGTTGGTTTTCAAAATGGGATGCTTGTGTTCTGTGTGGAAGCAGTGATCTCTCTGTAAAGGTCCAGCATGCCCCCTACTGAGTCAGATCCCAAGAATTGAAACGCTCAAGCTTCCTGCTCTTTGGAGAGCCCTGGCTTTGGTACAGCAGGGGGCATGTTGGACATCTGCAGAGAAGCCACGGTCTACCCAAAGGGAGCAAGAAACCTTCTCTGTGGCATTCTGGCAGGAGTCAGACTTCTCTACTCAGGCTGTGGCTGTTATTAAAAGTAAACAACTGTACAACTTTGCATGTGCTTCATTTCGGTATGCCTATGTATGTCAATTTAAACTGAAAAATTATAAAGATATTATTTAGAGCACACATGTAGCCATGTGGTTGGTCATGTTCAGTGTAGTAAAATTGTTTTCCTCTTTATTTTGACTGTGGCTCTTTTTTTTTAATGCCTTGTTTATTCATCTTTTGTCCTTTTCCTTTATCAAGTGCTTGGCAGTAAAGGAAGGGGAACAGGGTATGAGGCACTGAGATATCCAACAGTGAGCACTGTTAAAATAACTTGTTGATATGTCATATATGCTATATTTCAATATATAAGCATATTATATTGTGTTTTGTAATTGTTTACAGAGACTTGAGAACACTGGTCATTGAGATGGTTTTATCTACAGATATGTCTAATCACTTTCAGCAAATAAAAACTATGAGGAGTACACTACAACAGCCAGAAGGGTAGGTAGTCTATTGCCATTATTGATCGTGACTTTGTATTATTTTACTGGAATCATGTCTCTGTACTCTTTAGTTATCAGTTAAGGAGACTCTTCACCTAAACTGATATTTCATTTAACCACTTCTTGAATATGGAGATACGCCACGTGTGAGACTTTTTCACAGCCTAGATGGACCCAAAATCCAAGGATTTCAAGGACCTTTAAGCATTCCAAGGATATAAATTACACATCTATTTTTCTGACTACCAATCAAATTTTTGGAGGCCCTGGAGCACCAGGTCAGTGGAAACACCCACAAAATTACCGAATTTAGGAAAGCAAACAAGGTATTTTCTATACCAGATATGTCAACAAACAGACAAAGGATCAGTACAGGCAGCAGGTAGAAACATGCTCAATAAATAGGCCAGGGTTAGTACAGCAGACAGAGGCAACAGTGCACTGGTGGGGTTGTGATCAGGGTATTTTCTGGGTCTCAAGGTATGCTTTTGAAGACCTCATTTTTTGGAACAAGTTTTTTTGAAAATGCAGAATGAAAATGAAAAAGTGTTTTTTTTTTACACAAGGTTATCAATTAATAAGATATTTCTAATGTTTAGCATAGGCGTATTGAAAGTACCACGTGTGAGACTTTTTCACAGTCTAAGCACATAGAGAGACCCAAAATCCAAAAAACACCTTCAGGCTTTCTAGGGGCATTAATTATTACATCTAAATTCCTGACTATCTTTCACATTTTTGGAGGCCCTGAAGCACCAAGAAGAGTAAACACTCCAACGAGGCATGGAGAGTCATTTTATTGCCACAAGTTTTTGGAAAATGCGGCAAGAATATAAAATGAATTTTTTACAAGCACACACAGCATGGGCATACTTAGAATTACAACCCATGTGTGAGACTTTTTCGATCTTCGGACTGATTATGTACTGGACATTGCATCTTGTGTATCACAAAAATTAACCAATTTATCAAAAACAATGTACTCTAACAGTCGGTTCTGTAAGAGTGGTCAGGGAATATAGCTTAGTGTAGCATCACCTATAGCAGCCCAAGCAAAATAAGCCAAGCTTACTGGTACGTAGCTGCCCCCAGGAATACCATGTTAACTGGCTAGGAAGTACAGGAGGCTAAAGAAAGGAAGAAAAAAAGAGTTCATGTTATTCCAGGACTGCAGTTGTCTGCAGGGAATGGTGGGGACTGGTGTCTTACAGGAACATAGTCAGTCAGAAGTGCAGATAGGTTAGTTCAGTGAACAGGCACCTACATGGTCAGCAAACAGGCAAAGGATCAGTCCAGGCAGCAGGCAGAAACACGGTCAATGAACAGGCCAGGTTTAGTACAGGCAGAAGGCAGAGGCAATCCTGCACTGGTGTGGTGGTAATCAGAGACACTGTTTTTGACTTACACTAGTCTGGTGACACTGGGGACTAGTACATCAGCAACACTGCTACTGACTTACTCTGAACTGGTAACACTGGGACTGGTGTAGTGACAATCAGGGACACCATTGCTAGCTTACACTGTTGTGGTGACACTGCAACTGGTGTGGCTGTGATGAGGAACACTGTTGCTGGCATACACTAATCTAGTGACCCTGAAACTAGTGTGGCAGAGATCAGGAAAACTGTTGCTTACTGCACTGGTCTAATGTGGTGGCAATGAAGAACACTAATTCTAGCTACATTGGTGTCTGACTGGCTGCACTATTAGGGTTCATTACATTTGAGGTTGGTGGGCAGTAAAATGGCCCCTTTAGCTGCAGAGGCAGCAGCCATGCTTGTATACATTCTGTGGCTGAAATGCTTCTCAGCTGCGGCAGGAATTATACCCCCCTGTACACCTACTGATTGTGTCCTATTTGAGTGAATGGGGGTGCTTGTGCAGGGTCTAAGGGGTTACATAGCTGGCAAGGAGGCATGCCTTCTCACTGCTGTCAAATGCTATCTAAAGATTGATCTGAATATGGATGGCTCTTCAGAGAGCATCACATATGTGAACAAGTCCTTATGGCCACACTATGACTGGTGTGATAGTGATGGGGACACTGTGACTGGTGTGGCAGTGATCAGGGACACTAGGACTGGTGTGGTTGTGATCAAAGACACTGTGATTGCTGTGGCAGTGATCAGGGACACTGTGACTGGTGTGGTTGTGATCAGGAACACTGTGACTGGTGTGGTGGTGATCATGGACAATATGACTCTTGTGGTGGTGATCAGGGACACAATGACTGGTGTGGGGGTGATCAGGAACACTGTGACTGGTGTGGTGGTGATCATGGACAATATGACTGGTGTGGTGGTGATCAGGGACACAATGACTGGTGTGGGGGTGATCAGGAACACTATGACTGGTGTGGTGGTGATCATGGACAATATGACTGGTGTGGTGGTGATCAGGGACACAATGACTGGTGTGGTGGTGATCAGGGACACAATGACTGGTGTGGTGGTGATCATGGACAATATGACTGGTGTGGTGGTGATCAGGGACACAATGACTGGTGTGGTGGTGATCATGGACAATATGACTGGTGTGGTGGTGATCATGGACAATATGACTGGTGTGGTGGTGATCAGGGACACAATGACTGGTGTGGTGGTGATCAGGGACACAATGACTGGTGTGGTGGTGATCAGGAACACTGTGACTGGTGTGGTGGTGATCAGGGATACTGTGACTGGTGCGGCCATGATTTGTGACTGGCTGATGGAGATTAGGGTCACTGACTGATGTTGCAGTGATTAGGGACACTGAGTGGTGCAGTCATGATTAGGGATACTGACTGGCAGCACTGGTGTGGTAACATTGCACTGCTGTGGTGGTGATCAGAGACAATGGCTAGTGGCACTGACATACATTGATATCTGAGCAACCAGCCATTGTACACAATCATCTCCACAGCAGTACATAGTGGCACTGCACTTGTTGTCATGACGGTATGTAAAAAAAAGCAATCACGTGGTACAGGGCCAATTACAGTGATCATAGATTGCACCACTACGTTTGCGCAAGGCCGGGCATGAACACCCAAACTGGGAGGATGCAGTGGTACGTCCACCCAGTTTGAGTGTTCATTCGAATGGTGTTTTTACCACTTGGACATATATGTACAATGGCCAGGCAGGAAGGTGAAGTTTGGTTTGCTGTGTTAGCCAGTATACTTACCCAAGGGGGCTCTAGTGGTAAGGTCACCTTTTCTTAGAGGAACATTCTTATTTTTAAAGTGTATTTAAACCTCAAAACAAAAATGCAATACATTGCATTTTAAAAGTCCTTAGATGTGGTGGCTGCATTAGTTTTCCCTTTTTTCACATGGTGATCCTGCCAGTAACACACTGTATCTCTGGAGGAACAGCTCACCCTGGGCCACTTTTCTGATTTGGATTACAAACACCTACCCCTCTACTAATCTCAATCACATAAGCAGCAGGAGGGGTTGTGTAGTTCCAAGAAAATAGCTTGGAAAGCTGATAACATTGAGGTTTCAGTTCAATGCAAAGGAAGTTACAAGGATACTTGTTTACTGTCAAGATCAACAAACATTTTCTGTACTTGCAGAAAATGTGCTTATCCTGAAAAATGATTTTGGATTTTGATAAAATGTAAATATTGTGTGTTTCTACTTATCTTGAAGTACTCTCACCGCTCTTAGTGAGTTGAAATTATTTTCAGCTAATAAGTTTGGACACATACAGTATGTGCCTCGTCACACCACAATGTTGTATACATGTGTAGTGTAGTGCCGCACGTATGCATCTTAAAGGTTCTTTCACACAGGAGGCTGAATTAAAATTATAGCTTGGCAAGGCTGCATACATACCATGGCTGTGATGTCTTGCTTCTTTTAAACTTGGGCTGCAGAGTTTGATGGGTGGCACCATCTCTTAAACTCACCCGTTCAGATCAATGGGGCCACACTGCAACTGAGAATCAAACACTTTGCTCACAGTTTCAGCACAGTCCCACAATGTAAAATTAGCATTCAGCAATTAAAAAAAGGAAAAGAAACTGGCATCAGGAGGCAGCAGTAGCACCTCCTGAACACCTGTTAGTTGCTGCTCTACTACCCTCTGAATAGCCATCCACCATGAGTCGCTTTTCAGAGAGCAGTAAGCACTGCAGCCTGTCTGAAAGAGGCCTACTGCAATGCACATTAACCCCTTCACGCCGGCCGCACACAAATGTGCGGCCTCCCAGCGTCTGGGCCTAGACGCCGAGCGGCCGCACATTTGCGTTCAGGTAAGAAAAAACCATATGTGCTGAGAGCGCGCGCCCTGTGCGCTCCCAGCACACATGTCCACTACTCACGGAAAGGTCCCTGTCTGCTCTTTCGATCGGGACCTTTTCCAATCATATGACCGCCGTGACGACGCGTCACGGCGGCCACATGATCCCAAAATCCCGCCCCGCCTCCTGGCTTCTGACACTCTTAAAGGGTGCCGGCGGGAAGGGGTTAACCTACATAATGTATATAAGATCAAACCGTGCAAATCCCCAATCAACTGAAGTCACAAAGTATATAAGAGGATATCGTCTCTTAAAAGGCTAATTCAAATGGATACTGTGCTAGGTGAACTCTTAAAACTTTGTGAGCACTATGAAAATCTTCACACCTCTGAAAAGTGATATAAAATCGAAGATAAAACACTGTAATAGTTAAACTAAATAAGTGCTTACATATGCCCTATGAAGACCCTCACCTACATGAAAGCAACACAACATATCTGAAGTACGGAAGTTTTTTTTTACTTTGCACCTTCCAGAGAACTTGGAGTTATGTAAAAGCAAATTAGACTGCAAAATGCTGATCAATGGATGAACATTAAAATGCATGTCAATGCAAAGAAATACAATGTAGGGCGCTTAAAACTGCAATGCAAAGAACATACAAATTAATGCATGAACTGCCCTGCCTCTCCGCCTCATCCAATCAGACAATGCTCTGCATTCATTTAGAAGATGCAAAGCATTTTCCAAATGGCGCCCATAGGGCCCAGAAACAAGTGGAGACCACTAGAGTAGCGGTGTTATTATTGATTTCCAGCTTCCTGGGGGATTGCCCAGGTATGGTATATACATTGCTCCAAGCTGGAAAAAATATAACTATGTAAAAATATATCATGCTTGGAATATGTCTTTGTCTGTATTTGAGGATATTAATATAAAAATATGAATGCTGTATATGCATTGTGTTGGAAATAATAAAGCCAGGAAAATTGTTGAGGTAAGAGTCTATAAAAAATGAAATGAAACTCTCATAGTTGGATATGAAGCATTATCACAGTATTTATAACAGTGCATTGTATTATTTTGCAATTAGCAGATAAAGCAGAATAAGATTACTCTTGGTGAGCCGTCCAGAAATTTCTCCTTTCATTGTCAGAGTTCCATTTCAGAAAATAATTGAACTGTGCTCTTTATCTGACAGAATAGACAAATCGAAAGCAATGTCCTTGATTCTTCACGCTGCAGACATCAGTCATCCATCAAAAATGTGGGATATGCATCAGAGGTGGACAGACCTACTGATGGAGGAATTCTTCCGACAGGTGCTAGTTCAATATTCCATTCTCTACAGAGGAATCCAAATGTAAAATGGGAGTTTTTATTACATTGGCTAATTGTAAAATGATTGCTAAAATTAATCGTGTACTTTGAAAAGAGGACTTACAATTTCTAATCATATTTTACATGAATAAAAAGGGCAGATATCAGCTTAACCTAATTACATTCTCGTTTTAGAAAAAGACAACCTCTTTCTTGCCTTGAATAAAAGGTGATGCCTTGAGCTCCATTAGGTTACAGTATGTACACAGCCTGGGCAAAGAGGGGAGAGCCTACATTTACCAGGAGCAATGTGGTTTGTCATCTTTAGAGACGTAGGCAGTTTATTGTTTTCAGCAGGACTTTTTTCTCAGGGAATAGGTGCAGGAACTCCCCCCTTCCGAGTCACCTCTTGTCTCCGCCCCCTACCCACCTACTAGTACCATCCTTTGGTTCCAACACCTACCAGTGCCACCCTTTTTACCCCAATACAGAACCAATTATAATTTTATGGTGTTAAGTAATTTGTATAGAATGTGCTAAAGATAACATAAAAAGCAGTAAAATAGATCCCCTGCTGCCAGCAACAAAAGCACAACCAAGAACAAAATACCCCCCAGCAACAATAGACCCACACCAGGAACAATGGATCTCCCAACAGCCAGCAGTAACAGACCCCTCCCTCAACAGTAGATCCTTTCAAGCAACAAATTACCCTTCAGTAACAATATACCCAGCCTTCAGCAAGAGACCCCCAGCAACAATAGATCCCCCAACAGCAAGCATCGATAGACCCTCCTGCACACCCCAGCACCTCTTGCTATTACATACATTCAGTGCTGGTGGTGCTGGAACTACGTGCCCACTGAAGAAAAGCCCTGGTTTTCAGTCTTATTATCAACTTATCTAAAAGAAGCCACATGAAGTAATTCCTGCCAGTGTAATTTACATATATAAATGAAAATGATCTATATAAAAAAGAGTATAGAATCTCTTTACAAAATTAACTATCTGAGCTCAACAGTTTAGATTTATTAATCAATAAGCTGGTGCACTAAAAGAGAATGTCTTATGCCTAGTGCGCACAATGAGAAAATCAGATAAAAAAGCTTTCGGAGTAATCGACCAATAATCTGTTTGTTAGTATACAGTTTTCAAAGGCGATCACTAAAGTTCATGTGAAAAAATCTGGAGACAAGCACGAAACATGTTCTCGTAAGATAACGGAACAAAATATGTGTAATTAATATAGTATTTGTATGGAAAAAACTCGGTGACCAAGATTGCGCATGTTCGTAAACTAAATAATACATTACAATACAATACAATACTTTGCAAAACTTCCAAAGTTGTATTCTGTCTAAAGAGAATTTTCCTAACTTTAGCAACCTATTCATTTTCGATATGAGACTAGCATGCAGAAAACAACCAAATGATCATTTGTCCGATATTTTCATTGTGTGTATGAGGCCTAAGTTACTGGTAAAATCTGATGGGCTATTAGGATCTTTGTTAGGTCTCTGGCAGTGGAATCTGCTGGCCTATTTTCACAGAAGAAAAAGAAACCGAACTGCTAAGTACTGTAAAGGCATTCTATTCTTTGGGCACAGTAAGAGACCACACAGTAAAATACATATAATCATTTATTGACATAGAAGAGTCATGTATTCATAATAGGACCTATAGTAACAAACATGCCCCTCAAAAGGGGGATCAAGCGCAAAGGAGATCGTAATTATAAGCACAATGCCCCCCTCATGTATATAAAAATACCACTGAGCACATAATTACAATATGCATACAATCAAAATACGATCAACGCGTTTCACCTGTGCATTTGGCTTCTTCAGGACCGTAGCTTGAATATGAGGGAGAATAGTACTACTGCATATATAAAGATAATACAAAATAAGTGTACAAACAAACACATAAATATACATAAGATAAACAAGATACATATGTGTATTAAATTAAGCTGAGGTTACGTGAAGATGACGGGTAAGTGGCAAGGAAGTCTGGAGGGTGGGCATAGGGGACCAGAGCTTAAATTGGGCCAAAAGAGAACTCAAAGGCCAGTTGTTGTATACAGGAATCCTATAATAGGAAGTATATGAAACTATACCACCGAATGACAAAGGTATCCCAAAATTACATGGATAAAACCAATATGGCTTGAGTTAGCCAATACTCATGGTAATTCTATAGATTGTCCACTTCCAGCAGGGACATAAAGACCCTATATCCACAAAGACATGGAGAGGAACACAGATGGCTAAGATATTGGTGGGCCTACAAAATAGCCATATATTAAAGGGATCAAGTAATTAAAATTGGTGTACTTGCCATAAAGTCATGGCCTATTTTCACACTCTACCCACTCATCATACTGCCTTATTCTTCCTGCTGGTGCAATCTTTACACATCTGTGATGGACATTACAAATGTAAAGTGTAAATCCACTTTTGTTGAGGAAAAGCAATCCCTTCTGGATGATCTACCTATGTACATTTTAAGAATTCTACAAACTTTGTAGATAATTCCTACCTGTTTCTGTTCTGAAGAAATAGCTACTTTTTCACTAAGTCCTTGTCAGACTGGTTCCTAAATGATAGGGTCTGTGTTCATTATAACCACCTTAATAAAACTCTTTGATCTAATGAGGGAAGATGAAGTTCCTGCAGGTGTTTAGTAGAACACGCCGTAGTGAGCAGCTCACCAAAAAACTTATCTGTATCTAAGTGCAGTCAATTACAAAAGCAGGATATTACATTTCTGGGGGGCATTCTGTACACCAACACTGTACACAATGACATCAGGTTGCCCTTTTTGCATCACATTTTTTGACAGTTTTCAAAAATTAAAGTGGTGGCAGATTAAAATGGTAAGGTAATTTGTTCTTTTCCCAAGTTTTTATTTAAAAAATGTTTTGTTTAGTTACAATGATAGTTGTACCTAGTACGGTATAGATGCTACAAAGACTTAGGTTCAAATAGGTAATAGAGAAGGAGAGTGATGAATTATGGATGGGCATTCCATTAATATCTCAAGGAATGTCTCTATTTGATGTGGCACAACTCCAAAGCGTATGTTTGAGTGATCAAGTATGCACTACTGTGTTTGGGTTAAAATGGTAAATATTTCAAATTGAGTGTAGAACAAAGGGTAGAAAAGGAGAAGAGACAGGGTTGGGATAGGAATGGGTGAGAATGAGGGTGCAGTTAGGATGAAAGAGGGGGACAGGATGAAAAGGTGGGGATCGGTGGACAATAGTCCTGAGATGAATTTTGAGGAATAATGTTAAGTTTTAAACATATGAGGTGGGAAATATCTAAGTCAATTCCTGCTCCCACCACAGATACCAAATTCGAAGAAATTTGGCATGGAAGTCTTTAAAGATACTGGGAAGTTTTTATTTAATCAGGAGGCGGTACATGATGTGTCAACTTTTGAAAAGGCGAGGAATTGCTTCTTTGTGGTTGTAGCTAGAGTTTGTTTGGCTTTCAACAGCATGACATTTGTTTATGCTTGCTGATGATTGAAGAGGGTATCAATTTTAATGTAAAGTAGGGCTGTCCAGGAGTGTCTTCTAACAAAGTGGAGTTTTCCTTTAAACTCATCAACACTAACCACTTGCCGCCCGAAGGATTTACCCCCTTTAATGACCAGACCATTTTTTTCTATTTGGCACTGCGCTAGTTCAACTGGTAATTGCGTGGTCATGCAACACTGTACCCAAACAAAATGTATGTCCTTTTTTCATACAAATAGAGCTTTCTTTTGGTAGTATATCAATTTGTTTGTGTGAAAGCTATAGTGTCTACAAACTATGGTATACTGTACATATTGGAATTTACGCAGCCTTTACTTTCTGACTGCCTATCACATTTCTTGAAGTGCTAAAATGCCAGGGCAGTACAACCACCCCCCCAAATTACCCCTTTTTGGAAAGTAGACATCCCAAGGAATTTGCTAAGAAGCATGTTGAGTCCATGGAATATTTTATTTTTTTCCACAGATGTTTAGCAAATGATAAAAAAAAAAACATTTTTTACACAAAGTTGTCTCTCTACTGTAATATTATATTGCTCACGCATGCCATGGGTAAATGTGGATTAACACCCCAAAACACATTCTGCTACTTCTCCCGAGTATGGGGATGCCACATGTGAGAGCCATGTGAGCCTTGCTACATACAGGCCCTGAAAATCCAATGAGCACCTCCAGGCTTTCAAAGGGCATATTTCCTCATGTCACTTCCTTACTACCTATCACAGTTTCGGAGGCCCTAAAATGCCAGAATAGTACAAGCACCCCCCCCCCCCAGATGACCCCTTGTGGGAAAGTAGACAACTAAAGGAATTTGGTAAGAGGCATGGTGAGTAATTTGCAGATATAATTTTTGTCAGGGTTTTTAAAAAGAAAAAATAAATTTCTGTTTTCATTCTCCATTTTCCAAAAACATGTGGCAACAAATGAGATCTGCAAAATGCTCACCATGCCCCTTAGCAAATACCTTGGAGTGTCTACTTTCCAAAAAGGGGTCATTTGGGGGGGGTCTTCTACTATCCTGGCATTTCAGGGCCAATATTAGAAGCTTATGCTACACATAAACCACTTGAAGACAGACCAAGCCTTTTCTGAGATTTTTTTTTTATTAGAAAATTACTTTTAACCCCCAAACATTATATTTTTTTTAAAGCGGAGGCCCTAGAGAATAAAACTGTGGGTATTGACATTTTTTATGTCACACAGTATTTGCGCAGTGATTTTTCAAACACAATTTTTTGGGAAAAAATATACTTTTTAGAATGTTAATGCACAAAAACACAGTATGTTGCCCAATTGTTTGATAAAATATCAAAGATGATGTTACGCCAAGTAAATGGATACCAAACATGACATTTAAAATTGCGCACATCCATGCAACGACAACAAACTAAGTAAATTTTTAATATCCATGGGCAATGCTTTAAAAGCCTTTACAGGTCACCACTTTAGATTTACACAGGAGGTCTAGTGCTAGAATTATTTCCCTTGATCTAATGTTTGCGGTGATATCTCACATGCATGGTGTAATCTCTGTTTACATATTGACACAGGTTCATTTGCCACAGGGAATGTAAATATCTCCTGTGATAGCAATAGGCAGTGACAGGTATTCTGTAATATCCGGTGAAACAGAAATTATTAAATACTCGTAGCTTCCATTCTCTTAGTCCATAGAGATGACTGGAGGAATTCTGGTCTCCAATCAGCTGTATGGTCAGCCAGTGGAACTTCTGGCTGCATTCTTGGATTCTCCTGTGAGACAGGAGATCCCAAAAAAACAAGGAAGGTGGCAGGAGGGGGGGGGGGGGGGGAGTCCCTTTCTGCTGCTTGTAAAAGCAATCCAGTGGCTAATTAACCACTAGGATTGTTTTTACATGAAAGCTGGCCACCAGCTGAAAAAGATGATTTTATTATACAGGATTTATATAGCGCCAACAATTTGCTCAGCGCTTTAGAATATTTAGCTACAGGCATCATCCCGGTATAACCACTCAAACTCCAGCGACGTACCAGTACATTGCTGGTCCTTGTTGGGCATATATGTAACAGCAGAGAACATGGGTATATCATAAATCAGGTCTGTGGACCAATATGATTGCAATTCATTCTTTTTTGTAATGCCCATGTTGAGTGTTAGGCCAAAAAAAGTTTTAAATTCAGAAACCGTGATACATCTTTATGCCAATTGTCTGGCAAGAGCTGAATTTGGGTGGGTGGTGATGTATTGTTGTGCGTATAAATTGCTTTGGCCCATAATCAATTGATACAAATCTTCCATGAAAAACAGTGGAGGGGCTAAACACTAGTGCTGACAGCGAATGGGGCTGATCCTGCTAACACTGCATTTTTGGGAACACTATAGTAAGGAGGCACTAGTATCGTTCTGTTAGTGATCAATATATTGATCCATACAAACACTATACTAGTAATAGGGGTGATCAGCGACCTAAAGCGTGAGTAGCCAGTGAGTGTAAGTCAAAATGTACAAAGGCATAGAGACTTATACTGCCAAATCCTGTCCTCCATGCACAACATAAACCCATCTTACCCTAATTTTTCCTTAATTTCACTGTGGTATCACTTCCCCCATTCCTAGAACAACAGACATGGAGTTACCTGATTCCAAGCATAATTCCATTCCCAGTGAGCCATATCTTTATAGTAACAAACCTACAAGTCTACTCATTTGTTTCTATCTCCACTGCTCTCTATGCTGTGTTAAGGGCTGTGTTTTGGGCAAACAGCTTATTACTGGGTCTACTCACCCTACACTCTGTTGTCCAACAAGTATGATGCAAGCTGCACAAGTTCCTATACCTAATCCAAAATATTTACAGCAGCCATTTTTCATTACAGGGCGACAAAGAGGCTGAATTAGGGCTTCAATTCTCACCACTCTGTGACAGAAAATCCACACTGGTAGCACAGTCACAAATAGGTAATGCGCTTATTCCTTCTTTACACAGATGTGGAGAAACACCTACTGATGGCATAGTTTAAAAATTCTATCTGGAGACTTGATGGTGTGAAAAGTGTGATTACTGAAAATAAATTTAAATCTAAACCCAAAAACAAACATGGAATATTTGATTACCAGTCCTTAGATGTGCTGCTTGCATTCGTTTTCCTGGTGTTCCTGCCTCTAACACACTCCCTTATCATAGGGTAGATACACTCACTCCTCTACTGTATCTATGGGGGAGTGAAGTAGCCACACTTGGACAGCAGCATTGCCAACACATGGAGAGGATGGTGTTAGATGGACTAGTAGATTTAGATGGATATTTACATAAGTGACTAACAAACTGAAATCTAACTTCATCTGACACTTTTTAAATAGTACAGATTCATTGTTGAATGCTTTACTCAAGCTCTAACTGCCACTTTTGCTGGATAGCTTGGTCTATAAAAAAAGGTTGAAAACTAACAGACTTAATGGCAGGATCAACAGGTTAAACTGAAGCAAGTAAGCCTAAAAAAGAAAAACAATGCAGCCTCAACATTGCTACGCTGCAATATCTTACATTTTTGGTTTTGGTGTTTAGGTGTATGCTTTAACTTTGCTGGGGTCAGTTAAAGTAAACCTTTACATTCAGATAAAAGCAGCAGATTTGCTTGATGGCCCCCTGCACTGTCCATCCAATAGGAAACAGAGAAAGAGC
This sequence comes from Staurois parvus, assembly GCF_062004578.1. Classification (NCBI taxonomy): domain Eukaryota; kingdom Metazoa; phylum Chordata; class Amphibia; order Anura; family Ranidae; genus Staurois; species Staurois parvus. Next base: position 3,686,036 of record NW_028318047.1, on the reverse strand, counting down.
GCAATCTCCGGTTCTAAACATTGTGGATGTCATCCAGCCCCGTCCCTACGTGTTTTATCACAGGGTGCTGAATTACCTATATTACTTGGAGGGAACTGTCATATTAAACCATTGTATAGAAGGATACACTGCTGCATGAGAGAGCCATCAGTGGGACCACGGAGCTTATATATGTCCACAGAGTGGGACACAAGCCTTGTTTGATCCTACATAGTATGGAGTCCTGGTGACAGCACAACTGGTGGTGGTCACAAAAATTGAAAGAATATGTCTGGTGAATTATAAGCAAGATACAAGTTGATGAGAGACTATATGTATATGCATTTGTTTGATTTTGTACCTATTTGAATGTGAATATTCATGATGTTATATAAGAAGAATGTTGTTTACTGTATGGAATATTAAGAGCACTGCAACATTTGTATATATTGTAATTTGAGCATATCGATATGAAAATGTGAAATGGTGATAGCAGCTTCATATAGGTTATTTATTTTCATTCAAACATTAAAACATATGTAATACCATACTCTACTTTCAAAATAAAGATAAACATAGAAGACTGTATACGTACAGATGGACAAATCTGTATATGGACAATGACAAGCTCAAAGCACTCAAACTTTAAAGTGTATATAAAATAACCCAGTACTCTACCCTCAAAGTAGAAATAAACATAAAGAAGTGTATGGATGGGCTGGAAATAACTTTACAGAATCTCACACTACACACAGAAACCAGTAGAACAAGAAAGAGAAGAAGAGGGTGTGTGTGTGTGTGTGGGGGGGGGCAAAAAGGAAAAGAGAGCTGTAACGTCAGGGATTTTTATCCTAACAGAAGTTCAATTTACAGATAAAGAATTACAAGTTTTAAATGAGGGATTAAAATTTGCCCCAGTGAAATTTTTTGCCAAGTTTGAGGTATTCATAGACCTAGACAAGTTCCAGAAATCTAAATATTAAGAATTGTTTTTTTTTGGAGAAAAATCAAAATGAGAATGTAAATACACAAACATCTTATATCCATAGTGGTTTAAATAATAGATCCACCTTTAATCCCAGGTCCATGTCGTCCAATACATAAAGGTATTTAAAAACATGGACCGAGAAGAAGTAAAAAAATCTACCAATGTTTAAAAAAAAGGGAAACAAGAGGATTTGGGAAGGGATTAAAGCCTCAGAGGCAGAAAAAGGAGTGGTGATAAGGTTAGCAGACAAAAGAAGGGGAGGGGGTTGGTCTTCTTGAAAAAAAGAGGATTGTGAGGAAGAAATGGCCAGAATATTAGGTGATAATGAAACCTATAAAAGATTACTGGGCAATCCAACCAAAAAAAAAAAAAAGAAATTTTGGTCAAAAAGAGGGCAACAATCTAAAACCTAAAGCAAACCAAAATTCCCATCATCTACCAGGTACCTAAGATCCATACAAAAAAAAGTAAACCACCAGTGAGACCCATCATTAGTGGGATAGGGTCACTATACTCAAGATTGGGTGAATATATAGATATTTATTTACAGAATTTAGCACATAAAGGTAAAGTGTTCCTCAAAGACAGCAGAGACCTTTTAAATGTACTTAAAAAAAATTCCAGTGAATAAAAACACTCTTTTAGCACCAGTGGACATGGCGTCCCTATATACCAGTACCAAACAGAAGGATGGGCAGAAGGCTACTAAATGGGCCTTAAAAAAATCTAATCAAAAAACCCCCAATGAAAATATATCCTTGAAGGTATGGCAATGGCTTTTGGTATGAAGGTGAATTCTATAACCAAATTAAATGGCAGCAATGGTATGCGCCGACTGTGACAAACATTTTCCTGAATAAATGGGAGGTAGTAGAGGAGGTTTTTTCCAAAATGTGGACCCAATTAACATTTTATATTAGATTTATTGACAACATTTTTATCATTTGGGAGGGGAAAAGGGAGGATCAAGAATTGTTCCTGCAAGGGTTAAATACCAACCAATATGATATTAAATTTACTAGCAATATCAATGGGGAAATGGTGCATTTGTTAGACATTGAAATTTGGAAAGAAGGAAAATAATTTTTTACACAAACTCACTTCAAAGAAACTGACAGAAATGGATATAAATGCACTAGAATCTGCCACGATCCGGAGTGGGTGAGAGCCATCCTGAAGGGGCAGTTCATGAGGATTAAACGCAATGGTCAGAGAGATGAGGATTATATGGCCCAATTCAATGTTAATACAAAGGTTTAGGAAAAAGGGGTATAGAAAGGGGGAATTAGAAAAAAAACTAGAGACCTGGTAAGAAAAATGGATAGAGAGAAATTACTAACTAAACAGGAAAGGGAAAAATGGAAATTTGATATGGCCTTTATAACAGGTTACAAAAGTATTAAAAATTATTGACCAATATTATTGAGAGACCACTCCCTCAAAAACAGCCTCTTCAGAGGATAGAGGCATACCACGGGATGTCTATTGCTCTGTTAAATGCAGTCCAGGAAGGGGAAACTGCAGGCTAATCAATCAAATAATATCTACAAACAAACCCTCAAATAATATCTACAAAAAAGCAACCCAAATCATAGTAAGATCACCTAAAAAAGTAATTATGAGGCATAAAAACTATATAAATTAATGTTAAAGTAAATTAAATTAAAGTTTGAAAGTTTGAGTGCTTTTGAGTGTATCATTGTCCATATACACGTGTCCATCTGTATATATATATATATATATATATATATATACAGTGGGGCAAAAAAGTATTTAGTCAGCCACCAATTGTGCAAGTTCTCCCACTTAAAAAGATGAGAGAGGCCTGTAATTGGCATCATAGGTAGACCTCAACTATGAGAGACAAAATGAGAAAAAAAATCCAGACAATCACAATGGCTGATTTGGAAAGAATGTATTTGCAAATTATGGTGGAAAATAAGTATTTGGTCAATATCAAAAGTTAATCTCAATACTTTGTTATATATCCTTTGTTGGCAATGACAGAGGTCAAACATTTCCTGTAAGTCTTCACAAGGTTGGCACACACTGTTGCTGGTATGTTGGCCCGTTCCTCCATGCAGATCTCCTCTAGAGCAGTGATGTTTTGGGGCTGTCACTGGGCAACACGGACTTTCAACTACCTCCAAAGGTTTTCTATGGGGTTGAGATCTGGAGACTTGCTAGGCCACTCCTTCGTTGCCCGGGTGGTATGTTTGGGATCATTGTCATGTTGGAAGACCCAGCCACGTTTCATCTTCAATGCCCTTGCTGATGGAAGGAGGTTTGCACTCAAAATATCACGATACATGGCCCCATTCATTCTGTCCTGTACATGGATCAGTCGTCCTGGTCCCTTTGCGGAGAAACAGTCCCAAAGCATGATGTTGCCACCCCCATGCTTCACAGTAGGTATGGTGTTCTTTGGATGCAACTCAGCATTCTCTCTCCTCCAAACACGACGAGTTGTGTTTCTACCAAACAGTTCTATTTTGATTTCATCTGACCATATGACATTCTCCCAGTCCTCTTCTAGATCATCCAAATGCTCTCTAGCAAACTTCAGACGGGCCCGGACATGTATTGGCTTAAGCAGGGGGACACGTCTGGCACTGCAGGATCTGAGTCCCTGGCGGCGTAGTGTGTTACTGATGGTAGCCTTTGTTACGTTGGTCCCAGCTCTCTGCAGGTCATTCACTAGGTCCCTCCGTGTGGTCCTGGGATTTTTGCTCACCGTTCTTGTGATCATTTTGACCCCACGGGGTGAGATCTTGCGTGGAGCCCCAGATCGAGGGAGATTATCAGTGGTCTTGTATGTCTTCCATTTTCTACTTATTGCTCCCACAGTTGATTTGTTCACACCGCTTGCCTATTGCAGATTCAGTCTTCCCAGCCTGGTGCAGGTCTACAATTTTGTTTCTGGTGTCCTTCGACAGCTCTTTGGTCTTCACTATAGTGAAGTTTGGAGTGTGACTGTTTGAGGTTGTGGACAGGTGTCTTTTATACTGATAACAAGTTCAAACAGGTGCCATTGATACAGGTAATGAGTGCAGGACAGAGGAGCCTCTTAAAGAAGAAGGTACAGGTCTGTGAGAGCCAGAAATCTTGCTTGTTTGTAGGTGACCAAATACTTATTTTCCACCATAATTTGCAAATAAATTCTTTCCAAACCAGTCAATGTGATTGTCTGGATTTTTTTTCTCATTTTGTCTCTCATAGTTGAGGTCTACCTATGATGCCAATTACAGGCCTCTCTCATCTTTTTAAGTGGGAGAACTTGCACAATTGGTGGCTGACTAAATACTTTTTTGCCCCACTGTATATGTATATATATATATATATATATATATATATATATACATTTACACTCTTCTATGTTTATCTTTATTTTGAAAGTAGAGTCTGGTGTTATATTACACATGCCTTAACATTTGGATGCTTTTCAAGCATACGGCATAATTTTATTTGTGTTTATATTTTGTTTTCTCTTTTTATTTTTTTAGGTTATTGCCTGCATTGAGTTTACACCATTAGTATTTCCTTATAAAATAAAATGGTTTGATACAGTTACATTACATTGAATTGTATACACAACTGACCTTTGGAAATTATAAGAGACAGTGCATCTACATTTCTGGAAGTAGTTGTTATATATATATATATATATATATATATATATATATATATATATATATATATATATTACATGTACAGTAGTATCTAGATTGCGTAGTGGATGAAGCTTTCTTTACTTATATTTTCTTTATTTGTTAGCGTAAGGAAATTATTTGGTTTGTTTTTTATTTGTTTATTTTTTTATGGTTTATTTTTTGGATTGCCTCATAGCTGCTTGAATACATTAGTTGTGTAAAATTAATTTAAATTTAAAATGCAATATAGCCAATTTTCATTTCTAGTATTTATGTTACTGTGGTATAATAAACTTTGTATTAATAGTTATTATGTTGAAACTCATTTAGATTTATCTTTTAGGGTTCATAGACTTCATAGTGGAGCCAACATTCACACTTCTAACTGACTCAACAGAGAGAATCGTTATTCCTCTTATAGAGGAAGCTGCAAAATCTGATCATTCTGTCTTTGATAAACCCAGGTACGCCAGCTTGTATACTTGCTCCCTGTATTAGGATGTATTTTTATTTTTTTCTGATATAGATACGTTTTTTCATGATTTTTCAGAGCATTTTATTCTTATACAGTGCTGACACCTAGTGGCAATTTGGTATATTTACAGAATGATTTTTCTAATTGATCAGAGTTGTACCATATCCTCATAGTATTAAGAACAGCAAGTTATTTGTACCTTTAAAAGGTTCTGTTGTTAATATAAATACACTAGAACTGACTCATACAGGTGTATGAGTTATGCTAATTTCACCCAGTATTTAATTTATGTTAATTCTCCCACTGAGAGAAAAGAAGAGTAAATGTAGAATAGATATGAAATGATTATATTATTCTTAGTGAAATATATATATATATATATATATATATATATATATATATATATATATTAATGATTGAGATGTTCTATTTATTTGAATCTGCATTATGTAAGTTTATTTCCATCTCAAATGATGCCATTTTCTTATCTATTCTAGTATACCATCACAAATATCCATATTATCTATATTTAGAAGCTAAGGATCATGCATAGCTGCACCAGATTTTGCACTCTCCAGTTTTAGTAAATCAACCCCACTAAGTGCAAAAACCCAAGCATTCAGCTATGCTTAAAATAACCAAAGTCAATCAAATACAAGAGTAGGTTCAACCTAATAATTAAAAGAATAAATAAACAAATTACTTTCAGCCTGAAAATGCCACATCAGCCTAAAATGGGTTATACAGATTAATACTATAAATGTCAGATACCATTACAGTATTCAAAAAAGATGAAGATTTTATATATATATATAATTTTTTTTTTATTTCTTTTGTCCATTTGTCAGCCTATAATAAAAGCATAAACAGGGAATGGGTTAAATCTGTGTAAAAAATAAAAACCGTATGTGTCCCTAAAAACTATAAACATTTTTTTAATGTTGCAATTAGAGATGAGCGAATCGAACATGACGAAGTGGAATTCGTTCCGAAGATTTGGAAAAATTCTATTCGTGACAAATCCGAAGATTAGCAAACTTCGGATGCACGAATCGAATTTTCCCAAAAATGGCGGCGACATGTGTGGCGACGGAGAAAATGGACAGAGAAGATGGGGCGGGGATCTCTGGGAAGGCGCGCAGACAAGGCGCGCTGACCCATAATGCATTCATGACATGTGATCGCATTAGCCAATCAGCAGCCAGCCAGCACTGTGTAATGGTGGAGCTATAAATCGCGGCCATCTTAGAATTCTCCATTAGCCTCCGGTCATTCAAGAGAGACAGACCTGTGTGTATTAAGGGACAGAGTTAGGGCCACAGAGACTTTAGGGCCACAGAATCGTTACTCAGGGACACAGAATCGTTACTCAGGGACACAGAATCGTTAATCGTTACTCAGGGACACAGAATCGTTACTTAGGGCCACAGCTATCAAAGAATTGAAAATTTAAAGTGACATACACCCTTTTTTTTGGTGGCTGTCGTGCACAGTTGGTGCTGCAGTTTGCCGATTGTGCAAAATAAACTGACTTTCTGCTTCACAACCACTATTGTACGTTCAAAGAGTTAAATCCATTTACACGCCGGCTGGCGGTAATATTTTTTGGGTGATTAGTGCATTCCAGTGACACAAACGTACAGTTTCCAGCCAGCGGCAAGCTGCAATTGACCGATTGTGTACAATAAACTGACTTTGTGCTTCACAACCACTATTGTACGTTCAAAGAGTTAAATCCATTTACACACCGGCTGGCGGTAATATTTTTTGGGTGATTAGTGCATTCCAGTGACAGAAACGTACAGTTTCCAGCCAACGGCAAGCTGCAATTGACCGATTGTGTACAATAAACTGACTTTCTGCTTCACAACCACTATTGTATGTTCAAAGAGTTAGATCCATTTACACGCCGGGTGGCGGTAATATTTTTTGGGTGATTAGTGCATTCCAGTGACATAAACGTACAGTTTCCAGCCAACGGCAAGCTGCAATTGACCTATTGTGCTAAATAAACTGACTTTCTGCTTCACAACCACTATTGTACGTTCAAAGAGTTAAATCCATATACACGCCGGGTGGCGGTAATATTTTTTGGGTGATTAGTGCATTCCAGTGACATAAACGTACAGTTTTCAGCCAACGGCAAGCTGCAATTGACCGATTGTGCAAAACAAACTGACTTTCTGCTTCACAACCACTATTGTACGTTCAAAGAGTTAAATCCATTTACACGCCGGCTGGCGGTAATATTTTTTGGGTGATTAGTGCATTCCAGTGACACAAACGTACAGTTTCCAGCCAACGGCAAGCTGCAATTGACCGATTGTGTACAATAAACTGACTTTCTGCTTCACAACCACTATTGTACGTTCAAAGAGTTAAATCCATATACACGCCGGGTGGCGGTAATATTTTTTGGGTGATTAGTGCATTCCAGTGACATAAACGTACAGTTTCCAGCCAACGGCAAGCTGCAATTGACCGATTGTGCTAAATAAACTGACTTTCTGCTTCACAACCACTATTGTACGTTCAAAGAGTTAGATCCATTTACACGCCGGGTGGCGGTAATATTTTTTGGGTGATTAGTGCATTCCAGTGACATAAACGTACAGTTTCCAGCCAACGGCAAGCTGCAATTGACCGATTGTGCTAAATAAGCTGACTTTCTGCTTCACAACCACTATTGTACGTTCAAAGAGTTAAATCCATTTACACGCCGGCTGGCGGTAATATTTTTTGGGTGATTAGTGCATTCCAGTGACATAAACGTACAGTTTCCAGCCAACGGCAAGCTGCAATTGACCGATTGTGCTAAATAAACTGACTTTCTGCTTCACAACCACTATTGTATGTTCAAAGAGTTAAATCCATTTACACGCCGGCTGGCGGTAATATTTTTTGGGTGATTAGTGCATTCCAGTGACAGAAACGTACAGTTTCCAGCCAACGGCAAGCTGCAATTGACCGATTGTGTACAATAAACTGACTTTCTGCTTCACAACCACTATTGTACATTCAAAGAGTTAAATCCATTTACACGCCGGCTGGCGGTAATATTTTTTGGGTGATTAGTGCATTCCAGTGACATAAACGTACAGTTTACAGCCAACGGCAAGCTGCAATTGACCGATTGTGTACAATAAACTGACTTTGTGCTTCACAACCACTATTGTACGTTCAAAGAGTTAAATCCATTTACACGCCGGCTGGCGGTAATATTTTTTGGGTGATTAGTGCATTCCAGTGACCTAAACGTACAGTTTCCAGCCAACGGCAAGCTGCAATTGACCGATTGTGTACAATAAACTGACTTTCTGCTTCACAACCACTATTGTACGTTCAAAGAGTTAAATTCATATACACGCCGGGTGGCGGTAATATTTTTTGGGTGATTAGTGCATTCCAGTGACATAAACGTACAGTTTACAGCCAACGGCAAGCTGCAATTGACCGATTGTGCTAAATAAACTGACTTTCTGCTTCACAACCACTATTGTACGTTCAAAGAGTTAAATCCGGTTTTATTTTTGGGGTGCTTATTGAATTAAAGAGTATGTCAGACAACACGCAGAGGAGTGGCAGAGGAGGCAATGTTTCAGGAGCGAGCAGACGTGGCAGCAGAGGAAGGGGTCGAGGCAGCACTAGTCGCAGCCAGAGGCCAGTGCTCCCGGTGTCATCCAGCGGTCGTGTCTCCACCGACAACCCTGCCGTCATCGATTGGTTGACTCGGTCGTCTTCCTCTTCCCAGGTCACCTCTGACACCTACAGCCAACGGTCGGTGGGTACGTCAGACACAACCGTTAGTTGGCATGGCCCGGGAGCAAGCCCACTGAAATCACGTGTCCTTGACCTGCCCCTGTCCTTTGGTGTTCCCTCACCAAGCGAAGTATCGCATGCTGTGGGCTCAGCCCCACTGTACAGTGAGGAAGAGCTAACAGAGGGCGGTCAGGAATGGGGGGAGACATCCGCCTCTTCAGCAGCCAGGCGAAGAAGTACTGGCGAGGAGAGTGGCTCGGTAGCCGGTCTAGAGACAGGTCTGTCTCCTGACCCACACGCAGCCGAGGGGGCTAGTAGTGACGCGGAGACCCTAATTGATGATGATGAGGCTGATCGCACTTGGCAGCCTCATCGTCATCAGGCTATTGCTTCCGCATCATCAGGAGAAGAGGGTGCCAGCTTGCCAGCGAGCAAAACAGTCGGTGGGTTGCCCAGGAGGCAGCAGGGTCGCAGCAGTGTCAGTGGAGCCAAACGGCCACGGAGTAGAGCACCAGCTCCACTGCAGCCTACCACCACGGCCAGTAGTGGTGCCGGTGTGCACGGAGGAAGTAGCAGTCAGCCAGTGAGGAGTAGCGGGGGCAAAGTTTCCTACTCGGCGGTGTGGCAATTTTTCGTCAAGCCGCCCGAGGAAGTAAACGTAGCCGTATGTCGACTATGTGGCCAGAAAGTCAAGCGTGGCCAGGGGGCCAATGTTGGGACTACAGCGTTGCGTCAGCATATGCAGCGTTGCCATTCGGTGGCCTGGGAAAACCGTGATAAAGATACGGCGGTTCTGCCTGCCCCAGCCCCCGCTCCATCACCCGCTCCGTTACTTGCTCCGTCACCCGACGTCAATCGCCCTCTATCAGCCAGTCAAGGCTCCAACACCTCTGCTGAGGGGAGTTGTCGCTCGTTGGCATCTTCCGCTCGTTCAGATGCTCCTTCTCCTGCTACTCCTCTTCACGGATTCCGTCAGCAGTCTTTCTTGGAATCCGTTTCCAAGAGACAACAGTTTGCGAGCACGCACCCGACGGTGCAGAAGCTGAACGTCCTCCTGTCCAAGTTGCTGGTGCTGCAGTCCCTCCCTTTCTAAGTGGTGGACTCAGCACCTTTCCGAGAAATGATGGCTTGTGCCGAGCCGCAGGGGAGAGTGCCAAGCCGGCATTTCTTCGCCAAAAAGGCAGTGCCAGCCCTGCATTCACATGTAGAAGAGATGGTGGGCCAGTCTTTGAGCATGTCGGTCTCTGCCAAAGTGCACGGCAGCGCCGAAGTGTGGAGCTGTAACTACGGTCAGGGACAGTACATTTACGGCCCACTGGGTGAACGTGGTGCCGGCACAGCCGCACCAGCAACTTGGACAGGTCACGCCGCTTTTGCCTCCACGTTTGCACGTCCTTGGTCCAGCAAAGATGTCCGCCTCTACCACCTCTTCTTCCGCCGTGTCCTCAGCCGCCACCCCCGTGCCAAGTCCCATTACCCGACCGGCATATCACATGTGCAGGGCGCAACGGTGTCACGCTGTGCTGCACCTGGTATGTCTTGGCGAACGTAGTCACACAGGGGAGGAACTTCTGAGTGTAATGAACAGAGAAATCGACAGATGGCTGTCTCCGCGCAAACTGAAAATCGGAACCATGTTGACCGACAACGGAAAGAACATGGTGTCTGCTCTGCATCAAGGAAGGTTGTGCCATGCGCCATGCATGGCTCACGTGTTCAATCTGGTTGTCAAGCGGTTCCTAAAATCCACCATCCCACTGCAAGACATCCTTAAAATGTCACGTAAACTTTGCATGCATTTCAGCCATTCCTACACCGCAAAGCACACCCTCCTTGAGCTGCAGCGGCAGAACGGAATTCCACAGCATCGCCTGATCTGCGACGTTGCAACAAGGTGGAATTCAACCCTACATATGTTAGACCGCCTTTACGAACAGCGAAAGGCCATCACCGATTTCCTGATGTTACAAGCGGATAAAGGTACTCCCCTGTGTAACTTAGATGTCAGCCATTGGCAGCTCATGCGTGACACCTGCCGCTTGCTCAGGCCCTTTGAGGAGGCCACGCTATTCGTGAGTCGGCAGGACTATGGGATGAACGACGTCATTCCTCTGTTGCACGTCCTGGAACAAATGCTGTTAACAATGGCTGGTCAGGGTGCGGTAGACGTGGCGCACAGATCTCAACGCCACATGACCCCTGTGGGGGCAGGACAGGAAGAAGAGGAGGAGGTAGAGGAGGACATTGGTGCTCAGGAATTATTGAGTGAAATGGGTGGTTTTTCCACTCAGCGGACAGGAGTGGAGGAGCAGGAGCATCTGGTAGAGGAGGAGGAGGAGACAGAGGACCCAGACGCACCGTGGCAGTATGCTGTGGAGATGGAGGCAGGGAGTCCCTCGCATTCCTTGGCACAAATGGCCCATAGCATGCTTGGTTGCTTGCGTAGCGACAGCCGAATAATAACCATCAGACAGAGGGATGACTTTTGGCTGTCCACCTTGTTGGACCCTCGCTACCGTTCAAAAATGGTGGCCTTTTTCACACCTGCTGAGAGGGAGGCCAAAATAAAGTACTATAAAAACCACCTATGTAGTCAGTTGGTCTCTGCCTTTCTGCGCCAACGTCCATCCTCAGACACTGTGGGCCCTGTGCGCTCGCGTTCCGCTGCCATGGCAGCAGGGAAGGGGTGGGGTGGTAGGAGCAGTGGCAGCTCCACCAGCAGCGGCTGCCTCAGTCTGCAGTCGATGATGAGTAGCTGTCTTCACCAGCGCAGTGAGGAAACTACTAACCAGCCGCAGCAGCAGCAGCAGCATCAGGTGGACCTGGAGCAGGACCTCAAACAACAGGCTTGGGCCTACTTGGACAGCACCCTGCCAACCGAGGTAGACAATCCCCTTGACTACTGGGCAACGAAACTTGACCTTTGGCCCCAAGTAGCTGAATTTGCCCTTGAAAGGCTGTCATGCCCGGCCAGTAGCGTGGCATCGGAGCGCGTGTTTAGTGTGGCAGGAGGTATTGTAACTCCGCGGAGGACACGACTGTCCACCCAAAGTGTGGAGAGACTCACGTTTGTGAAAATGAATCAGGCGTGGATTAGTCTGGATTTCAAACCACCAGTTCCTGACACAACTGACTAAATCCGCCATGAATCAAACATGTTATTAGGGACAAATGGAAGACCTCCACCTGATCCGTACATTTGTATATATATTTTATTGAGAGGCTGCTGGTCGGCCGACTCATGTTTTGCACATTTTTAATGACTTATACTCTGCAGGTCGGGCCCCTCATGAATTGGGGTTTTTAAATTATTTATACTTCGCTGGACGACCGTCACATGAATTGAACCTTTTTAATGACTTATACTCTGCTGGTCGGGCCCCTCATGAATTAGTGTTTTTAAATTATTTATACGTCGCTGGACGACTGTCACATGAATTTAAACTTTTTAATTATTTATAGTCGACCAGTTCCAGACCGATGGAATAGCAATTTTTTTAAATATTTATTTGACACGTGTTGTCCATCTCATCAATGAGGTGGACTGTTTATTTATTGGCCACGGTTTGGCCCCCTCCTGTTTCTTACATTGTTAACTTGTTGTATCGGTCACGGTTTGGCCACATGTTTGGTTGTCTTGTTAAGATTTTCTGTAATGTACACAGTTACGCTTGACTTGTCGACTTTCCACAATCTACTAAGGTATAGCATCGCATCAAAGTTTTTTTTTTTTTTTTTTGGTCTAAACCATTTCTTATAATGTCAATTTGTAGGATACGCCGCTGTAAGGCGACCTACTTTTTTGTCACTGTGTAGACATCTATTTATAGGCCGATGTTTGGCCAGAAAGATATATTTAGTAATAACCTAGCCGTTCAAGCCGCTCACTGAACACCTCGGGAATTGCTTTGTATATCTGTCGCCTTAGGGGCCGCTGTCTGGCGACATAATTTTTTGTCACTGTGTAGACATCTATTTATAGGCCGATGTTTGGCCACAAAAATATATTTAGTAATAACCTAGCCGTTCAGGCCGCTCCCTGAACACCTCGGGAATTGCTTTGTATATCTGTCGCCTTAGAGGCCGCTGTCTGAACAGCTCATGAATTGCTTTCTATATGTGTTGCCTTTGAGGCCGCTGGCTGGACAGCTGATGAATTGATTTGTATATATGTACTTATTGTCCGCTGTCCGGACAGCTTATGAATTACTTTTTGTATATAGCCTTCCAAACCACTCTCAGAATAAGTCATGATATTCATGCTGTGTATAGCCTTATAGGCCAATGGTCAATCAAGTCATGATTGTTATAGTGTGTATAGCCTTATAGGCCGCTGTCTTTACAACTTTATAATTCCATGCAGTATATAGCCCTATCGGCCACTTTCTGGCATCCAGTTGCTGTAGCCCCCATCACCACACTGTGCCACGGGCCCCTGTACCGCCTTCTCATACTGCTGCCAGATCCATCCTCTGCCATGTGCGTCTTTGTCGTCTGCTCACGCTGCTGGGTTCCAGTTTTAAACCTAGGCCTGTGTATGGCTTCCAAATACTGCTGCCTCCACCGCCACCCTGCGCCATGTGCCTTTGTCGTCTGCTCACGATGCTGACGGCTTCCGCTTTTTAACCTAGGCCTGTGTATGGCTTCCGAATACTGCTGCCTCCACCGCCACCCTGCGCCATGTGCCTCTGTCGTCTGCTCACGCTGCTGACGGCTTCCGCTTTTTAAACTAGTCCTGTGTATGTCTTCCGAATACTGCTGCCTCCACCGCCACCCTGCGCCATGTGCCACTTTCGGGTCTCCTCACACTGCTGCCAGGTCCATACTGATTCATGGCCCCCTGTACCGGCTCCTCATGAACGTGATTCAGCGGGTTTGCATCACTTAACGGCAAATCGTTGACAAATGCTGGGACGTTCAGTGTTGTGCGCATTAAGCCAGACACCAAAGGGCAGCACAGACCTGTTATTACTCGCTCAAGCATGGCTGAACAAAACCAGTCTCTACCACAAATTGGACCCAGACCTGCCCAGGGTCTCGTAACTAGATTGCACGGAGGAGTAGAGTCCGTTATCGGAATTAAATAGACAAAACGCCACACCAAAAGGAGTGGCCATTTCCAACACTTATTCCAGAAAGAGGAACAACCCGTTTCATATACGGCCCGTAGACGTTTCACGTCTGCCACATTCAGTCGATTTAAGACGCAAGCTCCACTTCCTGTGGTCTCTGACCGTCGATATACCTTTAAGTGTCAGCTTTGAAGCTATATTCCCCTCCGGAGCACTGACACTGGTGCCCTTCCGTCAACATGCCTTTAAGTTTCAGTTTTCAACCATATTCCCCACAGAAGCCAAACTCTTGGGTATCCCAGAAGCTGCTCAGCGGGTCAGGGCAATAAAGCTCCCGGTTCGCAGGTTGTTCCGTCTTATGGATGGAAGTACGACGGTATATGATCTTCTTCGCACCCACGGCATTACCTCATAAAATTTCTGCATTGCATCTGCAATCACAACGCTGACTTCCTGGATCGCCTCTCAGCCATTGGACTCTTGATAGTCGTCTCCCCACACTGCTGCTGGGGGGACTTTTTAACCTAGGCCTGTGTATGGCCTTCAATTGAAGCTGCTTCCGCTCCGCCACTCTGCCATTGGACTCTTGATAGTCATCTCCCCACGCTGCTGCTGGGGGGACTTTTTAACATAGGCCTCTGTATGGCCTTTAATTGAAGCTGCTTACGCTCCGCCACTCTGCCATGGGCCTCTTGGGTATCCCAGAAGCTGCTCAGCGGGTCAGGGCAATAAAGCTCCCGGTTCGCAGGTTGTTCCGTCTTATGGATGGAAGTACGACGGTATATGATCTTCTTCGCACCCACGGCATCACCTCATAGAATCTCTGCATTGCATCTGCAATCACAACGCTGACTTCCCAGATCGCCACTCAGCCATTGGACTCTTGATAGTCGTCTCCCCACACTGCTGCTGGGCGGACTTTTTAACCTAGGCCTGTGTATGGCCTTCAATTGAAGCTGCTTCCGCTCCGCCACTCTGCCATTGGACTCTTGATAGTCGTCTCCCCACGCTGCTGCTGGGGGGACTTTTTAATATAGGCCTCTGTATGGCCTTTAATTGAAGCTGCTTACGCTCCGCCACTCTGCCATGGGCCTCTTGGGTATCCCAGAAGCTGCTCAGCGGGTCAGGGCAATAAAGCTCCCGGTTCGCAGGTTGTTCCGTCTTATGGATGGAAGTACGACGGTATATGATCTTCTTCGCACCCACGGCATCACCTCATAGAATCTCTGCATTGCATCTGCAATCACAACGCTGACTTCCCGGATCGCCACTCAGCCATTGGACTCTTGATAGTCGTCTCCCCACACTGCTGCTGGGGGGACTTTTTAACCTAGGCCTGTGTATGGCCTTCAATTGAAGCTGCTTCCGCTCCGCCATTCTGCCATTGGACTCTTGATAGTCGTCTCCCCACGCTGCTGCTGGAGGGACTTTTTACCATAGGCCTCTGTATGGCCTTTAATTGAAGCTGCTTACGCTCCGCCAATCTCCAATGGGCCTCTTGGGTATCCCAGAAGCTGCTCAGCGGGTCAGGGCAATAAAGCTCCCGGTTCGCAGGTTGTTCCGTCTTATGGATGGAAGTACGACGGTATATGATCTTCTTCGCACCCACGGCATTACTTCGTAGAATTTCTGCATTGCATCTGCAATCACAACGCTGACTTCCCGGATCGCCACTCAGCCATTGGACTCTTGATAGTCGTCTCCCCACACTGCTGCTGGGGGGACTTTTTAACCTAGGCCTGTGTATGGCCTTCAATTGAAGCTGCTTCTGCTCCGCCACTCTGCCATTGGACTCTTGATAGTCGTCTCCCCACGCTGCTGCTGGGGGGACTTTTTAACATAGGCCTCTGTATGGCCTTCAATTTTAGCTGCTTACGCACCGCCACTCTGCCATGGGCCCCTGTACCGCCTCCTCATGCTGCTGCCAGGCCCGTAATCTGCCATGGGCCCCCGTACCGACTCCTCATGCTGCTGCCAGGCCCGTAATCTGTCATGGGCCCCTGTACCGCCTCCTCATGCTGCTGCCAGGTCCAGAGTGTGTCATGGGTCCCTGTACGGCCTCCCATTGCTGCTGTCTCCATCGCCACACTCTGCCATGTGCCACTTTCAGGTCTCCTCACACTGCTGGTGGGTTCCATTTTGTCATAGGGTGCTGTATGGCCTCCCATTGCTGCTGCCTCCACCGCCACACTGTGGCTCCACACTCTGGTTTTGGCCCCGTGACTGCCCAAATGAGTGAAGTGTGCGGTAATTCTAAGATCGACGGCACTCATCTGCATGTCATACTGACTGACAGTATTATTTCTCTTCCCCAGCAGACTCCAAGGGCATTTAAATTAAAGGTACAGTGTTCTGCACTAATATAAAGGCTCTCTGAAGCCTAGAAACACCCTTTTTATAAGTTAACTTCGCAGCGAATATATTCGGCTCGAAGCAAATTTATTCGGCGAATTCGGCGAATCAGCCGAACCGAATTTTTGAATAATTCGCTCATCTCTAGTTGCAATATTAAGAATAGATTTATTGTCAATAAATGCATACCGATGTTGTTAAATTTGGCCTGGGCATCTAGGCTTCAACAACCTCTGATCACTAAAGGGTTAAATCATTTTTACAATTTCCACCTTGATAGCTTTACAATGTTGCTTCTTAGTTGCTGCCCAAAGAAAAGTATTGTACATGATATACTGAATTTTCAGTAGTCAAATATGGACAATGTACCTGAAAAATGTTGCCACTTCAAGTGACAAAGGACAACTTTTCAGTTTATAGATTGTATTCAAAATAAAGTATTTTTATTCCAGGGACAGACATTCTGGCGTTTGCTAAAGTGTAAACATTAACATTGATTTTTATACATGATCAGATTTATCATTCAATTGGCCAAGAGTGAGAACATAATTATCATCTAGTTATGGCCGTGTAATTAGAGCTACGGTTCTTTCAACAATAACTATGAATATCTAGGAAGCAAATGTACTTCTCAGTATAATTGATGTAAGGCAGCATGCTTCTTGTAATATCAATAGAATCATTATTTTATTTTTTTCAGGTACTTATATAGCTCCGTCAATTTATGCAGAGCTTTACATATATATTCATATCAGTCCCTAACCTTCAAGGGGTGTACAATCTAAGGTCCCTAACTCACAATCATACATACACATACTAGGGCCAATTTAGACAGGAGCCAATTAACCTACTCACATGTCTTTGGAGTGTGGGAAGAAACCAGAGTACCAGGAGGAAACCCACACAGGCACATGGAGAACATGCAAACTCCAGGCAGGTGGTGCCATGGTTGGGATTCAAACCAACGACCCTAGTACTGCCAGGTGGAAGTGCTAACCATTTAGCCCCTGAATTAGTGTCTCTGTTTCAGGTGTTTCCCCACTAAATTGGTAGTTGATCTCTCAGTTGCACTTTTAACAGTTGTTACGTTACATTCATCACCATTACATCTGTGGAATAGGGTGGCCATCTATCTGGTTTTCAGCTGAACAGATCTTATTTTAGTCCTTTTTGTCCAAAAATAAAGCTTCCTCTTGGTTGTCTGCAGACCTGAGCATCTTATTACCAACTGTGCACTGTCTGCCCGATGCAGGGCGCAGGAAATAATGTTTAGTACAGCCAGCTGTAAATACTAGGGGAGCTGACATCATCAAGCTTCTGAGGTCAGGGTGGCAGGACAAGAGGAAGGGCTAGGCTTGGAACTACGGTAACTTACTAGGGAGCTGTGCTTCACTTCCAGATTTAAAGAGTAACTCCACTTTTGTTAACCACTTGCCCTCCACAGGATTTAACCCCCTTCCTGACCAAGCCATTTTTTGCATTACGGCACTGCATTACTTTAACTGACAATTGCACAGTCATGCAACGCTGCACACAAACGACATTTACGTCCTTTTTTCCTCACAAATACAGATTTCTTTCAATGGTATATGATTGCCTGTGCGGTGTTTATTTTTTGTGCTATAAAGTAAAAATCCTGACAATTTTGAGAAAAAACAATATTTTGACTGTTTGCTATTAAACATGTCCAGTAATAAAATGTAAAAAATCAAATTTCATTATAAATTTAGGCCAAAATATATTCTGCTATGCGTCTTTGTTAAAAAAAATCCCAATACATGTAAATTAATTGGTCTACGTGTAAGTTATAGCATTTATGAATGGCGGAATATACTGGGATTTAAAATTTTTTTTATTTTTTACTAGTAATGGCAGGGATCAGCGATTTATAGCTGAACTGCGGGACTGAGGAGGGCATTCTGACACTGGGGGGAACTGACTTGTCACTGACATTCCCAGTGACACCAATACAGTGATCAGTGCTAATAAAAAGCACTGAGACTTTACTAATGGCACTGGGCAGGAAGGGGTTAACATGTGGGGCGATCAAAGGGTTAACTGTATGCTGTGTGCTATTTTACTGTGGGTTGTGTTAGTGCTTTCAACTGTAAGCACACTGCTTTGCATGGCTCTCCTATGCTATGCAGAGCCATACAAAGCAGTGTGCAGGAGCTGACAGGGGAGTGTATTGTTTACATACAGTTCTCTTCCTCCGTCGGTAATACGTGGTGATCACCGGGTGCTAGCGAGTAATCACTGGCCGTAACCGGTGATTGACAGCCAAGGTCGCGAATTCCACCCCTACCCGGAAATGCAAAATCACGTATATATATACGTGATTTTGCGCAACCCTGCTGCCCTGTAGCAATATATCTGCTATAGAGCGGCTGGAAAGCGGTTATTGAAAAAAAGAATTCCCCCTCTGGGTGATCTATGTACACTGAAGGAATTTAAACAAACTTTATTAGAGTCCTACCTGTTTCTGCTCTGAAGAAAAGCTGTTTATTTGATTATGTTGATGTGCAAAGTGAATTTGAATGTAAGGGACTTTTTCATTATTAATCAGTCAGCATCCCTTTAGAAGTGATTAATCCTTTAGGAGTATCTCACCAAAAATGAAAATTTTGTTGCAGAGGATGCTTAAAATCTGACTTGTATCTTAGAGCAGACCTCTGGGAAAATCAGTGAGCCAATCTCACAAGCAGGAAATTATATTTCTGGGGAAGTTCTGTACATCAAATGTGTACAGAATGCTTCTAGGTTGCCATATTGCATTGAATTTTACAGAAAATTATAGCACTGTGGACTGGAAAAAAGTAATTTTTAATAATATTCAGTTACAATATAGTTTGTGTAGCAATTGTATATGCCAGGGGTATTCAGCCCCTGTAGCCCTTGGAGCCCTTTGACGTGGCCCTCGGCCTCAAACCAGGGAAGTGCACTTCTATTATATCCTGCTGGTTTGGTGCGCTTTCTGAAAGTGCATCAAAACTTCTGAATGCAGCAATTTTTTGTGCACCACACCAGCAAGAAAGATATAATAGAAGTCTATGGCAAACTGCAGCAAACTCACAGGAAAGCCGTAGATGAGCTTCTGGTTCAGGTAAACTGCAGTGCATCAATGTGAATGCAGCCTTAGAGGGGGCTCAGGACAGTAAGAGCTCATTTATATTTGGGAGTCAATAAAACCCCATAGTCAAGATGTGCTTTTACCCCCCCCCCACCACTGGTGTAACAGGGGTCACAATGATGACCCTGCCCCATGCTCCAGGGGGACCTGTCACATGCTGTTTTATGTTTGGGCGGTGGGGGCAGCATACACAGAAACCGGTTGTCTCCATTTTCTTCCTGCAACTGCTGAAAGCCGACTCCTTCTCTCCCTTCCACCAGCAATCAGCGGCTGCAGGAAGAAAATGTTCATTATGCTATTCAGAGTAAGAAATTAGAAATTCTGAACCATTTCATTTCATTGTGGCCACTTAAGTGTCCCTCGCTTTTCAAAAGGTTGAGCACCCCTGGTATATGGTATATTGTTTTTTATTTACTTTTTTTGCCATGAAAGTGGAGTTACCCTTTAAGTCAATGGGGTTTGTTATATGTAATGGTGGAATATAGTTGGATCAGCATATTTAATACCTGCAAAAAACACAAGGAAGAGAGGGCGCAGCAGCCTAGCACATTACCTCAGTGATAACTTTAATATATTATTAAATTTATTAATATTGTATAAGAAAGATGTATACTCACAAGCAACATCAGAATAATTGCACATTAACCCACAGTATACTTAGAGCAGCCTGGTCCCCTGAACAAGTCCCAGGTGCTTATAGGCGATCCAAAAAACTGACGCGTTTCAAGGGGAGATCCTCTCTTCCTTAGTCAATTTTGGAGACAATTTTGGCTCACCTATTTGCACTTGGGACTTGTTCAGGGGACCAGGCTGCTCCAAGTTAACTGTGGAATGGTGTGCAATTATTATGATGTTGCTTTTGAGTTTACATTTGTTTCTTATACAATAATAAGGTAATCGCTGAAGTAATGCGCTAGGCTGGTGTGTACTCTCTTCCTTGTGTTTTCTGCACGTATCTCTCTGGGTTTCCCCGACCCGCTGGAGGGCAGCAAAGCCGGTGTCATGATGGAACATCTGAAGTTACCAAATCCATTATCTGCCTATACATGTGCCAACACACTTCTCTTGAGCGCAGGAGATTGTTTTCTTTTTGTAATTAATACCTCCCTGAGTATCCTATGCATATATGTCCTGTATCCCCCTACTATCCAATACCATTCTGGCAATCTTATTTTACTAAAAGAGTAGTTGTTTATTTCTTGTAGATGTTTTAGGAAGACTGATATTACTATTAAAGAGAAATCCAATGTTTATCACACTGATTCTAAACAAAGTGCCAAAACTACCATTGTTACGGATGGATTACAGACCAGGATCTTTTATTTTTAATGCTTGAGACTGCTTTCTTCACCCCACAATATTAACCCTTCTAGAGCTATACAAATCACTCATGGACTTGTAATACTGTGTGACTGCTGGCTTGTAAAAATAATAGCCTTGTGGTCAGTGATGTGTTTATGCCTTTAAACCATCATGGATTCGAGAAAACAACTTGCCCTGATTTAGATACCCAGCCACCAAAATTCTGAAAGATTGCAGACACACACATTGCTTTGAATTGTAACATAACACTGTTCATCATTATAATTATTTTATAGTTGAAAAGGTGATTTGGCTACACTCCATTAAAAATGCATTTCTTTTCTAGTCTGAATAATTCTGAAGCTGGCCGTGGTACAGACACGCAAAGAAAACCCAGCATGCGAACCTCGCAGACTGATGGAGGATCAGTAATGGAATACTCTTTGGCATCTGTGGACTTACAACATTTCAAAAAGAATTTGGTTGAAATAATTCAACAGAACAAGGAAAGATGGAAAGAACTGGCAGTACAAGGTATGTCTGGACTTTACAGCAAGCTCATGTCCAAAGAGAAACGAGGGGATTTGCTTATTCAAAAATATAATACAGCACCGACTTTATGTCTGGAAATCACTTTACATATGCAGGCTTATTCAGTAAAGCAATGCTGACCACAGTAGTAAAGCAAAGAACGCAATAACTCTTTGGTGCCAGATGTAGGTTTAAGTTAGAGATTTGGAAAATATTCTTATTTAATTGGCAGCTAGTACATTCACACTTGAGCTAGTGTCTTTGGGCAATTTGCAATCTTTTTTAGAGCATTTCTATAGAGATTTGTATGCATTTTTGCAGTTGTCTGAGCCTTAAAGCAGTTGTAAAGGCTCAAGGTTTTATATCTACATGCATTCTATGCATGAAGGTAAAAATCCTTCTGTGTGCAGCAGCTCCCACAACCCCCTCAATACTTACCTGAGTCCCATCGAGATCCAGCAAAGTGAACGACGGTCTCCGCTGTCCCAGGTCTCTGCCTCCCTATTGGCTGAGACAGTACGTAGGAGCCATTGGTTCCTGCTGCTTTCAATCACAGCCAGTCAGCCAATGAGGAGAGAGAGGAGGGCTAGGGCCAAGCTGTTGCACCGTGCGTGAATGGACAATAAACAATTGTAGCTTTCTGTTTCGCAGAAAACTTGCTTTGTTTTGCAGTCACGTGTTAAGCAGGAGACCACACTATGCTAACCTAGACTATATACATCCTAGCATCCTACCTGGGAGGGTGCTACAAACGTTATGTGAATCTTGTGTGAAAATGCAAATAGACTCCTTAAAGTGGATCTTCACCCTTTGAATAAACATCCCTCCTATCCACCCCCTCCCCTCCTCTACAAGAATAGTGCTGCCTTTTTTTGTTTGTTTATTTTCCCTTTTTTTATGAAAAGTGTCTGGCCCCACCCCCCATGCACATCAGTTGCCTAGGCAAAAAACATGCATAGGTGCCCGCTGTGCCTCTTGGGATATGCATGTCACATATCCCAGAAGGCACAGCCCTTCATTTATAAAGGAGGTGGCGGACCTTGCGCTGCATCATCGGAAGGCTAGCCGACTGAATCCAGATGAGCCGGTGGGTCTCTTGATGATGTCACAAACAACATGGTGGCATGGGACTGAGCAGTGGCAGAAGACAAGAGGATCTCAGCCAGACAACGCTGGATCTGCTGGGTGGGTGAGTATCGTATCTGAACTATACAGAAAACACCACCCTGTATGCAGTGGTAAGAAAAAAATGGGAGTGGCAGGTAAAGATCTGTTTTAAAGTGTACATGTTTATTTAAAACCTTTAAAACTAGTAACTAGACAGTTATACATTTGCCTTTTACCTATATTAACAAAATGGTGGCCCTCCCTAATTTAGCTTTACTTTGTTACCGCAGGGTAGATTTCCTAAAGTGATATTAAAGGCAAGTTTAAAACAAAAAAACAAACAACATGTCATACTTACCTGCTCTGTGCAGTGGTTTTGCACAGAGCAACCCCATCCTCCTATTCTCCGGTCCCCCGCTGGCGCTCCTGGCCCCTCCCTCCTGCCAAGTGCCCCCAGAACAAACAGCATGCTATGGAGGCACCCAAGCAGGCTTACTCCTGAGCCACTGCTCTGCATGACCGTTCACTCACAGAGTGCCGGCTCACCCCCGCCCCCTCTCTCTCAATGGCTCACTGACTGTGATCAACAGCAGCAGGAGCCAATTGCTCCCTCTGATGTCTCAGCCAATGAGGAGGCAAAGTCCCTGGAGAGCTGTGACTTTTGCGCACATCGCTGTATCATGGAGGGGCTTAGGTATGTATTAGAGGGGCTTGGAGGGCTGCTGCACACAGATATAAGTATAAAATGCATGAAGGTAAAAAAACCTTAAACCTTTAGAACCACTATAATTATATGGCTAAAATAGGGATGCCACCTTCTGATCTATGGAAAACCAAATGAGGATGGGGTTGGATAATGCTATGTGTACTGTAGTGACAGCATGGCTCAATAGGTGTTGTTTAGTCAAAATTAGCATGTCAATGTGATAAAACAGTGCCATGTTTTAATTAGGAATATGATAAACAAATTTCTTTCTCAATTTGGGAACAAGGGCAACTTTTAACTCCCCAGTCTCCTTTTGCAAAATTACAATTTTTATTCTGCAGATTGTACTATTTTTAATACAAAAAGTATCTTTCTTCCACAACACATGATGATATTGTTTACAAATGAAATCAAAAGGATTCCTTTATTTTTAAATTTTTTACTGTAACATTAAAATATGAAAAGAATGCAAAACAAAAATATAAAAGGGAAAAGATTAATATGGAAAAAAAATTGCTTTGGAGGTGAAAAGAAGGAAGGAGATAAAGGCTTAACAAAGCTTGCAGGTTTGCTGGAACTGGCAAATGAAAGGACAAGCTGTTGCTCGCATTTCTGCAGCCGACTTTCCAATTAGAGTTCCCTTACTGGACGCTGAGGAAGTCCCATTGGACAGTGAAAGGAAAGTTGTTAGGGATTAGCCATAAATCATGGAAAGTCCGACCTCAATAAAAAAATAGACATAATAAGAGCAACATTGTAGATAGTAAAGATAATAACAGGCACCTTGCAGTGTTTGCTTTTGGACAGTACTATAGCTTTTAAGATGGAGTACAGATTTACTTTAGAGTGAGAGAAGAGGTGAGTGAGTCAAGGATAGAATAGAGAGGTACAAGACTTTCTGTTGTAATATAACACAGGAAAATGGGACAGTAGTCAAGGAAGGATATGATGAAAGTGCATTTACCAATACATTTTGCATGATAGGACAGACTTTGCAAAGGTTTTCAAGCTGATGACTGGTGGAGATTTATTATATGTTTACTTAGATCAAAAGTAATTTATGACCACTCACTGAGAATTTCTAAAGCCTGCAATTACTGTTTGTTCCTTGTGACTAGAGCAAAGAATAGCATTGGCTGCCATGGAAATAAACTGGATCAAATCCAATAACAATTAGATAGAGTTGGTGACAGGGTTTACACTTAAAGTGGACCTACTGTAGCTGCAGAGATTTCATACTATATGCACATATTCTAACTAATGTGAAAATACAACCTTTATAGGTATTTATTACCAGTCAAAAGAGATCACAGTATTCCCCCATAAAATGGTTTCATCTTCCTTTCTACCCAGAAGGATGGAGCCATTTTATTCAGGTATTTATCAGATCCATTAATTGCTCATTGGGCCAAAGTGTTGTTCCAGGGATGCTGCATTCATAACTCACAATATTATAGCCTATTTAAAACCAAACACCAGCCAAAATGACTTACATTCTTTTTTCTGTTCATGCCTTCCTGTCCTGGTGACAGCTGCCCATCCCATTTTTGTATGAGAGTCACAGGTACAGAAGGTGAGGGTAAAGGGTCATAGACAGAAGTAAAAACAGAAAACAGAATCTTCTACACTAAAACAAAAAGGAAGTAAAATTCAATATCAATTTATAAAAATGCGAGTGGCAAAGAAGATCTCTACTAAGAATAATTTTCATCAATAACAAGGCCTAGTTTTGGAGAAAGCCAATGTAGACCAGTCCTTTATATCTTAATTAATTTTGTACAATTCCTACAAGTCTTCAGGTAGAACAATCTTACATGGTGAATGCACTAAGGTTGGCCAGAGATGGAAAGGTATGTCACTTATACCTCACCCTGGTTTTGCATTCATGATCCAGATCTGTCTCAACCTTCACTCTCTGACTCAAATAAAGGGTATTCTTGCATGTTAAAATATCTATACCATGAGAAAGGGAACCGCTGACTACTGGTAACACAGAGATTTCAGAACAGCTCATCAGAAAATCCCTGCCTATGATAATATAGCTTTGCCAGCTTGTTATTTCACCCAAGGAGAGCCCCATTGTAACCATTTGCACTGATGATTGTCCAAAGGCGATCCCCATATTTTATTGCTTTGAGTCACCATGAAGTAGTGGCATTGGTGGATAAAGACACAATTTTTATCAGGGTGTCAAATCTTTGAATGCATTTTGGTTTCTTTCCAAAAGGAAAATACTTTTCTTCTGTATTAGTAACTGCAATGGGTTTTTCAAAGAAAACAATGGGGTTGATTTACTTCTATGGAGTGTGCAAAATCTTGTGCAGCTCTGCATAGAAACCAACCACCTTCCAGGTTTTAAAAAAAATCTGTTAGGAGAGTTTTAGGAGCATTTAAGAGCATTTAAGAGCGTTTATGAGCGTTTAGCGTTTTTTTCTGCTTGAAAAATGCTCCAAAACACTCTACAAAAACATTTTTTCCTGCTCCTAATAGCCTAAAGTAGTGTGCATGGACACGTAGGATAACACTATTTAGCTTCTAGGAGCACGAAAAAAATGCTGGAAACGGCTTCTAGAAGCTTAAAAAAACTCTAGTGTGGATAGAGCATTATAGTGAAAGCTTAATTGAACAAGCTGAAGTTAGAAGCTGATTTATTTCCATGTACAGCTGCACCAGATTTTTCACTCTCCATTTTTAGTAAATCAACCCCACTATGTTATATAGTCATTCATCACTACTCTGTGTGCACAATTATTAGGCAAGTGAGGTTTTTTGACCAGATGATCATTTTTATGCATATTGTATAATGTAATATTGTATATATGTAATATTGTATAATAGCTGTATAAACTTGAATGCTTATTGGATTTAAGTATATCAGGTGATGTGTATTTGCGTAATGAAGGAGGGTGTGGCCTAGGAAGATCAACACCCTATATCAAGGTGTGCATAATTATTAGGCAGCCTCTTTTCTTCAAGCAAAATCGGCCAAAAAAGAGATTTAACTGACTTTGAAAAGTAAAAAATTGTAAAATAAAAAAAAGTCTTTCAGAGGGATGTAGCACACATTAAACTGCTAAGACATTGGGGCGTGATCACAGAACCATCAATTGTTTTGTTGCAAATAGTCAACAAGGTCGCAAGAAATGTATTGAGAAAAGAGGCAGAACATATACAATATCCCCTTGTAGCAGAGGCAGTATAGCAGTGCTTTGGGACCAAACCGTAGAGATACATAGGTGCTTACTATATGACAATACTTCATTAGCTATGAAAAAGTAACACAATTGTTTTGAAAAAAGACTTGCCCACTTTTCTCATTTTTGTGGGTATTGGGTAGTTGTAAAAATGAGAAAATATTCCTTAATCTCTGTATTGTTTGTGTTCAATATGTTTTATGTGCCAATTTAGAAAGCACACATAAAATGACCATGTCTGCAAAGATGACATTTAGTGATTAAACATTTAAGTGTGTGCCAGCTCTATAAACATAACCACAGTAATAAACTATATGGCCACCATAAAGCTCAGGAAAAAGTAAGGACACAGACTGCATACAGAGTTTATTAGTTACTAGGATGTGATCATAGTTAATATTAAATCAATACTGTGTCTGTAAAACCCATTCTACTCTGTCTTGCTGTTGTCAAAATCCATAGTCTCAAAAAAGTTAACAGTGTTTACTTTTATTTAAGTTTGTTTCCATAATATGTGAATCAATTTTTCAAATATCAGGTTTATTATTTCTATGCAGTTCTATATTATCACATTTGGCACTGCCTTCCCAATGCTATGTGCTCTACTAACGTTACACAAAGCCCCTTAATGTCAACAGGAAAACACCTTTCTTGCTAATAATAATAATAATAATAAACTTTATTTTATATAGCACCTTTAACCACTAGCCTACAGGGCACTTATACCCCCTTCCTGCCCAGGCCAGTTTCCAGCTTTCAGCGCTGTCACACTTTGAATGACAATTGCGCGGTCATGCAACACTGTACCCATATGAAATTTTTTATCATTTTTTGAGACAGATAGAGCTTTCTTTTGGTGGTATTTAATCACCTCTAGGATTTTTTTTTTTCTTAAACAAACCAAAAACCACTGAAAATTTTGAAAAAAAAACGTTTTTTCTTAGTTTTTGTTATACAATTTTGTAATTAAGTGATTTTTCTCCTTCACTGATGTGCGCTAATGAGGTTGCAGTGATGGGCACTGATAGGCTGCACTGATGGACACTGATAGGTGGCACTGATGGCCACTGATGAGGAGGCACTGGTAGGTTGCAATGATGGGCATTGACAGGCATCAATGACGGGCACTGAAAGGCAGCACTGATACATGACACTGATATATGGCATTGATAGGTGGCACTGATAGGCAGCACTGACTGGCACTGATAGGCGGCACTGACTGGCACTGTTAGGTGGCACTGACTGGCACTGTTAGGTGGCACTGACTGGCACTGTTAGGTGGCACTGACTTGCACTGATAGGTGGCACTGACTGGCACTGATAGGCGGCACTGATGCACACTGATAGGTGACACTGACTTGCACTGATAGGTGGCACTCATTGGCAGCACTGATAGGTGGCACTGATTGGCATTGATAGGTGGCACTGACTGGCACTGCTGGGTGACATTGAAAGGCAGCTCAGATGGGCACTGATATGTGGCATTGATGTGCACTAGTATGCACTGATATGTGGCATTGATGTGGCACTGATGGGCACTGGCAGGTGGCACTGATGAGCACTGACTGCTGTCACTGATGGACACTGACAGGTGGCACTTCTGAGGCCACACTGATCATCAGGGCACACTGATCATCAGTGCCCTGATGATCAGTGTACATGTCCCCTCCGCGGAAAGCCGATTACCGGCTCTCCTCTCGAGCTGTCAGCGTGACAGCTCGAAAGGAGAGAAATGCCGATAACCGGCATTTCCGTGTTTACATGTGATCAGCAGTCATTGGACACAGCTGATCACATGACCGAGCCGACATCTTCGGCTCTTTCCGTGATCCGCTGTGTCCGAGGGACACAGCGCACCGGTGATCGCTGTGCTGCGTGCTCCCTGAGCCGCGCATGCGCGGTGAGAATGGAAGGACGTCATATGACGTCCTATCAGAACGAGAGAACCACCTTGCGCCCATCATTGTACTATATGGCGGGCGGAAGGTGGTTAAAAAAAGCTTCTCAAAGCGCTTTACAAGGAAAACACAATAAATACACAGGATAAAACAAAAGAAAAATAGGGACAATTACGTGAAAGATAAATGTTTTAAGATTTGATTTGAATGAGTTTAGAGAAGATAACTCTCTGATGTTTTTTTTAAGTAAATTCTAGAGTTTTGGAGCAGAACAAGAGAAGGTTCTGACTCACATTGAGGACAGGGGAAAGGAGACATACAGAAGACCCAGAATTCGAGGAGCAGAGGTTACAAGGGGGGGGAGTAAGTTGATAAAAGTTCAGACAGATAATGGGGTGCCAAGCCATGAAGAGCCTTAAAGATGAGCAAGAGGATCTTAAAGTCTATGTGAAACCTGACAGCTAGCCAATGCAAGGACTCCAGGATAGGGGTAATATGGTCACTAGTACCAGACTTAGTAAGGATTCTGGCTGCAGAATTTTGTACATATTGAAGTTGATTAATAGTGGATTTAGGTACAATGAGTAGAGGATTGTAGTAGTCAAGTTGAGAGAACACAAATGTATGGATCAGCATTTTAGCTATAGTGTATGATACCATGGAACACAGCTGAGCAATGTTTCTCAAGTAAAGAAAAGATGTTCTGACAACATTTTGTACATGTGGATCAAAGGTTAAACTAGCATCAAATATCACCTCTAGATTTTGCAATTTAGACTGAAGCTCAAGTACAGTGCCATTGTCACTTATGATGTTTGGCAAACTAAAGGTTACCTATTCTAATGCAGTCAAGGGGAGACTGGGAACATTTGGCTGGGGAAGAAAACACAACCAACTAGCCCTTTCAAGGCAGGGGAAGCATTTGTGAACTAAAAAATGTGCATCATACAAAGTGTACTGTGATGCCAAAGTAATTAGCAGTCGTAGTAAATATTGGTTGTAAAGAACATGGTTTTACATATAGTGTGAGTATGTGAGTTACAATTGTAGGATTGTGAGTAGAGATGAGCGAATTATTCAAAAATTCGATTCGGCTGATTCGCCGAATTTGCGGAATAAATTCGATTCGATGCGAATTTATTCGCTGCGAATTTAACTTATTAAAAGGGTTTCTAGGCTTCAGAGAGCCTTTATATTAGTGCAGAACACTGTACCTTTAATTTAAATGCCCTTGGAGTCTGCTGGGGAAGAGAAATAATACTGTCAGTCAGTATGACATGCAGATGAGTGTCGTCGATCTTAGAATCACCGCACACTTCACTCATTTGGGCAGTCACGGGGCCAAAACCAGAGTGTGGAGCCACAGTGTGGCGGTGGAGGCAGCAGCAATGGGAGGCCATACAGCACCCTATGACAAAATGGAACCCACCAGCAGTGTGAGGAGACCTGAAAGTGGCACATGGCAGAGTGTGGCGATGGAGACAGCAGCAATGGGAGGCCGTACAGGGACCCATGACACACTCTGGACCTGGCAGCAGCATGAGGAGGCGGTACAGGGGCCCATGGCAGAGTGGCGAAGCGTAAGCAGCTTAAATTGAAGGCCATACAGAGGCCTATGTTAAAAAGTCCCCCCAGCAGCAGCGTGGGGAGACGACTATCAAGAGTCCAATGGCAGAGTGGCGGAGCAGAAGCAGCTTCAATTGAAGGCCATACACAGGCCTAGGTTAAAAAGTCCCCCCAGCAGCAGCGTGGGGAGACGACTATCAAGAGTCCAATGGCAGAGTGGCGGAGCGGAAGCAGCTTCAATTGAAGGCCAATAGTGGTTGTGAAGCAGAAAGTCAGTTTATTGTACACAATCGGTCAATTGCAGCTTGCCGTTGGCTGGAAACTGTACGTTTGTGTCACTGGAATGCACTAATCACCCAAAAAATATTACCGCCAGCCGGCGTGTAAATGGATTTAACTCTTTGAATGTACAATAGTGGTTGTGAAGCAGAAAGTCAGTTTATTTTGCACAATCGGCAAACTGCAGCACCAACTGTGCACGACAGCCACCAAAAAAAAAAAGGGTGTATGTCACTTTAAATTTTCGATTCTTTGATAGCTGTGGCCCTAAGTAACGATTCTGTGTCCCTGAGTAACGATTCTGTGTCCCTGAGTAACAATTCTGTGTCCCTGAGTAACGATTCTGTGTCCCTGAGTAACGATTCTGTGTCCCTGAGTAACAATTCTGTGGCCCTAAAGTCTCTGTGGCCCTAATGCAGGCCATAGATGGGTCGAAAATCGGCCGATTTTTTGGCCGAAAATAAAATCGGCCGATTTTCGGATCGTTAGTGGGCTATTTGGTCGGCCGTTTTTCGGTATTTTGGCCGTTTTTTTTTCTGTAAAGTTGGAAAAAAAATTGGCCAATTTAGCCGATCGGCCGATTTTCGCGGCAATAGTGGGCAAATCGGACGATTTTTTGCCGATAAAAAATCTGCGCATGAGCAGTGAACTGCAAGAGGAAGACAAAAAGAAGAAAAAGAAGAAGAGGATGAAGAAGAGGATGAAGAAGAAGAAGAGGAAGAAGAGGATGAAAAAGAAGAGGATGAGGAA
Organism: Staurois parvus; assembly: GCF_062004578.1. Classification (NCBI taxonomy): domain Eukaryota; kingdom Metazoa; phylum Chordata; class Amphibia; order Anura; family Ranidae; genus Staurois; species Staurois parvus. The sequence continues at coordinate 3,655,298 of NW_028318047.1, read as the reverse complement.
GAGGAAGAAGAAGAAGAAGAAGAAGAGGATGAGGATGAAGAAGAAGAAGAAGAAGAGGATGAGGATGAAGAAGAGGAGGATGAGGAAGAAGAAGAAGAAGAGGATGAGGATGATGAAGAAGAAGAGGATGATGGTGAGGAAGAAGAAGAAGAAGAGGATGAGGTTGATGAAGAATAAGAAGAAGAAGATGAGGAGGATGAGGATGAAGAAGAAGAAGAAGAGGATGAGGATGAAGAAGAAGAAGAGGATGAGGATGAAGAAGAAGAGGATGGGGATGAAGAAGAAGAAGAAGAGGATGAGGATGAAGAAGAAGAAGAAGAAGAAGAGGATGAGGATGAAGAAGAAGAAGAGGATGAGGATGAAGAAGAAGAGGATGAGGATGAGGAAGAAGAAGAAGAAGAAGAAGAAGAAGAGGATGAGGATAAAGAAGAAGAAGAGGATGAGGATGAAGAAGAAGAAGAAGAGGATGAGGATGAAGAAGAAGAAGAGGATGATGGTGAGGATGAGGATGATGAAGAAGAATAAGAGGATGAGGATGAAGAAGAAGAAGAGGATGAGGATGAAGAAGAAGAAGAAGAAGAAGAAGAAGAAGAGGGTGAGGATGAAGAAGAAGAAGAAGAGGGTGATGGTGAGGATGAGGATGATGATGATGAAGAAGAAGAGGATGAGGATGATGATGAAGAAGAAGAGGATGAGGATGAAGAAGAAGAAGAGGATGAGGATGAAGAAGAAGAAGAAGAGGATGAGGAAGAAGAAGAAGAAGAAGAAGAAGAAGAAGAAGAAGAAGAGGGTGAGGATGAAGAAGAAGAAGAGGGTGATGGTGAGGATGAGGATGATGATGAAGAAGAAGAAGAAGAGGATGAGGATGATGATGAAGAAGAAGAGGATGAGGATGATGAAGAAGAAGATGATGAAGAAGAAGAGGATGAGGATGATGAAGAAGAAGAGGATGAGGATGATGAAGAAGAAGAGGATGAGGATGATGAAGAAGAAGAGGATGATGATTAAGAAGAAGAAGAGGATGAGGATGAAGAAGAAGAGGATGAAGAAGAAGAAGAGGATGAGGATGAAGAAGAAGAAGAAGAAGAGGATGAGGATGATGAAGAAGAAGAAGAAGAGGATGATGAAGAAGAAGAGGATGAGGATGAGGAAGAAGAAGAGGATGAGGATGAAGAAGAAGAGGATGAGGATGAAGAAGAAGAAGATGAGGATGAAGAAGAAGAAGAAGAAGAAGAAGAAGAGGACGAGGATGAGGATGAGGAAGAAGAAGAAGAGGATGAAGAAGAAGAGGATGAAGAAGAAGAAGAAGAAGAAGAAGAAGAGGATGAAGAAGAAGAAGAAGAAGAAGAAGAGGATGAAGAAGAAGAAGAAGATGAGGATGAAGAAGAAGAAGAAGAAGAAGATGAGGATGAAAAAGAAGAAGAAGAGGATGAGGATGAAGAAGAAGAGGATGAGGATGAAGAAGAGGATGATGGTGAGGATGAGGATGATGAAGAAGAAGAGGATGAGGATGAAGAAGAAGAAGAAGAAGAGGATGAGGATGAAGAAGAAGAAGAGGATGAAGAAGAAGAAGAAGAGGATGAGGATGAAGAAGAAGAAGAAGAAGAAGAGGATGAGGATGAGGAAGAAGAAGAAGAAGAGGATGAGGATGAGGAAGAAGAAGAAGAAGAAGAGGATGAGGAAGAAGAAGAAGAAGAAGAAGAAGAAGAAGAAGAGGATGAGGATGAGGATGAAGAAGAAGAGGATGAGGATGATGAAGAAGAAAAAGAAGAAGAAGATGAGGATGAAGAAGAAGAAGATGAGGATGAAGAAGAAGAAGAAGAAGAAGAGGATGAGGATGAGGAAGAAGAAGAAGAAGAAGAAGAAGAAGAAGAAGAAGAAGAGGATGAGGAAGAAGAAGAAGAAGAAGAAGAAGAAGAGGATGAGGATGAGGAAGAAGAAGAAGAGGGTGAGGATGAAGAAGAGGATGAGGATGAAGAAGAAGAAGAGGATGAGGATGAAGAAGAAGAAGAGGAAGAGGATGAGGATGAAGAAGAAGAAGAGGAAGAGGATGAGGATGAAGAAGAAGAAGAGGATGAGGATGAAGAAGAAGAAGAAGATGAGGAAGAAGAAGAAGAAGAAGAGGATGATGATGAAGAAGAAGAGGATGAAGAAGAAGAAGAAGAGGATGAGGATGAAGAAGAAGAAGAAGAGGATGAAGAAGAAGAAGAGGATGAAGAAGAAGAAGAAGAGGATGAAGAAGAAGAAGAAGAAGAAGAAGAAGAGGAGGATGAAGAAGAAGAAGAAGAAGAAGAAGAAGAAGAGGAGGATGAAGAAGAAGAAGAAGAAGAAGAAGAGGATGAAGAAGAAGAAGAAGAAGAAGAGGATGCAGAAGAAGAAGAAGAAGAAGATGAAGAAGAAGAAGAAGAAGAAGAAGAGGATGAGGATGAAGAAGAAGAAGAAGAGGATGAGGATGAAGAAGAAGAAGAAGAAGAAGAGGATGATGATGAAGAAGAAGAAGAGGATGAAGAAGAAGAAGAAGAGGATGAAGAAGAAGAAGAAGAGGATGAAGAAGAAGAGGATGAGGATGAAGAAGAAGAAGAAGAAGAAGAGGATGATGATGAAGAAGAAGAGGATGAAGAAGAAGAAGAAGAAGAAGAGGATGAAGAAGAAGAAGAAGAGGAGGATGCAGAAGAAGAAGAAGAAGAGGATGAAGAAGAAGAAGAAGAAGAGGATGAAGAAGAAGAAGAAGAGGATGAGGATGAAGAAGAAGAAGAGGAAGAGGATGAGGATGAAGAAGAAGAAGAAGAAGAGGATGAGGATGAAGAAGAAGATGAGGAAGAAGAAGAAGAAGAAGAGGATGAAGAAGAAGAAGAAGAAGAGGATGAAGAAGAAGAAGAAGAGGATGAGGATGAAGAAGAAGAAGAAGAGGATGAAGAAGAAGAAGAAGAAGAAGAGGATGAAGAAGAAGAAGAAGAGGATGAAGAAGAAGAAGAAGAGGAGGATGAAGAAGAAGAAGAGGAGGATGAAGAAGAAGAAGAAGAGGATGAAGAAGAAGAAGAAAAAGAGGATGAAGAAGAAGAAGAAGAAGAAGATGAAGAAGAAGAAGAAGAAGAAGAAGAAGAGGATGAGGATGAAGAAGAAGAAGAAGAAGAGGATGAGGATGAAGAAGAAGAAGAAGAAGAATAAGAAGAAGAGGATGATGATGAAGAAGAAGAAGAAGAGGATGAAGAAGAGGAAGAAGAAGAAGAAGAAGAAGAGGATGAAGAAGAAGAAGAAGAAGAGGATGAAGAAGAAAAAGAAGAAGAAGAAGAGGATGAAGAAGAAGAAGAAGAGGATGAGGATGAAGAAGAAGAAGAGGATGATGAAGAAGAAGAAGAGGATGAAGAAGAAGAAGAAGAAGAAGAAGAGGATGAAGAAGAAGAAGAGGATGAAGAAGAAGAAGAAGAAGAAGAAGAGGATGAAGAAGAAGAAGAAGAAGAAGAAGAAGAGGATGAGGATGAAGAAGAAGAAGAGGATGAGGATGAAGAAGAAGAGGATGATGAAGAAGAAGAGGATGAGGATGATGAAGAAGAAGAGGATGATGGTGAGGAAGAAGAAGAAGAAGAAGAAGAAGAAGAAGAGGATGAGGATGATGATGAAGAAGAAGAAGAAGAAGAGGAGGATGAGGATGATGAAGAAGAAGAGGATGAGGATGAAGAAGAAGAAGAGGATGAGGATGAAGAAGAAGAAGAGGATGAGGATGAAGAAGAAGAGAATGAGGATGAAGAAGAGGATGAGGATGAAGAAGAAGAAGAAGAAGAGGACGAGGATGAAGAAGAAGAAGAAGAGGATGAGGATGAAGAAGAAGAAGAAGAGGAAGAAGAAGAAGTAGGATGAAAATAAGAAGAATTCCAGTCCAGCAAAAAGTGTATCTGCAGAGAGCTCCGCTATTTCTGACAGTTCTCTGACAGTTCCTTCACATTTACAGCGGTTGAAACATTGTATCTATTTGTTTCCGAATAAAAACATCTGTATCCTAAATGGAAACAAATAGATACAATGTTTCAACCACTGTAAATGTGAAGGAACTGTCAGAGAACTGTCAGAAATAGCGGAGCTTTCTGCAGGGACACTTTTTGCCGGCTGTAGAAGGGATGAAAATCGGCCGATCGGGGAAAATTTGATTCGTGCATCCGAAGTTTGCTAATTTTCGGATTCGGCGCGAATCAAATTTTTCCTAATATTCGAAACGAATTCCACTTCGCCAAGTTCGATTCGCTCATCTCTAATTGTGAGGAGTGAATTGCAAACAAATAGGATCAGCTGAACAAGATAACTGCTGCTCTGTGAAAATATGGACTCACCTAAATTAAGCACTTGCCGTCCATTGGAATGTTATAAATGGACTGGACTTCAAGTGATTAAAACAAGCTGACAGTAAAATGTATCAGGACACTAGGTGGTAAGAGCTTTTGCAACCCATTCCCTGTTCACCTCTGGAATTAATGAAGCCAAAAGTGTCAGCTCTGAGCATTTCCAGGTTCAGAGCTGTCAAACTCAGCTGGGTAACAACCAAGAAAGCACAGCCCTCGTCTTGATCAGCTGTAGCAGAGGGCAGGGGTGACATTAGGGTTCTAGTAGACCCCTGATATCTCCATAAAGAAAACCGATAACTTGCCCATGCTAACACATGGCTGACTGGTTAGCTCCCTTGTGATAGTAATAAAGTGAAATGAAAAAAAGTGTTAACATTATTAAATTATAATAAAATATTAAAAATAAACAAAATGTAAAAGTAACCCATCACCCTGCATGCACAAAAAAATGCAAATACAGATGTAGGGTGTGCATGTAAACAGCAATTGCTCCACACCTTAGCTATCACTGCGAATGTCAGAATGAAAGTAATAATTCTTGGGCCATCATAGATGGTTAACTCTAATTTGATAAGCTGTAAAAGCTATGGACAATTTTGGGTAGTTTTTCATTTTTTCACAGATGTGTGTCATTTTAGGGCTTGACATGTTTTGGTATTTATTCACTCAACATAACCCCATTTTATATATTTTACCAATAAAGTGAGCATTGTATTGGGTTTGTGTACAATAAAATTAATTTTTGAATGTTTTAATTTTTCATATTTTTTTACTGAAAATATGTTTTTGCTACACAAATATCCTGTAACATAATAAAATTGCAACTATGACTATTTTCTTCTACATGGCCTCTACTGTCAAACAATATATCACGGATTGGTGGTTTTATGTCATTTTCTTTAAAAAAAAATGCAGATCTGAACATGTGTGGACAATTAACAATTAAAAAATTGCTGTGGATACAAAACAGTTAAACACCCATGCCTTTATCATAAATATTTCTTATCATCCAGCTTCCTTTAAAAAATTAGCAGAGCACATTTCCTAGTTTTGTGTTCTTCCAGTATTGCCTTCCTTTGCACCTCTCTGCATTAAGTCACATGACATCTCAGAGTCGCAATTCAGTGATGGAAGACTTCCTTCTTCTGGTTGCTGAGTATAGGTCTGAACAGGGGATAGTTATCACCATAACAGCCAGTAGCTGCCACTGACTGGGGTTTCCATTCTAACTGAGATCTTAATTGGGAAGTTTCTCCACTCAGGAACACCCATCATATAATTGTTTGATCTGGCCTGAGGGGGCAAATGCCTTCCTGTCCCCCAACCAAGTCCTTCTCAGAATATTTTTTTATTTCAGGTACTTAGTGCCATCAATTTACACAGTGCTTTACATATATATATATATATATATATATATACACACATCAGTCCCTAACCCCAAGGGGTGTACAATCTAAGGTCCCTAACTCACATGCATACATACACATACTAGGGCCAATTTAGACAAGAGCCAATTAACCTACCAGAATGTTTTTGGAGTGTGGGAGGAAACTGGAGTATCCAGAGGCCATGCAAGCACAGTTAGAACATGCAAACTCCAGGCAGGTGGTGCCATGGCTGGGATTCAAACCAACAACCCTAGTATTGCCAGGCGGAAATGCTAACCATTAAGCCACTGTACAGTGATTCTCATAAAATATGATTATTATTATTATACAGTATTTATATAGCGCCAAAACGTTTGCTCAGCGCTGTACATTATAGTGGGGGACAGTACATGAGACAATACAGTAACAATACAATACACGAGGGGTTCGAGCTTACAATCTAGGAGGGAGGGGATAGTGATACAGGAGGAAATGGCTGTGGGGGATGGAATGGTAGGAGGAGTGGAGGAGATCGGCTGTTAGGTGAGGGCAAGGTAGGCTTTCCTGAAGAGCTGGGTTTTCAGGGTGCACCTAAAGGGGAGGAGGGTAGATGATAGAAGTTAACAGCTATCAATACAAACTAAATCAGTATTTACAGCTCATACTGCAAGCCCAGGATATTGCATATTGATATTGCAGTTGAGATGCAGACATTACTCCAGCCAGAAGATGGACAATATTTGAATTCCACACACTGTGATGAACTGGTAATGGAGTCATCTGAACTCTATTCTGTTGGGATTCTACTTTCATTTATTGGGAAATGGTGCATTGTATCAAGGAGTTTCTTCCTCTGTAATATTATAATTTCTAAAACAAAAGCATTTTAATACACTAAAAGTACATTATAGTACTAATTATGGCAATCACATCACAGTAGCAGGGAGCGTTTAACCTATAATAGACTGGCCATCATTGAACCCTGAAGACTGAGAACATCTTGAATCCAAGAACCTCTACTGAGGGGACTGCAAAGGGCTTAAGAAGAGTATCATAGCATGGGCTGCTTTTTTAATAATACTGCTTGGGAGGACTATATTTTAAAATCAAAATTTAGTCCTAGGCTGGGCTTTAACAGTTTAATTGGAGTTCCACTTTAAATGTACTACTCCAGCATAGTTTGCTTTTATAGCTTTGAGCAATTGGACTAACGTCCTTATTGCAATTCTTGTTGTAAAAAGAAAAGTTATAAATATTGTGACCAGGATGTGATTTTGGTGAGAACAAATACTCATTGTTCTTCACAGTAAAATAAACTACAATTCATGCTGATGAAGCATGACGTTTTAAACCTTATTGACATACCAACGATCTCTGATCATGTTTCAGGCCTGGCACAGAAGCACAAAAACATATTACAAATATAATTCCCATTCAGAGATAAAGAGCAGACTATAAAAGTAACATATGGCACTATAATTAGCCTTATTAGACATGTACATCTTAGAATTTAGGCAGAAGGGGAGACTGTAATGAGAAACCATCAATGATACAAGGCCAGTCTGGAAAAGTGCAAATCTCTCTAAAGAGACTCTTTGGCATTTAAACTTATAGGCTAATGTGCTCTGCTGCAATTATGGAGGAGACAAAAAGCCATCTGCAGTCCATTAGTGCTTGAAGAATTCTCATTGATATGATTGATAAGGAGTCAGGTTACCTTTTACCTTCTGTGTACAGAATTGTATTGCTGAATCAAATGGAAACATATTTTACTCCAGCAAAGCTCTGGTCAAAGTGGAAAATGGTATTGATGTCATAATTGTTTTAGTTCTGGCCCACTGAAAATGAGGTGATCTGAAAACGACAGTATGACTTTTCATTAGCAGAGTGAAATGAGATGTTAAACTGGGAATTCTTTAAAAAAGGAAATGCTCCAAGGAATGAGGTTTCATTATCATAGGAACATTACAGTCATTAATTGAAATTATTTTTGGATGTCAGGTGTTAATATTTTTATACACCAAGGATGTCAACTAGTGATCTTGTAATAATCACATTACTTGGCTGCTATTCATATTTTCTCACCACTGACTTGCAGTAGTAATCAATAAAGATTTAGTGATCAGTCAATTCCCTTAGGGGAATGGTAGGTAAAGGGTTTGTTATCATTATTTAATGTGTGCACGTCACTAAAAATAGAAAAAAAAAGTGAAAATGATTTAAAGAACTCCAGAATCAGTCAACTTTACCTGCTCATATAACATAGAACACTATTATATTTCTGAAATTTCCCAGAGCCAGAATGACTTCTGACTTTGTGTTTGCACCTCTGCTCTTCCTAAACAGGACATAATTGCTGAGAAAAGGACTAAGTTTGGGAGGTACAGGCAGTGTAATGCAATCCCTTACTGCCAATTGGTCCCCTGGGATTTTGTATGTGGCTGAGTTGATTGTGGTTGAAACTAAATCCATGCTCGGGTATGCTGCATTACTTACTCAGAGTCCCTAATGTATGTATTTACAATATATATATATATATATATATATATATCTTATATCTATATATATATATATACACTATATTTCCAAAAGTATTGGGACACCCCTCCAAATTATTGGATTCAGGTGTTCCAATCACCTCCATGGCCACAGATGTATAAAATCAAACACCTAGGCATGCAGACTGCTTCTACAAACATTTGTGAAAGAATGGGTCGCTCTTAGGAGCTCAGTTAATTAAAGCGTGAGATACTGTGATAGGTTGTCACCTGTGCAATAAGTCCATCCATGAAATTTCTTTTCTGCTAAATATTCCACAGTCAACTGTTAGTGGTATTATAACAAAGTGGAAGCAACTGGGAACAACAGCAACTCAGCTGAGAAGTGGTAGGCCACATAAAATAACAGAGCGTTGTCAGAGCATGCACAAATTTCATGTGGATTTCAGATTAACACAACAACAGTGCATAGAGAGCTTCATGGAATGGGTTTCCATAGCTGAGCAGCTGCATCCAAGCCTTATATCACCATGTGCAATGCAAAACGTTGGATGTAGTGATGTAAAGCACACCGCCACTGGACTCTAGAGCAGTGAAGTGTTCTCTGGAGTGATGAATCACACTTCTCTGTCTGGAAACCTGATGGGCCTGTCTGGGTTTGGTGGATGCCAGGAGAACGGTACTTGCCTGACTGCATTGTGCCAAGTGTAAATTTGGTGGAGGGGGGATTATGGTGTGGGGTTGTTTTTTAGGGGTTGGGCTAGGAGGTCTTTTAGGGAACTCTTAAGGCATTAGCATACCAAGACATTTTGGACAATTTCATGCTTCCAACTTTGTGGGAACAGTTTGGGGAAGGCCCCTTCCTGTTCCAACATGACTGCACACCAGTGCACAAAGCAAGGTCCATAAAGACATGGATGAGCAAGTTTGGGGTGACTGGCCTGCACAAAGTCCTGACCTCAACCCGATAGGGTCTGACATCAGTGCTTGACCTCACAAATGAGCTTCTGGAAGAATGATCAAACATTCCCATAGACACACTCCTAAACCTTGTGGACAGCCTTCCCAGCAGAGTTGAAGCTGTTATAGCTGCAAAGGGTGGGCCAACTCAATATTGAACCCTACAGACCAAGACTGGGATGCCAGTAAAGTTCATGGCAGGCATACCAATAAGTTTGGCAATATAGTGTGTATATATATATATATATATATATATATATATGGTATATATCTAGAGAGAAAGAGAGACAACGCTGTAGGAAGTACAGGCTAGGGTATTAGTATATACAATAGAGTCTATTTTATACCCAGAGTGTGAGGCCATCTCCATAGGGATATAAATATGTTAGTAGAAATTAACTTATCAGCTGTGGAGTTTGGGTGGGTTTTCTGGCCACCACTATGAGTGTAGCGTTAGGGGTCATGATTGCGACCCCGCCCATGCTCCAGGGGAGGTCCGTGTGGCCTCCCTCTCTCATTAGATTTTATGTCACTGTGCCTGTGTGTGGGCGACAGGGTCACCTGACAGGCCAGTATGGAATGAGACAGACCACTCCCCTCCCCTCCACACAGGTGCCAGGCAAGTGGAGGAGGCGGGTCACATGCTGAGAGAACTGACAAGAAAGTAGTGTGGCGATAAGGGAACTTTCCTCCTTTTTGCTGCACAGGCCGTACATGTCATCCCCAACTTCTCCTCACCGCCTGCCAGCCCCGTGTCCCCCCAGTCCCTGCCCCTCTGTGAGTGGGCTCCTCCTCACTTGTATCCTCCCCTAACCTTTCCCTCCAAGTCAGTGCCGGCTGGTCTCTCCTCATCTCCCTCTGATCTTATTGCCCCTCCCACCTCCAACCTGATCTCATGGCAAAGGCCCGGCCAGGGGTAAATGCTCCCTAGCTGGAACCTCTCTGACTGCCAGAGATGCTACAAATGCAGCCAGTTCATCAAGTGTGAGAACAGAGCATAGGGGTAGGAGGGGGAAATGTTTAGGGACTGAGAACATTACATAGTCTAAGATGCAGTCTTCTACACATTGATGGGGACTGAGACTTCCCCTGTACTGGGAACATCCCAAGTGTAAGGGAGTGACAGGAGCCAGCATAGGGGAGGGGAGTCGTGGACATGCTGGGACTTGTAGCGTGAAGGCAGCAGGGGGGCCCCTGTGTAACATGAAAGGACCCTAACACTGGGTTGCATCAGGGGTCACTATGGTAACACTAGTAGTGTGCAGGCAGCAGGGGGACCCCTGTGTAACTGGAAGGGACCCTAACACTGGGTTGCATCAGGGGTCACTGGGGTCACAATGGCAACATTTGTAGTGTGCAGGCAGCAGGGAGACCCCTGTGTAACATGAAGGGACCCTAACACTGGGTTGCATCAGGGGCCACTGGGGTTGCAATAGCAACCCTGCTTATGCTCCAGGGGAACTGTGCGTTCCTCCTTGTCCCATTCAGTTCCACACTTGGACAGGAGGGGCGGTGGGGATAGCTTATACAGAACCCAATCTACTCCATTTTCCTTCTGCATCCACTGAAAAAGGGAAGCTTCCTCTCCCTTAGACCAGCATTCAGGGAATGGATAAGGAAAATAGAGTGGATTGGGTCCTGTATATGCCACCCCCGTCACCCCTCCTAAGTAGGTTACTCTTATTTTTGCTGCCTGGGCTCCTGTTTGCACCTATGTTTCCTCCCATCCGCTTTCCCCATCTCCTCTACCACCGGCTGCTGCAGGTACACAGGCGGATGTTTCAAGATGAAGAGCGGGGAAATCAGCAGGTAAATATGCCATCAGTCCCTTCCTTTTTGAATACAAACAGTGAGTGATCGGTACATTCTTGTGTCCATTCATAACTGAAGCATACTAAATTTTATTTCTGTTCATTCCTGTTCATTCGTTCTATGCAGCTGAGATGGATATTGAAGACTGTGTCCTCAATCTCCTTTTTGTGTCTCAAAAGTGAGACTTCTGGGGTCTGTTTAGACCGCTGATAGTCCACCAAAGCCCCCCAAACATAAGAACTATACTGGAGAGGTGTTACTCCTGGGATGTTTCAGAAATCTAAAAAGAATGTATGTGGTTCGGCTGAGCAGAATCCTTTGAATGGAATTTTAGTTTTGGGTTGACTGATAAAGCAGTGGGATAAATGTTCCAAACCACCATCAGCAGTATATAGCAGGCACATTCAGTTACCTGCATGCCATGTCATTGCACCAAAGGCCCCCAGTCCAAAGCCTCCCAGTTTGGTGGTGAAAAGCCTATCACAAGAATGTGCCAAGAAGAAGTCATGCTACAGGAGGCAAGACCATGCTCTTAACCCTCTGTATTTGCCCTGAAGACCACTGTCAACAAAGCTTAAAATAATTCAAAATCCAAACTTTTAAGTTCACACAATACAGATACTTGTTCCAATGTAAAGAACAATTTCTCTCTCTTTCTACAGTGTTTCAAGACAGGCAATAAAGGGGGGTTAACTTTTTCCTATTCGATCTAAACAAAAACGATTGCATTTAGATATACATGAAACAAATATGTCTTTGCTAGTGTTAATGTTAAAAGAAGCACCTTGCTTTGTATTGTCATATATTTTAAACATATTTGGTAGTAATGAAGTGAAAACAAGAAGCAATGCTTTTCTATTGGATGTAAGGACTATGTATATATGAATGCTTTAATATTTAGTATGCTGCTTTATCTGGCTTACTCTCTTCCTTCTTTACAGAAAGAAATTCAAAATCCATTAACAACAATGAAGAAAGTGTAAGAGAAATCTAATGTTTCTTACAATTTATGGACAATAAAAAAAAAAAAAAAAGATTGATTGGAAATGAAGGAAAAGCCTAAACTGGGATATAATTTAAACATATGTCCAAATGTTCAACAATCACTTTACAATATATATGTATTTTTGGTGGCATGAGATTAGGACACTGGAGAAAATCATAATTTATCTTCAGAATTTAGATTCCAGCAAAGGCAAGAAGACTGATTGGATTCACAACCTGGTAATTGTGGTGGACTGAAGGGATATTTGTAGTGGGTTTTACTATTTATGAATCACATATACAGGATCAGAGCATGTAAATATCAAAAGCATGTAAATAGTTTGTTGACCTATGCACATGTATCCTTTGGTACTTTCAAAAGAAAATGTCTTTGACACTAGGAAAATCAGTTTGTTTTTCTTTGTTGTTCCTTTGTGAACTTCTTTTCACTTTTTCAGACTGTTAATAAATTCGGTTCATTTTGATTGTTTGGTGTTATCTTCTTTGACAACTATGGTTATTTGCAAATCCAGGATTTCATAGTTACATAGTTAGTCTGGCTGAAGAAAGACAAAAGTCCATCCAGTTCATCCACAGAAAAAAAAAAAGTTATAATCCTATATCCACAGTTGATCCAGAGGAAGACAAAAAAAACAGCAAAGCACGATCCAATTTGCTCCTGCTGGGAAAAAAAATCCTTCCTGATCCCCTGAGAGGCAATCGGATATTCTCTGGATCAACTTTACCTATAAATGTTAGTATCCAGTTATATTCTGTGTATCTAAGAAAGAATCCAGGCCTTTTTTGAAGCAATCCACTGAGCTGGCCAGAACCAACTCTAGAGGGAGTCTATTCCACATTTTCACAGCTCTTACTGTGAAAACTGCAAAAAATTCTACCTACATAATAGGGAACTTCCCCTAACTTTTTTTAATTCACTACATCCAATAATGCCAATGTCCTGCAGACTCTACAGCCTGTCACCCCATAACACAAAATGACTGATCAAAGACCTTTTATATCAGTATCTCCGGCTGTTAATTTCATGAAAGCTAGCCATTAAATTAAACACAGGCTTTCTAAATTATATTATCATCTTAATGCTTATGTGAAATGTTAGTAGTTGGGTTTACATCTACTTTATCAACACTATGCTTGTGTTGCTTTGCCTGTGTGCATAGATGTGTACACCCAAATGCTTATTTCCTGGAGTTTGATTTTAAGAAAAAAATGACCAGCAGCAGTTTTGTGGACAGACTGAAGGGGGAAAAGGCTTAGAAAAGGGCAGGTTTTTTGTTACATTAAGCCTGGGTTCACATATATGCAGTGAAGCGCATGTGATTCGCACAGGAACCGCACCGCATTCCTGTTCAAATCACATGCGATTTGTGTGCAGTGCGATTGGAGCCATGCATTTTGTATGGCTCTAATCGCACCAAAAACGCGCAGGACCCTTTTTTTGGTCCGCACTAGAATTGGATCACATTGGTATTCACATCTGTGCTATCCAATTCTGCACATCGCACCGTGTTTTGCAGACCGCTTTCGGGGTGTTGTTAGCGTAACATACACACCCGCAGTGGTTCGTATGAATGAGGTGTGATTCTGATGCGGTGCCGAATTCGCACTGAAAACGCTGCAACTTCCGCACCGCATCAGTGTGAATTAGGGCTAAAGCTTGCTGTCCCAAAAATACTTCACAAAAAAACTGAACAGCAACAAGGTGGCAGGTGAAATATACTTACGTACTGTGCAGACACAAAAAAACAAGTGTGTTTTGCAGTATATTTAGAAATGCACAAATAATTAAGCAGAGGTAGGACAATATGTAAGCTACTCATGTAAATACAAGAACGTTTATTTCTCAGTAATTTCATTTTTTTAAGCACCAAGAAAAGATACAAGTCTGAGTATACCCAGGGCAGCAACCTGGGGGTGGTTGTGCAGCAAAGTCTATCACTCCTTGCGGGGTGTGCTGGAGAATACTAGGTGGTTCCTTAGACTATATGCCTTTGGGTCTTGCGCAAATTGGCCACGGATACTACATTTTCACAAATGTGGTAGAGGATTTGTTCTGGGAGGATTTTTTGCTGGTAGGGGGTATAAGGAGGAATTGGTCTAAGAGGGGGAATGGGTGGGGGGATTTGGGCTAAGAGGGCTAAGGAGAGGGGGGATTTGAGCTAGGAGGGGGAATTTGGGAGGGAGGATTTGTGCTGGGAAGAGGGATTTGCGGTAAGGATTTGTGCTAGGATGGGAAATTTGAGGAGAAACAGGATGTGTGTGGGGGGTGATTTTTTTTTGGGTGGGGTAGATTGGTGCTGGGGGGAAATTGGGGGGATTTGAGCTAAGTGGTAGGATTGGGGTGAAAAGATTTGTGCTGGGGGGGGGGATGTAGAGTGGGAGGAGGATTTTTTCTATTTTTGTTTGGGGAGAATTAACGCTTGCAGAGGGAATTTTTGCTTAGGCGGTGAGCTCGCTAAGTGCGTTTTTTTTGTGCTGAAACATGATACACAGAATATAACTGGATACTAACATTTATAGGTAAAGTTGATCCAGGGAATATCCGATTGCCTCTCGGGGGATCAGGAAGGAATTTTTTTCCCTGCAGGAGCAAATTGGATCATGTTTTGCTGGGTTTTTTTGCCTTCCTCTGGATCAACTGTGGGTATAAGATTATAACTTTTTTTTAAAACTTACATCTCCCTGATACCGAAGGAAGACAAAGACCCATCACATTGCGGTAGCTACCGCCCTATCACACTTTTAAATACTGACTTGAAACTGTTTGCGAAAATCTTGGCCGAAAGGCTGTTGCCTCACATCCCAAATCTTATCCATAGGGACCAGGGGGGCTTTTTTCCGTTCTGCGAACCACGAGACAACACCTTCCATGTCCTTAACATGATTCATGCTGCTAGAACTGCTATGACTCTGCTTATTTTGCTTTCCACAGATGCCGAGAAGGCTTTCGACAGGGTCAACTGGCAGTTCAGGCACGCAACTTTGACCCACATTGGTATTGGTAAATCTATGTTTTGCTGGATCACCTCCTTATATTCTCAACCTTCAGCATCTGTCAAAGTTAATGAAACTAGGTCTGCCTCTTTTCCTATCAACAATGGAACATGTCAGGGATGCACTCTCTCCCCTTTGATTTTAATTTTGATGCTGGAGCCTTTTCTATGTACGATCCAAGCAGATTGTAATATCTCTGGTTTCCGTAAGCCATCTGGGAAACATAAAGTGGCCGTGTTTGCGGATGATCTTATCTTTTTTCTTAAAGACCTTCTTATCTCATTGCCCAACCTTTTGCAGGTGACTCGGGATTATGGTAGCCTCTCTTACTTCAAAATCAACCTCACAAACTCCTCTGCACTGAATATTTCCACCAATCCCATGGTCCTCAGTCGCCTTCACCCTTCCTTCTCTCTTCGTTGGGCCACAGAATCGATCAGGTACCTGGGTACTAATATTACGTCGGATCCTGCTTGCCTTTATGAGGCGAACTTCATCCCTTTGCTTATCAATCTTAAAGAAGACCTTTTCAGATGGCAATTCCTTACGCTGACATGGTTTGGTTGATGTAGTGCGCTAAAGATGACAGTGCTGCCTTATATATTATACCTAGTACAAGCCCTCCCCATCAAGCTTCCTACATCCTTCTTTGGGATGGTTAATGCTCTATTCTGCACTTATTTTTGGTCACATGGGGGGGCCACATTTGGCTTTCCATGTCCTGACCCTGCCTAAGACATGTAGAGGGGTGGGTCTGCCGGATATTTGCTTCTATTATAGAGCCGCTCACATTGCACATCTGGCTGCCTGGCACTGTCATGGGGCTGCCAAGCATTGGGTGGCCATGGAGTTAGAGGACTCTGGGGGCATGGCCCTGAGTTGGCCATGGCTGTGATGTTCCTTACCTCCTGACCTAGTTGCACACTCAACTCCTGGTGCCACTCTTGTAGTTACCCGAGACGCATTTCGCAACATGTATATCTCTCTGGCACCTTCTCCTCTGGTTCCCATTTGGGGTAACCCTGACTTCCCTCCAGGACAGGAGGACCCTCAATTTGCTCATCTCGCAACTACTGGCTACTCCCACTTAGTGGACTTTCTCACCCCCACTGGGGTTCTTCCTGCCAATGATTTTACTTAACTGGTGGATCCCTCGTTGAGTTTCTGGAGAGGTCTTCAGCTCCCCTCCTATCTGCGTTCCCTATCACATACTCCAGGTATTTCTTGAAAGTTGACTGCCTTTGAAGCTCTTTGTCACAAAGGAGAACCTATTCACCATAGCCTCTCCACCATCTACTCTTCTCTTATTCACTCGAAACCCGATTTTGTTCCTCCCTTTCTATCGAAGTGGGAATCCGACCTGGACATCTCCTTTACCTTGTCACAATGGGAAAAGATCTTGCACTTTGCCCATATGTCTTCTTTGGCCACCAAAATATAGGAGACCAATTATAAGCTCCTCACGCTTTGGTGCCATCTAAACTTCACCATATTTCGTCGCAGTTTCCTGATGTGTGTTGGCGCTGTGGAGCCAATGGAGGAACTATCCTCTATGTCTTTTGGCACTGCCCAAGGCTTCGGCCCTTTTGGCATGGGGTGACTGACATTATCAAACATCTTACCGTTGTGGACCTGTGTGATGCTTGTTGCATCTTTCGGGGAGACCCATCAAAAAATATAAGGCTTTTCTCACTATTCAGCTGTTTAACGCGGCCAAGGCTTGTATCCCTATATGGTGGAAAGACAGCCACCCACCTACCCTTTCATTGTGGTTTTTCAAAGGTGAACGAGCTTAGGGACATCGAGGATCTCATGGCCACCCTGTACTATAAGGAGGAGATATTTTGGGACATCTGGCACCTTTGGCAATACTTTATATTTACAGATGCATACCTGACCAAATTTACTCACCCCCACTGACTGTCTCGCCTTTACCTGTCTTGATTTCTCATCCCAGGAGGGGATACAACTCCCTAGGGCTCTTGCTGAGTTTCTCCCATATCTTGCCCCTTCTCTCCCTCTGGAGTCTCCTTTCTCACCTAACTTTTTTTGCGCTGTTATAACTTTACCTTTTTTTTTATTTTATTTTTTACTCCTTTTTCCAGCCTCTATGGTATTCTATTGCTTGTTTGTTCTGCCAGAGGGTCCCAGTAAGGGACAGGGGGGCATCTAAAGTCACTATTTCACAATGGATCCGCCAGTTAATTACTCAAGCCTGTGGCCTGAATGGTAAGACACCGGCTTTACAGGTAAAAGCACACTCTACTATGAGTGTGGGAGCCTCTTGGGCTATCTGGCATCATCCGCCAGTGGCTCCTGTCTGCAAAGCCACAACCTGGTCTTTGGTGCATACCTTTCAAGTTTTTTTTCCAGGTGGATGTAAAAGCCATCTGGGATACTGCATTTGGCCACAGCGTACTAGAGGTAGCAGAATAGTTTCCTTGGGCTTGATGGCAGTTTTTATCAGTGTCTCCCTCCCCTCAAATGCGTTGCTTTGGGACAGCCCAGATGGTCATGTTTATAGCCTGCTCTGTGTCCTGTGATGTACGAAAAATAAAATTGGATTATTTGTACTTGCCTGTAAAATCCATTTCTTAAAGTGCATCATGGGACAAAAAGATCCCTCCCTTCTTTCTTGCCACAAAACTGGTGTTCTTCCTGTGTGGGAGGAGTTGTGTAGGGGAGGACATCATGTCTGTTTTTTGGTTTGCCAGTGTCAATTCTCCTACTGGTGGTGCATAACCCAGATGGTTGTGTTTGTAGCCTGCTATGTGCCCCATTCAAAAAATGGAATTTACAGGTAAGTAAAAAAAATCCAATTTTTACTGTTGGGAATGTGTTACTGTGGGGCCACCCAGGCCGAGAACTGGAGGAGGTAGCTGTTTTACCAGTTCTTGAACAAGTATGATTCAAGGCACTATTCTCTTTGCTTAACAAGTGTAGGCCAGGAACTTCTAAATCTGGGAAGAGTTACAGAGAATATTTTTGTGATTCCATCTATTAAACCATATACATACATAATTAATTAATACTACATTTTTAAACTACACTATGCTACATTTGTATGTAAAGAGACACATGGCAAAATCCATTAAAATCTAGTAATTTCTTCTGTTCAAGAAAATTTACTTGCTATGACACCCCTTTGCCTCCAATTAGATGTGCATCTAATTCTAACTTTCCTTCGAGCATGATCTGTGTTTGGATTGTGCTTCAGAGGCTACTGGCAGGCAGTGAGGAAGCAATGCGAAGCCTCCTCATCACCCGTTTTGACCCCATTTTTGTCATCAAACAAGGTGCAACTGTGCGCATTGCATGTGGTTGCAGGGCATTTGTGGGGCTTCCCTGTTTGTCTAAATGTGTCGTGTTTGGCAGGCGAGACAACCACCAATCACTACAGGTGGGTAGAGTTTGCTGTGGACATGAAGAACACCCTCGTCAGCTGCCTGTTGCAGCTTAAGGGCGAGCGGTTGACCGGTGGCAGTTCAACACATTTTTCCCTCCCCTCCAGTGGCTGGCCGGTGGCAAGTTCAACAGCACATGTTTCCCTCCCCTCAAACCACACGTCTAAATGAAGCCTTTCACTAATGTGGAGAAATGTTTATTTTTGTTTCTTTGTATGGCTACTCCTTGTTCTCTGCATGTTACAGCTAACAAATGTAGTCAACTTTTGAGATGCAACATTTTCAGTTGTGAACTGTATCTTAAAATGTGATGATGAAATGGAAGGTAGTCAGAGACACATAATTATTATGAGTACCAGGTACTAGACCCCATAGTACCTGCTGCTTGTTATACTTTTTTTTATACTTTTAGTTTTCTCATTTTATTACAATGCCCATTTGTTCCATTAGCCTGGAATTCTACTTAAATATACTGTATAACACACTGTATAATACAATCAATAACCTAATGAAAGGTAAACTGAGGATAAGAGGTTTAATATCATTTAGTGGTTAGCTGTGCATTTTAACATTGAGATGTATAAATAAATAAAGGCGCTTCACTGTATTTTGCTTAGTCATGGCATATTTGAAAGATTCCATGACAGCTAAAGAAAAAGAATTAAAGGATAAATTCACCTTTTGGCCAAAAATAATAAATGCACATTTTTTTTTCTGGTAAAAAAATGTGCTTTTTATTATTCTTTGTCCAAAGGAGCCTGGAAAGCATTCAGTAGATCGCTGGTGCCATGCAGGTCTTCTGCAGACCTGTCATACTATCTGCTTGCCCTATGGGATCTGCTTGCCATATGGGATGTACAAGCAGATATACTGATAGGAAGCTTCAATGAACTATCACAGCTGTGGCAGTACATTGAAAATTACAAGCCCACAGCTGCTAAGGCTGTCAGGACTTGTAGGCACTCATTCGCAGATCTCTTAATGAGTGACGCGGCCGTGTGGGGCTGAGCCCCGCACGGCTACGCTGTTTTCAAATCTGACAGATAGGGAAACTTCTCTCCATATTATCTGTCAAAGGGAGGGGGAACAGCTGCGGCTATGGAAATATGTTACATGTTCCACCCTAAAAACGGGTGGAACATGTAACATGTTCCAAAGGTGAACTTATCCTTTAAGTTCTGAAACTGATATATCAAATTGTCAATGCTTAGAGATGCTGTTATTTTCCCACAGCCACCAATCTGATCCACTATTGTAGGACAGGTTTGAATCTGATTGATGGCTTTTCAAGATAAATGTATGAATGCTCCTTGCTTGATTCTTCCACACGACAGAAGAAGCTGTCCTGACAGGAGACTTTGCAGTGGCATGTGTGTGGTTCCAAGTGGATCACTCAGTGAAAATCTGGCAGGAAGGAGAACAGATGTGCAAAAGGCTTTGAACGGGAAGAAGAGGGTTGCTGGGCAGGGGTGGTCCTTATAGAATAACTGCACAAAAATACAGTCATCAATTAAATTGATACTAAATGTTAGTTAAAAAAATATTGTGCTTATATTGTAAAATAAGTATGTATCAATAACTCAAAAAAATTCCTTCTGTTGCTTGTAGCCTCCTTGAAATCTCCAAATTCAACATTTTTTGATGCAGTTCCTATTAGAGGGTGACTATGTTCATTCTCCATGGTCTCATTGTAAGTACGAAAGTAGTAACACAGCCACCCTCTCTTTCTCACTCCTGAGAGGGACCAGGGACTATGGACTAGGAAGTGCGTAGTGTACATAGAACAGTACATATGATTGCAACTAACATGCAGTGCTCGTTTCAAACAAACAGAAATGAGAAGGAAAAGAAGAGGTTTGGGAACTCATAGAGGATGTTACAAGGGGGTAGAAAAACACAGTAAGAAATTATTAAAAAGTGTTACTAAATCCAGGACCCTGCATTCACTTTATCTAGTCTCCCACAGTACAAAGAACATGGAAGTGCAATTATTTTAGTAAATGTAAACTGCTAAATACCTTTTCTCATCAGCAGTTAGAGCAGTCTTGTGACTTCTATCAGTGTTCAGCAGAGCACATGTTAGAGTTTGTAGGAGGAGTTTTCTTTCTGTTGTAGGAGGATACAGAACCCCTGACCTCTGTCTGGACAGTGCTGATTGGTCCTGTGCTTATCACATGCACTCTCCCAAGAAAAAAAAAACCTCTCTAGCAATACGCATCAAACTGAGCATGTACAGAGTGACTCCATATCAGGGGTAGACTCACCATTCGGGCATTGCCCGAGGACCCGAGGTCAGTAGGGGGCCTGGTGAGAGGCTCACTGGGCACAATTCACTAAGTGGCATCTTACAGGTAGGATACCGCATGACATTTAAAAAAAATAAACATTTGAATTTACAAAAAAAAGCTAGTAAAATACAGCATATACAGTTATATTATCAAGTCATGCAACATTTTAGTAGTGAAAACCATGTGTTCATGTTTCAGCTGTCAGCGGGGTTCCTCACTGACAGCTGAATGTAAAAGAAAGAATTGCTGGCAGTTAAAAACTTTTTTCTTTAAATGTCGTGGGGTCCCCCCTCCATCCATACCAAGTCCTTTGGGTCTGGTATGGATTTTGAAGGGAACCCCCATGCCAATTTTTTTTAAAGAATGACGTATGGGCCCCCAAATCCATAACAGGCCCTTATCTGAGCATTCAGCCCCGCAGGTCAGGAAAGGGGGGGGGGCGAGCGAGCACCCCCCTCCTGAACCATACCAAGTCACATGCCCTCTACATGGTGGGGATGCTTGGTGGGGACTTGTCAAAGACTGTCTCCTGTCTTTTTTCACACTACACTTTTTTTTTGTGAATGGGTAGTGGTACCATGTACCCCATACTCATTCACATGGGGGGGGGGCTGGATCTGGCGTCCCTTGCTAAAGGGGGCTTCCAGATTCTGATAAGCCCCCTGGCCGCAGACCCCCACAACCACAGGCCAGGGTTGTGGGGAAGAGGCACTTGTCCCCCCCAAAGAACCCCCCCATGTTGTTAGTCCGCCCCTGGACACTGGAAGAAGGAGATGATCAGAGAAGACAGGATCAAACAGCCTATGTACACAATGCAGAGGATTAACCCCTTAGGTTCCACAGTGAGTATAACAAGCATGCTTTACTGCATATACAGACTGATTTTACTGTTGTGGGTTTAGTAACACTTTAATGAAAACAGATTGCAGGGCCTTTAAGTAGTTGATAATTGGATTATTTTTGAAATATAAGGATATAGTTTAGTGTCACTTTAAACCAATAGTCCATCAGAGTCCCAGATAAAGGAAGTCACTCAATATTAGCTTTTCTTCTTAAAGCAAAACTTTAAATTGCATGATCAGTTTAATGTAAATATTATTAATTTGCGTTACACATACAACATATGTGCTTGTTTCACATACAGAGAGCCACTAGAAGGAGAGTCTAGAAATCTATATGTGTAATAACCTTATGAATGGAAGCAAAAGCAATCAAATCTAAAAGTCACATCTAACATTTCTTAAAGCAGAACTTCACCCAACAAATCATCATCGACTATTTTTAATCCTTATGCTGCTAGAATTAGTGAATAATAGGAAGGTGTATTATATTTGCTTGCTTTAAAACTTTTTTTCACATTTTTTTAGTTACTTACTGGTTTCCTTGTTCAAACATTTTATTAGTTTTCAAAGGATGGAAACATAGGCATGGGACAATCCATAGACATTAGAACAGAACAATTTGTGAAAACAGGTATGGTGTCCATATGAGGGTGGGGAGAAAAGCACCAATATACAAAATGCAGCAGGTTGGATGACCGGAAGAAGGCATAGGCATATTGACACACATGTAGGCTTGGTACAAAGTGGTTACAGGGGTGCTCTCCCCAAGTTCACGTGGGGGGTTACTTTCTGGTTTCCATGACTGGCCAAGCTAAGCACACCCTCATGCCTGTATGCCTTAGCTAAGGTTACATGAATCATCTGCCCTTACTCAAGTTGGACACAGCCAGAAATGCTAGGTGGGTGATTTCTCAGAAAAATAAGGCACGGAAACATGGATGGATTGGGGGGGGGGGGTGTTGCTTTGAATATTAAAAATGAATTAAATAGCATTTTTGGTTTGTGGTGCTCAGATGCAGTAGGTCTGCTTTAAAGTGTCACTATACCCATATCATTAAAAACTGTCAGTACATATTGCATTACATGCTGTCCATACTCACTCAGTCACTATGGGATTCGTTTTCTGTATTCTGCAAAAAAACCTGGTTGATCCGGCTGTTCACTTTCCCACCCTACTTGTCTTCTGCAGCCTGAGATTGTATAGACCAGCCATTGCCACATCTACTGAGCATGTTCCAGTTTCAGTTCCTTACTAAGCTGTTCATTTCCTCCTTTTTATTATCTCTACAGTCCACATGACTATAGAATCACATATGTGGACATATACACTCCAGATAAATGATAACTCACTCCCTACCTCTTCCTCCATGCTACACCATGGAAGCAGGATATTACATGTTGATTGATGGAGGCTTCACGTCCCTGTAATTCTAATTCAAATATAGACACAAGCTGGAGGGGCATGAAACAGGCTGTGCTTGGCAGAACTTCCCCCTAGATTGCTCACATTATGTTTTTACACAAAAATAATAAAGATTTGAGCTCAAATACATATTTGTATGGCAAGTTAAAACATTTACTTGATATTATGTATTTTTCCTTTGTATTTCAAAGGCTTTTTTTTTTATGTGACCGGCAGCAGAGGACTAAAAGCTCCTCCCATTGACATTTCCCTGTAGATGGGCTGGCAAAGAGCTGGGTCACATGACAACTGTATATCGATTATGAAAAAAAGGGCTTAGATTATGTTTATTAAATACAGTGCCACCACCCATACAGTATATATATATATATATATATATATATATATATATATATAAAGATAAGGGATAATGTAAATCAAACAGTGTGTGTTTAGTATCTCTTTAAAACCACTTGCCTACAGGGCACTTTTACCCCCTTCCTGAGCAGGCCAGTTTTCAGCTTTCAGCGCTGTCGCACTTTGCATGACAATTTCTTTTGGTGGTATTTAATCACCACTGGGTTTTTATTTTTTGCACTATAAATGAAAAAAAAACAAAAAATGTAAAAAAAAAAGTTTTTCTTTGTTTCTATTATAAAATTTTGCAAACAGATAAATTTTCTCCTTCACTGATGTGCATTGATGAGGCTGCACTGATAGGCAGCACTGATGAGGCAGCACTGATAGGTAGCACTGATGAAGCGGCCCTGGTGGGAATTGATGAAGAGGCACTGATGATGCAGCAGTGATATGCAGCACTGATGGGCACTGATAGGCGGCACTGCTGGGCACAGATGGTGGCACTGATGGGCACTTTAGGGCTGTGCTGATAATCAGTGCCCTGATTATCAGTGCAGATGTCCTCTGTGACACTTGTGTCCGCTGTGACAGTGTGACGAAAGTGCTTCCAATAACCGGCAACTGTATTTACTTTGTGATTAGCTGTGTCAATGGACACAGCTGATCACGTGGTAAAAGGGTGCTGTTATTGGCCTTTTACCTTGTCATGTGATCAGCTGTGTCCATAGGACACAGCAATCACAGACAGCACCGGGTGTTCACCGCTGGGGGCGCACGGGGGGCTTGTTCGGGATGACTTGATATGACACCCTCCCAGAACTGGACAACCGTGCTGTAGCTGTCATTAGGCTATAGCACGGTTGTAAAGTGGTTAATGTGCACTTTATAAAAATGGTTCAAAGTGTATACTTACTCAAAATACAAAAATCAATTCCCTTTAAACATGTTTGGAATGGGAACTAAGCCAACTATACTCACTTCCTCTGCAGCAATTCAAAATCTGGAAACCTTCTCACTAGCAGTATCATCTCCGCCCAATCCTGCTCGATTCTACATCTTCAGTCATCATAATTGGCATGCCCAGGATGATGTTCACAGGAGTTAACTCATCAAAGCCCAATGCAAGCAGAAAATGCACAGCTTAGTGTACATTCTAAAGAAATTTTCAATCAAGAAGATAACAAGCTTTTATTGCAAAGGATAAATAAGGCTCAATCTGTAATCTGTTCAGCCATATGGCTAATTTTTTTACATAACTGGAGCTGAAAATAACTGTCACTTCTCTGAAAAGACTAAGGCCTCGTTCACATCATGGTGCAGAGATGTGAGTTTTTCTGCACACGCTCTGCAAGGGTACAAATAAAACTGTTGAACTCAATGTGCCTTGTTCACATCACAACTCTAATATTGTGTGCAGATTTTTTCTGTGTAGGAATCTGCAACGTATATTAAGCTCACTGACCCTGTGTTCACATTTAAGCAGATTTTAGTGTATTTTCCAGTTTGCAAAAACTCACTACAGTCCATTTAACATTATTTCCTATGGCTCTAGTTCACACATGTGCATTTGTGTGTAATAGATTTCAATGGGTCCACACCAAAAACACAAGTGTTGTGTTTTTGAGGCGTTTTTGACTCATTTTTGATGAGTTTTGCATTTTTTTTGCTAATAGAAAAGTATGACTGTTGTGTTCATGTAGTGCAATGTTGATGTGACTTTACACTCTCTGGCACTCAAGTAGCATCAAAATAGCATCAAAGTCGCATCAAAGTAGTGCAGGAACCTTTGTATGATCAAAGTCGCATGTTAGGTTAGGGTTAGGGTTAAGGTCAAGGGTTAGGGTTAATAGCTAGGGTTAGAGTTATGAGCTAGGATTAGGGTTAAATGTTAGGGTTAGGGTTAAGGGCTAGGGTTAAATGTTAGGGTTAACCCTTTGAGGACCAAGGGACGTATTTGTCCCATGTTTTTAATTGCGTGTATCATCTGATTAAGAACTTAAAACTCTTTTTTTTTTTGGTTTGAGTCAAAATATTAGTTCTTATCAACAAAAAACAAATGGATCTAGCTTTTTGCCAATTATTTCATGAAATGGCTTAGTTACAGCAACTAAAGTGTATGAACTTTAAAAACAAAAAAATTTATTCTTTTGGCTTTCCAAAATCTTACGGTCCTCAAAGGGTTAAGGGCTAGGGTTAAATGTTAGGGTTAAGGGCTAGGGTGAAATGTTAGGGTTAAGGGATAGGGTTAAATATAGTTAGGGTTAGAGAAAGAGTTAGGGATAGAGTTAGGGTTAGCAGTAATTGTTAGGGTTCAAATGCTAAACCTAATAATTACTGCAAACCCTAATGATTATCGCTAACCCCAACCCTAACATTTAACTCTAACCCTAGCCACTAACCGTAATCCTAAACCTAGCTCTTAACCGCAACATTTAACCCTAGCTCTAGCCATTAACCCTAAACCTACCTCTAAAACCTAACCCTAACATGTAACCCTAGCCCTTAACCCTAACCCTAATATGCGACATTGGTCAAATAAAGGTTCCTGCACTACTTTGATGCTACTTTGATGCTATTTTGATGCTACTTGCATGCCAGAGAGTGTAAAGTCACATTAATGTCTCACTAAATGAACAGAACTGTCAAAAATGCAAAACACACCGCAAAACAGGCTGAAAAAACATATCAACCACACCCTGCATAGATGTGAACCTAGCCTAAAACCTCTATAAAAACGGATGTAAACTTGTGTCTTTGCAAATGAAATCTGTGCATTTTTCCATCAGTTTTTGTGAACGTATGATGTGAACGAAGCCTAAGGCCTCATTTACACAATACATGCAGAAAAACTGATGAAAACTGACGTGCAGATTGCACTTGCAGAGACATCAGTTTACACCAGGGCACATGGAGAACTATTTTTTTTTGTGTCTTTGCAGAATGCATGCAGAAAAATTGACGCCTCTGCATCATGTTATGAACAAGCCCTTGAGATGGATTATGGGAAGGCCAACTGAGCACTACATTCCTCAAAGCAGAACTAAAGCATCCTAAACTTTTCAGCCAAGGAAGCTGTCATCCTAGACTCTGTTTGATCTGCAACTGCCATGGTGCTGCACATGTGATCAGTTATGATACCAGCCAGCTTAGTTGATGGCTAATGTGACAGTTAGCATTTCTGGCATGCTGGGAATTTTTTGGAAACCATTAAATCAATGGGTTAACTACCTCTTAGGAAAATGTACAAAAATGGCGTTTAGTTGTAATGGGACTTTAAAGGTGCCAAAATCATTACACAAAAGTAATACATAAAAGTTATATATTTTATTGATACAAAACTTGTTTAAAAATGCACATACTGTATGTCTAAAAACAAGTGGAAGTTTCCACTTCACAATATATGTTAAAGGGTGTCATTCACAAGTGTCTTCATTTCCTGGTAGACAAGTCGTAGCTTCAACATGTTTCATAAGGATTCATCAGGAAGTAAAATACAACTTGAGAATACTGCATGTAAAAGTCACATAATTAGGAATAATGACAAAATATCATGCATACAATCTACCAAAACACAGTATACAAAAGTATTATTGCTATGTGCTCATCAGTCACATTGACATATCAAGCCCATTCAGGGTAAGCCCCAACACCCAAATCCAAAGCCAAGGTGGGTAAAATGTGGACCGCAGGAGAAACAGGAAAAATAAATAACTTTTAAGTATTACTTTGTGTAATGATTTTGGCACCTTTAAACTCCCATTACAACTATATTCTTCCATTTTCCAAAAATAAGCATCCTTATCTTGGTGTGTTAGCTTTGTGAATTGAGTCTATAGTATGTCTCATCTGTAATAAGTAGTCTTCCTGATTGCAAACTCCTCTTTAAATGAAAAAAATAAGTAGTAATAGGTAAAAAAACAATAGAAGGGAGATTGCCGATATCACACGCTAGCAGGCCAAAAAGCATTTATTCAGCATGCCAGGTTGAGATCATCATAAAGTAGTCAGGGCTGGGCTCTCAATTTTTTTGACTGTAAGAGCAGCCTTTCTTAACCAGGTGTCCATAAAGCACTAGAGTTCTTTCAGAGTTAATTAGGGGTTCCTGGAGCAATCAAAAGTTGCAGACTGGCTTCCCGCCTAATGATGTGTGCATAGTTTTTGCTCCAACATCACACATGGTTAGCAGCAGGGGACCAGTGAAGCCTCTCCTCATAAATCTCAGAAAAATAACAACTGACGCTATTGAATGTTTTTCCTGTCTGTAAGGTCTTCCCACTGACTATCAATGTTAAGTGGCCCGTACATTGATATTTTTTTTTCATTCAAATGATCTGATTCCTCCATCCACACATTCAAGGTGGATAAGGAAATCCTTCCTACTATGGTAATGTATTCTGATGGTTGGCAGTTGGTGGCACTGATCATTTGGAAAAAACCCAACAGGCTGGTTCTTTCGATCGACTTGAATTAATTGAAATTCAGCCAGTCTCTCCTGAACCAGACAAATTTCAATCTATGTGTGGTGAGCTTCGGAGTACCTTCATTCCACCAAAGTAAAGGGATCCTTCACCTAATGGCTGTTAATACTAGTTAAGTTAACATGACTCCCACTGACCTTCTATGTAAAGAGGGGCCTTCTCTGCTGACAACCAATGTAAGATGGTACTTATAAAATTACCATCAATTTAAGGGGCACTACACAGACCATCAATTTAAGGCAACACTACACTGACCACCACGTACACTTACCAACAATGTAAGGGGGCACTATACTAATCACCAATGAAAGGGGAGTTATTCTAATTATCCCCTTGTAAAGAGGCATGGTAATGACCATCAATGTGATGGTATACTACAATTTTCAGTGTCAGAATTTCTTTTTGGTCATAATTATGAATTATTTATTTTGATTTATTATTCGTTACTGAAAATCATTTTGTCATACAGAATGATATCAAGGGTTTCTTTAAGATAAGTTAAGTTCTGTTAGAGTGTAATTGTTGTAATTCAAAGCCCATTGTAATTCTCCTAAGCAAAATTGCATGTTTGAATTGCCCAAAAGGAGCTGCCCTCAAGCCAAGCACGGTACTAGCAGCAAGAGATTACAACAAAATAAAGGGAGATTGCAGAGAAACTGTGCTCAGCGCTGGATATTATCTAATATATAATACATTAAAATATCTATATGTGTGTGGAAGGTATGTATCAGCTGTACCCATATCCCTTGAGTTGCATGAAAAAAATAGTACAGATGGTAGGAATGGGATGTTTTAGATTTTGTTTATAACTAATGCACCCATTCCTACTATCTGTACTATTTTTAATATATAATATTCAGTATATTTTGCAAGCAGGAAAAATGCAAACATTCTAAGTGGATTTTAGGACATTAAGTTCTAGTCTACACTAACATTATAGAAAAAGACATTGCACCTATCAATTATGCATAGCAATTGATCTCAATTTTGAATTATGTACTTTTATGGGCCATTGAGGGTTTTAGAAAGCTTTATTCCATTACAAAGCATACACTAGCCTAATGTAGTTCCGTATCACAGTAAAAAGCAGTAAAATATGTGCTGGACTAGTTTTACAAATGCATTTGGTCCTTTAAAAAAATTAGTACTGTATTTCCACACAGCAAATACAATCACGACAGTCACTGAGATTGATGAAGGGTGACATATCTGATACATGCACTGGAATACAGAGCCCTGACATCCCTGTCCCAGTGAAAGAACAATTATTTTCATGTGCTTTCTGGCCTGTTGGCCTGTTGTAATGGAATATAAGCAAAAGGATCTCAATATTTTCAGGATCAAACAGTAGACAGTCATAACAGAGTTAAAGAAAGCAATAACCAATAACAGTCAAACAACATAAATTCATTGCTCTTAAATGATAGTATGTGCAATTGGAGTGGATGCAATTGGTTACTACATGTTTTCCAAATACATGCAGTATTGCCAACCTATACTTATTAGCGATGAAGTTCAGGGTAGCCATGATCACAGGATTGAGGCAAATCCTACAGGTGTGAGATTCACAGACCCAGAAAATCCTTCTACATATTTGACTGGGAGGCTTTTTTGAAACACAATGCACTGCATCACCTTTGCATTGTAGCAAAAAGGCTTAGGACTAGTAAGAAAGCTATTAAAACACTGAGCAAACTGTTGGCACTATATAAATCCTGTATAAAAATAATAATAATAATAATAATTGAATAAGCCAACCCCTCACTACAATAGAAGAAGGGGGCAGAGCAGCCATAGAGTCAGTGGATTGAAAGTCACTGTAGTGAAAGGATAGGAAGCTGACATACTACATGGAGACAGATTAAAGTCAGTTAGGAAACTGTGTTTTATTTTTGATTGCTAGCTCTTTGGGCAATTAATCTCTTCAGTGGTTACTTTTAGCTGCTGTCCCATCCATAGCAAACTTTTTTTTGTGCAAGGCTTACATTTTTAAAATGGGCTTTCATTTAAGGGGTTATGTTGGTTTTTAGATTATGTTGCTAGGCCTTTATTTTAGGCTATTTACTGCAAATCTTCCTGGGGGTTTTGATTTAAGGTGATATTTGTGGGTGCTCATTTATTTTGGGTTTTTTTTTGTTTTTGTGTTGATAGGGTCTTTTTTAAGTACAGGGTGCCCAATGCAGATCATTCACTTGTTACTGACCATCTGTTCTTTGGCTTTTTTTACAGCAAGAATAGTGCACATCACACTTTATATCACTCACATTAAGTGCATCCCATGATTTCCCATAGATAAGTCAGGCATATATTAGTTAGGCCTATTATCATGAATAAACAGTCCTGTTGCTGACCACTTTTACAGTGCAGTATCCTAATTATTGTAGCAAAACCCTGCTCTTTGTCTTAGTAAGTTTGGGTCTTACCTTGCTCATTAAATTGTCCTGTGGCTGGTCAATTTTACACTACAGAATTATCTGCAGTCTTTTAATTACTGTAGTAAAACACATGCCTGTGCTCTGTCTTCAATCAATTTTGACCTATTTTTAAAAATGTTCTGTAAGTGATCAATTTTAAACTGTTGTATCCTTTGCAGTATCCTAATTTTGTAGAAAAGCCTCAGCCTTTGCTCTTTGTCGCTCATAAATTTGGGCCTAGCATTGCTATTTAAAATTGTCCTGCTGCTGGCCAATTTTACAGTGCTGTATCATCCAGTGACTAGTTGTTGCTGATAGCTTCAAAGAAATTTGTCAGCAGCAATACAGTTTTGTATCAGTGAAAATAGGGACAACCACAGCAAACTTGTTGCCAAACCTGACAGTCAGAGCAGGCCAATTATTATTTGATGAAAAAGCATGCATCACTGCTAAAGCTACCTAAAAATAAGCGTTTTTTTAAATTAATCCGATTGGGGGCTCTGCTGCTGTATGTTTGTCAAGCTAGTTGTAAAAGAAAAAAAAAAATCAGTTACACAACCAAACATGCACTGGTACTGCCTTTTTTTTTTACAATAGCTTGCCTATAAGCCCTAAAAATGGCTAGAATTTAAAAAGATTGCCCCCTCATAGACTTCCATGGCATTTTCCTCTATGTTTGGGTTTGCCAAATTTCAAACAAGATAAATCACTAACAGTAATGGGTAAAAAGTAACAACATCCCATAGAAATTGTTGAGTTTTTCAACATAATGGAACTGGTACACATCAAATTTTAAAATGATTCTAGGCTGAAGGTTTTTTACTTTCATGCATTCTGTGGATGAAGGTAAAAAAACTTCAGCGTGCAGCCCCCCCACCCCCCAAATACTTACAGCACCCGAGCCCGATCATGATCCCACACTGTGCACGAGAGCAGCTGCTTTCCTGGGTCTATGCCCTCTCATTGGCTTAGACATAGCAGCCAAAGCCATTGGCTCCCGCTGCTGTCAATAAATGTTTGCCTTATGGACACACAGAAAGGGGCTTGGGAGCAAGCAGGCATAAGTGCCCCAAAAACAAATAGCTTGCTCTGGGGGCATGCAGCAGGAGAAAGGAGCTAGGAACGCTGGTGGGGGACCCGAGAAGAGGAGGGTTAGGACTGCTCTGTGCAAAACCATTGCACAGAGCAGGTAAGTATAACATGTTTACTAATATTTTTTATTTTACCTTTAATATCACTTTAGTTCAAACAGTGCCTACAGGTAGAGGTGATATACTAAACAAATGACACCAATTATTTTAAAATTCCCTATAATTGCATGGTGTATTACTCTAAATGAAGAAAAATGCAGTTTTGTCATGTAAAATTGTTAAGTACACGTCTACATTTTATGATTACTTCAAATTCATGAAATTAGAATCAGGTGTTCTAGGTTAGGTGCCAATGATTAGAACATCTCAAGGTGGTATGCATTAGAAACTGTCTAATTTAATATATAAAATATTTAGGCTCTGGTGTTCTCTTTGCTATTGCTGTGTGTTGTGTCACTGTGCCAAATCAAAAGATCTACTAAGAGCTTCAAAAAAGAAAGTTGTAGATGTATTTGAGCTTGGCACTGGATGTAAAGGACAAAAAAACATTTGAAATCATAGCTTTGAAATGACTGCTAATTTGTTGAGGACTTACGGACCAGCAAATTCAGCCCAAGAGCTGACTAAATGTATTTATTTACTTATTAATTTATTTCAGGTACTTAAATAGCGCCGTCCATTTACGCAGCACTTTACACATATATATTGTATATTCACATCAGTCCCTAACCCTCAAGGGGCGTACAATCTAAGGTCCCTAACTCATATTCATACATACACATACTAGGGCCAATTTAGACAGGATCCAATTCACCTGCCAGCATGTCTTTGGAGTGTGGGAGGAAACCAGAGAATCCGAATAAAACCCACGCAGGCACAGGGAGAAGATGCAAACTCCATGCAGGAGGCGCCATGTTGGGAATCAAACCCATGACCCATTTACTGCAAGGCAGACATGCTAACCACTAAGCCATGGTGCCGCCCTGACTAAATATTAAAAAAAAAACAAATTTCACAGTGGGATCTGCAGGTAACTCTTACAACAGTTGGTGTCAAAGTGCATGCATCTACCATGATAAATAAATTGCACCAATTTAACCTGCAAGGGAGATGTGTCTTTCCTGTCCATAAAGAATACTGTAACAAGGCTACAGTTTGCCATTCAACATATAGGCAAATGCCAGTCCTTATGGAACAATGTGCAGCAAACTGGTGCTTCAAAGTTAGAGGTGTTTGGCCAAAACAACAGTAGACATACAGTATTTGGGGCAAACCAAAGAAAGCATTTCAGGAGCAAAACTTCATACCAACTGTGAAGCATAGAGATGGAAATGTGGGGGGTTTTGCTGCTTCATAACCTGAACAGCTTGCAGTCCTCGGGTCAATGAATTTTACATCATATCTAGATGTCCTTGAGAATGTGAGGCCATCTGTCCAAATAATTAAGTTGAACCAGGAATTGAAATAGAGGATTATGGGTTGGACTAAACAAAATCCCGATTTGGATCCCAATGAAATGTTGTGGGAAAGTACATGCAAGGACACCCACAAATATCTTGCAACTGATGTAATTTTGTATTAAAGCAATTTCACAGTCAAGTCCACATTAGAGACAGATGTGCAGTTATGCAAAACCCCTATTAACTTATATAAGTTGTTTCTGCTAAAGGGGGATATACTGGCTTTTGAAACCAAGGGCGTACTTACTTTTTCCAGTACCCTATTACATTTATTGATATTTTTGTCAAATAAATGATTAAAAAGGCACATGCCCCATGTTTTATTTAAGTATATACTGTAAGTATATACTCTTTTTCTGTAGGCAGTTAAAATCTAAAGTTTGCCTGTTCAAATATGTTGCAAAATCCAACAAATACTTACTTTTTGACACCAATTGTACACTGCAGCACTTTTATTGAAAATTATAACTATATACCCCTGCTTACTTTTTTTTTTCTCCCTATCTTATTTCAGTCAATATTCTAAAAGTATGTTTTGGTTTGCTATTGTTTTAAAAAAAAAACTAAGTATACGGAAGAAACTTTCTTTTAGGCTAGGTTCACACTGCTGCTTTTTGATTTTGATCCGATTTTCAGTGTGATTATATTGTGCAACTTGAATGCTACTTAGATGCTATTTTGAAGCGGATTGCATATTCTATAAGGAAAAAAATTGAATCAAAATAGTGCACAAACCTTTCCAAAATCACACTGTGCTGAGTTGCATTGATGTCAACAGTCACCATTGAAAACTATGATTTCCATTATCATGCAATTCCATGAGACTCGTATCTGAAGTCACACTGGGTGCACAGAGCCTAACACAAAAAAAGAAATAGAAACTAACTCCATGCAAAGGGCCTGTGGTGGGAGCTGATCTGTTAACACAAATTCACAGTGCTAAGCAGTTGTCATCTATGTTGCATTTTATAGACTCATTTGGCATTTTATAGTGTCTTCACATTGTTTGAAAGAAGGCTAATTAGCAATAAAAAGCATAACTGAAGATCTGTTTATTCATGTATAACTTTACTGTATTTGTAGCAAATTGGAGCCCCTGTTACGTAGGACTTTTTGTTTTAAAAGTATGGTCCCTGTCACTCACTGAGGTAGGAGTGGTATATTTAAAGGAGAAGAGTGCGAGAGTCCATAAGGAGAAAAAGAGTATAGGGTACAAAGGAATTGATTTATTGAAGGCAAATTGGCTGTTCACTTTGCAAGGGAAATTTGCTTAGTGAATGTGATAAAATTTCAATTTACAAAGAATACCCAATGGTGTATAAGGAAAGTCAGCAGCACTTCACCTCCTTCACTAAGCTTTGATGCAAATTCCCTTGCAAAGTGAACAGTTTATTAGCCTTTAGTAAATGAACCCAAAAGTGTTCACTTATGCTCTCCCCCTTTGGAGGAAAGCTGGAGCTTAGTTGGACTCTCAGATGAGAAAAGAGAATCACAACAATGTAGGAAGTACACACTCTTGTGATTTCTGAGGCATTCTTCCTGTAACACCACACTCTGGGGTGGATTATGTGAAACTTGAGGGCACTATGCACACTGGTGTAAAACAAATGCCAGTGCTCTTGGCAGAAAAGAGTGTTTTTGTACTAGCGTTTAGTAGTGCTTACAAGCATTTAGCTTTTTTTTCTGCCAGAAAAATACTCTCAAACACCAAATAAACCAATTTCTGATTGGTGAGAATCTACACGCATCTTTAAGGTCACAGTGTGGACTGCTGCTATAAGTTCTGGACTGGTCATAAAAAAATTTACAATAAAGCCAATACCTGGAAAGTGTAGATATTGCAACCAGTTCTGGTTACAGATGGGTGGTGGCCTAGTGGAGGAGAGTCCATCTGTTTGCGGTGAAAAGGTTTCCCAGGGTACACATGCCTGGTAACCTGAACCTCCATATGGGGGTCTTATGGGCCTCAGGTGTTTGGTGAGACCATCTATGGCTACACACTGCTGTTTCTTTCTTTTTTTTTTTTACAGAAGCAAAGCCAGTTGCTGCTTAGTCACCTGATGTATCATTGTATTTGTTTGGCATTGTGACAGTCAGGAACCAGCCATAGGTGCATAAAACATAAGTTGTACTGACATGCCCGTTCCCTCTACATGATTATTGATGGCACTGATCTCAGGTGCATTCCGAAAACCAGCGCTGTTAATCACAACAAATTAACTATTCAGCCCTACAGAGCAGGATGTGAGGGGAAGGAGGGGCGCTGTCAACCACGCTAGCTCAGGATCCCCTGCATCTAGCAAACAGGTAAAAGAACAACATGAACTTTGCCCCCTGGGAGAGAGGATAACATAGACATTTCTATAGTATGACTTCTTCTATAAGTAAAACATGGCACTGTGTTAGCCATGGATAGTAACAGAAAAGCTCAAATGTAGGTGATACATTTTGTTGACTAATGTATTTTGTAGGACTGGCTTAGAAGCAGGGCTGGGAAATGGGGTGGGCAGGAGGGGCAGCTACCCTAGGCACAATAGTTTACTGTAGGGATGGGGGTGCCTTCTTTCTGTTACATGGCTGAAAGGAGTAGTGACATTGGCAGTGATTTTAACAAGCGACTGCTGGGCCTAGAATCCCCAAAGCTTGCACATCATAAATGGGGGACGGAGATTGGCATCTTTGCCATGGGAGCTGGATGACCTTGCCCTGGTTAGAAGTATACCAGTTTTTCTTTTTCAGGAATGGTTATTCAAATAGCTAAAAAATACATCAGAATATTTATTCTAAATTACAGGTGCATGTACTGCAATATATCCTCAGAGTCTCAGCCACCCATAGGGTAGAAAAATGTGGTGTCATAGGTATTGAGTGTTGTAACGGGAGTTATGGCCACAGTAAAATGAGGACACGATTAGGCCTCCACACATGACTAATGATGTAAACGTAGAAGTTATTGCATTAAAATAACTAGTAGTTTTCAATCAGTTAGAATTTACTCTAAATGTTTATTTATATAGCAGTTTTAATATTTGCACTATTTACATGATTGTCTTCTCAACACCATTTAGCAAGTTAGCAACAAGAAGAGTACAATTAATCCAGTAATGCTTGGAAATATGAATGATGGGACAATATTTCTCATTCTGTATCAGATTATAATGATGATGTGCGTTGAAGTTCTGAAGTTCTTTGAAGAGATCCTGCTTAAAAAACACCACACATAGCTGAGAGATAAAATGTCTCCTGGAATTCAGTAAGGTGACAAAATGATCAGCATTTTTTAGTTCTTATACTTCAATACAAAAAATGGCCAAGTATTCAATGGTCACACTCTTCATCTTCACCCTCATTATTTTCTTCATCTTCCTCACGAAAAGCAGAATCCTTCTGTTTGTTCATCTGTGTAACCCCTGTATAGAGATATCGGCAAACTAAATTAGTAGTTAGACTTTCTAGGTGGACTTAGGAGTGTGTCCTGCATAAAATAACTGTAAAGTGTACAATAAAGTCAGTATCCTGTTATTTAAGGATACGTTTATTTTACTTCCTACATCCCACTTGAGTCCACTGACTGCCAATGAAATGCACAACTAGGGCACTCATAAAGAAGTGAGGTCAAGGGGATACGGAGAAAGGAATGTGAACTGGTTAATAAGCATAGGATGACAGTGAATATGAGGCAGTCTGGCTTTTAAAGAGGAGAAACACATTTTACTAGCTCACATGTGGGGGAAATCAAACTATCAAACTGTCAACACTCAAATTAAGCTGCCAAGAAAGAATGAGGGGACCGCAAGGCAAGGGGCAGCCAGGGGCGGACAGACCATTTGGAAACTCTGGCACTGCCCAAGGGCCTGGGGTCAGTAGGGGGCCCTATAAGATGCCCCTGGTACCTTTTTCATAGGCTTTTTTGAGTTTGGGCAAGGACACAGGGGCCCCATGATCCCCTAGTGCCCCGGAGCCCCATGAGTTGTCAGTCCGCCCCTGGGGGCAACTTTTGGTATACAGAAGCATCCTATTTGCTTTTTATTACTACACAAGAAAAAAAGAGAGAAAGCAAACAACCTCAATATTATAAACTGCAGCACTGGGAATTTATCTATATATACTCCAGTATTTACTCTGCATTCTATTTCCTTTGACTGCATACAGTTCCATAATTAAAAACCTTGACATATGATGCCTAATAGAACTAACATGAAGAATAATGCTCAATAATTGAGCAATTCCTTAAGAGGAACTAAAATAATTGGGATTATCAACTTGTCATCCATTTTGTGTGAAAAGGGTTAACAAAAAAAAGAAAAAAAACCCTATTTCCTCTAATAGTATCATTATACTCTATGGGGTAGATTTACTATAAATGGAGGGTGCAAAATCTGGTGCAGCTCTGCATAGAAACCAATCAACTTTAGGTTGTATTGTCATAGCTTAATTGAACAAACTGTAATTAGAAGCGAATTGACTGCCATGCAAAGCTGCACTAGATTTTGTACATTCCAGCTTTAGGAAATCAACTCTTATGTCTCTTTACCAAACCCCTGACCCATGCTCCTATTATATCTAATTTATTTAATTTTTTCTCATCCTCTTTCCACTTTGAGTGTTTCTCAATGGACACATATATTGCATTCATTAATTTTACGTAAACCTTCATGAGATTGCTACATATGATGTGCATGCACAGCTTTCTGTAACCTTCTTCTATACTGCCCCCCCCCCAAGTTTTTTTAAGTAAGGAAAGCTAGTACTCAATTTTTTCTTGCATAGATCTAAAATTTTGTACTCATTAGCCTTTGCTATTGTTTCAGTAAAACACTTTAAAGGTAATCTAAATCCCTGTTCTCCTTTAGTTGGGAAATCTTCCAAGACAAGGCTTATTCCCCTGAATATCAAGACATTCCTATTCAATCTTCCCATTGTAGTCCAGGATTTGTCTATATCAAAATAAAAAGCTATCTGTCAAACTTGACATTTGCTTTAAACTCACAAAATGCCCATTTTCACTTTCCTTGTTCATAAACCTTTCCAGCTTTTTGCACCCATTCATGATATATTTTATAAAATAACCCTGACTCAAGTCTACAATTACCCTTAATTGACAGATAAAATGAGGACTCCACTTTATCATCATGATATTGACAGAAATTCTTCAAGGCTTTTGCTGTTTCTACAAAATCGGGGGGGATTGTATTACTGAGGAGTTTGTTTTTCTTTTCATGTATTAAGCAAGTCAAAGAGACATTCTCTTCCATTGACTGTTCTAATGCCAGGTCTAAACAATTAATTCTCCAACAACTATGCAAAGGCTATTCTTACTAGAGAGAAGATCTTGTGTCAGTCAATATTTGGAAGTCCCAATCCCATCCTCTTTGAGTGCAGTATTGCATTAATAATTTAAAGAGTAACTCCACTTTCATTGAGAAACATTCCCTTCTGGGTGATCAATGTGCATTGCAAAGATTTTAACAAACTTTCTTGAAATTCCTACATTTTTG
This sequence comes from Staurois parvus, assembly GCF_062004578.1. NCBI lineage: Eukaryota > Metazoa > Chordata > Amphibia > Anura > Ranidae > Staurois > Staurois parvus. Next base: position 3,617,088 of record NW_028318047.1, on the reverse strand, counting down.
TTATTCTGAAAAAAGGGCTGTTTGTCTGTGTCCATGTGCAAACTAAATGTGAATGGGAGTGACTTTTCATTACTGATAAGCTGCTGCACTTGCTGGGTTCTAATTAGGAAAGGTTAGGCTGCATTCCTGTAGACATGATTAACCCTTTGGGAGTCTCGCACCAAAACTGAAATGTTTGTTGCAGAGGAAGTGAGGATGCCCAAAATCTGATTTTTATGTTAGTGCAGACTTCTGGGGAAATCAGTGAGCCAATCACATTGACATAACATTTCTGGGGGGCATTACGTACACCATCTGTGTACAGAGCACCTCCAGGAAAATTACAACGCTGCAGATTGAAAAAGAAATCCAGTTTTTAATAAAGTTATAATACAATATGACTAGTGTCACAATTGTATACGCTATATGTTTTTTTTTACTTGCAATATTTTTTCTCACGAAAGTGGAGTTACTTTTGATTTTTTTCCCCCTTTCCATGAAAAGGATATGATCTTTCTGTTTAGCCCAGGGGTGGGCAAACTTTTTGACTTGAGGGCCGCAATGGGTTCATATATTGGACCCGGGGGCCAGACCAAGAGTAGATGAATGATGTGTATGTGTCATCCATAGTAAGTATAGTAATATTCCCCCATAGTAAGCATAGTAATTAATCCCCCATATAGTAATTCATCCCCCCTATAGTAATTCATCCCCCCTATAGTAATTAATCCCCCATATAGTAATTCATCCCCCATAGTAATTCATCCCCCATAGTAATTCATCCCCCATATAGTAATGCGTCCCCCATATAGTAATTCATCCCCCATATAGTAATTCATCCCCCATAGTAATTCATCCCCCCTATAGTAATTCATCCCCCATATAGTAATTCATCCCCCATATAGTAATTCATCCCCCATAGTAATTCATCCCCTATATAGTAATTCATCCCCTATATAGTAATTCATCCCCCATATAGTAATTCATCCCCCATAGTAATTCATCCCCCATATAGTAATTCATCCCCCATATAGTAATTCATCCCCCATATAGTAATTCATCCCCCATAGTAATTCATCCCCCATATAGTAATTCATCCCCCCTATAGTAATTCATCCCCCATATAGTAATTCATCCCCCATATAGTAATTCATCCCCCATATAGTAATTCATCCCCCATAGTAATTCATCCCCCATATAGTAATTCATCCCCCATAGTAATTCATCCCCCATAGTAATTCATCCCCCCTATAGTAATTCATCCCCCATATTAATTCATCCCCCATATTAAGTCCCCAAGTCCCCCCTGTGTCAATTCACTTACCTTTGCGTTCCTCTCGCCATGTTCCCGCTTTGTTCTGGTGTAGCATGAAAATCTGTCTCCTATGAGGATCTGTCCCCCTCGACGTATCTGCGCATGTGCCAGTTTCAGGCATTAGCAGCCGATCTCCGGCACATGCGCAGATACGTCGAGGGGGACAGATCCTCACAGGAGACAGATTTTCATGCTGCACCGGTCTTCAGGGCGGACTGTGAGAGGAGCCTAGCTCCGCGGGCCGGATTAAAAGGTCCGCCAGGCCGTATACGGCCTGCGGGCTGTAGTTTGCCCATTGCTGGTTTAGCCTCTACAAATTCTCTCCAAAAATCCCAAATGGAAGAGACTGCATCAAATACATCAGTTTTTTTTTTAAAAAATGTGCTTTTATTAAGCTCATTCTTCTGCTCAGGGTTAGCCCTTCCCACTGTTTTACCAGCTGAAAAATCCAATTAATAGTGGGTAAGTAGTTCAGCTTATTAATCTTATTGATATCTCCTGCAAATAATGGAATCAATTTGGGGATTCCCTACCAGGTGGAGTGTACCCAACGTTTTCTTTAACTCAGACTCATACTCGGGACTTTTCTGAATTTATCAAAGCTGGAAATCTTCATCAATTCTAATATTTTGGTTAGGTAAGTGCTTGGCTCTGAGATATACAGCAATAGATGATCAGCAACTAAACATCTGAGACTTATACATCAACTGTTGAAACAAGTAGATCTTTCTAAACCTACAGGTCAGAGGCTCAATCACTAGTTCAAAAATCAGTGGCGAGAGGGCATCCTTGCCCTACCCCACTCAATATTTGCACTGGTTCAGCAACAAACCATTTATTATCATCTAAGAATTGGAAGCCTGATACAAAAAAAATTCTTTAAACCCAAATCTTTCTAACATTTCAAATATATATTCCCATTAGACCAGTGCTGTAGGGTGCTCTGCTTCCTTTTCCTCATTGTCTCCACTTTGATGCCCATAGTAATAAATTACCAATAACAACAGTCATATTCCTGAGTGGTGAACAACGCTTATAAACCCGTTTGACCACTGCTCTTATATTCTTCAAATCAACTTTTTTTTTTTTAAAACCAGTTGTGTTTTTATTGAAAATGTCTCCAGTACAAAAACGTGCAAACATACCCCTTCCCCACCTCCCACCTTCCCAGTTGTGTGAAGTAGCGCAATGTCAAAGTCAGGGCTAACTGTCAAATCCACATTTACCATGAGATAGAGCGGCAGAAAAATGTCTCCTCTGGATCCTTACTGGTTGTTGAAATGAATCTCATATTAGCTGTCATGAACTCTCTGGGTGCGGTTTCCCTTCAGCAAAGTAGGCACCACCCATGTCAGTTTAAGTCAACATAATCTCTTCCCTAATTATGCTATGAAATTCCGAACCATACACACCCAGATCCAATGTTTTTTGAAGTGTTGATCTATTATTTCCTGTATTTTTCTATGCATTAAGCAACACTATTTGCTCAGGCTCCAGTCTATAAAACTCACATTGTGACCAAAACCTATACTTATTATTATATAAAGGCCTATATAGAGTTATATAAAAATCCCTAAAAGCCTTCTCTATGCCCACACATAGTGCCCTAATTATTTCCTACTCTTATTATAATCACTCTAGAATACTTTTTATAAGTTTAGACTTATTTCTATATGTAAACATTTATCAGATTTCTTAATTTTGCTTTATTATCCTGTTTGATTAAAGCTAAACTCCAGGCTTACCTTTTGTCTTGCAAAGTTGTACAGGCTCCCCTTCTGCACTTAAATGTCTTATGCTGATTTCACAGCATGCTGTGAGTTTTTCACAGTGTGCATTAGGATCTGCATCAAGTCAGGTATTGGCCATTTCATTTCCTGGTTGGAAGTCTAGTATTATCTAGTTCTTTCCGCCCCAGCCTAAGGCCCCTTTCACACAGGTGCTCTGTATGACCGTTTTTCATCTGTCCGTTTACGGATGAAAAACAGACACCCATGTATTTCAATGGACTAGCAGATGTAAACTGATGATTATCTGTTTACATCCGTTTTGAACTTCGGTTCTTTCAAAAATGAAAGTCAGTAGGTAATGGCACTGTTCAACTATCTTAAATCATCTCAGCAACTACAAGATGAATATAAGTTGGGCAGAAACTTTTTATTCCAATATCTTTAGTTCAGCACGCAGTACAAAGCTCAATTTGATACTCATGCTATGATTTTCAATGATACATGAATTCTGGATCAGTTGATTGAGTCAGAGGATACTAAAAGTATAATTTCTATCCTCTATTTATATGCTGTATAAATAATTTGGGGCCATTCAATACATTGTAAAGAAAATAGAGAGGAAGATCTGGGAACCATTTTTGGTCTTTGCAGTCTCTTTGTCCTTTTCGCATAGACTGACACTGTGTTTTATTCTTTACAGGGCATACAGAACCCCTGTTTTTCTTTTAAAATAGGATAAACTGAATCACCACTACCATAAATGTGGGGCTGCTCCAGGGGATTTGGTGCATCTCCTATGGAAGTGCCCAAAGTTAGTAATAAACTGAGACTCAATAATTGTCAAAATAAATAATATCTTTGGTACCAAGATTGAAAACTCCCTGCTCATGTGTGCCTTAAGCTTTTGGCTTAGACCCAGATACTTCATTGGCTGTTACGAGGTAATTGTTTGCAGCCCATAGGATAATTGCGATGTAGTGGGTCTCTAATATACTCCCTTCAGCAGCAGATTGGTTTAAAGAACTTAATAAATTAGTATTGTATGACAAAATAATCTATGAAAGAGGGATGTTGAGGGCTAATTCATGGATTACTATAATATATATCATCATATACAGGAGATTCCATACTATTATTTGGGTCAAAATGGGTCATAACAGAAGTTTTATGTAAGCATCCTAAAAGTGTTGTTATGCTGCAGATACACCTACAGAGCTTTTTTCTTTCTTTCTTTCTTTCTACCGTTTGTTTATGTACAGTACATGATTCTTACTGTGTGTACATCACTCAGCTAACTGATGTGTGTTGTATATTGTAATGCTTAGATGTTGTTATATTCATACTATGTTTGTTAAAATACCATGAAAAAAATATTTTTCAATACATAAAATCTGATTTAAAAAAAACAGGGAATTTTCACTCTGATCTCAAATTAATTTTTCAGGTGAGCGTGTCATTACTATTGGAGCAAGGTCCAAAAACACTTTTGTAATAGACCCAACTGGGACAGGGGCTTTTGGAGGGGACTGCAGGCTAGCCTCTATGGGCCCTGGCATTTGAGGGGGCTCTATTCTTTGAGAAGTGTGTGTCTGGGAGACCTTTGGAGTAGTTTTACTTTGGATTCAAGGCCATGTCTCTCCAAAACACGCAGCCTCTGAGAAATGGAGGACCCAAATACAGATTTGGGGCCTCTGTGTTTTGTTGTGGTATAGATTGAACAGCCCAAACAAGAATTGACTGCTTCAACCCTCCTAGACTCAGAGACTCAAAGCAGAAAATTATAATCGGCTCAAAACAATCTGATGCTGGGGTCTCCTGTTGTTATGTGTAATCTGTTTATTAAGGTGTTATCTGTTTACTGTTATGATGTGTACCTGTGTTTGCCTATCATGTCTAGGTGTGAAGTGTCTTTCCCCTATTGTGTAATTTCCTCATTCCCGCAAAAATGAAAACTAAAAACCATGGTGGCAGGAAAGAAAATTATTTTGTCTATGACCTGATTCACTCATCTATACTAAAAGCATGCTTTTTTGTAACAAATGTTCACTGTGTAGATGTTGGAAAAAAAGTTCAGGCTTGTTTGTACACCTGATTGACCTGGTAGATGCTATGTGGTTGGTGTTTCACAGAGAATTGTAACATTTTGAAAAGACTAAGTTTAACACAACAAGGTCTTCAATAACTTTTCCTTAACCGCCTCTAGCATCTCTCAATCACTGTAATCAATAAGCATATCAGTCTTGATAAGCAAATTTCTAGATGTTCCTACATATATGCCTACAAAGATTTGAGAAAGTGAAGTGTAAATAGGAACATCAAGAACTAAAAGTACAGTGCATTCATGAAGTATTCAGACTCCCTTTACTCTTTTCAATTTTGTTATGTTGCAGCCTGATTGTTTACATTATTTTTTGTTCTCATTAATCTGCGCTCAGTATCCCATAATGAGAAAGTGAAAACGGAATTTTAGAAGTGTCTGTGTGAGGTGATTGTAGCCGTATTAGTGCATTTGCGACAGGAACAATTGAGTACTGTCCGTGATACTTTTTTTATTTGCACTAACATACAATTTTGAGGACAAGCTTTCGGGGAATGTCCCCTTCTTCAGGTCTAAGCAGTACTGAAACAAAGATTTAGCAGAATGTTAGAAGAGATGGGAAAAAAAAAAAAGAGATAAGACACAGCAAAAGAAAAGTCTGGGGGGTGAGAGACAACACTAGCAGAGGGAGTCATGCTTGAGCTGATAGTCATTAAACTGTTGGATAATGATTGAGGAATCCCATGTCCAAATTCAGGCCGTTATCTCTTGTGTCAAATAGAATTATCATTCTTAGTTCAAAAGTTTTTCTTTCCTGAATGGATTTGAAATTTCCTTTAAGAACTAAAACATTGAGGTCTCCCAAAGTGTGGTCCGGTTGTGCGAAATGGTGTCCCACAGGTGTGCAAAGGTCATCTTCTTTATATTCCTTGATGGTAGGTGTGTGCAAATTCATCCTTGTTTGCAACTTCTGTCCTGTTTCACCAACATAAGATCCTTTGCTGCATTTTCTGCACTGGCTAAGGTACACAACATTACCAGAGGTGCAGCTGTAGAATCCAGAGATATTGAAGATCCCTTTTGAGTGTCTGACACTTTTTGATGGATTGATTCGGTTGCACAGTTTGCAGCGTTTCTTATTGCAGGGTTGCTTCCATTATTTGTGACATCATCATCAGAAGGAAGTTTCCTACTGATTAATTTATTTCTGAGGTTGGGGAGTTGAAAGCTAGTATTGGTGGTTGCTGGAATATTTCTTTCTGAGTTCAATCCTCTGTTATGATGGGTTGTAAATCTTTGATTATTTTTTGTATTCCTTCTAGTGCTGGGTTGTATGTGGTTACTTTAGGTACACTGTTGTTTGTTTTTTTCTCCTTGTACTGAAGCAGATTTTCTCTTTGGGTTCTCAAGGCTGTTTATGCTGGTGTTAATAGTTTTGTCCTTGTAACCTTTCTTATGGAAGGCGTCTGCTAGTGTCCCGAGATGTTTTATCTCTCTCTCTTGGGTCAGAACATATTCGGTGGTATCTAATAGCCTGACTGTGTATGATGGCACGTTTCGTGTGTTGGGGGTGGAAGCTAGAACTGTGGAGGTAGTTGCATCTGTCGGTGGGTTTCCTGTATATTGAGGTGTGAAGCGTATCATCTCTGATGTATACTGTGGTGTCCAGGCAGTTGACGTGTGTGTTTGAGTATTCCATTTTTAGTTTCATTGAAGGATGAAAAGTGTTGATCAATGAGTAAAATTGTTTTAGGTATTCTTCACCTTCTGTCCATATGATGAAAATATCATCAATATAGAGATAGTATCTGTATGGTTTTTGTTCCATGCTGTTCAGGAATTTTTCCTCCAGGTCAGCCATAAATAAATTGGCATATAGGGGTGCCATCTTACTTCCCATTGCAGTGCCCATACATTGAAGATAGATGACTTTATTGAAGGCAAAGTAGTTGTGTGTAAGTATGAATTCAATGAGCTGTGTAACATCCTCAGCACTGTATTTGTGGTTTGGTGAGGATGATAAGGATCTGTGACATGCAGCTAATCCATCCTTGTGAGGGATATTACTATACAGGGATACTACATCCATAGTCACTAGAAGCGTATTAGATGGTAATTGCTGTATGTTGTTGATCTTGTTCAGAAAGTCAGTTGTGTCTTGCAGGAAACTAGCAGTATTCTTGACTAACGATTTTAACATTTTTTCTACAAAGCCTGAGATTTGTTCGGTGAGTGTATTCATACCTGTCATGATGGGTCTGCCTGGATTTCCTGGCTTGTGGATTTTGGGCAGCATGTAGAAGTCCCCGATTTCTGGATGATCCAAAATCGCATTTATAAGTTCTGAATGTAGGTGGGCTGGAAGTGTTTTAATGAGACCTTTTAATTGCTTTGTAAAGTCCTGGGTTGGATCATAATCCATTCAGGAAAGAAAAACTTGTGAACTAAGAATGATAATTCTATTTGACACAAGAGATAACGGCCTGAATTTGGACATGGGATTCCTCAATCATTATCCAACAGTTTTATGACTATCAGCTCAAGCATGACTGCCTCTGCTAGTGTTGTCTCTCCCCCCCCCCCCCACCCCAGACTTTTCTTTTGCTGTGTCTTATCTCTGTTTTTTTTTTTCTGTTCTAACATTGTGCTAAATCTTTGTTTCAGTACTGCTTAGACCTGAAGAAGGGGACATTACCCGAAAGCTTGTTCTCAAAATTGTATGTTAGTGCAAATAAAAAAAGTATCATGGACAGTACTCAATTGTTCCTAGAAGTGTCTGTGAAACTATCAAAAATAAAAAATTTCAATACTTTGTTGAAGCACCTTTGGCAGCAATTACAGCCTTTTGGGTATGACATGACAAGCTTTGCACACCTGGATTGGGGGATTTTCTTTTATTCTTCTTTGAAAAGCCTCTCAAGCACAGTCAGGTTGGATGGGGACCATCAGTGGACAGCCATTTTCAGGTCTCCCCAGAGATGTTCAAAAGGGTTCAAGTCAGGGCTCTGGCTGGGCCACTCTAAGACATTCACAGAGTTGTCCCTAAGCCCCTCCTGTGTTGTCTTGGCTGTGTGCTTAGGATTGTTGTCATGTTGGAAGCTAAACCTTCGGCCCATTCTGAGGTCCTGAGTGTTGTGCAACAGTTTATTGAGGATATCTCTGTATTTTTCTCCACTCAGCTTTCCCTCAAACCTGACCAGTTTCCCAGTCTCTGCTGCTGAAAAACACCCCCACAGTATGAAGCTGCCACCACCATGCTTCACTGCTGGGATGGTATTGGGCACGTGATGAGTGGTGCCTGGTTTCCTACTGACATAACATTTCAAATTGAGGCCAAACAGTTCAATCTTGGTTTTATTAGGCCAGAGAATCTTGTTCCTCACAGTCTGAGAGTCCTTCAGGTGCTTTTTTTTGCAAACTCCAAGCGGGTTTTTATGTGTTTTGCACTGAGGAGGGGCTTTCATCTAGCCAATCTGCCATAAAGCCCAGATCAGTGGAGGGCCGCAGTGATGGTTGTTCTTCTGGAACTTTGTCCCATCTCCACACAGGATCTCTGGAATTCATTCATCAGGTTCCTGGTCACCTCTCTAAGGCCCTTCTCCTCTGATTGCTCAGTTTGGTTAGGCGACCAGCTCTTGGAAGAGTTCTGGTTGTGCCAAACATCCTCCATCTTAGAATTATGGAGGCCACTGTGCTCTTGGGAACCTGCAGTGCAGCAGAAATTTTTTTAGTAGCCTTCCCCAGATCTAATCTTTGCAATAATTCTGTCTCTGAGCTCTGCATGCAGTTCATGTCATCACATAGCTTTTGCTCTGATAAAGTAAGCATTGTCAGTTGTGAGGCCTTTTATAGAGAAGTGAGTGCCTTTGTCTTTCCAAATCATGTCCAATCAATATAATTTACCATAGGTGAATGCCAATCAAGGTGTAGAAACATCTCAGCAACAATTAAGACAAATGGGAGGCACCTGAGCTAAATTTCAAGCGTTGTTGCAAAGAGTCTGAATACTGATGCCATTGTGATATTTCCGTTTTTCCTTTTTCAAACATTTGCATACCTTTCTAAAATTCTGTTTTCACTTTGTGATTGTGGAGTAATGTGTGTAGATTAATGAGAAAAAAATGAATTTAAACAACTGTAGTATTAGGCTGTATCATAACAAAATTAAAAAAGTGAAAGGGATCTGAATACTTTATGAATGCACTGTATACTTGGTCCTGCCCCTATCCAAACTCCCACACCTACCTTTTGGCCTACACCTTAAGCCACTGGGCAAACAAGGGAATATGGAAAGAAAAAAAGAAGAAAGGAGGAAAGTTTCTTAAATCACTATTTGCATATGTGATCATACATGATTGGGGTTGCCAAAGCACTATATAAAGGATATGAACACACATGCAGGAACCTCTAGGTGCCAGCTTATCATCATACATTAACTTTTAATTCTTTCACCACATGACTTTAAAATGTCTGCAGACATAGCAGCATTTTCCTAGTTTTCCTGTGGGATGCTTGATTGCTCTCCATATTCAAATCATGCCAACATGCATAGTCAGCCAATATGAACATGCACATTTGTATAAAGATCTTCATTTAAAAGACCTTTCCGTGGTTAGATTATGTCTGCAAGGCCAGCCACCATCTAGTATCTACAAATGTGAGAAACAGCTGGAGTAGCATGGCATTTCAAAAGAGAGTAAATAATATAAAGGTGATCTATTCAAAAGTATGTGAACAGGAAAGAATTGTAGAGTTGGAGTGGAGCCTGTTGGTTTCCATTTTTAACTGAACACAATTTAAATCTGCAGTACATCCAAATGACTTTCATTTTAGCTGATCTTCCCATTCAGAGCCCTCTATGTTGAAGCATACTGTATATACTGTAAGCCTTCTCTTTCACTCCCCCCCCCCCCCAACTAGAAATCTAATACAACATCTCTCTGGATTGAAAGTGATCACTTTTTCTTTTGTAACGTTTAATTTTGTAAACTGTTTTTTGTGCATGCACGTTATTTAGGTGTACTTAAATTGTATTTAACGTAGATTGTTCAAATTATGAAAACTCCTTACTTAAGGCTTGGCTCACATATATGCCTTTTGCGTTTGATGCTTTCTCCAGTGCTTTATTGCAGTTTGTTTCACATTCTCCTACATGCTTTTTTTTATATGTTTTTACCGCTTTTTGCATTTTGTTCAGCTCTTTTTTTTTGTTAAAGTGGAATTTTTTTTGTTGCTGGGCAGAATAAAAATGAAAAATGCAAAATGTGGCAAAAACATGGCAAAAACGCACTACTGTGCATTTCAGCGGCTTCTCCATTGAACTCTATTGTAGCAAAAACATTGCTTTTTGCTTTTAAAAAAATCCCTTACTCTTTCCAAAAACGCAGCAGACCAAAAAAGCCTAGATGTGAACATGTTCCATTGGAAACCATGTTAAATGGACTGTATTGCGTTTCTGCAAAGAGCACTAAAAAATGCATTGATGTTATTGCAACTTTAAACAGATGTAAATCCAATTGCTAAAATCTCATATAAGCGTTGACATAGTTTTAAAACAAAAAAAGCTATCGGTACATAGTTTTTCTGGTAGAAGAGACTTTGCATGACTACCAAAACCTCCTTCTCTTTCTGCTATAATTGTCTACTGATTGTGGTGGATACCAGAAATAAAAGCCGGGTGTTGGAACAATGTAACATTATCAATAGCTGACCAATGGCTAAAGAAAGAAGATGCCAGGGCAGGAAGAATATGGGAGCGGCAGCAATGAAGTGACTAGATGATGCTCAGACCTTGTATTACTAGAGAAGGTAAGACTAGGGCAGTGGTGGGCAACCTTTTTTTTCAACTGAGCCAAATTTCGCCAAAACCACGATTGAAATTTATTTTGAGAGCCACATTTTTAAAACTGAAAATACATCTCCCATATAGTAATTCATCCCCCATAGTAATTCATCCCCCATATAGTAATTCATCCCCCATATAGCAATTCATCCCCCATATAGTAATTCATCCCCCATATAGTAATTCATCCCCCATATAGTAATTCATCCCCCATATTAATTCATCCCCCATAGTAATTCATCCCCCATATAGTAATTCATCCCCCATAGTAATTCATCCCCCCATAGTAATTCATCCCCCATAGTAATTCATCCCCCATATAGTATTTCATCCCCCATATAGTAATTCATCCCCCATATAGTAATTCATCCCCCATAGTAATTCATCCCCCCTATAGTAATTCATCTCCCATATAGTAATTCATCTCCCATATAGTAATTCATCCCCCATATAGTAATTCATCCCCCATATAGTAATTCATCCCCCATAGTAATTCATCCCCCCTATAGTAATTCATCTCCCATATAGTAATTCATCCCCCATATAGTAATTCATCCCCCATATAGTAAGTCCCCCATATAGTAAGTCCCCCCCCATATAGTAAGTCCCCCATACAGTAATTCATCCCCCATATAGTAAGTCCCCCCCCATATAGTAAGTCCCCCATATAGTAATTCATCCCCCATATAGTAAGTCCCCCCTGTGTCAATTCACTTACCTTTGCTCCGCGCGTTCCTCTCGCCGTGCTTCCCGCGCCGTTCTGGTCTTCAGGGCGGACTGTGAGAGGAGAGGAGTTTGTCACGCTGCCCCGCCTACATCCTGGCTGCCCCGCCTACATCCTGACAGCTGCAGAGTCCTGACTTTTGGGGCGGCCGCCCGAGAGGTGGGAGGGGAGCGGGCGGCCGTCCGAGAGGAGGGAGGGGAGGGGAGGTGGGGGGGCGGCCGCCCTGCACACGCCCGTCCGAGAGGAGGGAGGGGAGGGGAGGGGAGGTGAGGGGGCGGCCGCCCTGCACACGCCCGTCCGAGAGGAGGGAGAGGAGGGAGGGGAGCGGGCGCCCGGCACACAGAAGAGCCGCATTTAAGCTTGTAAAGAGCCGGGGCTTGCCAACCACTGGACTAGGGGATAAGTCTGTCATAATGTGCTAGTATGCTATGCATCTGAACCTGGGACCTCTGCAGTGTCTGGGTGTGGCTCTTCTCGCTGTGCCACATAAGATGCTGGACAGCTCCCTGCCTGAACCCCAGGGCAACCTTACTTTGTATCTTGTTTTTGGTGAGCCTTGGACTCTTTGCTCCTCCCATGAACTTCCTATTTAAGGCATGACAATGCACTTCCTTTTTGCAAGATTATTGTGCTTTTCTCTGGTCAGTATCTTGCTCCTTGCCCTCCTCCTGCCATTCTTATTGAAGACTGCCACTCATTACTGACCTTTGTCTTGTTCCTTGACTATAGTTCTGCTTGATCCCAACTTACAACCACTCGTTACCAATCTTTGGCTTGTTCCTCGACTATGCTTCCACTTGGTCCCTATCTTCTACATCTGCTACTAGACTCTCCAGCTTACTCACCTCCAGGTGAGGTGATCCGAAGAACAACAACCTGGCAGTAGCACACAGTGAAACCCATCTCCACCATCAAGAACTCTGGTGAAGACCAGTTAGTGCTTAGATGTCAGGTAAGCCCTCATCATCCACCAGAGGAACCTGCTTGTGCATTTTCCTGCTAGTTTCTGTGTGAATCTTTCTGCTGCTATAGCTACTGGCTTTGAAGCCTGACTCCTGACCGTGACATGACTATGGCTGCATCTTTGCACAGCATGGCAACTGCTCCAGGGAAACAAGAAGAATTTAGGTGCACTTAAAAAATAAAAATACCTGATGGCAATGCCATAAAGATTCTTGTGCAGGAACTTCCTGTTATGGGGTATGAATTTTTTATTACAGTATTTAGTACAGGCATTTTGGTGGTATATTAAAATTACTTTTATTAGCAACAACTTGGAGTCATGATATGTTCTGTTTTTTGTTCTGGTGAACACTGCAAATATCGTCTGTTCTAATACTGCCGAGACCTTGAGTTTTTGTTTTGTCTATTTTTTATTGAGCTTATCAAAAGTCACATTATTCCAGATTATGTAGCACTCATGTTACAAGGCTCCTATGTCCTTCCCTATAAACAAAGGCATTATATTTTCTTTTCTCTGATTTAGGCTGTGGTATCAATAATTGGTGTTATTTTCTAAGTTATAATTTTTCTGTACTATATTTTTTTTAGAGTTTTTCAAATAAGTTGTTTTTTCAAACTTAAGTGATGAAAACAAATATAACAGTAAACAGAAAGACACAAATTAATCTGGCACAATAAACCAAAAGGGTAAAATGTACAGTACATTAAAAAACACTGTCAACTGAAGGTGGTAAAGAAGAGTCTGAGTGAAGCGCTGGGTGAAAAATGTGAAGTAATATTTGGCTAACCTGAAGCTCTGGTTTAGGCAGAAAATCAGCAAATAAGAGTTTGATGTTGAAGCAAGAACGTTCCTAACAGAAGAAAATGTCCACTCCCACAATGATTTCCACTTGGTTATTCTTACTCGCTGTCAAATTTATATTTCCTCAGTTGTGGTGATCCATTAACTGAGGGTTAGCCATATTAACCCTGAAAGTGCATTTTGACCACTTGCTGTGATAGTGATGGTCATGGACATCTGGTAAGCAGCTGGTTTCTCTTTATCCATTGGTGCATTGGATCTGGTCTGGAGACTGGGTTTGCTCTACCGTGGGGTTGATATAGGTTTCATATTTCTGCTGGACACTTTTCTTGTGCACATTGCACTTCAACTTTGGACATCTCTTTTCTGGATTTATGGGACTTTTGTTTTTATAATTTTTTTTAGCTTATATTTTTCTGGACACTATTTATTATTTTTTTGTATATGTTTCTTTCATTAATTATTCTATGCTTGTTTTGAGGGTATCTAAACATGGTTATTACGTACTGAACATTAATTCATATCTAAAGCCAAATCTTTTTTTTTTTAAAGATTACAGAAGGATTAAAGCCCTTGTCAGGTTTTTTTTTGCCTTCTGTGTCCCTTTGGGGAGATTTCCTTTCAATTCCTGTCCTGCAGACACAACAGGAAGTCTACCCAAGGAGAGCAAAGTCTCTGCTTAATCATTTGTTGCAATTCATAGATTTCTTCTCTATTCCTGCCCTGGGGAATTTTCCCATTACTTTTAGCTGTGGAGACCAAAACCAGAACAAACAGATCTTTAATTTTGTGTGGAAACAGGGGATTCTAACTTTTCCCTACTCAATGAAAAGATTAAAACAAAAATTCAAAAAAGGTTTTATCTTACAGTGTGAAATTTATAGATAAAATAATTTTACCTAAAGAAGAACTAGTAATGTTCCTCTAAGCAAGACTCACAATTGTCCAACAAAATGAAATATTGTATCTACCCCATACATCCTATTGATCAAGGGGCCCTACCTGGAAAGAATGGCAAATCAAGATGATACGGAGTATCTTTTCGTCTCGGTTTCACAAGCAGCTTGGCATTCTCTGTTACTGTTTGCTCATATGGCATGCTGGTGGACTGATGTCTATCATCAATAGAAATTAAAGGTTTTGTCTGCTCATTGCTGCCTGCACATGCAACAAAGCACATAAAAACAAAGTAAACCACAGCAAATAAGAAATAAAGAAATTAAGGGGTGCTTTATAAATAAATAATAAAAAATATTTGCAGAAGAGCTGAGGGAAGACCTCATGGCAACCATGCATATCAAACCCGCAGAGAAATGATAGCTGGAGAAGGAAAGATTTAATAGGATTGGTTGTTCAAAATTTTTTGAGACTTCTCTCTCTCAATACCAACATGTTATACCCTGTCCTTCCTAGAGCATTTGTCAGTTTTTAGTGCTGTGGCAGTTTGAGTGACAATTAGTCATGATACACTGCACTTAAAGCGGAGTTCCAGTTGATTTTTTAAAAAAAAGTCAGCAGCTACAAAACTGTAGCTGCTGACTTTTAAAATACAGACACTTGCCTATCCCATGATCCAGTGGTGTCCTCACCGTGGCTGGTTTCACCTGCCGTCTTCTCTCCCGACACTGGCATCTTCAGTGTGGGCACCTGGCTGTAACAGCTTGTGGCTTCACAGCTGGGTGCCCACTGCGCATGTGCAAGTAGCGCTGCATTTTGTGAATGGTCCCGTAGTCACCTGTCACGTGTCCCAGAAGATTATAGGAGGGGGGAGGACAATTTCTGCTTCTGATCACCTTAGGTGATCGCAGCAGAAGTGGGAGCGGGTACCTGTCAAATTTGGGTAACCGCTCCCCAAAGGTGCCAATCCTTAACGGGGAATGGGGAACAATGCATTAAAGCGGAACTTCCCCTTTTGGGTGGAGCTCCACTTTAAATAATTTTTTATAATACTTTTAGACAAGAAGAGAATTCTTTTAGTGGTATTTATGAACCACTGTTTTTCTTTCTTTACTATAAAAAGGCGAAAATATTGGAAAATCCTTTATTTTCTGTTATAAAGTATCAACTAAAAGTGCAAGGACAGCAAAAACCCAAGGTGATCTAATTTTTTTGCCACAATGTTTGGAAAAGGATAAACATGTTGGTATAGAGGTAGCAAAGGTGTGCTTGGTCTTAAAAGTCACAAACTGAAGCAAAGTCTTCCATTATTAATGAAAGAAAGTTCCCTGGAGGATGAAATCAAATTGTGTTGAAATTGCAATATGTAGATTTCATTGATAAACCCAAAACAATTCCACAACTGTTGGTTGTTAGTGTCACTTTTATTCACCCCTCCACCCCATTATTGGTGGTTGGTAGCACTTTAGGCACCCCTAATCCCCACACACACACCAATAAAAACAATCCCACGTGGTGGTCGATGGCACTTTAAAACCTCCCACCTTGGATGAACCCTTCCTTTCATGGTCTTGCCTGTACTACTGTCTTTCTATTTCTCTCCATCAATGAGGCTGCAGTCCTCCTTCCTCCATTGGGAGGGCTGTCAAAAAATGTAAACACAGGCAGTATTTACATTTGTGAGTGCTGTGATTGGCCATCACAGTAATCGCAATGCACACATTCACTCTGATTGGCTTTGTGCATTTAATTTTGCCTGTGATCTGCAACTGCAAGCATTGTTCATGTTCACCAATGGTCAACATTAGGATATTTAAAATGTCAGTTCCAAATAACCACTCTACTAATGGGCAATTTAACTACAATGGTGGGTTGGGAGGTGGCTAAGAAGGATTCAATTCCCAGGTTCAACAGCCTGACATTTAGCACTTAATGCTCTGTTCTTCAAACAAACATTTTATCAAATTCAATAAAACAAATAAACGTGAAAATTACAATAATATTCATGTAAATCCAGTGCCAAAAAATGCTTCTCATATACAGTTGTGTTCAAAATAATAGCTCAAAATCCTTCTAATAGCTTTTATTTCCATACACACAAATGCATTGGGAACACTACACATTCTATTCCAAATCAAAACATGAAGAAAATATATCAAATTTGTGTTGTTCCTCTAAAAAAATTGAAGAAAAGTGAATATTAGACTGTTCAAAAAAATAGCAGTGTTTGTATTCTTCTTTACAAACTCAAACATTCACTATATAAACTGAAAAATGTTTGAAGATTTTGTTTTCCTTTGAATCACTTAATTAATATTTAGCTGTATAAGCACTGTTTCTGAGAACTGCTGTACATCTGTGTTGCATGGAGTCAACCAACTTCTGGCACCTGTGAACAGGTATTCCAGCCCAGGATGATTGGACTACATTCCACAGTTCTTCTCTATTTCTTGGTTTTGCCTCAGAAACTGCATTTTTGATGTCACCCCACAGGTTTTCTATTGGATTAAGAACCGGGGATTGGGCTGGCCACTCCATAACGTCAATCTTGTTGGTCTGGAACCAAGATGTTGCACGTTTACTGGTGTGTTTGGGGTCGTTGTCTTGTTGGAACACCCATTTCAAGGGCATTTCCTCTTCAGCATAAGGCAGCATGACCTCTTCAAGTATTCTGATGTACTCAAACTGATCCATGATCCCTGGTATGTGATAAATAGGCCCAACACCGTAGTTTAAGAACCATCTCCATATCATGATGCTTGCGCAACCATGCTTCACTGTCTTCACAGTGTACTGTGGCAGCATGACCTCTTCAAGTATTCTGATGTATTCAAACTGATCCATGATCCCTGGTATGCGATAAATAGGCCCAACACTGTAGTATGCTTCTTTGTCTTCACAGTGTACTGTGGCTTGAATTCAGTGTTTGGGGGTCGTCTGACAAACTGTCTCCGGCCACTAGACCCAAAAAGAACAATCTTACTGTCATCAGTCCACAAAATGTTGCGCCATTTCTCTTTAGGTCAGTCAATGTGCTCTTTGGCAAATTGTAACCTCTTCAGCACGTCTTTTTTTCAACAGTGGGACTTTGCGGGGGCTTCTTGCAGATAGCTTGGCTTCACATAGGCGTCTTCTAATTATAACAGTACTCACAGGTAACTTTACACCTTCTTTGATCTTCCTGGAGCTGATTGTTGGCTGAGTCCTTGCCATTTTGGCTATTCTTCTATCCATTCGAATGGTAGTTTTTCGCTTTCTTCCACGTCTTTCAGGTTTTGGTTGCCATTTTAAAGCATTTGCGATCATTTTAACTGAGCAGCCTATCATTTTCTGCACCTCTTTATATGTTTTTCCCTCTCCAATCAACTTTTTAATCGAGGTACGCTGTTCTTCTGAACAATGTCTGGAACGACCCATTTTCCTCAGAATTTCAGAGAGAAATGCACTGTAACCAACATGTACAACATTTGCTGCCTTCCTTCCTTAAATAAGGGCAATAATTGCCACCTGTTTTTCAAAGAATGTATGACCTCACTAATAGAACGCCACACTGCTATTATTTTGAACATGCCCCTTTCAATTAGTGATTCAATTACACAGAATCAGCAGCATGCATGTCATGACTGTTGAGTCTGTTGGATTTCTATTGCATTTGATTATATGTTTGAGAAATAGCACAGAATTTTACATTACATGTCTGTTATATAGTGTACTCTATACTGGGTGGTAGCATCTTTTTCCAAATTGCACACTTTTTTCCCCAGAGTATTCTTGATTGCTTTAGAGTTCAAAAAAAACTCTAGCACACTGTCTTTATATTTAGCATGAAAACAGAACCTAAAATATATCAAATATGCAATACAGTTTTAATTTTCTACAGCGAGTACAATTCAGGTGCATAAAAAAACATGTGTAACATCATTTTTTTAAGCAGCCACAACCTCTGTCAGCACACTGCAGAGAAGAACCCTTTCTCTATGTGTAGAAACAGTGGTCTCTCTGCAGTGGTCTGATATGCCCCCTGCTGAGTTAGAACAACAATTTTGCAATCAAAAAGCTAATGCACATGCTTATTAAACATATAAAAGCAATACAAGCTCATGCTCACAGAAATAAGCAGTTATTTTATGTTAAGCAAGCAAAACAGTATTTAAAATAGTGCTTGCGCAACAAAAGTTAAAATGTTACACCAAATTGTTTCAAAACATAAACAGCACTCCACTATGACCCTGCCCTGCTCAATAAATTGTAAACAACTAAAACAAAAATCCAGACAACCCAGCCTTCTCATTGCCATATTGCAGTTACATTAATAGCAACATATGGAAAAGATGAAAAATCTACATGTTGTCTCACCTTAAAATATACTAGTTTCATTACTCTAGTTTAAAACATAAAACCAAATTTTTTTTTCTGTATTTTTTTGTCATGGTAAAAATTTTAAAACAATTTTTAATAAAAGAAGTATCCCATCTACAACATAAATAGGCATCCGTATCCAAATGCCACTAATGGGTATTACATGAATTCAAAATCAGATCTCTTTTTTTACCACTGTCTCTGTGTTTTTATCATTTGCACACAGCCATTACGTTCAATTTAATGTAAGCCTGTCATTTTAGAATCAAGGTCACAGTGTTGTAGATCAAATTGTGACAATGTGGAAAACGTTTTTATGTAAAATTATTCTGTCATTGCTGAGCAATCAATACTGAAAATGCAATAATGTTTATATTTTTTTCTGTTCCTTTAACCAGCTCCACAAGCTGAAAGGTACATAGATTTGTCAGTCAGTAGTAAGAGTATCGTTGTGGTCATTCCTTACCAGTTCAAGGAATACTTTTTCAAAATGTTTGGACCTGCTAAAGTCTGTTTTTAGCATCAATATGCAAATGAGTTTCCAATAACCATTATAATTAGCAGACATTGCCCTATGCTGGGTTGTCTTCTTATGGGTTTTGGAGTCTTTAGCTTTTCCGGGGTCTCTCTGGAAGGCCCATGAAAATCACCCTCACCTACCCAATGTGTAAGGTAAGTATATATTTATTTTTTTTTCTCCTAATGTTACATTTTCTTTCACATGGTGCCTGCTTCACAAGTGCCACTGCTCTATTGGTTAGCAAGAACAATTATGCATCCTGGGAAATTGGAAGTCCTGATGTGCATATGTGCTCCAAGTCTATGGGGTCGATTAACTAAGGCAAATGAGAAAGTACACTTAGCTTAATATATAAGGTGAATCTATGTTTGCTTTGACTATCTAGTGTTGTTGTCACAACGTGCGATGTGATGTAATGGTATCAAATGTAAATATTCATCATGATGCAATTGCATAATGACACTATGACCCAAATATATGTCCTTGTTAATACGGGAAAAGGAAACCTATAAATGGTTGTTTGTCACATGGTGGAGGAACTACCGGTATCTTGATTTCTTTCATTTTGAGCACTTGTACAGAGCACTTTTAGTTTATTTTATATAATGTTGATACCTCTGGTGATGCTGCAAGCTAGGCGGTGAAACATGTTGGGTTTGGAAAGAAATTCTGCACTTGGAAAAGGTTTTTTTTGAGGGTGTGCCTGGACCTGAGAATGGAGACTGATATAGAGCTTTATGGTTGGTGGAGGAGGAATGGTTTATTGTCAGCTTAGCGATGAAATCAGGCTGGTTATAGGAGCTGTGGTGTGTCAGGATTTGGGGAGGTCAGCTAAGCCCTTCAGTAGCCACTGACTTCATTTAGAAATTATAAAAAATACAGTGAGCACTCCAATGGTCAGCAGCTGAACACTCAAGGAAAACAAATAAAAGTGCCAGAAATATATGTATAAAGAAAATGCAGCGCTGTGTGATGTTACTATATTGCGGGCAGATATAAATAATAAATGAAACCAAAGCAAATGAATAAATGAATCAATAAATAAATAAATCACAGTCCAGTAATGGTGCTCGCTGATTCCCAGTGCAAAAGTTAGAAATGCGCACTAACCAGAAACGTATTAATAATACGCATGTGTCACAGAAATTCTTACAGGTCACAGAAATTTCCACTTCACACACTTCTGTAAGGATTTCTGTGACCTGCTGGACCTCCATTTCGCCACACGAGGGCGCTTCATCTCTACTATCTTCAGCTCCTGCCCATTACCAGACCAGAAAAGAGAGGGGAATCTCCATGATATCATATACACATGCGTATTAATAATAAGCTTCTGGTTAGTGTGCATTTCTAACTTTTGCACTGGGAATCAGCGAGCACCATTACTGGACTGTGATTTATTTATTTATTTATTCATTTGCTTTGGTTTCACTTATTATTTATATCTGCCCGCAATATAGTAACTAGAGATGACCGAATTATTCAAAAATTCGATTCGGCTGATTCGCCGAATTTGCGGGAGAAATTCGATTCGATGCGAATTTATTCGCCACGAATTTAACTTATTTAAAGGGTTTCTAGGCTTCAGAGAGCCTTTATATTAGTGCAGAACACTGTACCTTTAATTTAAATGCCCTTGGAGTCTGCTGGGGAAGAGAAATAATACTGTCAGTCAGTATGACATGCAGATGAGTGCTGTCGATCTTAGAATCACCGCACCCTTCACTCATTTGGGCAGTCACGGGGCACGACGACGACGAAGAAGAAGAAGAAGAATGAAAAGAAGAAGAAGAAGAATGAAAAGAAGAAGAAGAAGAATGAAAAGAAGAATGAGAAGAAGAATGAAAAGAAGAATGAAAAGAAGAATGAAAAGAAGAATGAAAAGAAGAATGAAAAGAAGAATGAAAAGAAGAAGAAGAAGAATGAAAAGAAGAATGAAAAGAAGAAGAAGAATAAAAAGAAGAATGAAAAGAAGAATGACAAGAAGAAGAAGAAGAATGACAAGAAGAAGAAGAAGAATGAAAAGAAGAGGAGGAAGGAAAAGAAGAAGAAGAAGAATGAAAAGAAGAAGAAGAAGAATGAAAAGAAGAATGAAAAGAAGAAGAAGAAGAAGAAGAATGAAAAGAAGAAGAATGAAAAGAAGAAGAATGAAAAGAAGAAGAATGAAAAGAAGAAGAAGAAGAATGAAAAGCAGAAGAAGAATGAAAACAAGAAGAAGAATGAAAAGAAGAAGAATGAAAAGAAGAATTAAAAGAAGAAGAAGAATGAAAAGAAGAATGAAAAGAAGAATGAAAAGAAGAAGAAGAAGAATGAAAAGAAGAATGAAAAGAAGAAGAAGAAAGAAAAGAAGAAGAAGAAGAAGAAGAATGAAAAGAAGAAGAAGAATGAAAAGAAGAATGAAAAGAAGAAGAAGAATGAAAAGAAGAAGAAGAGGAATGAAAAGAAGAAGAAGAGGAATGAAAAGAAGAATGAAAAGAAGAAGAAGAATGAAAAGAAGAAGAAGAAGAATGAAAAGAAGAAGAAGAAGAATGAAAAGAAGAAGAAGAGGAATGAAAAGAAGAAGAAGAATGAAAAGAAGAAGAATGAAAAGAAGAATGAAAAGAAGAAGAAGAAGAATGAAAAGAAGAAGAAGAAGAGGAATGAAAAGAAGAAGAAGAATGAAAAGAAGAAGAAGAATGAAAAGAAGAATGAAAAGAAGAAGAAGAAGAATGAAAAGAAGAGGAAGAAGAAGAATGAAAAGAAGAAGAAGAATGAAAAGAAGAATGAAAAGAAGAAGAAGAAGAATGAAAAGAAGAGGAAGAAGAAGAATGAAAAGAAGAAGAAGAAGAAGAATGAAAAGAAGAATGAAAAGAAGAAGAAGAAGAAGAATGAAAAGAAGAAGAAGAAGAATGAAAAGAAGAAGAAGAAGAATGAAAAGAAGAAGAAGAAGAATGAAAAGAAGAATGAAAAGAAGAAGAATGAAAAGAAGAATGAAAAGAAGAAGAATGAAAAGAAGAAGAAGAATGAAAAGAAGAATGAAAAGAAGAAGAAGAAGAATGAAAAGAAGAAGAAGAAGAATGAAAAGAAGAAAAATAATGAAAAGAAGAAGAAGAAGAAGAATGAAAAGAAGAAGAAGAATGAAAAGAAGAAGAAGAAGAATGAAAAGAAGAAGAATGAAAAGAAGAAGAAGAAGAATGAAAAGAAGGAGAAGAATGAAAAGAAGAAGAATGAAAAGAAGAATGAAAAGAAGAAGAAGAAGAAGAATGAAAAGAAGAATGAAAAGAAGAAGAAGAAGAATGAAAAGAAGAAGAAGAAGAATGAAAAGAAGAATAAAAAGAAGAAGAAGAAGAATGAAAAGAAGAAGAATGAAAAGAAGAAGAATGAAAAGAAGAATGAAAAGAAGAAGAAGAATGAAAAGAAGAAGAAGAAGAAGAATGAAAAGAAGAATGAAAAGAAGAAGAAGAATGAAAAGAAGAAGAAGAATGAAAAGAAGAAGAAGAATGAAAAGAAGAATGAAAAGAAGAAGAATGAAAAGAAGAAGAAGAAGAATGAAAAGAAGAAGAAGAAGAATGAAAAGAAGAATGAAAAGAAGAAGAAGAAGAATGAAAAGAAGAATGAAAAGAAGAATGAAAAGAAGAAGAAGAAGAAGAATGAAAAGAAGAATGAAAAGAAGAATGAAAAGAAGAATGAAAATAAGAAGAAGAATGAAAAGAAGAAGAAGAAGAAGAATGAAAAGAAGAATGAAAATAAGAATGAAAAGAAGAAGAAGAAGAATGAAAAGAAGAAGAAGAATGAAAAGAAGAAGAAGAATAAAAAGAAGAAGGAAAAGAAGAAGAAGAAGAATGAAAAGAAGAAGAAGAATGAATGAAAAGAAGAATGAAAAGAAGAAGAAGAATGAAAAGAAGAAGAATGAAAAGAAGAATGAGAAGAAGAATGAAAAGAAGAATGAAAAGAAGAATGAGAAGAATGAAAAGAAGAATGAAAAGAAGAAGAAGAAGAATGAAAAGAAGAAGAAGAATGAAAAGAAGAATGAAAAGAAGAATGAAAAGAAGAAGAAGAAGAAGAAGAATGAAAAGAAGAAGAAGAAGAATGAAAAGAAGAAGAAGAATGAAAAGAAGAAGAAGAATGAAAAGAAGAAGAAGAATGAAAAGAAGAATGAAAAGAAGAAGAAGAATGAAAAGAAGAAGAATGAAAAGAAGAAGAAGAAGAATGAAAAGAAGAAGAAGAAGAAGAATGAAAAGAAGAATGAAAAGAAGAAGAAGAAGAATGAAAAGAAGAAGAAGAATGAAAAGAAGAAGAAGAAGAATGAAAAGAAGAATGAAAAGAAGAAGAAGTAGAATGAAAAGAAGAAGAAGAATGAAAAGAAGAATGAAAAGAAGAAGAAGAAGAATGAAAAGAAGAATGAAAAGAAGAAGAAGAAGAATGAAAAGAAGAATGAAAAGAAGAAGAAGAAGAATGAAAAGAAGAAGAAGAAGAAGAATGAAAAGAAGAAGAAGAAGAATGAAAAGAAGAATGAAAAGAAGAAGAAGAAGAATGAAAAGAAGAAGAAGAAGAAGAATGAAAAGAAGAAGAAGAAGAATGAAAAGAAGAATGAAAAGAAGAAGAAGTAGAATGAAAAGAAGAAGAATGAAAAGAAGAATGAAAAGAAGAATGAAAAGAAGAAGAAGAAGAAAAAGAATGAAAAGAAGAATGAAAAGAAGAAGAAGTAGAATGAAAAGAAGAAGAAGAATGAAAAGAAGAATGAAAAGAAGAAGAAGAAGAAGAATGATGAAAAGAAGAAGAAGAAGAAGAAGAATGAAAAGAAGAAGAAGAATGAAAAGAAGAAGAAGAATGAAAAGAAGAAGAAGAAGAATGAAAAGAAGAAGAAGAATGAAAAGAAGAATGAAAAGAAGAAGAAGAAGAAGAATGAAAAGAAGAAGAAGAAGAATGAAAAGAAGAAGAATGAAAAGAAGAAGAAGAAGAATGAAAAGAAGAAGAAGAATGAAAAGAAGAATGAAAAGAAGAAGAAGAATGAAAAGAAGAAGAAGAAGAAGAATGAAAAGAAGAAGAAGAAGAATGAAAAGAAGAATGAAAAGAAGAAGAAGTAGAATGAAAAAAAGAAGAAGAATGAAAAGAAGAATGAAAAGAAGAAGAATGAAAAGAAGAAGAAGAAGAAGAATGAAAAGAAGAAGAAGAAGAAGAATGAAAAGAAGAAGAAGAATGAAAAGAAGAATGAAAAGAAGAAGAAGAAGAAGAATGAAAAGAAGAAGAAGAAGAATGAAAAGAAGAATGAAAAGAAGAAGAAGTAGAATGAAAAGAAGAAGAAGAATGAAAAGAAGAATGAAAAGAAGAAGAAGAAGAATGAAAAGAAGAAGAAGAATGAAAAGAAGAAGAAGAAGAATGAAAAGAAGAAGAAGAAGAATGAAAAGAAGAATGAAAAGAAGAATGAAAAGAAGAAGAAGAAGAATGAAAAGAAGAAGAAGAAGAATGAAAAGAAGAATGAAAAGAAGAGGAATGAAAAGAAGAAGAAGAAGAATGAAAAGAAGAAGAAGAAGAATGAAAAGAAGAAGAAGAAGAATGAAAAGAAGAATGAAAAGAAGAAGAAGAATGAAAAGAAGAAGAAGAAGAAGAAGAAGAATGAAAAGAAGAAGTATTCCAGTACAGCAAAAAGTGTATCTGCAGAGAGCTCCGCTATTTCTGACAGTTCTCTGACAGTTCCTTCACATTTACAGCGGTTGAAACATTGTATCTATTTATTTCCGAATAAAAACATCTGTATCCTAAATGGAAACACATAGATACAATGTTTCAACCGCTGTAAATGAACTGTCAGAACTGTCAGAAATAGGGGAGCTCTCTGCAGTGACACTTTTGCCGGCTGATCGGGAAAAATTTGATTCGTGCACCCGAAGTTTGCTAAAATTCAGATTCGATGCGAATCGAATTTTTCCTGAAATTCGAAACGAATTCCACTTCGCCAGGTTCGATTCGCTCATCTCTAATAGTAACATAACACAGCACTGCATTTTCTTTATACATCATTTAGAAATTAGTCCATGCCTGTTGCCAGTTAGGGGACATTTCAAACAGTGAGTATCCCCTACACCCCCCTTTCTACAAAATGAGGGCTGCCTACCACCTATTTGGGTATTTTCCTCTTCCAGCATCTAATTGTAGCCCATTTGGACAACCATATGGAGTGACCCGAGGATGGGATATCTCCATTTTTATATCTATTGCTATATTTGCCTCCACGAGGCTTGGCACATCCCTGTAAGTGGAATTGACATATGGTATTGGTAAGGAAAAAGATAAGTACCTTCCAAAAAAGGAAATAATGTATGTGAAGTACTACACCACTACTCTATAGGGCTGTGAATAAAGATTTGTGTATACTTTGAAAGATGTAGACATGCATAGAAGGATGTATGTCAGACCTGGTATGCATTAAATTGTGTAGATAGTCATGGTTCCAGAATATAGTAAAGTATTGGCTATAAGGATAATAATAAACAAGACAAACAAGGAGGGTGAATCTCCCTTACGGGGGCACAGACAACAATGAAAGCCTTCTAATACCCCTCCACTCTATACAAAACTAAGAAAATAATTTTTATTTAGATTTATTTTAACATTCTCTGCCTATTTAGTAAATCAACTGCAGGGATTCACCATGCTGATCTCAGAACTTTAAAGCTCCAACATTTTTATGATTTCCCTAACTTTATGTGGCAGAACAAGGTGGTATCAAAAAGTTTCAAGACTAGTTTTGTAACTCACCAACAGATGGCAACACAAGGTTGCATGCACAGTCACAGGGAGCACCGACCTTCATAAATAAGTGTGCCAAAAGACATCATCCTGTGTACACCGGGAGTTGTGCAACTGGTGGTATTCTGACCACGTGTGTTACCATGTCTGCTATTTCATCATGGACAGCAAGTTAGAACAAAGAGCAAATGTGAAACTGGGCAAATCAAGAGATCTCTGCAATGTTATCAAAACGGAGACCTTTGAGCTGGATCTTCATCTGCGGGAAGAGGGCATTTTTGAGGGTTGAGCTCGTTGAAGGTCTTCCTGATGTATCATTATCTTCCAGTGATGTTCTTCCACATGCCATTCAAAACATCTCGGACAACTCATTACAGCATAGCCGTAAACTTGCTGAATTATGTCAAACGTTTCTGTTGCAGATTCGTCCAGTTTTATGCAGAATTTCACATTTACTGTTCGTTCTAACTTGCTGTTAATAATGAAATAACAGACTTAGTAACACACATGGTCAGAATAGCACCAATTGCACAGCTCTCGATGTACACAGGATGATATCTTTTGGCACACTGATGAAGGTTGGTGCTCCCTGTGACTATGCGTGCAGCCTTGTGCTGCCATCTGTTGGTGTGTTACAAAACCAGTCTCTAAACATTTTGATACCACCTGACATTTGTGTAAAAAAAAAAAACATGTTGCAAACATATGTTATCAGTTAAGCTAAAGCAAACATCACAGGACATTGAACCATTAAATAAGCATACATGTTTATGGCATAAGTAGGGGTTAATATGTCAAAACACTGAACAGTACCTGAACAGTACCTTTCATGGCCGGGCCTGAGTAGACACTTTGCTTCCTCTGTTTTGGGGAAACGTTCTAGGTTTACAATATACAAACAAGGTAGTTTAGTTTATACATTTACACATTCATGCATTATAATTCTAAGTGAATAAATACTGAAGAAGGCAAAACTGCTAATGACTGAAGTCTAGCATGTTTTAATCTGGGGATGGAGTAGATTTTTAGATGGCCATCTGGAGGTTATTATAGGTAGGGATAACCAAGCCAATTGGCAGGTTCATGCAGATAGCCCTGATTGATGACCCTGTAAACTTGGTATACACAGATTTGTAAAGAATGGAGATGCAAAGAAGGCTGATGGCTTCTTCAGAATAAGGATCTCATTCCTAAAGCAACTCCAACACATCAACAAAAAGCTGCAGATAGACATAAAGGACAAGCATCTCGTGGGGACTGCACATACCTGCAACATATTTCAGTGCCTCTCCTCAAATGGTAGGCCATTCTGATCGAGAAAAGCGTTGGCACTTCCTGGTAATGACTGATTTTGTCCGTGCCACATTCATGTTCCTATTGGTCAGTGAACCAGCCCATCACAGTAATGTATTTATATGAATGCAGGCACCAAAAGCTGCTGCCAATATATATGTATCGGCACCTCTAGCTACCTGCTCTTCATGCTTGTTTTTCTTG
Organism: Staurois parvus; assembly: GCF_062004578.1. Lineage (NCBI taxonomy): Eukaryota > Metazoa > Chordata > Amphibia > Anura > Ranidae > Staurois > Staurois parvus. The sequence goes on along the minus strand of NW_028318047.1, from coordinate 3,589,693 downwards.
TTAAAGTGACAGTTACTATAAAGTAAACTTATCATAATAAACAATTCATGGGTGGCTTTGCTAACTTACTTCTGACAAAGTTAGATACTTGGCTGTTGACCTTCTTCTGAAACAAGAATGCAGTTCGGAAAACTCAGAAATATAGTTACCTGCATACTTGAGGGTCAGGGTCCAAAGTACTGAACTAAGAGGGTAAGCAAAGCAATATTATCTGACCTTCAGTAAACTACTAACCCCATCATACACAATGTAATAGAGATGAGCAAAGATGGACATGTTTGAAGTCCAGCCAATGTGACAGCCATTGTTTCCTCCATGGATACAGTAGAGAATTTGTTGTAGTCATAATAGGGCAGGAAATGTATCATTTGCAGAATCAACAGGTAAAAAAAGGGGGATAAATAAGCCTGAAAGACGAGATCGGGCACATTCAGGGTGATGTGGTTGTAAACAAATAAGGCACATAAACAACAAGTAGATGTTTCACCATTGTGTTGGAGAGGTTGTGGGGAAAAGAGAACAATGGGTCACATATGGTGGGACTGCCCGAATATACAGGACTATTGGGAATAATACAACTCATTCAGGAAATATGTGGGATTACGGTCCAGAGAGATCCATGGAAGTGTTTGCTTTATAAACCCGATCCTTTAATTAGTGCGGCTAAGGGCTTGATCCCCAAATTTTGGCAAGTCCCAGAGCCACCAAGATTAAATGATTGAATAAACAAGTGGAAAATATCTATAGAATGGAGGAGTTATATATTGAGGTGGATAAATTAGATAAATTTAGGAAAACATGGAGTAGTTGGTCAAATTTGAAAACATTTAAAAAATATATGGAATTAGTTGTAGTCTAGGTGGAATATATCAGAGGAAGTTTACCGGAGATCCCGAGAGAAAGAAAGGATGTAGGATGGAAGGGTATGATATGGATAGAGAATCAGGAGGGAGGATAAAACTGAAGTAGGGGGATGTGGACAGGGGTGTTGGGGGTGGGAAGAAGGGTGGGGTAGGGGAACATGTGTTGCAAAGGAAATTTAGGTAGTGGTGTGGACCTGTGATTTGTATTTCACTTTTATTTTTTATGTATTAAGATGTTCCTCTTTGTACTATAAAAATGTAATAAACAGATAATTAAAAAAAAGCCTGAAAAATGCAGCCACCACATCTAAAAGTAAGCTACATTATATGACATTTTTTGTTTTTGACTGTGGTTTGTAGTCAATGGTTTTCAAGAAAAAAATCATCTGTTTGTCAAAAGCAAGCAATCCAACTCTCCCATTCATCTTACATGCCACACTAGAGGCAGGAGAAAAATGGAGGGACTCTGATTGAGTACTATGAAAAAAAGAACAGTTCTTCCTTCAGACAATGTTGGTATAGACCAATTTTATAAGGGTGGTACTACACAATATGCCAGGACAAACTAATCATGAAGTGTCACAAACTAACATGGTGTGGGTGACCAGACACAGCAAGGTAAGCTTCTGAACAATGCATACATAAATCATAAGTTGGATGTAAGAATAAACTCTGTAACATCTGTTGACTTACCTCTTCATGTGTGCTGGTTGTCCTATTATCATTTATTTCTAGGCAGAAAAGAATATTTATATGAACTCTATGTTGTATAGATCACATATCCAATAACTCTATATTGGCAGTTTTTATGACATAAACACATTCAAATATAATTCCATTCATTAGTTAAACTTTCTTCAATACAAGCCTTTGATATTGTAGACATCAGAATATAATTTCACCCAGTAAATACACATATTTATCTTGTTTATTGCTATTATTTTTATTTGTTACCCAATCCTAGTACAAGCCTTAATCAGTCTATACAGCTGTGTAAAACAATTTATGTAAACTTACATATAACCATCATAAGCACTGAAAATTAAAATGCTAGATTTGTTGCCTTTATTTCAGGTGTAGTTTGTGAATATACAAGAGCAGCCATATTTGTTCATGACTTAGGCAGGCCATAGATTATGCAATTTTCTCTCCTTCCACCATTGGTAGAAGGAAAGAAAATTGCTTGATTCCACCATCAAAATGGTCAATGTTGATGTGGGTGTCCTCCCACAGCGCTATTATGTTCTGCCAATGGCGAGCGCGGGAAGCCTTCCCTGCTGGCACAACGCGATTAGTGTTGCCAACTATAGACAGTGGAACTAATCATCTGGGAAAAACCTGACAGGCTGGTTGTACACAAGTCGATGGATAGATAGATTGTTTTGTGTACAACCAGGGTGCCCATACATGAATCAAAATTCATCCGGTTCAGCAGGGAATTTGAATCCATGTATGACCAGCTTTATGCAGACTATGCATCCTGCTTTATTGAGATTCACAACAGGTTTGGTTTATTACAGTTTCTTCTCGCAGTGCAAGTCTGTGAGTTGGTCAAAAACGGTGCACTCCCTTTGAGTCTTATCTCACCTTGCAATAAACTCTGTTATACCTTTTATAATCACTACATCACAGAATTTGTTCAAACAGAACAGCGATTGCATATTATATTTTTACTACCAGCCAGGTTGTTCAAAAAATCCTTTTATGACACATGATAAAACATACTAAAACCAAACGGATGTTTTTCTAAAATAATACAGACCCTTCCCTGTTCCTTCATATTTATAAATGTGCTATTCAATTATATTGGAACCTTTATATAATATATTAAAAGTAGCTACCCTAGCAATATTGCTTTTATGTTCAGGGATGTCAATTTATTACTCTGAGGCTGAAGTGTCGAAAAAAAGCTTCACCACAATCACCTTTTAGGAGATTGTTTGTGCTGCAGAGCCCACTCATTAGTCAGCAGGACTTGACCCTATGGGCCCTATGCAGTTCAGTTTTGGGCACCAATTCATAAAAAGAACATTGGGGAACTGGAGAAAGTGTAGAGAAGGGCAACTAAGCTGATACAAGGTTTGCAGGAGCTCAGCTATGAGGAAAGATTAGAGGAACTGAATTTATTCTCTCTTGAGAAGAGGAGATTAAGGGGGGATATGATCAACATGTATAAATACATCAGTCGTTCATATAGTGAACCTAGTGTACAGTTATTCAACCTGAGGTCATCACAGAGGACAAGGGGGCACTCTTTACGTCTCTGGAGGAAAAGAGATTTAATCTCTAAATATGGAATGGTATCTTCACAGTGAGAGCTGTGAAAATGTGGAATAGCCTCCCACAAGAGTAGGTTCTGGCCAGCTCAGTGGATTGCTTTAAAAAAGGCCTGGATTCTTTCTTAGATACACAGAATATAACTGGATATTAACATTTATAGGTAAAGTTGATCCAGGGAATATCCGATTGCCTCTCGGGGGATCAGGAAGGAATTTTTTCCCCTGCAGGAGCAAATTTAATCATGCTTTGCTGTTTTTTTTTTGCCTTCCTCTGGATCAACTGTGGGTGTAGGATTATAACATTTTTTTATGGTTGAACTGGATGGATTGTCTTTTTTTCAGCCAGACTAACTATGTAACTATGTCTGAACAGCTACACCACATGTATTTCCTCCAAACCCCTCCACATTCTACTGATACTGGATACGTTGCTTTCCATACTTGCAGTATAGCAGAGCAAAGTCAAGCCACAATAGCTGTATAGTAAATGCTGGCTCAAGCAGTCAAGCCTCAGTAGCTGTACAATAAGCACTGAATCAAGTAGTCCAGCTACTGCAATACTACTTCAGATGTTCATGATTTACAGCATAACAGTAGCAGCTTGATTGCTTTTCTAGGATGAAAAGCCCTTGTTACTTGATATCTAAGTTCAGTATTTACTGCAAAGCTTCTGCAGCTTGACTGCTTGATCCAGCATTTACTATACAGCTATTGCAACTTGACTTCTAGCTATAATGCTAACATGAATCCAAGCTTAACAAGCATAAATAGAAGGAGGAGTGTTTTGGATGCAGGATGGGAGTGGAAAAGAATAGAACTGGAAGCGAGTTGTGTCTCAGCAGCACAAGTAGTCCCTCAACTGAGAACCATGTTAAAGTTTTATCGGCACCCAAGTCGCATATTGAAACCGGATGCTTTATTATAAAGGAGAAAGCCTTAAGTGTATAAATGGAAATTTATGCTGAAATAATAAAATTACACCTCTAGACTTGCAAGCAAACTTGGGAGGGTAGCTACCTGTTTGTAATTAATGAAGAGTCCACAATAACTGAATAGTTTATAAGCATGAAGGGAAAGGGGAAGGTCTGCAAGGCTTTGGAAATTGTAGGTGTGTTTTTAGCATGTTTTTAAATGTGTAATAAAAGTATATTTTTTATTTTTTTTTTAAATCGGGGTAGTAGTGAATACATAACATGTTTTGTTTGAATGCCGTGATGTAGAGATTGGTAAAGTTGAATATTCTATGGTAATTAGATGGTAACAATACAACTCCGCACTCACATCAAATATTATCTCAGTTTTCCTGGAAGCAGTGAAGGACACAAAATTGTATGCAAAGTTAATGAATAATATCACACAGCATTGGTTAAGCAGGTTGGCAAGGTCATTTTAGTGAATAAAGTACAATGGCCCCTAGGGGCTAATCTACATTTCTGTACAAGTATATGTTAAGTGGAACTGTTGCTTTAGCCTTGGATGGACAAAGTACAGGTCCACTTTACATGAAATCCTGCAGAAATAACTCTAAATATGTGCTTACAAAAATACACTCTAGTTAAAACCAAATACACTTATTCTTTCTGCCCTTTCCCCTGACCCAAAACAGAGAAACCATATCCGTCAGATCAAGAAAAGTATGCTTCTGTGGAGGGGTAGATGGGTTAAGTGAAGGGGGCAAGATAAAATAAATAAAAACCTGTGACTTACTCCTCCATATAGTCCTACATCTCATCCTAAACCTGAGGTGAATGTTGATCTATCAACTTTGTCCGGACAATATAAATAATATCCTGGTGATAACAGCACTAGAAATTATATCATGACAAATATAGCCCAACTAATTCTATATCCTATTATATCATGAAAAAAATGTTTGTTTCTGTGCTGAAATGTCAGCTCCCAAACCAATAGATCTGTAACACAATTTCAGATTTCCCTAAGCAACCACTTAAATTGTGAACACTTTAAATTGACCTGTTATTAAAATTCAGGCCTGACAAGAATTAGTAGGACACAATGTTTCAGTATTTTCTATACAGTACTGCACACTATGTAAACTAGAGTAATGTTATTGATGTAACATCAGTGTGGACCATGTCAGTGCTATGAATGCATAGTAATACTTTGCATACTATACACTGATCCTGAATACCAAGTATTGCAAGGTTTCCCCACTAACCACTGCATTATGTGGTCAACATACTCCCATGCATGGCAGGGGACAGACATTATAACAAGAGCATCACATGTCTTCTACAGTTGTATTGTTGAAATAATGTGATTTGCTAGTAAGTTTAGAAAGCAAGAACTTATTAAATATCCAAAGATAAATGTTACAGTTTACATGCAAAATATAATACACACAATACTACATATTGTAACAAGACTGGTACGAGATTCCAATACACTGTAGTTATGTTACACATGCATTGTTGTTTGTTTGCCTTTAATAATTTTGTCCTATCTCACTCAGTAGCCAGGGCATTCTCTATATAGTTAGTTCCACCCTTCTTCTTCATGCTTCAGCCTCTATTCATCACATGTACTGTATTCGGCTGAAGCTAGACACACTATGATTTTTTTTACCTATCTGATGTTCATCTGTTATGATCTGCACAAATTTTGGATTAGAGCTTTCTGCAATCTGCAAGAAGTCATTTGGATTGAGTCACTGTCTGCCAAGCTACTAAGAAGCTGTATTCTGCAAAGTGTGCTTCAAGTGTAAGGAAACACTGCCACCTACAATAATCCACTCTACTTTACTCTGCCTCTCTCCACTGTGGCTCTCCTCTGGCTTGTTTTAATCGCACTAGTTATGGAGCTGTTGCTACCTTCCAATAATGAGCACTCAACACTCCAAACATGACCACAGCCACCTCCCCAGAAGGGATCTAGCACATGTGCCTTTATAAAAAGGACATATACAGTTTCAAGCACCAGTACTTACTGTCAGCATGGGGATTGTATGTTCTCTTTGCTCTGGGTTCCTCTAAAATTCCAAAACATATTGATAGGGTGTTAAAGTTCACCTTTTTGAACATGTTATATGTTCCACCTATATTTAGGGTAGAACATGTTATATTTTCCAGATCCTGCTGCCGGATCCCCTATAAAGCCCTCGATGTGACTGTGGGGCTCTGCCCACTTGACTGCATCATTCATTCGCAGTTTCCTGTGAATTAATGAACTACAACTACCATCATCCACTGTGGCTGACATGTAGTTCTGAATGAACTGCGAGGGTGCTCATGAGCGTTCTTTAGTTCATGGACAAGCCCTGCATCTTTCAACAGGCAGCCTCTATGAAGGTATGGGCAGAAAACTGCAGGGCTTGTTTGCAGAAACCTGACCATTGCACCCCTGATTCACTGATTGTGGGTGCAGTGCTACCCAGGCTCTTGCAGGAAAAAATAATAAACACACATTTTTTTTCCCTGCAAAAATATGTGCATTTATATTTTTTCTTGAAAGGTGAACTTATCCTTTAAATCAAGCTACAGCTTTAGGACTCATGAAGCTGAATGTGACTTAAAAAGACTGTGATCTTAGTTGCTGTAGACTGTTAATGTACTCTCTAAAGCTTTTCAATATTACTAGAAAAAACAAGCAATTAATGAATAACACGTATACTTCACAGAGGAGGGCAGAGAGTTTCATGGAGCTTGCATCTGCACGGTAGATTGCTGAGTAGCTGGCTCACAAAGCCCTTTTGCTATTAAACCATGATCCCACTTCATAAAACAAACAAAAAATTGCTTTCTGGGACCCTATACATTAAGCAACAAATCAATGCATCGTTAACTTAATCATTTAACTCTAAGTACAATCAGCTTTTCTCAAAATGTGGCCTTTCTATGCAAGTCCAAAACCAATAGCAAGCAGTAGAACTCATACTACATGTGATTTAATTACAGTAAATGGAAAATAGTTCAGAAATGTGCAATAACAAATTTCTGTTAGTATGAGGTAAAAGATGCTATGAAGGTGGGGGGAGGGTATACTTCTAGTGTTTTTTGCCTGTAGTCCTGACCATACACTAGTCAGTATGGAGGCTTTTAAAGTATAACTCTTTTATAGCATAACTAAAGGCACAACGTTTTTCCTAGCTATGTGTGAAGTGGAGAGGGATTAGAACACCTGCCAGGTTTTTATTGCTGTCTCTGCTCTCCTGTCTATTTGTCCTACTGTTATCACCAAAAGAGAAAGCGAAAAAAAATCCCAATTTTGGGTTGTCACCAAAACATGAACAGAGATGGAATCTTCCAATGGGGACACTTCTTCTGCTGAAAACAATGGATTCCTACACTTTGGAGGGATTTCCTCTCACTTCCTGTTTTGGCTGTTGGACAGGAAGTGAAGGGAAATCTCCCCAACAGGACACAGAGGGCAAACAAAACCTAACCGGGGTCATAACCCTTTCCCCTGTTCTATCCAAAATGAGAAAAGTTTTGCCTTTAGTTCTACTGTGTGTATAAACATTTCCCAGTTTCTAGTGACTAAATGATAATAAATAGGGTGAAAATCAATCAAAACCACAATAGTGCCTTCATCAAAAAAACATTTTTGATGACGTTCCACCTCAACATTTATAATTCTACTAGAGAAAAAGGAGCTGCTTCTGGTCGTAAGCTGAATAAAATCAAGAAAATTGCCCTACATTTCCAACATGAGTCTGGTTCCACTAGAACAATGTGCTAGAAATAGAGACTGCTGTCACAAGCTTGCAATGGATCTTTTGACCCAGAAACACGTACTAATGACTTATTAGTGCTTCTGTCTGATGTATTAACCTTGTTACAGAACAGAGATGAACGCAATGATCTTGAAAAATGTCCTTTGCTTTTATTAGGATATCATTACAGCTGTCCCAAGCACAGGTAATTTTGGCTGCTGAGGTTCATTTATGTGTCTTGGTGCTGGCAATCTGCCTAATACTCGACTAAATATAATATTCCCTTAGGGACAGCTCTACAATGTCACAGAATAAGCATCCCTGAATAGCAGGCTGACCTGTCCTAAAAACACACTAAGATACCTAAAGTATTTTAAACAATAATAAAGGTTTATTCAGTGCTGTTATGTGCCAGCATCCCTATATATGCAAAAACGAGAGAGATTGACTATGGTGGGCACACAAGAGAGTGAATAACTCTCCCTGAAAATGTAAGAGAATCATTTACATAATGAATAAAATTGTAAAAATGTATTAAACAACCATAAAACTTTTTTATTCATAAAAGCAACAGAATGGCTGACATATGGTACTACATCCCTCTTTAAAATAGTCATATAATCAAACCTCTCATGGCACTGAAGTAAGGTCAAACGTTGCAGTGAAGTATATGTGCCCATGTGGGGATAGAGTGGTAGATCATCTGCAATATGCAGGTTTTCCATATTATATCAATATACCAAAAGTCAAGGGTATAAATCAAACAATCATTTTCAGAAGATCCCAAACATGAAACTCAACACATGCATAGAGGGTATACAGTTTAGGTAGACATGTTGTAAATGTACACAAATATAATGTCCCCAAACATGAAACTCAACACATACATAGAGGGTATACAGTTGTAGGTGGACATGTTGTAAATGTACACAAATATAATGTCCCCAAACATGAAACTCAACACATACATAGAGGGTATACAGTTGTAGGCGGACATGTTGTAAATGTACATAAATATAATGTCCCCAAACATGAAACTCAACACATACATAGAGGGTATATAGTTGTAGGTGGACATGTTGTAAATGTACATAAATATAATGTCCCCAAATGTTAAATATGTTGCCCTGGATAGGGTTCCCAAGATATGCACAGTGGTGATTGGAACAAAATTATACTATAACTGGAGCTCAGATGGATATATGAGCTCACTGCCACAACCTCCCAAGGTCTGAATGAAGCTACTATCTTGTCTTAAACCAATCCCTCTGCAGTGCAAATTATTGAAGTATAGAAGCTGCAGGACATGCAGCTGCACCCTAGACCAAGGCTGGATTAAGTCCCTGTAGTGCAGGGATCTCCAGACTTTCTAAACAAAGGGACAGTTTATGACCTTCAGAATTTAGCAAGACTGGATTATGGCCATTGGGAGAATAAAATGCCTCAGGCTTGGAGGTCAGTAAAAGTAAACAAATTACATAACACCTGTGGTCAGTAGGAGGAGGAATAGTGCCCCATCATTGATGCCAGTGGAAGGAATAATGCTGTGTCTTCAGTTTCAGTCAGATGGATAGTGCACCATTCTTGGTATCAGTGGGATGAATAGTGCCCCATCATTAGTGTCAGTGGAAAGAATAGTTCCCCATTGTTGGTGTCAGTGGAAAGAATAGTGCCCCATTGTTGGTGTCAGTGGAAGGAAGAAGGAATAATGTCAGTTGGAGGAACAATGCCTTGCATCAATGAAAAGAATAGTGCCCCAAGGACCAGAAAAAGGCAAGTAAAGGGCCGCAGTTTGGAGACACTGCTGTAGTGATTACTGATGTCTATTAACCACTTGCCTACTGGGTACTTTTTACCCCCTTCCTGCCCAGGTCATGCTGAGGGAGGGGGGGCAGGGTTCAACGTTATTTCTCAGCAAAATAAAGCATGAAGATATAAATGGATGGATCGATGGATAAATTAACTTTGAATATTAAAAAATAATTAGACAGCATTTTTGGTTTGTGGTGCTCAGATGCTTTAAGTAAGAGCAGATGATTCATGTAGTATTTACTTCCTGGAATCCATTTGCCCTTAGCTCAGGCATGCAGAAGGCATGCAGAAGGGTTTGCTTAGCTAAGAAAACTCTTCTTCCTCCTAAAGACTCCTGGTATGTATGACATATTTTGCCTAGGCATGGAAACCATGAAGCAACTGAAGAAATGCAAAAATAATTAAAACAATTAAATAAGACATACCTTCCTATCTACTAATGCTAGGAGCATAAGGATTAAAAATAGTCAATGTTGATTGAGAAATTTTCTAACAAGAGCAGTTATGTCATGGAATGTGCACTTTTGAGTCCATATGTTAAGCTAAGGCATAGCACATTAGCTCACAATGTAAGCATTCCTTATTCCAGCTCAGATTAATGTGCTTTATTAAATCGGGCCTAACATGCAAAATGCTGGCATTGCAAAAGTACAATACCACTACATATAGACTTTAAAAACAAATACTGTACTTTAGTCTATTAATCAAAAGTTCAGAGTATCACATTAAAACCTTGATATAAGCCTCATGTAGTGCTACCCTCATAGGGGTCGCCAGTTGTTTTCCTGTTCTTGCAAGCTACTCAACCCTTCCAACACTCTTGGTTCAGACATGCTTAAACACAAAATTATAAATCCCCAAATTAGTGATAAAGAATATTAGCGCAAGTATAAGAAAAGCAAAAGACTCAATTCTTTAGCAGCCACTGTTATATTGTAAGCTGGCAGGTACGGGCTCCAATTAACTGTTGAAAAATTCATACAATTCTCTGAACAGGTTCAATTCAATTAAAGGTAACTGCCAAAGTGCAACACTGGTTGGAGAACTTAGAACTTATCAGCCCCCTCTGGACCACTGAAGCACTGAGTAAGATATTACTGAAATACCCTTTTGTTTAGCAATGGCACACAAAGGTAGAATACTTCATTCACTTCCAATCATGTGCAAGCAAAAATGCTGTTTTTTTTTTCCTTGCATGTGATCGGGTATTCTTGTAAAGAGAAGCTGTGGAGCAATCTGCAAATTCTATTTGCCTTAAAGTAGAACTATAGGCATAACTTTTTTTTTTCATTTTGGATAGAGTAAGGACGGGTTATAACCCCTGTCAGTTTTTGTTTTTGCCATCTGTGTTCCCATTGGAAGATGTCCCCTCTATTACTTTTTTTGTGACAACCCAAATTTTTTCTTTTATTTTCACTTAAAATTATAATGATAAACAGTACAAATAGAGATGGTGAATCTAATGGGGGCACAGACAACAATAAAAACCTGACAGGTGTTCTAATCTACCTCCACTCTATCTAAAACTAAAAAAAAGGTTTTTCTTTAGTAAATCAAGCGCAAAGATTCCATATTTTGATTTCTGTGTATTACTGTTGAGAGAACTGATCCAAAAATGCAGAGACTACTCAAAATTATATTTTTACATTCTTTACATACCGTATGCCTGGACCATTACGTAATTACTTCCTACAGTTAATCATTTCCATCTGTGAATTGAGTTTAACGCCTTTTCATGCTGTATTTACCCAGCATTTTGCGGTAAATACCACGAAACAGCATTTGTGAATTGACAGTTTCAGGATTGCATGTGATATTTAAGGAAATATTTAGGGACCCCTAAAAATCTCATGCAATATGCTTTTGTGAATGGAGCCCACTGTTATTTATACCTTGTGCAGAAACACAGGATACACTAGTAATGTGGAAGTCAGATGAAGAAACCAATGAGAGCTGTGGGGGATCCAGTAGATTACTGGATTACTGTAGAAACGTTTGGAAGTGTGCCTGGGGACAGTTTTCCCAGAGACTATGGGAGATAATCTCTTATGAATGGCACAGCATTCAGCATTGGGGTGTGGCAGGAGAGGTAACTTTAGTAACTTTAGTTCTATGAAAGGGCCAGTTTAAAGGCAAGAATGTTTGGATTAAGAAACATTGCTTATAAGGTAACACTGCATCTCAAATTCAAAATCAATACTAAAATCACAAGGTAATACCCTGTTGCTGAAATCTTATCTCAACAGATGCCAAGAATACTTGCATTGAGCGCTCCCACTTCTGCCCGATGTAAAAATCTATATTTAATGCATAAAAATGGAACAAGCTTATAACACACTGTAATACACTATACAGGCATACCTCGGTTTACGAACTTAATACGTTCTGCGGGACGTTTCGTATTGCGAAAAATTTGTAAACCAAAACGTGGTTTCCCATAGGAATGCATTGAAAACCAATTAATCCGTTCCGGAGGTCAAAAATCATAAAAAAGTAAAAACAAGTCTTATCTGTTCAAAACGCTTTATAAAGTGCACTTTAAAGGCACGGGGCCGGTGCTATAAATGCTTCATATTGCGAAACAAATTCATAAACCAAGGCATTATTTTCAATGGATTTTCAATCGTAAACCGAAAATTACGTTAACCGAGGCCTGTTCCTGTTGAAGACGTGGCACCGGGACTGCCATATTGTGGAGAGGGCTGTTGGACTCTAAAGAACAGGCAGAAAGGCATAATAACCAGCTGTGAGAAGCGCAAACATGGTGGAGTATTAAATTTCAGATGCCCAGTTAAAGACACAGATCCATCCCAGTATTCAAGAGAGGGATCTCCTGCATATCCAGGAAGAAGCACCCACTCAACCCTTAAGGGGATCTCTGGCTGTCTTAGATCACCACTAAAGCCCTGGAATTCTTTGACGTACCTACCCACCCTTCAGGGGGTAGTCACCCCATCACCTGGCCCATCCTGGATTTATATTCACATGCACATTTAAATTGCGTGTCTGGTGTGTGCGCAATTTTATCACAACTAGTTGCACAATCACCGGATTACCAATGAAGCAGGCACCTTCGGAGCACTATAGTCACCTCTTGAACTTTATATCATTTATATATTGTCCATTCATGAATTTTATTTAGTGCCTTTTGATGAGTTTTTTATGAGTACGATTTTATCATTATTTAGCGCTGCACCACTACTGATCTGTTTTATTGAGGTTTTATCTTGGTTACCTTTGTGCATAGCTGCTTCCCCCTTTTTTAGCATGCTCACATAGTCTTATCTTTATATGTTAACCGAGGCGTACGTAAACCGAGGTACGCCTGTAATCTCTTTTGAAAATAAAGTCAAAATCATTGTATTCATACAAAAACAGCTAAAAAAAAACATGAATAAATATGTAACAAGTCTACTATGAAAACGGTTGTTTTAACCTGTCCTGAATTCAGTGTAAACATATTTACTGCAGACGAATGTGAGAAAATGATAAGAAACAGCGATGACCAAACATATAGAAGGAATAGATCTCAGCCTGTATCATTCAGGATAAAAAGTAATTTTTCGTAATAAAAAATTTCTTCTTTCATTTTTTTTTTGTTTGTTTTGGATATTGTAGGGAATAGTAAACCCATGTCATTCTTTCAGGGTTCCATTCAGGAGATTTACCATCACTTTTTGTAGAGGTGACATTTTTTTTTAATCAAAAAATACAAACAAGTTTTTTGTGCACAAAACAAACATACAGAAATTATTGAAAGCAAGGACATAACAATTGCCAGAAAAAAGAAATGTCACATAATGTGATAGTACACCATCCAATAGTTTGTCATTGGAGAATAGAGAGATCATAAAACTATTTAAAATAACCTAACAAGTCAAGTTATATAAAAAAAAGCAAAGATTAGATGTACATCGGCCAGTACCCAGCTGGAGGGTCATGCATGTGGTGAAGAATAAAAAAAACCAACAACACTGAAATTATATGCACCCAGATACAAACATCAAGCCCTCTGGAATAATACAGCTCCTAAACCTGTAGGACCCTATGGAGAACCAGCTGACAAGGAGCAAATCCTGTTGAATTTAGCCAGTTTTGCCAAATAGACATTTTTGGGGAGTGTTTCGAAGTTGATATGTCAGGTTTTCACATATCAGGGTAGAGTTTACCTGGTCTATCCAATGTTGTTTAGCAGGGGTATGTTGTGACAACCAGAAGAAAGCTAATTGCTTACGAGCCAACAATCGAAGCCTTACCACTGTAATATAGGTCTGGATAATGGACAATTCATCATCTATAGAGCCATAAAAGTCAATTATTGGGTCCTGTGAGATAGTAACTATGAACACTGAGTTTATAGTATTGGTGATGGCATTCCAATATCTAAACACTTTTGGGTATCTCCAAAACATATGGATTAGGAGGGTTTAATTCTTACTAATTTAATCCAAAACTAAGAAAAAGTTTTAGCTTTAGATATACATTATAATGACCACAATATAAGACAAAAACTCAAACCAGAAGGGAGCCTATTATAGAGAGGTGAAAGAAAAATGTCATCCCCATTATGAGAGAACCAGCTATGTTTTGTGGTTTTTATTTGTACTGCATTCCCATCATAGCAAAATCCATAAACCTAGGGAATCTCAGTTATGAAAAGAGAATTTAACCTGTTTTCACCTCCTCTAAGTTCTGATACGCATAGATCTAAAACAAATCATTTACATTTAATTTAAGAATAAAGACAATAAAGTACTTTTGGTGTTAAAAAGGATAATTTTTAATGCCCCCCTAAAATTGCAGGTATTTTTATATATCTGGCATCATGCCAGGAAGGTCCTTGTTCGGGCACTTCTGCTTATAGGGTGACAACCATCCCTTAATTGTGCTCCTTTGTTGTCACCGTGTCAAAAGTGCTCCTGCATTTTTGATACAAATATTTATTTGTACATATGTATTTCCCCTTCCCAGTTGTGTACCCCTTTCCCCCTTTTTTGTATGGGATGCCCTGCTCCTGGGCTCAGGATCCATTTTTGTATTTTTTTCATCCCCCAGCCAGTGAGGGCATGGCTGTTTTTTAGTGGAGGTGAATGTAGCATCCTTCTGGTCAGTTAGGGGGAGCTAGACTCCAATTGTCAGTTAAGCCTGAGTAGTAGCCTGGGTGTAATAGCTAGCAAGGGGTCAAATTTTACTCAGAGCTGATCACAACTCCATAAGGTCTCCTAATGAGCTGAGAAATTTATGACACTCGGGTTATCCCTTCTATGCACCTGCAAAAGACGAAGTGGCATATAATAAGTTCTATGGAATATGCACAATGGGATTAACACTGATATAGTAGTAGTAAGTTATGGGGGAGCTCATTCCAGTTGTCATTAGAGAGGTCTGGTGTCAGGAAAATACTTGCCATAGTGCGGCTATAGCCTCTGGACTTACACGGCGGCACAAGTGCAGATGTGTGAGGGCCCTTTCTGTTGTGCATAGTTATGCACATGTGTGCACCCGCAACTGCCCGTTAATAACGTTGGCTCCAATGAGACTATTTAAACCCAGCAGCACTATTAGCCTGTGCTGTCTGATCTGAAGCTCCCCCTCCCGTATTCCTGTGCCTGTTCCTGTGAGTGATACCTGTGATTGAACTCAGCTTGCTTCTTGGACTCCGCCTCTATCTTCTGTATCTGCTCCCACCATTACAGACCATGGCCTGTGACTACTATTCTGCCTGCCATTTATGCCTGATCCGCTTATCTGTTACCGACCCAGCCTGTCTGACCCTGCATACAGCATGCTAGTCTGCTCTGCAACCAACCTATCCTGCTGTGATGTCTGCCTGCTACCAGCCTGCTCCACTGTCAGCCTGCCCAGTTGTGATGTCTGCCCGCTGACAGCCTGCTCTGCCACCAGCCTGCTCCGCTGCCAGCCTGCCCAGTTGTGATGTCTGCCCGCTGACAGCCTGCTCTGCCACCAGCCTGTCCAGCCGTGATGTCTGCCTGCTACCAGCCTGCTCCACTGCCAGCCTGCCCAGTTGTGTTATCTGCCCACTGACAGCCTGCTCTGCCACCAGCCTGTCCAGCCGTGATGTCTGCCTGCTACCAGCCTGCTCTGCTGCCAGCCTGCCCAGTTGTGTTATCTGCCCACTGACAGCCTGCTCTGCCACTAGCCTGCTCCGCTGCCAGCCTGCCCAGTTGTGCTGTCTGCCCGCTGACAGCCTGCTCTGCCACCAGCCTGTCCAGCCATTATGTCTGCCTGCTACCAGCCTGCTCCACTGCCAGCCTGCCCAGCTGTGATGTCTGCCTGCTACCAGCCTGCTCCACTGCCAGCCTGCCCAGTTGTGATGTCTGCCCGCTGACAGCCTGCTCTGCCACCAGCCTGTCCAGCCGTGATGTCTGCCTGCTACCAGCCTGCTCCACTGCCAGCCTGCCCAGTTGTGATGTCTACCCGCTGACAGCCTGCTCTGCCACCAGCCTGTCCAACCGTGATGTCTGCCTGCTACCAGCCTGCTCCACTGCCAGCCTGCTCAGCTGTCCCATCTGCCAGCAATTCCTGCACAGACTACAGGACTGACCAGGCACTCATACCCCGCCATGCTTTTGTGGTTGCTGTTTCACTTTCAGTGGTGCCAGGGAGCTGTACGAGAGGCCTTCCTCTGCCATCAGGCTCACAAGCAAGGTACGTGACCTCTGGGATATTCTGTGCCCATCGAGCCTGTAGCATATGTAAACAAGTAGGATTACCTCATATTAAAGTACCATAGTAGGAGGAGGTGAGCTTAGTGTCTCCAGAGGGCAATAACTTCCTTCCCAGTACTGAATTACTAAAGTGGACCTCCATACTTCCAAACTGAGCTGTAGTTGCATGCCGGAGTTGAAGGTATTTAAAGTTTTATATATATATATATTATATTATACAGTATTTATATAGCGCTAAAAGGTTTGCTCAGCGCTGTACATTATAGTGGGGGAGAGAACATGAGACAATACAGTAACAAAACAAAACACGAGGGGGTCGAGGGCCCTGCTCTTTCGAGCTTACAATCTAGGAGGCCAAGAAGTCAAGATGGCGACTGGAGCGGAGGCATGGTGAAGGAGCTCCGTTGTCCTGCTTGACTGTTAACCTGTTCAATGCAGCTTGAAAACTTTCTGGCCACCCTGCCTTGCTGCTTTTGCTACCCATACCTGATATGACCAGAGGGCAGCAATCATCAGTGTCCTGGAACACTTCTGCACTATATTTTGTGTCTGGTGGCATTTTTGCCTAAACCCTGTTGCCTACCTAGCTGGATTCTTCTATATCCGTCTTATGTTGTTGGTGGTGAGATTGATGTTGACAGACTGTTCCAGTTACACTGAGTGCAACTTTTCTTGATGATTCCTCTTACCAAGTATTGTGCCCTCCCCCCCTATTATCTGGGTGATTACACATCTGCAGGGATTTGTAACCATTTTTTCCTTACATGCAGTATTTCTTAATGGACTATTGTTAGACTTTTACACTGTATCTCTCTGTACCTTTTGGTTTACTGCCCCCTCTGGCCAATGGCCTTGTTTGGTTTGGGGTTTCAGACACACCCAAGTTTGGGGGGATGATGCAGGGAGGGAGTGGGTCGGGTGTTGTTAGTGGTTTGTTTTACTGTTCTTTTTGAAGCACATGATTATTATTATTATACAGGATTTATATAGCGCCAACAATTTGCGTAGCGCTTTACAATATAAGGGAGACAGTACAATTACAATGCATTTCAGTACAGAAGGAATATGAGGGCCTGCTCGTGGAGGTTGCAATCTAAATGTTGTCCTGGCTGGAATGTGTGGGGACCAAATTCCAAATTTAAATCATGTGTTCTTTCCTAAAACGCTACCACCAATATTATGGAGGATGATGGTACTCTCCTATCAGACCCTTCTCGAACTAATGAACAAATTGCAACGTATTATTCTCACCTTTACGCCTCTAAACTGACATACTCTACTAAGACATTAGGCACCTATTTAGATAACATTGATTTCCTGGTACTGTCTGTAATGGCTAGACAGTGACTGAAGGCCCCCGTCACTTTAAAAGAAGTTCAAGTAGTGATGACTTCTCTTCAGGCTGGTAAGACTCCGGGACCCAACGACTTTCCCATGGAGTTCTATAAAACTAATATTGATCTTATATCCCCTTATTATTTCCAGCTCCTCCAAGCAGCCCTGGACATTGGCTGCCTTCCATCATCGATGTCAGAAGCCATAATTGTTGCTGTGTCCAAGCCTGGGAAGGACCCTGAACTCTGCACCGCCTATAGGCCAATATTGCTCCTTAATGTGGATGCAAAAATTCTGACAAATTTTGGCCAAATTTAAACTCTGTTATCCTATCTTTAATACATGGTGACCAGGCTGGTTCCATGCCGGGTAAGGGCACAGACCCTTACATTGCTTTTCTCTGGGATGAAGATTCTTTTGGATGCGGAGGCCTTTGAGTCCGTGGAGTGGGAATATTGGCAGATGCTTTGAAGGTTCGGCTTTGGTCCCCATTTTGTCTCTTGGATACGACTACTGTATACGGTACCTATTGATCAAGTGCAGACCAATGGTGCCCTATCTTCCCCATCCCCCTTTGTCGGGGGACCAGACAGGGGTGTCCCCTGTCTCCAAGGTTGTTCACCTTGGTGATTAAGTCAATGGCCCTTCTTCTTTGCTGCTTGGATGCAGCCAGTGGGATATTAGTGGGACCTTTGACTGAGCGCATATCACTGTACGCTGATGATACCCTACTGTATCTGTGAGGTGCTTTGGACTCCCTCAATGCAGCCCTGGAGATTATTGATTTATACGGCAGCCTCTTTGGAGTGAGAATTAATTGGGATAAATCGGTCCCACTTCCATTGACCAGCTCAACTGCTCCACCTCCTAACCCGTTCCCTCTAAATTGAAATTTACTGACGGAAATGCGGCCATCTTTGAAACTCATAACTGTACTGTGCTTGAAGTCTTCTGTAGGTATCCGTGGGTTTTACACCTTCATTCACAAGAAACTTCATCACCACACAATGTTCCATGCACGCACTAACACAGTTGTCTGCCATCTTGATTAACGGTCCCTGGACTGGCCAGTGACATGTGCGCCACCTATCAGTAATAGGACACACTTGCCACCTACTACTGCGTGTAGGTACCACCATGCTAGCATCCCTTTTTATACCTGTAAAATTAAAAGTCCTGGTTTGACTTGAATATATATATCCATGGACTGGATGTGAGAACATCGAGGAGCAATCCACTGCCAGATCGTGGGGAAGCACTACCTGCCAGGAATCAGAGGATCGGGTGAGTGTTTATTCTCTCCCCTAGACAAAATGAGTTATTAATTCTTGCAGTGGGGGTATTTTTTGCCCAGAGTTGAGATTTAAAGATGAAAAATGAAAGATGACTTTTGCAGTACCCCCCTCCCCCTCTAACGTGCAATGTTAAATGCTTGTTTTGTCTAGGGGGAACAGCAAAGGCAATTATACTTACCTTATTCCTCTCTGGGGCAATCTGGGTTGTTGGTGGGCCCTCAGCATCCTCATGTACAATGCAGGACTGCTAGTCCTGCACAGTATGTGATACCACAGAGTGACCGCTACAGCAGCTAAGAGAAACAACTTCAGGGGACCAGTTTTATAGCTGGGGTGACGTCTGCAGGTGAGAGTAATAAGGTAGGTATAGTTACTCCCTAGACAAAATAAACATTTTGCCCTTGCAGTGCAGGGGAGTCCCACTGCAAGGGTAGTTTTTAAATGTGTTGCCCCCCCCAAGTTCGGCTTTAAAACTGCTTATGCCTCAAAAATAGTTTAAGAGTGTAATTATCCTTTAATGCTCCAGCATCTTTTTGATGAGCTGACCTTTCAAATATATCTACCCATCACTGTTATATCATGTAGAGTGGAGGATTATTTTAGTCCAACAAACCTCCTGGCACTATACTATTTATAAGCTGGACTGAAACATTTAAAGGAAGAAGACACAAAAATATAAACGTTTTTTCCCATACTGTGTGTTCCATAGTTTTTTTTGCATCTGTTTCTAAGAAGTCGACTTCCTTAGAGTTACAGTAAGATATCAGATTCAACTGTCAGCCATTAAATATTAAGAGGAAGCTGAACAGCAAAGATAAAAGCCCAGAGCTTGGCCCAGCGCCAACTCACACAATACAGCCTTCTACATGGGCCTTCGGGGATTGCGCTAACATTAGCTGTAAGGTTTAAGGTTATTTTATTCACATACTATAAAATATTCTGAAACATTATGTGGCTTTTTATGTAAATGGATTTTTCTGCCTAAATTTATTCTTTAAACTTTGTTTTATTCTACAATTATACAGTATGTGTCAAGTGGGTCTAAACGATGAACAAATTAAAATATTCCGGATGTCATCATGCATGTATCTTGAGTTTTAACTGGAAATCATTTGGCAATAAACAAGCTTTTTCCATGCTCATAAATACATTTTATTGATGAAATGCATTGTCGACATTCGAGGCTGACATTTCTAACATTAATTATGAATGGCTGACCATTTTTGATCATGTATAAGGATACATCTATAATTGTTGGTGGAGGGGAGGGATCACTGTTGGATAAAACTGCATTGCACTGAGTGCTGATTTGTGATGATCCAGAAGCAGCAGTAAGAGTGAAATGAGAACTCTGGAGGGAAAAGCTACTTGCACTTTCATTATGATCCTCATTTAATGCCATAAAGTATTTTTTAGTGCCTTTAGGGCACCTCTAGCATGCAAGTATGTGTACTGTTATCCTTGTAACATTTGGAAAAGAATATTTCTTCTCACAATATTTGCAAATTGCAGCTTTGCTCTTAGCAGAAATTGCACTGTAAATGATTCCAAACTCTAGATGTTGATCTCATCACTTTACTATAAGGAGGAAAAGAAAAACCAATGTACTGACCAGACTATAGGTAAACATCATGCTGTGATGGTGGAGAACATCAATAGGAATCATTTAAAGAGTCTAAAGACAAACTACCGTATATACTCGAGTATAAGCCGACCCGAATATAAGCTGAGGTACCTAATTTTACCACAAAAAACTGGGAAAAACTATTGACTCGAGTATAAGCCGAGAGTGGGAAATGAGGCACCTACTAGTCAATGTAAAAAATTGGTGTCAGTGGGAGGAATAGTGCCCCATCATTGGTGTCAGTGGGAGGAATAGTGCCCCATCATTGGTATCACTGGGAGGAATAGTGCCCCATCATTGGTGTCAGTGGGAGGAATAATGCCCCATCATTGGTATCAGTGGGAGGAATAGTGCCCCATCATTGGTGTCAGTGGGAGGAATAGTGCCCCATCATTGGTGTCAGTGGGAGGAATAGTGCCCCATCATTGGTATCAGTAGAAGGAATAGTGCCCCATCATTGGTATCAGTGGGAGGAATAGTGCCCCATCATTGGTATCAGTGGGAGGAAGAGTGACCCATCATTGGCATCAGTGGGAGGAATAGTGCCCCATCATTGGTATCAGTGGGAGGAATAGTGTCGCATCATTGGTATCAGTGGGAGGAATAGTGTCCCATCATTGGTGTCAGTGGGAGGAATAATGCCCCATCATTGGTGTCAGTGGGAGGAATAGTGCCCCATCGTTGGTGTCAGTGGGAGGAATAGTGCCCCATCGTTGGTGTCAGTGGGAGGAATAGTGCCCCATCATTGGTGTCAGTGGGAGGAATAGTGCCCCATCGTTGGTGTCAGTGGGAGGAATAATGCCCCATCATTAGTATCAGTGACACCAATGAGGCGGTACTATTCCTCCCACTGACACCAATGACACTTGTTGCAGTATGGTGCTGCTGCAGCCAGCATATGTGGTTGCAGCAGCACCTCTGCACTGCACACTTACCGGCTTTTCCCTCACTCGATTTTCGCGGGTCCGCTTGGCTCCGCCTCCTCGCCCGTGATTGGCCGCCTGTGTACCTTTCCTGAGCTACAGTTCTGGCGGCCAATCACCGGTGAGGAGGTGGAGCCGAGCGGCAGGAGTGAGGGAGTGGCCGGAGTGACGGAAGGAGCAGCGCTTCCTGGATGGATCATCGTGGGACCGGAGCCAGGTAAGAGACAGCAGCCCTCTGCCCACCCCTGTATGCGCCCCCCTTGACGGAGCCAGGGGGGGCGCGCCCCACTATCTGCAGATGTTGACTCGAGTATAAGCCGAGGGGGCCGTTTTTCAGCACAAAAAATGTGCTGAAAAACTCGGCTTATACTCGAGTATATACGGTAATTTGCAAGACATATTTACCCTCTTACCTGTCAATTACGGCCTAAGAGGAGGACAAAAAACTATCTACTGTATCCCAACAATCACCCAACTGTAGAAGGTACAAGATGGGGCCCATAAGCAAACTATACTGGAGCCCCACCCCTGCAGTCCCCCCTAGTGGAGGAAATGCATTTTTCGTTTTTTTTTTTTTTAAACTGCATTGAGAAGTACAGTGTTATTTGGATTGTATGCCAAGATTTGCTTGTCTTCATTTGGGAGAACTTGCAATCATTTAAGGCTTTACATAAAGTCTCAGAAATCTTCGGTTAAAGTAGAACTTTAATCAGAAAATGAAGTCCTGCTAGGATCACTGTAGTGAAAATAAGCCGAATCAGTATTTATTATTTAGTCTGTAGGAAAGTTAAAGACTCAACAAACTATGGTGTATATCTGACAACTGATCAATCCTGAAGTACAGACATCCAATCGGAGGTATTTAGCAAGAGGCATGGCGAGTTTTTTGAAGATTTTTTTCACAATTTTATTTTTTGCATGCCGTCACCAGTGCAGTACAGTGTCATCATATAACTGGCGTGGTGGTGATTAGGAACAGTGAGTGGTGAAAGGGCAAAAAAAAAAAAAAAAAATTTTTTTTTTTTTAAATTTATAATTTTTTAATGACTTTTTTCTTTTTTTTCTTTCTTTTTTTTCATAACACACTGTGACCAGAGTAGAATAATGTTACCATAATAACATTGTACTACTCTAGGGACATGATAAGTATTTTGTTTTATTTTTTACACATTATGATTGCTTATAGCAAAGAATTTCATTGCTATAAGTAAGCATTTAGCTGAATGAAATCGATTCATTCAGGTTTTTTGTTGTGATTAGCTGTGATTGGCCACAGCTAATCACACGACACAGATGGCCTGTGATTGGCCCATTCTGTATCGTGATTAGTGGGACCAATCACAGCTAGTGACACAATTGTATACAATAGATAGCATGAAAGGAAGCCATCCATTGATTACAATTGTCATATGACCTACTGTGATTAGTCACAGTGGTCACACAGTACTGGCAATGGGCCTGTACACAGATCTGTCATCAGCTGTGTCCAACCATTGAGCGGCGTGAGGAGCGATCCGGGAGGGACACTCACCTGGATCGACGACAGTTCCGCTCGGCCATCATTTTGCTATTGGCTGGGTGGAAACTGGCTAATATGAAATGTATACTCCTTGCTAAAAAAAACATTTTTTATCAAGTTGATATGGGTAAAGCTCCACTTTACAGTTGTCATGTTATATAGTTTGAATACCATGTCATATTATTAACCATTGTAAAAGAACATATTCTACACTTTTTTTTCCATTTTTCCCAGAAAAAAAAACTGCTTTGGAAAAAAAAGGGGAAAAAGTGGTCCTTTCACCATTTTTTTTTTTTTTTTTCCTTGCCTATCTGTAATTGGGGTGGATTTACTAAAGGCAAAAAGACTGTGCACTTAGCAAGTGCAGTTGCTACAGTTCTTAGTGAATGAGGTGACATTGCACCTTTGCAAAGCATATCTAATCACCTGCAAGTAACATTAAAAAACAGCATTCTTGCTTGTACATGATTGAATGATGTAAGTCAGCAGAGCTTCCCCTCAGTTACTAAGCTCTGGAGCAACTGCACTTGCAAAGTGCATATTCTATTTGGATTTAGTAATTTTAGTAAATCAACCCCATTGCATGAAACCATATAGTTCCTATAAATCCTGCCAAGTCAAAACTAACTGATCAACAAAAAGTAATATTTTATATACTCTAACAAGAATTGTGATGCATCCAAATGCCCACTCATGGGTAAAATAATTAGTGTGCTATTATGTCTTTTTGGCAGGCAGTATTACATACAATTGAAGTAGTACATATTAGTGTTCCCCTTGACCCAAAATTCTGTTTATTGGGGCTGGTAGAACCGCTGGCTCCAGCTGTGGCCAAGCGCACCTTATTACCTTATTAATAGTCCTCTTGTTTTATGCTCATAAAACAATCACTCTAAGCTGAAAAAAGTCTCCCCCTGCCGTAGCCTATTGGAAACGACTGGTGAATTCTAATTTACCCCTTTATCAGACTACCTATTCTAATAGAAGATGTCACCACAAATTTTATAACATTTAATCATGTTGGCTTGATGATATTTCTACTGCCACTGCGACGGCTGATGTGGAGAATTGATTGACGGATAGTCACCCAGGTGCATTTGTTTTTTTCTTTTTTTTTCTGTTGTGAGCTGGGTTCCCTTTTATCTGTTATCTTCCTGTTATATTGTTTATAAATGATTAGGCGTGATGTCATGGCGCTGTAGCTCCTCCCTCTCAAAATGTGTGTTTAAATTGCGCATCTGGTGAGTGCGCAATTTTCCTATTATCAGTCACACCATCTACCACTTTTAGATTGATACAAAAGAGGAATACCTATTTGAGATCCTTCCTGATCCCCACGTTCAATTGGACGTTCGCATATCACTTGAATCACTAAAACGTGGTCTATGTTATGCAGTTTATATTTATTTATCTATTTGCATATGTTTAACCACTGAGTCACTACTGGGAATTTGTTGCACTATCAGCACTATTATAAGATTAGGAGCTGAATGATCATTTTTTATCTGTTTTAGCAATTTTATATAGATTTATATTTATTTATTACTAGCGCTGCACCCTATTTTATGATTATTTATTCTATTGAGGTTTTATGGTTACCTTTGGTGTTTCAGCAGCTTTGTGTTTGTAGCGCTCACTTATTCCTTTTATCAGCTAATGAAGGAGGACTTTCCATATTCCACTGAGACCAATGGTGGGGCACTATTCCTCCCACCGACACCAATGATGGGCCACTATTTCTCACACTGGCACCAAACATAGGGCACTATTCCTTCCAGTGACCTATGCCAGGCAACAGAGGACATTTTATTTATTACCACTGACCCTGGGGCATTTTTTTACTCCCACTGGCCACAATCCAGCCCCCCCTAATAGTCTGAAGGACTGTACATTGGCTGTTTGTTTAAAAAGTGTGAGGCCCCCACCTTTACAGACTGTACACTTGGGAAACTGGATGGTTACCCTGCAGTGTGCTTTGGTCACATAGTCATCACACAGTACTGAACACCAACTGTGCCAAACTGGTCTAGATAATGTAAAAAGCAGGCAAAGGGGTCAACTCCCTCCTCTGCCAACTCCAGACATTTATGGTCAAAACCAAAAATAGAACTGTAGAAGAAAGGGAGTGCAGGGGATGTCAAGAGAAGTCAGAAGAGTCATTACAGTTTAAGAAACATTAAACTAGTTCTTTGTTCTTTTGTTTGATGGACTGTAAATATACAGAAGACACTATTCTGACTTCTCATGAAACTAGTTCTTTGTTCTGTTGTTTGATGGTCTGTAAATAAACAAAATACAGTATTCTGACTTCATTAGCACAGTTTATTGTATTGGCTAGTAAAAAAAAAAAAAAAATCGCATGACACAAGGGATTATCGTTTTCTCAAAGGCCACCATCATTTTTATGTACCTAGGGCAGCATGGTGCCCAAATACATCATTGCATGTAATTGCTGTATTGATATAGAGAATCTTTGGGAACTCTAAACAATCATTCTTGTCATCCTAGTTGAACTTGAAACAAAATGTTTTTTTTTATTGTTTTGTTAGGGTGGAGAAGAATTTGATCCACTCTGTGTCATGATTGTGAAGTGTATTCTCCATATATTTTTTTGGTAGAATTCTCTAAGGCCCGGTGACAATTTAACAGACTCATTAGTTGAATCTTCATATAAATGAATGAACAATGCACTCCAGAGAAGGAAAACAGGAGACTGACCTCATAGCAACACCCAGGGTCCTTCTGGACAAGAACAAAAACGGGATTCATCTGACTGCAAACAATAGACTCTCTGCAGTCTTTAATTACTTAAAACCCACACAATGCTCCTGGCAGCCAAAGAGAATATAATCTAGACTGCCTACAATTTAGATCACATGAGAGAGAGAAGGAACAGTGTCAATCTGTCATCTGTCAATTCTGTAGCACAGCAATGCAATGCCAAACAGTAGCAGGGAGATGGATTATAAAACATATTTACTGTACATTTGTAGTTTGATTTATAAATTCCTTCCAGTATTTTTACTTAATATAAAGAAAGAGATACTTTTTACTCAAAATATCAATGTGATTTGGCAATGCCAGAATGTGCACTACTGATTCATATACTGTAAGTGTGAATTGTAACGATAATTCTGGATTCATTTCTACCACACAATTGTCTATTTACTTGATTCATAGTTAGTCCATCTTTGTTTGTGAAATTCCAAGCCCTAGCAGCAATTCACCCACAGCTTCCACTCTGTCCGTACTAATGTATGAGTATCTCGAATATTTTCTTCCCCTGAAACAGTAAAGTTGGCAATACACTGATGGAAATTCGACTGGTCCAGCAGGGACTGGCCAAATTTGTATCAATGTGTGAATTCCGCTGCTAGACAGAAGTCTATTGTTTAATCGACTTCTGTCGAAGAGACATGATGGTAAATTCTCCCGTTGATCAGCAGCTGAAACCACTGATCAGTGTATTCTGACATAGGCAATGTCCCCACAGGGTTGATTCCTCCATCCACCTTGCTTCTTTGGATGGACAAATCTGTTTGATTTCTTTCCCGCTGGCTGAGCAAAAAAAAAAAAAAGACAAACCATGTATGGGCAGTTTAAGAATGTACACAATACAAATTGATTTGTAAAATGCAAACAGATAAAATATACATACATTTTACAAGGTATATAAATGTGTAGCACTACTCCCTTAGCAGTTGCTAGAGATTTGGGTTCCCCTATAGTCCTGCACAGCTAGGTAATATGCATTTTCCATTCAGTACCAGAAGACAGAAACCAGTCCTTGAGCTTTGTTTTGAAGTTTTATTAGGGTTTTGAACTTGGATGGGGTAAGGGGTGTATGGGATGCCCAGAGGAATGGCAACTGAGGACACACTTCTTGAACTATATTAGAAGTCTTTACACTGAAATCCTCTTCTGGAGAGCTATCCAGCATCTCTCAGTGTACCTCTCCAACCCCAGATGCTATTCAGTCGGTTGTATAGAGGAATCCCTGGACAGGGGATCCAGTAGTAACTACTAGAAGGGCAATAGTCCCAGCAGCAGAGTGAGTTAGGTTTCCCACCCAAATGCTCTCTCACCTCTCTGGCCCAGGGGGTGTAGGTGTACTCACCGAGTCCTTCTCATGTGCTGCTGTTGGGTTGGTGGATGCTACCAGACCTATAAGCTGGGCCGCTCCTTCCTGCCACGAGGTGGTACTCTCTCAGGGGGCCAGTGAAATCCACAGCTTTCCTTCTCTCCAGCATCACTCCTGGAGGTGAGCCCCTTCCAGCCTAGGCTCCCTCCAAGGCTTTTGCATCTCAACCTCTCTCTCCTTCTCACTACAACTATCCTCCTCCTGCTGAGCAGCCTCTCCTACGTTTAGGGTTGTCCTGACCCCTTGCCAAACCTCCTGTTGGGAATTGGCCAGATTCCCTCAAGAGTACAAGCTAGCCTCTCCTCAAATCCACCCACTGTCTCTAAGCCTTCCTCCAAAGCTCTAGAGCAGGGGAAATTCCAGAGGGGCTGGCCTGCAGAGCCTCTCAGCCCTGACCGTAATTTAACCTCCTATCACACCCAGGCTGCTATTCAGCCCTCCTCTCTGACCATCAGGATCTTAGCTCCCCCTAGCTAACTAGGAGGGCGCTACAAACTATTTCAAATGTAGGCTTTTGAAAGATACTGAAACGTAAAATAAACATTTGTAAGCTACCTAATGGATAGCTGCTTTATGTTTACAGCTCTTTTAATATGTCCAAGGACAAAAAGAAACTCTGCATACATAGACTCCTACCACTACATTTCTTTTTCCTATGTCTTTCAGTGTAAACACTGCATTGTTTACACTGAGCATATACGCAGTCTGCACTATAACATGTAGACAGCAGAAATATGCACACCAAGATTAAGGAAGGCTCCCAGCATCCCTCTATTTGGGCATTCTGCTTTCCACAATAGGCTGTCTAGAATAACATGCCATGTTAGAATGGGCAATACCCAGCTAAAGATTTGCAGGATCTGCCTTCTTTCAGTAGTTTTTGTTCTTTTTATCATATTATTATTAACTATATACTGTAAAGAAATCATCATTTATGGATCCTGACATTGAATCCAATAGGTATCTGGATCATATACCATCATTGTCCCTCTCAGTCCTGGTCTGTGGACATATTGCTCCCTGCTCTATAGAGATAAAGTAAGTCAATAAGTAATATTCATAGATTAATACAGCTCTGAAATCAGTAACTATACAAATTGTGTTTGCTCTTGCTATAATTCTTATTTCTACTTCTGGCTAGAGTCTTGATAGTTCCTTTGTTTAGTCATGCAATGCCTACGTGTCCTGACTTTGGTTGGTATGACCTGTCTGAGCTGTCTTTCTATTGTTATACCATTTTAATTTATGTGTCAGGTGTTTAATGTGGACTGAAAAAAGTCAGATGGGTCTACAGTATGTATGTAAAGCATTTGGGGTATCTCCAGCTTAGAAAATTATTTTAGTCTCTTTTTCTAATTACAGTATATGTACAATAAGAAGTAAATAGAGATTTAGAAAGTGTTAATGAAAGGAATTCCTGTTTAATTTTTCTGCTGTAACTATACATCATTCATTCTGTTTTCAAGTCATTTAAGTGTTCGCTGTCTTTGCATTTTTTAAAGAAAACCTGACATGAAAGAAATATAAGTCTGTAACTGCTGACTGCCAAAAGAAAATTCTAGTTGCCTAAATGTTATCCTGATCCTACAGTTTAAGGCTTCATTTAAACTTCGCAATTTGGAATCGTAATCAAAATTGATGCAGTTCTGACTGCGATTGCACATCACTTGGAAATCACAGCACAACGTGTTCTGGTGCGACAAACATGCATAGGGCAACCCATGCAAGTGTATGACCCGTTCTATGCGACACGCAGAATCAAGTGAAAATTGTGCTGTCAGAATTAGATCATGTGAACAGGGCCTACATTTTTTTCTCAGTAATTGAAAAAGCAAACAGTGGTAAGTGAACCAAAAACTGTTGTTCTGCATATTTTATCCAGCCTGGATTTCAGAATATAGAATTCAGTGGATCAGTGTGACATCTGAACACAGATACATAATCAAAAAACATATAGGTCCCTTGTTAAGCTCCCATCATATATATATGACATACAGTATACATACAGTATATACACACACACACATATCTACTGTATATTTATAGCATATCAACTAATAAAAATAAAAGTGCAGCGCAACAAAAGCACATCTACCCAAAAACAACATATAAACTCAATTAGTGCAAAAAATATATTTAACCAAAGTCCAACATGTGAACGTTCAATGGAATCTCCGTGACACATGCACAGCCACATGTGACTTAGGTAAGTTCAATTCTTCCTTACACAATCTGTGCACCTCCACCACACCAGGTGAAAAACCTGCTCACCTCCAATATATCATTTTAAGCTCATTTTATTCAAAATAGAGCAGCCTTTCTGGTCCCAAAATCCACTTCTTATCCAGGTGATATTTCTCTTCTCTTCAACCTGTGCTTAGTTTGATAGATGTGTGTGCCATGGAATAAAAAGGCCAGAACATAGTGCTCACCGTTTAATACTTTATTTTATTCCCACAGTAAAATCACACTTACATAAACGTCATGTAAAATCAGCATATAACTCCAAAGATCCAATTGCTCACCGCTCCGCTAGCAAGATGGCAGCAAACTATCGTGACAGAGATTGGCTCCAACTCCCTAGATGGGTTGCTCCCACATATGGGCTTCTTCAGTAGACGGGGGGAAGTCGATAATGCCGAGCCTTAAATAGTCTGCAATTAATCCATATGGA
The DNA here is from genome assembly GCF_062004578.1 of Staurois parvus. NCBI lineage: Eukaryota > Metazoa > Chordata > Amphibia > Anura > Ranidae > Staurois > Staurois parvus. The sequence continues at coordinate 3,559,867 of NW_028318047.1, read as the reverse complement.
GACACACAGTGTGATATCCGGAAAGGGCAGCAACTGACGTCAGACCGGAAGTGCGTCCCTGCCCCCCCCCCCCCAACCAACCCGGAGGACACTGCTTTCCAAATCAGCCTTTCAATATCACTCCTCACTACCTTAGTGTCCCCAGACACATGAAAAACACCACTTCCGGGTACCGCACCCACATATACAACCACTGATAATACACACAATCTCCAGATCATATAAAATTTTACATCCACCTTATAAATAATATTGCATTGATACAAATACATAAAAATAAAATAGATAATATGAAATTAAAATAAAAACATTAAATTACTTTACTCAACTATTTGAACTAAAACAATTTAAATCAAAATCCCCATTACAACTCTTAGGAGTAAGCACCTTGGTTTCAAGAATCCAAAAGGATTCCCTTTGGCCTAAATGCCTTATAAAATTGCCACCCCTCCAATGCCTATCAACCTTCTCTACTCCCCAAAACATCAATCTCTTGGGATCCTTACTATGAAAATCCCTAAAATGTTTAGAAACACTGTGTTCTTTCCTTTCCGAATAGTATTCATATGCTCCTGTATTCTGATATACAAAGGTCTAGAGGTGCATCCCATATAATGGACGCAGTAAGGGCACTCCAGCATGTATATGGCACCTTCTGTGGTGCATGTAATAAAATCTTTAATATTGTATGGTTTCCCTGTGGCAGTAGTGACAAACTCCTTTCTTCTTTTATCATTAAAGGGGAGCTCCACCCAAAAGGGGAAGTTCCGCTTTAAGCCTTTGGGGAGCGTGGGGGAGGGGGTACCCGAATTTGACAGGTACCTGCTCCCACTTCCACACGTGACAGGTCCCAGAAGAATATGGGGCCATTCACAAAGCGCAGCAATTCTCGCGCATGCACAGTGGGCACCCGGCTGTGAAGCTGCAAGCTGTCACAGCCGGGTGCCCACACTGAAGATCCCGGCACCAGGGAGAGAAGACGGTCGGTGAAACCAACGGTGGTGAGGACACCGCTGGACTGAGGGACCGGTAAGTGGTAGTTTTTATAGCTGCCGCCTTTTTTTTTTTCAGGTGGAACTCCGCTTTAACCCTAGAGGTTCTACATGCTAAACATTTCCCACAAGTATAGAAGCCCTTTAGATCAGTATTCCTATCACTCTTTCTGTTGATAGGGCATCCAATAACCCAGATGAAATAAAGACTTGGAGCTTTTTTATGCACAAACTTCAGAATATGTATATATCAGGTAATATAAAAACATATTAAAAAAGCAGCATTAAAAGCAGAAAAATAAGCAATTGCAGTAATTATCTGTCATAATTACAGTAACACATTGATAATAATTTGTGGCCACCTACTGTAACAAAATAGGCACATAAATAAGCACTACAGTATTTCATGAGCACACTCGTTCACAGGGCAATCTTTAATATTGATTGGATCCTGGGCAAACATTTACTTGCCCCCCCCACCCCCATGCAATTTCGCTCTCCACCTGCCTCTGAAACATACAATAAATAGCAGATAGACTCAAAATCAGTTTACTATAGCAGATCAGGAAGAGATTGTGATTGGAGGTTACAGCATATCATTACCGCTCACTGGCTGGTTGCTAAAGGCTATAGCACACATTACGGCTCACTGATCAGTTGCTAGAGGTTACAGCACATGATTTTTGCTTGCTGAATAGTTGCTAGCGGTTACTGCACATGATTACTGCTCACTGGTTGCTGGAGGTTACTGCACATACTTCCTTACCGCTCACTGATTGGTTGCTAGGTGTTACTGCACATCCTTACTCCTCACTGATTGGCTGCTAGAGGTTACTGCACATCATTACCACTTACTGATTGGCTGCTAGAGGTTACTGCACATAATTACTGCTCACTGATTGGGACTGATTGGGAGTGCTTGGGGTGGATAGGATCAGTGGCAGCGCTTGGGGTGGATAGGATCAGTGGCAGTGCTGGATGGGAGGTGACATTTCTACACTGATCATTAATGTTAGGGGGCAATATTAATGAGGATTGACACTGATGACCAATGTAAGGGGGGATTTACACTGACCACCAATATAAGGGCAATTCTGCACTTACCACCAATGTTAAGGCGAAATATAAACTGTCCATCAAAATGTGGAATTTGCACTTACCACCTATGTAATAAAGAATTTACACTGACCACAAAAGCAAGTTATTATTTTTACCGACCACCAATATAAAGAGGAGTTTCTACACTGGCCACCAATGTAAAGAGGATTTACACTGACCACTAATGCAATAGGAGCATTCACAGTGACCATCAATATAGGGAGGGATTTACACTGAACACCAATGTAAGGTGAACAATCACAATGACAACACCATGATCCAATGTAAATGTAATGAGAATACATTGACCACCTATGTAATTGAGACATTTAGCCTATGTTCACATTTGTGCATATCGGGAACATGTGGAAAATCGCTTTCCTGACAGCACAGAAACGTGCTGTCCTTTAGCAGATACGCAGCAGTGCCATTAATTGTTAATAACAACATCACGCTGACATGCGTCTTTTCACATGCACTGCAACTCGTGCTGTAGCACTGTGTGGCTCAGTGAGATTTTGAAAAAGGATCAGGGACTTTTTTCAGCATTTCTAGCACAGAAGCCTATTGAGATGAATGGGCTGCCCTACATGTGATATACATCTTTATCCGCCCAGTCAGTACACCTTTGCATCCTAAAATTCCCTGCTAACCTCTGCACCCCAAACCTTCCCCCATCCTCTCCAGACCAACCTACTCCCACCTTAACTCTACATGCCTCCTCTGCTCTTGTTTGCACCCACCTTACTTACCACTGTACATCCCCTCCTTGCTCACCTGTGCACCCCAAACTGGTATTCCTTTTTTGTCTACCTGCGCACCCCCTCTCAACTTTGCTTACATTTGTAGGCTGATGATAGGTTCAGTGACTACAGTTGCAGGCAGGACTTTCAAGCATGCTCCTTTATCTTTCCAGTGGGCAGCCTTCAATAGAGGTGATGGTGGCTGGAACCCCAGGGGGGAGCAATATTCATATGAATGCCGCCACTATTTACATGTGAATGCCACATTGCCACCAGTATTTACATATGAATACCAGTTATTTACATGTGATTACTGACATGGTCTGCACATGTGAGTCATCTGTACATGGCAAAGGGCAGGGCTAGGCAACATAAATGACAGCACTTCACACTGAGATACCAGGACATTCAAGGACAAGGGAATGCAAATCGGGACAGTTGGCAAGTATGGGGCAGCTGCTTTGGGCCCCTCAGCAATGACTGGGCCAAGGGCAGCTGCCCCTTCTGCCCCTCCTTAAAGACAGCCCTGCTTGTTCAACATTTGTACCTTCGTTTTCTGGCAAAATGTTATTTTGTATCTAGAATTCTGGGTAATTCTCATACTGTTTATTCATGTTCCAAATTACAGTTTGGTGTAGGCTAGCATTTTTTTCTTCTTTTCCTACTTTATCCTACTTCAGTTGCAATTTTCTTTATTATACCTATCCTTTACTTACCTGGTGGTGGCTGTTCATTCATTATAACCAGTGAGGCTGGCGTGGGCCTTCTTTTTCTGATCTATATATAAAAAGAGCACAAAAGATCAGAATGTAAAGTAAGAATGATATGATAGTTTAAGCTCTGTGGTCTTACAGAAGTTAAGCAGTAGAACATATTGCCATGAACGTCATAAGTACATCTCAGTCTGTGTGCCCAAGCATTGGCTTCAAGGTGTCCATTTTTGTCACAGTCCTATCTGCTATTTTTTTTCTTTTTGATGAATGTGGATTGACCTAGGTAAATGTATGAGGACACACCTTTGTAAGGCCTTGTGCACGTTGCATGATTACTACTACAAAAACTAAAAACAAAATGTGATACTAAACCATGTCTAATATGAATATCAGTCCCAACTGGACTTTTAAATTGTTCTACTGGGTATAAAAGTACTAAAATGAATATATTGAAAGTCAGTAAATGGTAGTCAGTCAGCTAAAAATTAGCGTTTTGATTCAAATTTGCTTTTTGAACGAAAAATTTCATTTTCAGAGATTCAAATATACAGTATACAAGTCTCTGAATGGACACAGTAACAAATCCAAAAAAAAAAAAGCTATAACAAACTTAATGATTGCATTTGTTTGATTCGGATGACGTCACAGCATGTTATGGTAGTTCAGGCCCATAGGGAAATTAATTAAATTTCTGAATTTGTTCAATAATTCATATAACAAATGGATCCGAATTTCATTCCATTTGGATGCACACGACACAAGTTGAATGTCCAATCAGCTCATGCCATTTTTCTTAGTGGGTTGGATTAGAGTCCAAAAATATAGAATACGTCCGATATGATAATATATTGAATATATAGCAATCATGGGGAAAAAACTGCAAAACGTATGAAGCAAATGCTGAGGACACAAATCGAATTCCAAAACTGAATCAAGACTAAATAAAGAATATGACAAAATGAAATTCTTTAACTTTTGGGCGATCAAAGAATTAACTGTGTGCTGTTTTACTAGGGAGACATGCTACCTTGTATTTTTCTGCTGGGCAGAGAAATACAAAGCAGCATGTCCTTGCTGGCAGGAGAGAGACCTGTGTTGTTCACCCTCACAGTGTGTGAAAGGAAGGGGCATGCAGTCCCTGAATATTTAGCCAATCTCTGGGGAGGTGTACCTAGTAGGTGGTGAGAGAGCCCATAAATAGTCTGAGGCCTGGACAGCAGAGAGCAGAAGTCCAGTCCTGCAGGAGGAGGCTCCTGGTGCAGGAACCTAGAAGTCATCTTCAGGAAGACACAGAGGTCCCAACTAGGCTCAGCTGGGGGCCTATTTGCAAATCCACATCCAGGGGTGAAGTCAGTTCTGGAGAAGTTCACTGGAGAGAAACAGGAGGAGGTTGATGGGTAAGAGTAAGAGTCCAGCTGTCCTGTCGTTGTATGAGTCTGCATCTCCCTCACTAGGAAGGGCCTTGAGGATATTGGCAGAAAGCAACCGATGATTCTGTTGCTATGTGAGTACATGACCCCAGTGCTGAAGAGTAGTGACTGTGTGTAGCTTTTAAAGGACAAGTTCACCTTTTGGAACATGTTACACATTCCACCCTTATTTAGGGTGGAACATATAACATGTTCCAGCAGCTGCAGCACCCCCTCAAGGACAGCAAAGGGGGATCTTCTCCCGATGCCTGCGGTCACTATTTGAAAATACACAGCATTGTGGGGTTCTGCCCACATGACCGCGTCATTCTTTCATTTTCCTGTGAATGACTTGAACTTGACGGCTTGTAGTTTTGAATCGACTGTGGGGTCACTGATGAGTGGCCTCTTAGTTCATTCACAAGCCCTTCAGCTTGTAAACAGTCAGCTTGTATGCAGGTATGGGCTTATCAGCAGGAGTCGGGCATTGCACCCCTGATCCACTGATGACGGTTGCAATGCTTTCCAGGCTCCATAGGGAAAAAATAATAAATGCACCTTTTTTCAGCAAAAATACATGTATTTATTATTTTTTATCCAAAAGGTGAGCTTATCCTTTAACTCTGGAAGGAGTAAAAGTCACCAACAGCATAGAGATCCTGTGGGACATTCATTTTTTTGTGCAGCAGAGACAGAAGTTGAACAGTCCTCGTTCATTCCTATCCCTATCCAAAATCATCGTTCTCAATAAAAACTCAAAAAGAAATCCCTAAACTGTTCTTTGAAGCCAGTGGAAGAGTGCAAATAATGTGGTGTGCCTGACTGTGTGCTCTAATGGTGAAATAGGACCAAATTCACCAGTGTCTCCTTAGGGGGTGTGCTACATATGCAAGCCGTTAGCCACAATGGCTGACGGTACTTGCAAGCATTCATTCACAGGAAACTGTGAATGAAGTGGCTGTGTGGGCAGAGCATCCAATTCAACCAACCTTACAAAAAAAAATGGCAACTGTTCCAATCTATGACCAGCCTTAGCAGCACAGTTAGCTGAATTGGATGCAGGGATGCACTAGATGCCTTTGCTGTCATTGTGCTATAGCTGGGCATCATGTGCATCCCTGTGCCTTTAGGAAGGGATGTGCTCCTCCAGGCACACCGGCCCTTAACATGCCCTTAACATATCAATTGATACATGTGCTCCCATTGTGGAGGCTCTGGAAATTGTAGTAATAGGTCTGCAGTATAGAGAGGATCCTTGACATGGGACTGTGGCTTACACATGTATTTGCAAACGTGTGTAAACAAAACCATTTGTTTTAATGCAAACTGTTAGACAGGGCCAAATTGGCTGTTTTACAGGCTGGCAAGTGTGCTAGAAAATCCTTTGTTTATTGGTGAGGTTACCGCCTACCTATTCCAAAGCATTATAATTGGATACTGCCAATCTTTCTCAAGGAAGGCTTGCAAGAGAATACCACTCTCATTCTTCTACTCTGCTCCGTCTGTTCATTAAACTCACACAGTCCAAATAGCTTCACTGAACAAGAAAAACAACCTAAGTAGCCCCAAATATTACAGTATCTGTGCATTATATTAATCTTGAACAAAGGTATGAAAAACAGAGAAGAAAGAGGGGAAATAGAAAAGAAAGCGGGAAAAATACATGTGAAAAGGGGAAATAGGAAGTAATGTGAAAAACTATTTTTATTAATAAATACAAAATGAGCCCAAAAGAATATACAGATACTAGAATATCTTATCTAAAAAAAACTCTTTGAAAACTTATATATATATATATATATATATATATATATATATATATAAATATATATATATATATATAGTTGTGTTCAAAATAATAGCAGTCAGACATCACTAACCTGATCAATCACTGTTTTTGGTAGAAATTATATTTCTACATGGCAAATAATTTACTAGCAGGTGTAGTAGAGTAATAGGAATCCAACAGACCCAACAGTCATGGCATGCATGCTGCTGATTCTGTGTAATTGAATCATTGAAAGGGGCATGTTCAAAATAATAGCAGTGTGGAGTTCTATTAGTGAGGTCATTCATTCTTTGAAAAACAGGTGGCAATTATTGCCCTTATTTAAGGAAGGAAGGCAGCAAATGTTGTACATGCTGGTTACAGTACATTTCTCCCTGAAATTATGAGGAAAATGGGTCGTTCCAGACATTGTTCAGAAGAACAGCGTACCTTGATTAAAAAGTTGATTGGAGAGGGGAAAACATATAAAGAAGTGCAGAAAATGATAGGCTGCTCAGCTAAAATGAACGCAAATGCTTTAAAATGGCAACCAAAACCTGAAAGACGTGGAAGAAAGCAAAAAACCACCATTCGAATGGATAGAAGAATAGCCTAAATGGCAAGGACTCAGCCAACAATCAGCTCCAGGAAGATCAAAGAAGGTCTAAAGTTACCTGTGAGTACTGTTACAATTAGAAGACGCCTATGTGAAGCCAAGCTATCTGCAAGAAGCTCCCGCAAAGTCCCACTGTTGAAAAAAAGGCATGTGCTGAAGAGGTTACAATTTGCCAAAGAGCACATTGACTGGCCTAAAGAGAAATGGCGCAACATTTTGTGGACTGATGAAAGTAAGATTGTTCTTTTTGGTTCTAGTGGCCGGAGACAGTTTGTCAGATGACCCCCAAACACTGAATTCAAGCCACAGTACACTGTGAAGACAGTGAAGCATGGTTGCGCAAGCATCATGATATGGAGATGGTTCTTAAACTACGGTGTTGGGCATATTTATCGCATACCAGGGATCATGGATCAGTTTGAGTACATCAGAATACTTGAAGAGGTCATGCTGCCTTATGCTGAAGAGGCAATGCCCTTGAAATGGGTGTTCCAACAAGACAACGACCCCAAACACACCAGTAAATGTGCAACATCTTGGTTCCAGATCAACAAGATTGATGTTATGGAGTGGCCAGCCCAATCCCCGGTTCTTAATCCAATAGAAAACACGTGGGGTGACATCAAAAATGCAGTTTCTGAGGCAAAACCAAGAAATAGAGAAGAACTGTGGAATGTAGTCCAATCATCCTGGGCTGGAATACCTGTTTACAGGTGCCAGAAGTTGGTTGACTCCATGCAACACAGATGTACAGCAGTTCTCAGAAACAGTGCTTATACAATTAATATTAAGTGATTCAAAGGAAAGAAGCAAAATCTTCAAACATTTTTCAGTTTATATAGTGAATGTTTGAGTTTATAAAGAAGAATACAAACACTGCTATTTTTTTGAACAGTCTAATATTCACTTTTGTTCAATTTTTTTTAGAGGAACAACACAAATTTGATATATATTTCTTCATGTTTTGATTTGGAATAGAATGTGTAGTGTTCCCAATGCATTTGTGTGTATGGAAATAAAAGCTATTAGAAGGATTTTGAGCTTTATTCACTTTTTTCAAAACTGCTATTATTTTGAACACAACTGTGTGTATATATATATATATAAACATACAAATGTAGAAAAATATATGTACTGTATATAAGGATGTATAAAAAGTCTCAGTGTTCAAAACTAATAAAAATCAGTAGACTTGGCATAATCCCCATATGGTCCTGCAAGATCCTGCATTCCAGATTTATTAAAAATGAAAAATATCCAGATTCAGTCCCCTTGGGGCAATGGTGTTCAGTTTGAAAATTCATTAAACCTTTGAACACATGATGAGAATATCGGACAAATAATTGTTGGTTTTATTTGCATGCTAGTTTCATATAAAACAAAGAAAAGGTTACTAGAGTTATAAAAATTCTTGTAAGACAGAATTCAACTCCCATAATGATGTAATGTATTGTACTGTAATATATTCCTTCATTTCTGAAATGTGCATGAGTTACAGCTAAAGAACCCTCTCGAATGATCTTGTATACGAATATATGTTTTGGGGTAGTTTCCAGTAGGAGCAGTCTCCACGCCTAGATTTTTTTGCATTTTTATATATATATCTTGGTCTTGGAGGTCACTTGGGGGCCACAATTTGATCTTCTTTTAGGATAACCTAATGTTTGGAAATAATCTTGATCATGATGTGAGCCTGGCAGCTAAATTTAAAAATAAATGTCAGATCAAATGGTTATCTTCAGGAGCTCTCTAGGTATGCTCTCCACCTCCCTCGCCATAGTAACAAGGAACTCCTCCTGGTACTCCTTGTATAAAAACTGGGAGGTCAATAGTTTGGATTTCTCCCTATAATGGGTCAATTTGCTGCAATTTCTTTTGAAACGTGTATACTGCCTGCTTGGGATGTTCATAAACCATCTGGCCAAAGGACAACTTGGGTGGTGAATTAAGCTTTTACAGTCAACCGGTTTCTGAAATGTTTTGTTGAGGATTCTACTGTCCTCCATAAAAGGCCCAAAAAATGTAATCCTCTCTTAACTGCTGCAAAGTGTGAAATGCAAATGATACTTGTTAGCGTTAAGGTGTACAAAAAAAAAAAAAAGGATCTAGCTCATGCATTGTACTTTTGTGCAGGGCTGGGACAAAGAGTGGGCAGGAGGGCCAGCTGCCCTGGGCACTGTGGTATCATGTGAGGTGGGGGGTGGGCAACATGAGATTGGGGGGGATTTGTGTTGGGAGGGTGAATTTGGAGGGTGGCAGGGGATTAGAATTGTTCTAGGAGGGGAAATTTTGGTGGTATGCTAGGAGTATTGATATAGTAGAGGGGGGAACTTGTGCTTGGAGGGGATTTTTTTTTGGGGGGGGGGGGATTTGTGCTAGTAGGGATGATTGGGGGGAGGATTTGTGCTATGAACGGGGATTGGGGTGAGAATTTTTGCTGGAGGGGGGGGATTTGGAGCAGGGAGGATGATTTGTGCTTGGAGAGGAAATTTGAAGGGTAGATGATTTGTGCTAGGAGGGGTGATTTTTTTTTTTTGGGAGGGATTTGTAATAGGGGAATTTGGGGAGAAGGGGGATTTCAGAAGGGGGGGCAGTTTTGTACTGGGGACAGGGGGAATTTATGCTTAGGGGGTAAAGTATGCAGATTAGTACTTGATTTATTCTTTGGCAGGGGGGAAATTTGCTGACACATAATGCTCTTGGGGGGGGGGCGCAATTTGGTACGTTTGCCCTGAGCTTTAGATGACCTTGTCCCGGAACTGCCTCTCCATACATATATATTATCTATGAACCTTTGTAGGTTTGCAAGAAGTTGACTATTAGGCCAGTTGTAATTGGCCTCTCAGACCACCAATTAAAGAGTGGCAAAACTGGGTGCGAACCTAATGCCCATTGCTGTCCTGATCTGTTGTGCATAAAAGACATCTTCCACACAGAAATAGTTATGTTTAAATATAAAATATATGGACTGTATGATAAAATCAATTTGATGTTTTTCCAACTTTTAAGTTTGTTCTATTGCCAGTCAAACTGCATGACATCCCTTGGAGTGTGGAATAACTGCGTAAAGGGATGTGACCATTCCCCATTGTAACCAGGTTACCAATGCATCCAGTAAAAATGCTTCCACACCATGCAATAAATTAGATGTTAAAGAACCGAGCCAGGTAACTAGTATTTGTACAAGAAGCAGTCAGCAGAGATGCCTCCAAGTACAGGTTTCCTTGAAAGGGCAAGTGCATCTTTGAGTAAAAACCCCCCTAGCCCCCTGAACAATTCTATACGGACTTCCCCCTCCCACCCAGGTGCTTGATTATCTCTTCCAATGACTGCAGACTCATGCTTTTTTACAACTGTATGCTAAACCCATTCTTCTGCTCCTCCTGAGTAGGGAAATATCACGTGTGAGACTTTTTTGCAGCCTAGACGCATGGAGGGCCAAAAAGCCAAGGAGCACCTTCAGGCTTTCAAAGAACATAAAAATTGCATCTGATTCTCTGAAAACCTATCACAGTTCTTAAGGCCCTAATGTGCCACGGCAGTGGAAACACCCATACAATTACCACATTTTGGAGAGTAAACATCCCAAGGTATTTTTTTTAAAGGCACGGCGAGTCTTTTGAAGCTTTAATTTTTTTGCCACAAGTTTCTGGAAAATGTGGAAAGGAAATTAAAATGTATTTAATAGGATATTTCTCACACTGAGCACTGACATATTTAGAATTACACCCCAAACACATTCTGCTACTCCTCCTGAGCGTGAGTATACCACATGAGGCTTTTCCAACATTTGGACTGATTATCTATCAGATATTGTATCTTTTGTATCACAAAAATCAACACTGTATCAAAAACAGTGTACTGTAGTGCTGTATGAATGCCCAAAGGATATTGTTTAGTGTAGTGTCACCTATAGCAGTCCCATTCCTATAAGCAAGTCTAGCCTACTGGTAAGTGGTTAACCTCAGGAATTCCACTGGCCAGGAAGTACAGGAGGCTAAACAAAGGATGAACAAGAGAGTTCCTGTGGTTCCAGGAGTGCAGTTGTCTGCAGCAGCTAGGTGAGACTGGTGTCTCACATGAACATTGTCAGTGGGATGCACAGATGGGTCAGTTCAGATAGCGGCAACACTGGCCTTGTGTGGCAGTGATCAAGAACATTGTTGCTAACTGCACTGCTTCTGGTGACACTGTAAGCAGGAACAATATTGCTGGCTTTGGGTCACTGGCACTGGAGTGTTGGCAATAAGGAACACTTTTGCTGGCTGCTGGTGTAGCAGTGATCAGGAACACTATGGCTGACTGCACTGGTCTGGTTACATTGACTGCTGAGACAGTGATCAGGGACACTGTGGCTGGCTGCACTGGTATGGTGACAATGTACTGGTGTATCAGTATTCAGGAACACTGTGGCTGGCTGCACTGGCATACAGTATAACCAGAGCAGCTAACCAGTGTCCCTGACAATTAGCTACCCCAGTGCAATGTCACCTTAGTAACACTGTACTGCGCCAGCCAGTGACCAGAGACACTGGCTGCTCTGATGACACTGTACTAAGTAAAAAAAAATAAATAATCCTCCTCTGATCACTGTGGAAGCAGCCAATCGATGTGAGAGGATTGTGTGATTGCTGTGATTGGTCACAGAGATTACATGGTACAGGACCAATTTCATTAGGCCTGTAACTGGCTCTGTGATTTACTGTGTCCAAAGGACACAGCAATCACAGTGTATGCTACTCTGTATGCTAGAGGGCTTGAATGATCGGAACAAGCATCTGACTACCAAGATAGTATGAATCGGTCATTTTTACTGTTTGGAAATTCTCAGAAGTTGCACTGCCTTGTCAAGGCCCCCCTCTGACCTACTGTCCTAATTCTAAATTTTGAAAGTCTCTATGATGGAGCATATAATATGTATAGCAATGTTTACATTAAAGGAAGGCAGCCCATTACTCTTTAACGATACAGGTACATACTAGAATCCCAGCAAAGTAGAATGGCAGCTGAAAGGGTCCTATGTGTCCCATGCCAATTTCAGCAAGCTAAAAAAAAAAAATGGCAAAAACCCCAATTTATATGTAGGTTTTAACCCTTTTGCTGCCAGGTCTGTAAAGGTGTACAGACCAACAGCACAGGTCCAGCTGGCCAGGTCAGACCAGACCAGGACCTGATATTTCCCCTTCTGCTAGAAGCTCCCCCCCTACATCTGCTACTGCTGCTTCTGATATTTCTCCAATTGCTTCCGCTGCTCCACATACCCCTCCATGGCTAAAATGCCCATCCCCCACACACAGATAATTCTAATTAAATCCTTACTGATTCTGCCTACCCCTTCCCTCAGCACCAATCCCACTGGCAACGCTAATCCCCTATGGATTCCCGGCAGCTTCCAGCTTCTCATCCACTGCTTTCTCACTGGCTTTGGGTGCTGCAGGGGGGCCACAGAGGAATAAAATACACAAATTCACCCCCTCCACCATTCTTTGGACCCCCTTCCCCCTCATAGATCCCCAAACCCCCTCCCTGTAGCATATGGTGGCGAGCCAGGGTGAGCACCTGCACCACAGGACTACAAGCTAATATACTAACATGAGTGGTGTATGTTTGGTCTGGCCGCATCCCTGCAGTGCTGCTGACTGGCTTTCCCTGGCTTTTTAGACCTCCGATATCTCACCAAAAATGCACAAAATTTAAAAAATGAAATAAAAAAAAAACCAAAAAAAATAGTAAAGCCTTGTCCATACAGGGCATAACACACGTGAGCATCACTGTTCAGATAAACATGGCCGTAGACAGGCATACAATTTAGCATGCCCCATGTGAACAAGGTCTTAGTAGGAATTTTGTAAGTTTTTTGTCTGTTGTGTTCTTATACACTAAAATCTTTATTGTAGACATTTAGTTAAAATAGAGATAAACATTTGTGCAACTATTGCACAGCCTGAAAATATGTAGCACTTTTTGCTATTCTACAGGTCATATGCTTTCAGAAAATATATGGTTTGGGGGTCTTTTACAAACTTTGAAAATTGTATGTGAAAAATTATAACCTCTAGATTTTTAGAGTAAATTATTTTTATTTACAGTTTTGAGCACCTTCAGTTTTCAGCATTTCACAAAAAGGAGCCATTTAAAAATGTATATATATTTATATATTTACTTATTAACACAATACAGTTTTAACTTTTATACTTAGGAATTTAGCAGGAATTTAGTATGTTTTGTCAAGTATGTATTCACTAATAGTAATTTTAGTGTATTTACCAAAAATATTGTTTAGATAAATTTGCTGATATAATCCACAGGGCCTAAAAAAATCAGTAGCAACTTCTTTTTATTTTACTGGTGATTTTCAGAAAATGTATGGTATTGGTGGGGGGGGGGGGGCAGGGTTCTTTTACAAATTCTGAAAGCTGTAAATGAAAAATAAAAAAACTGAAAAACTGCAAAAATGGTCTGGCTTCAATGTGGAACATTGGGTCTGCCAGGGAAGAGGTTAAAGTAAGGTGCACATGGAAGGGCTTTGCAGAGAACAAACAAAAGAAAAATGGAATGGAGACACATTGGATGCAGTCAGCTGCCACTGTACTTTGCTGCGGTTCGGGTGTGTTCCCACACCTTTAGGGAGGAATGGGCTGCCACCAGGCATACTCCCTTTAACCGCTTGCCGCCCTGCCACTGTATATATACGTGTGCAGGGCGGCAGTGGAGCGCAAAACCACGTTTTAAAATGGGTTCCGCGCTCCCGACACTTTCGCCGGCAGGGGGCGCGCGCGCTCCCGCCGACCCGCAGGTGACACGATTTGATCCAGGAGGGATCAATCATTAGATTTCAGCCAGTGATTTCTGGCTGAAATCACATGATCAGTCCCTGTCCTATCCTGTCCTGTGTTGACATATACACAGGGCAGGATATGATGTCATTCTCTGCCTGGACACATTCCGTTCCAGACAGAGAAGAAGACACAGTAAAAGTGAGTACACAAGCACTACACTACAGTTAGAACACATCTAGGACACATTTAACCCCCTGATCGCCCCCCCCCCCAGTTAACCCCTTCACTGCCCTGTCACCAGTGTCACTGATCAGTGCAGCGATTTTTACTGATCAGTGTCACTGGCGACTTCCGATAGAGTTAGCGCCCCTCCCAGATAGCGCCAGATTGCCCGCCAGTACACCAGTAATCCCGTTTAACCCCTTGATCGCCCCCCCCCAGTTAACCCCTTCACTGCCCTGTCACCAGTGTCACTGATCAGTGAACCAATTTTCACTGATCACTGTATCAGTGTCGCTGGCGACTTCCGATAGTGTTAGCACCCCTCCCAGATAGCGCCAGACTGCCCGCTAGTACACCAGTAATCCCATTTAACCCCTTAATCTCTCCCCCCCAGTTAACCCCTTCACTGCCCTGTCACCAGTGTCACTGATCAGTGAACCGATTTTTACTGATCACTGTATCAGTGTCGCTGGCGACTTCCGATAGTGTTAGCGCCCCTCCCTGATAGCGCCAGATTGCCCGCCAGTACACCAGTAATCCCGCTTAACGCCTTGATCGCCCCCCCCCCCCAGTTAACCCCTTCACTGCCCTGTCACCAGTGTCACTGATCAGTGAACCGATTTTTACTGATCACTGTATCAGTGTCGCTGGCGACTTCCGATAGTGTTAGCGCCCCTCCCAGATAGCGCCAGATTGCCCGCTAGTACACCAATAATCCTGTCTAAACCCTTGATCACCCCCCGAGTTGACCCCTTCACTGCCCTGTCACCAGTGTCATTGATCAGTGAACAGATTTTTACTGATCACTGTATCAGTGTCGCTGGCGACTTCCGATAGTGTTAGCGCCCCTCCCAGATAGCGTCAGTTTGCACGCTAGTGCACCAGAAATCCCATTTAACCCCTTGATCGCCCCCCTCCCCCCCCCGTTAACCCCTTCACTGCCCTGTCACCAGTGTCATTGATTACAGTGAACAGATTTTTACTGATCACTGTATTAGTGTCACTGGTGACTTCCGATAGTGTTAGCGCCCCTCCTAGATAGCGCCAGTTTGCCCGCTAATGCACGGGATTTTTTTTAGCAAAAACATGTAGCAGAATACATTTTGGCTTAAATTTATGACTAACTTTGAGTTTACAATATATTTTTTATAGCTGAAAGTAGAAAATATTGTTTTTTTTTCAAAAGTTTTGTGGTTTTTTTGTTTATAGCGCAAAAAAAAAAAAGGGCACAGGTGATCAAATACCACCAAAAGAAAGCTCTATTTGTGTGAAAAAAGGACGTAACTTTCATTTGGGTACAGCATTGCATGACCGCGCAATTATCATTTGAATTAGTGCAGCGCTGTATAGCAAAAAAAGGCATAAATTACAGTATCTATACCAGGGGTGGGCAAACTTTTTGACTTGAGGGCCGCAATGGGTTCATATATTGGACCCGGGGGCCGGACCAAGAGTAGATGAATGATGTGTATGTGTGAATTAATATAAATTAAATTAAAATTTTACTTACCTTTGCTCCGCGCGTTCCTCTCGCCGTGTTCCCGCGCCGTTCCAGTCTTCAGGGTGGACTGTGAGAGGAGCCTAGCTCCCCTCACGTTCATCACGCTGCCCCGCATACACACATCCTGACAGCCAATCACTGGCTATCAGGATGTGAGTGGCAGCGAGACTGGCCAATCATTGCATTTGAGCGCGCTGAATGATGCAAATGTTTGCCTGCCCTGGCTGTTTTTTTTTGTATCACGCTCCGCGGGCCGGATTAAAAGGTCCACCGGGCCGTAGTTTGCCCATTGCTGATCTATACCATAGTTTGTAGACGCTATAACTTTCACACAAAGCAATCAATATACACTTATTGGGATTTTTTTTTACCAAAAACGTAGCAGAATACATTTTGGCTTAAATTTATGACTAACTTTGAGTTTACGATATATTTTTTATAGCTGAAAGTAGAAAATATTGTTTTTTTTCAAAATTTTCGTGGTTTTTTTGTTTATAGCGCAAAAAATAAAAAGCGCACAGGTGATCAAATACCACCAAAAGAAAGCTCTATTTGTGTGAAAAAAAGGACGTAAATTTTGTTTGGGTACAGCATTGCATGACCGCGCAATTATCATTTGAATTAGTGCAGCGTCAAACAGCAAAAAAAGGCCTGGTCATTAAGGGGGGTAAATCCTCTGGGGCTCAAGTGGTTAAGTTGTAAGTGAACTTGGAAAAAAAAATGCTGACAAGTAGGGTTTTTATGACAAAATAGACCCTGTTGGTCTCTTCTGTTATAAGTGCTTCTCCCTGCCTGTTAGCATTAAGGTAAACTAAGCCAAACAAGTGAAGCTCAACATATACTTATGGCACACCTCTGTGCAATGATGACGTGACTCCTGCGCGCGTGGTCTGGAATGACATCATTGTAACCTAGCCAATCAAGTGGCCGAACAGTCCAAACCCATAGGGAAGACAGGGAGAAGAAGGGAGCACCTGTGACCAACAGGATTGACTGGTGCATATTGGCACATTATGGATACCAGCTCATGGGGGGGACCCTTAAAAAAAAAACAAAAAAAAAAAACGACATTTCTTGCTACTGTAATCTTTGAGAGTCTCTATGCTAGAACATACACTATATTGTCAAAAGTATACACACATGAACTTTAATGGCATCCCAGTCTTAGTCCGTGGGGGTTCAATATTGAGTTGGCTAACTCTTTGCAGCTATAACAGCTTCAACTCTTCTGGGAAGGCTGTCCACAGGGTTTAGGAGTGTGTCTATGGGAATGTTTGACCATTCTTCCAGAAGCACATTTGTGAGCTCAGGCACTGATGTCGGACGAGAAGGCCTGGCTCGCAGTTCGTGCTCTAATTCATCCCAAAGGTGTTCTATTGGGTTGAGGTCAGGACTCTGGAGTTCCTCCACCCCAAACTTGCTCATCCATGTCTTTATGGACCCTGCTTTGTGCACTGGTGCGCAGTCATGTTGGAACGGGAAGGGGCCATCCCCAAACTGCTCCCACAAAGTTGGGAGCATGAAATTGTCCAAAATGTCTTGGTATGCTGATGCCTGAAGAGTTCCCTTCACTGGAACTAAGAGGCCTGTCGCACTGTTGTCCTAATCTGAAGGCCCCAGAAAGTTTGGAGGTCTTTAGCTATTGACTCTGAAGAGAGTCTGTGATTTCTACGCAATTCAGCATGCGCTGACCCCGCTTTGTCCTTTTATACGGCCTACCACTTTGTGGCTGAGTTGCTCTTGTTCCCAGCTGCTTCCACTTTTGTTACAATACCACTATCAGTTGACCAAGGAATATTTAGTAGCAAGGAAATTTCACGGATGGACTTATTGCACCTATAAAAGGTACCACGCTTGAATTTACTGAGCTCCTGAGAAAGACCCATTCTTTCACAAATGTTTGTAGAAACAGTCTGAATGCCTATGGGCTTGATTTTATACACCTGTGACCATGGAGGTTATTGTAAATAATGAATCCAATTATTTGAAGGGGTGTCCCAATACTTTTGGCAATATAGTGTATGTAGTAATGGACAGAGTTAGAACAGCACTATACAGAGGGCCTTGACAAGTTAGTGCAGCTTCCACAGATATAGGCAAATGCTTCAAAATATACAAGTGCATCTCAATAAATTAGGAGATCATTAAAACTTTACTTAATAATAGTAATAGTAATTCAATTAAAAAAAAGTGAAACTCATATTATATAGATTCGTTACACGCAGAGTGATAAATCTCCAGCATTTCATTATTTTCATTTTGATTATGGCTTATAGCTAGTGAAAACCCAAAATTCAATATCTCAAAAAATTAGATTGTGAAAATGTTCAATATTTTAGACTCATGGTGTCACACTCTAATCAGCTAATTAACTCAAAACACCTGTAAAGGTTTCCTGAGCCTTTAAATGGTCTACAGTCTGGTTCAGTAGGTTACACAATCATGGGGAAGACTGCTGACCTGACAGTTGTCCAGAAGACCATCATCAACACCCTCCACAAGGAGGGCAAATAACAAAAGGTATTGCAAAAGAATCTGGCTGTTCAGAGTGCTGTATCCAAGCACATTAATCGAAGAAAAAAAGTGTGGTAGGAAAAAAAGGTACAAAAGCAACAGGGATAACAGCAGCCTTGAGAGGATTGTGAAGCAAAGGCCATTCAAGAATTTTTGGGAGATTCACAAGGAGTGGACTATGGCTGGTTTTAGTGCTTCAAAAGCCACTACACATAGGCGTAACCAGGGCATGGGCTACAACTGTTGCATTCCTTGTGTCAAGCCACTCCTGAACCAGAGACGTCAGAAGCATTTTACCTGGGTTAAGGGGAAAGAAAAAAAAAAAAGGACTGGACTGTTGTTCAGTGGTCCAAAGTCTTCTTTTCGGATGAAAGTAGATTTAGCATTTCATTTGGAAATCAAGGTCCCAAAGTCTGGAGGAAGAGAGGAGAGGCACAGAATCCACGTTGCATGAGGTCCAGTGTACAGTTTCCACAGTCAGTGATGATTTGGGGAGCCATGTCATCTGCTGGTGTTGGTCCACTGTGTTTTATCAAGTCTAAAGTCAGTGCAGCCCTCTACCAGGAAATTCTAGAGCACTTCATGCTTCCCTCTACTGACCAGCTTTATGGAGATGCTGATTTCATTTTCCAGCAGGACTTGGTACCTGCCCGTGTTGCCAAAAGTACCAATAAATGATTTATTGATCATGGTATTACTGTGCTTGATTGACCAGCAAACTCGCCTGACCTAAACCCCATAGAGAATCTGTGGGGCACTGTCAAGAGTAACATGGGAGACACCATACCCCAACAATGCAGACAAGCTGAAGGCCGCTATCAAAGCAACCTGGGCTTCCGTAACACCTCAGAAGTGCCACAGGCTGATCACCTCCATGCCACGCAGCATTGATGCAGTAATTCATGCAAAAGGAGCCCCGACCAAGTATTGAGTGCATATTATACTGTACATGGACATACTTTTCAGTAAGCCAACATTTCTGTATTAAAAAATCCTTTTTTGGTCATATGTAATATTCTAATTTTCTGAGATACTAAATTTTGGGTTTTCACTAGCTGTAAACCATAATCATCAAAATTAAAAGAAGGAAATGCTTAAAATATATCAATCTGTGTGTAATGAATCAATATAGGAGTTTCACTATTTGAATTGAATTACTGCAATAAATTAAGTTTTTGATGATGTTCTAATTTATTGAGATACACTTGTATAGGCAAACCTCTGACTCGGATTAGCTAGGCAAAATGGATACAGAATTGGTAAAAGGTTAACATAGAGGTCAAAACAGTTTTGCCGTTAAGAACTATACTAGTTTGTTTAGACTGGAGTCCTGCCTTAATACACTTACATTCCAGTTATATTTTCTATGTTGGCAACAGAAAAACAGTATTCACAATTTTGTATGCTGAAACCCCATACACACAGAATGGTAAAACATATCTTGAATGTATGCCCGCCTTAAGTCAGTTTGAGGCACCCTTGATGTTTATCCTGACCACAGCAAGCAATACACACTAAAAAAAGCATTTTTGCTTGCACATGATTGGATGAAAAATCAACAGAGCTTCCCCTCGGATCTAAAGCAACTGCACTTGCAGTGTGCAGCCTATTTGCCTTTAGTAAATCAACCCCTTTAGCTTGGTGTTTGTTCCAGCTCATCTAACTGCATACACTAAACAGTTGGGTGAATTTACAGTTTGAGAGTAAGGAGGCCACCAGACAGGCCCCTGTATTTGTGTCAGGATTAGAGGACACGTGTAACAGATTAAATTGGCAGGCTAAATTCTCAGGTAGGTGGTCAGCATAATACATATGCTTATCACAAATGTTCATAACTGCTGGTAAATCTATTCATACAATGCCTGCTCATTCCCTTCCCCCAATAGAAATGTGCACAATCTTTTCTCTCTTAAAAGGCAAAAAGGAAAAGGCAGCATCTCTAAGTGCAATAAAGATAATGGTTACTGGGTAAGCAAGGATTTAAAAAAAAACACACAAAGGAATCGTGTAGATATCATGCTCATTAATCCCACTGTAACACTTATGGCTGGTTCTCCCTGGCTCCTATCCAGGACAGGAGAACGAGCAGTGGGATTGATGAGCTGGATATATTATATGTATATATACACAATTTTCCGGAGAGTGTTTTTAATCCTTGCTTACCCAATCAACATCTTATTGCACTTAGAGGCGCCTTCTTTTCCTTTATGCATTTTACCAGAGTGTGCTTCTGCTCCTGTATAGTGCAGCCTGAGTGCCCCCTAGGCTTTTCCAGCTACTTTCCCCTGGACTAGTGGCCTTGAGATTGAAGACCTCATATGAGTTTCTTTTTACACAGTGCACCCTATACAACTCTCCTTTTTCCCCTCTTAATGCAGCCTCACCCAACCAGGTGGATTTTATTAATTGGTACATAGATGATACATATATTGTACCCATCCACGCATTCTTTCTTAAAAAAAAGTCCAATTGTGAGTCATCTTCTAGACATGATCAATCAAGATCAATCAAGATGTGGATTAATTAGAACATGTGGATTTGGCAAACCTGGAATCTGCAATGCTTTGAGCCATGCAAATCTGAACTGCTTCAAGTGACCTCTGGTATTTTGTAAATGATATATGCATGGATCCACAGATTATAAAGGCTACAATCAATAAAATAATTACTTTATTAACTTAAATAAGAGCACAAACCATGTACTACTATTGGCAGAAAGAAGTTGCTTAACAAACCCATTTTAAGAAAATGTATATAGTGTATGTATGACCTCCAAATATTACGATTATTAAAGTATTTAGTGTGAAAATCATAAAAGTCACAATTAGAGGATATTTACACAAATATATTAATAATGGACATTCACCCAAGTTTTAACATTACAGAGTTTTTAAGCAGACCATGGTTCCTTCCATGTTTACATTAAAGCCACGTCAGAAAGAACTGCACATTCCAAAAGGTATTACAGCAAATATAACATAAAACATTTCTTTACAATGCAGAAAATCAGAGGTCATACATTTTCTTACTGCGTGGAACCAATTAAATGGGTTTTGTGGGGAAAAAAAAGCACAGCAAGTGGATGCAGATAAAATAAAATTACAGTTGGGTTATAATTTCACAAGACCTTTTAAGAAAGTGAATGGGGCCCATCATTAACAGCAGGGTACTGAGTGAGTGATATTAAGGAGTAGCAGACTGTAAAGGAAAGGCGTAGAGACCTATTTCTAAATGCGTTTGTTGCAAATGTACTTCAGAAATATGAAACGTTTGCTATTAATGTAAGGTGCTGAGTATACCACGTTGAAACAATTAAACACATATCATTAAATCAAATGACAACCATGAAATATTTCAAGCCACAATTTGAAAATATGTGAATACAACGTTACTTTCAATGTCAGAAAATGAAAAAAAAATATTATTTACCTGTTCTGATGCTTCTGGATCCAGCTGACTTTGAAATAATGGAACTGCAAATTGTATCTTTTTGGGACTGTTGGGTTCCATATTGTACTGATGGCAGTTTTGCAAAAAAAATTACACCCCCAATTAACCAAGAAGTCCAAGTGTTTTGCCCTTGGCACACGCCTTTAAAGAGACTCTCTGTGCTATTTGATGATAGCTGTAGTTTCTCCGTTATCAAGTGCTGCTGCATGAAATAAGCAACTCCCTTATTCCACATCAATAGCAGTTCTTGTAACTGGCTCCTTTTTTTTTTCTTCAGTCCTTTAGATCCTCTCCGCACAAAGCTAAAGCAACAATGAGCTAATTGTGTACCAGTTTTGCTTCTGCACATGCCAGGGATTCACTCAGAATCTAATTGAAAATGCAATGCTAGCCTTGAATGGCCCAGTGCCCTGGGATTTTGGAAAAAAAAGTGCATAGATCCACTGTACATTACCAAAGCTTTACTCACAAATGCAATATAAGCTCCCTCTGAGCATTGCTGATGGACCATTAATATTTGATCATGACAATTCAAAGAGTGAGGAGGCTTAACAGCATCCAGCTAATATATCTCAAGCTTACCACTTTTAACGTGTCCAGATGTTTAGACAAAAAGCGTTCTCTTTTGTACAAGACAAACAAATTGGTTTTAACTGATGCTAACACATTTGAAAATATCTGGTTATCTCAAGTGTCAGTCATCTAGTTAGGCAAGTTTATTTTACAGCTCATTTCATGAAAAATGTTATATAGTGGTCAATTATGACTCTCTGTATGACTCTCCCTCTATGTTGAATGCAGGATTACAAATCTTACAAGTGCAATTTTCACACTTAAGCGACAGTTATTAATACAGACCGAGTACACATACTACACAGAGATGTAGAATGTCTCTCCCTTAGCCTAGGTTCATACATTCATTTGACCCATGTCCCAAGTCAAGGAGCAGAGGATCTCTGTAATCAAGTACAAGCAAATATTTTAATGCCCATTGATCATGTTCGATTAGATATTTTTCTATATACAGCTAGGCTTAGGGTTTGTCTAAAATAATCTGTCCACAATATAAAAGCAAGCATTTAGGTTACCCTAAGCCAGCCTTTCACAACCCTTATATTAACCCAAAAAAACCCTTAAAATAATTTAAGGTCTTGGGAAACCACTACTAAAACCAATTAATTCAGAGCCAGTAGAAAAAAAAATATCCCCTTACATTGGTTGGCAGTGAAGTCCTGCCATACAAGTATTGTCAGAATGCAAATCTTACAGACAGCTAAAAAGACCATTGGTCATGCATCTGCTTCTGCCAAGTGGACACAGCTCAAAAAAACATAAGCAATCTCAGGTTCCACGGAATCCTGGTTGAAAATAACTGTACTAAGCTGTACAGAATAAATGGACAGCAGCAGATAGAACTACTAGTAAGCTTAGCTAAGCACATGCAAAGATATATATATATATATATATATATATATTTTTTTTTTTTTTTTTTTATATGCTGTTACGGTACCTGAGTAGACTGCCCAATCCTAATTACACCCTGTTCCAAATTATTATGCAAATAATATTTTTCTCATTTACCTAAATAATTGATGTAAATAACAGTCAGCATAATTCTCATGTTATTAACTATTAAGAGTACAATTCAAATTTTATTGAATAAACCTCCTAATAACAGTATTTTTTTAAACATAAAAAAACTTACAATGCACTGTTCCAAATTATTACGCATAGTAAGTTTGAAAACACTTTATAGGTTGTAAAGAACTGAAAAAAATGTCATTTGTTGTGTTTGCAGCATATTTACTGAAATCAAAAGCTATTTCAAACTGTTAACAACATTTTAACGTTTTAAACATTTTAACAGGTCACGTTACATTTTAACATAGGACCCCTTATTTGATAGCAGCTTCACAAGTCTTGCATCCATTGAACTTGTGAGTTTTTGGACAATTTCTGCTTGAATTTGTTTGCAAGCTCTGTTCCCATGATTCCGGTCCAAAACATGACTCCGCCACCGCCTTGCTGATGTCACAGCCTTGTTGGAACAGGGTGGCCGTCCACCAACCATCCACTACTCCATCCATCTGGACCATCCAGGGTTGCACGGCACTCATCAGTGAACAGGACTGTTTGAAAATTAGTCTTCATGTATTTTATTGCCCAATGCAGCTGTTTCTGCTTGTGAGCATTGGTTAGTGGTAGCAGAATAGAAGGTTTATGCACAGTTGCAAGACTCTGGAGGATTCTACACCTTTATGTCCGTGGGACTCCAGAGGCACCAGCAGCTTCAAATATCTGTTTGCTGCTATGTAATGGTATTTTAGCAGCTGCTCTCTTGATCCGAGGCATGGATCTGGCAGAAATCTTCCTCAATGTGCCTTTATCTGCACTAACCCGTCTGTGCTCTGAATCAGCCACAAATCTCTTAACAGTGCGATGATCACGCTTAAGTTTTCGTGACATATCTAATGTTTTCATACCTCTTCCAAGGCATTGAACTATTTCACTCTTTTCAGCAGCATAGAGATCCTTTTTCTTCCCCATATTGCTTGAAAATGGTGCTCTGCTTAATAATGTGGAACACCCTCCTTTAGTAGTTTTTCCTTAAATTGGGCTCATCTGCCAATCTATTTATCACAGGTGTCCAAGATTGTTTTCAGTAATCAAAAGAGCCCTGACACACAATGCCATCCATGAGTTAAACTGAAAAACAAAATATTTAATCTTTGTGACACTTAAATATAATTTGCATAATAATTTGGAACAGGGTGTACATTATTTTTTTCCTTCTATAAAGAAAGTGCACACTAAAACAAAAATCAGACTTGGGTAAATAGTATTAGAGTTGTCTTGTAGTAGTTACACCTAAAGCTAAATACAATAATAATTCATCAGCTGAGACAATGTGCCTAAAAATTTATTTTTAATCTTTCTCCCAATATTTTTAGGTATATCTAACATCTTTTAGCATTTTTAAATGCATAAACCATAGCATATTTAAAAGCACAAATCATAGCATGTGTAAAAATACACAATGTAAGAATAAACCTGCATCAAGTGTGCACAACCATCAAAGAAAAAAAAAAAAAAATTATTGTTAAAATGCCAGTGAACAGTACATGGAAAGGTATTGTACTGCACACATGCATATCTTTGTATGCATGTGCAGAGGTTTAGGTACCAGCCAGTGTAAGAAATTCCATACACTGGTGTATATTACCAATGATAAATGTTCATAAATTAAACTATTTTCCTACTTTGCTTTTTTTTTTTTGGGAATGTAGCTCTATGTTTTAATCAAAGGGACATGGGAAGTGAGGGAACCCATACAGCCAGAGCGGGGCAGAGGACCTGCAGCAGCACTGGGGAATCCTAAATAAACACTTTATTATTAATGCACCTGTACATCTGTCACTTGAAAAGTATTGTAATGGACACAGGAAAGCATTTGCAGGGGAAAAACACACAGTTTTCATATTGTGCTCTACACAGTACTGAGTTAACAAAATGGGCTTTATAGTGCTGTGGTAATGCATGTTTAATAGGGTAATAACGCAATTCACATAAACACATAGCTATACTTGTGGTGCAATACTTCACATGAGAAAAGGAGACTAAAGTTTCACCTGCCGATGGCATAACAGGCTACATAATATAATTATGTAGTAGTTCGTCTTTATCTGCCAAAGATAATGAAACAAATTTAAAAACCACTGTACTTCTGTTTAAAGATGAAAAGTTAGACAACTGCTTGCTTTTTTTTAACCATGTTTTACATTGCTCTGGAGAAAAATATGCTGCCTTAACAAAAAGTCAACACACAGAAATATAAATGTTCCCTTACCATTCACTTACTTAACACTGCCAAAACTCTCATCCCCAGATTCTGGAAACCCACTAAGACCCCAGAGATCTCTGACTGGTTTAGCCGAATTGATCAGGTAGGAGTGCTGGAGTAACCAGTACACACGAGTAGAGAAACCATGTCCTCATATCTGTCCACTTGGACCAGATATTTAAGGACTACGATTTGTGCAGCACCGCTCTTCCCAAAAGCCATGCTGAGGGCTTGTAATCTGTAGTCCTCCTTATCAGGCTTTTACTACCTGCCTGAAAGATGGTGGGCAGGCCGGCATTTCCCAGGGGCCCCCTCCTTTTCTTTTCTCCCCCACACCCCTGAATAACCAGTACAATGTATTTTGCCCCTTAACACAGGCTTTGAACCCTTACCAACCCCATTGCAGGGGCAATAATTACATAAATAATGTAATGCATTCTATGTTGCTTCCTACCCCTTATTATATTTCTTGTATGGGCAGATGCTCCCCTTTGTTACTGTTCTGTTATTTACTAACCAGCTTGTAATGCATCCTGTAACAGATATGCCAAAACGTCTTGTTTGTGTATCCATTTGTCTTAGATCGCTATATCTACCTTTGCTGGATGGTTTTTGTATTGTCTTTCATATTTTTTAATAAAATATTATGGAAAAAAAACACAGAAAGGGGCTGTCTTTTTCTCTTTTGGGTGTGTGGCTAAGAGGCCCCAGTACAAACTTCTATCTCACTTGAAATTAGTTAAAATATGCATTTGGTAAGAACATCAGATCCAGCCATTTAAAAACAAAAAGGGCTCCCCCTTTTTCAGGGTTGAGTTTATAAATACAATGTAGATGAAATAGCATACAAATCCTGACAATTGATGGATTGGATTGATTGAGGCTAGCGTGTCATAATGGCCATGGAAAAGCTGGCTGGCTTTTCTCTACCTTTCTGTACTGCCCTGCCCTGGTTTCAGACACAAACAAGAGACCCAAGCTATATGCAAAATAAATACTTTATTATATTTAGAAATCAGCCCTTGTGTATGGAGTAACACAAAACTTTATATAGTTTTCAGACTTTCTGCAATATTTATATCCACAAATATTGTTCCAATTACAGCTCAAACAAAACATAAAATAACAAAAGAGAAATAGGGTTCAACTCCACTCCAATCCCTCTGCCTAGACATACTTTTTCCATTTATCTCAGACATACATACCTTCATTTCTTAAAAAAAAAAAAAAAAAAAAAAAAAGTTGGTGTGTGGGGTTTAGTATTTATTGGGAGGCTTGTAAAATGCAAAGAACATTTTGTATAATATGTACTCCACATTGAAAACATAACACAATGGGATTAGAAAAAAAAGGTATAGTGTTAAAAATATGGCACATCAAAAAGGTTATGAGTTAAATGGGAATTCATCCCTACACTGAAATAGCTTTTCTGGTGGCAAAAGTAATGGTCTCAAAGTATTTAACCTCCATTTTGTCTCTACACTCCGATACGCTAAAATAGCAGCCATGATCCTGTCCCACGATTTCTTCTTTCACTTTAAAAAGGGAAAGCAAGGGGTGCGACTAATGGATTGAAAAGTAAAAGGTATAAGCAGGATGAAGGCCAAGGACCCAACACCATAGGAAAAGCACCAACAGGGGAGAGGAAAGTAAAACCACTGAGGTACGTAAAAAGCTTAATACTTTTACTCACTTAATCCTGCAAAAACACTAACATTTGGTGTAGGGTTGCCTTCTCCAAACATTTTAATAAAATATTAAACAATTTTGTGTATAAAGATATACCACTTTCAGTGTAAGAACTATAAAAGTAGTTTTTGGGGAAAAAATAGGAACTCTGCCATGCAAGTAACAAACATTAGCTACAGCAACTATTTGTAAGGTCTGCTTACACTGTACTTGTCGCCTGCACTGCTTAGTGCCATGGCATTATCACTAGCTCCTAGTGAACAAATTCCTGTTTATAGTGGTTCAGCCCATACAATGGCTACTTCCCTCAAGTGCAGAGGACCAGTACTCTTTAAAGTGACTCTACAAAACATGAGAAACTAGACAGTTTGTTAAAAGTTCAGAGTGAATCACTTATTGCACAGTCTATACCTCATGGAGGTCAGTGTATAAGCTAAAGAGATAGACTTTTAAGATTGGTTGTTTAACCTTATTACTCTGCAAAACCTGGATACCCTCCCCCCCTCTAAAAATAAAAAAAAGGCATCATTTGGGGAAAAGGCTACATTTTCAAGTCTCAAAAAAGGATACAATGGGATTAGAATTAGTAGTTTAAAATAAATATTGTTTGAAACCTCCACAGTCCTCTTATTGGCAGAAAGCTAAGCAAAGTGCCCAAAAATTACACACGACAGTCAATGAAAAGACAAAAAACAGTAGATCATTTCAGCAGCAAAATCAAGTCCTCCTGGTTTCTTAGTCCTGTCATAACGAAGACCTGCAGCTAAATCTTGATATGAATTGTCAAGAGTTCAACCGTTTCTTGTGGACTCCATTCTGTATATTGGAAAAAAGGAGAAATTTATTAGATATAAAGATATAGAAACCACTCTTAAAGCTGAACTCCGGATTTTGTTTTTAGAAAGTTCTTTAATGCTAGATTTTCCAAAGGCGTATTTACAGAAAACATAACAGAAGGGGGTGTTTATGGAGTAAGTGCGTATTAAACATCTGGAGGCACCCAGTGGAAATCAGTACCCATCAGAGGAGGAAGTACCACCATCGTTGCTGAAAAGACCCCCAAGGTGCTGTGGGAGGATTACCTAAGAGGCATTTATCTGGCTCATTGGTCCTGCGGGGCCTGGGCAGGAAGGTGAGGGGGCACCCCTGTCATTGTGGATTCACGTTTGAAGCTGGGAGCACCTGCATGATTTTTGTGTGTGTTTCACATTACAAGACGGACTTATATTATAATACTGGGAGGACACACAGCATTTGTGCTACTTATTGTTATTATAGTATGTGGATAGGGCATTTATAGCGCTGCACTACTTTACCATTTTATAACAGAAGCAATACTTCACATTTACATGAGAACACAGCCCAGTAATTGTAATTTAGACAGCTCTGTTAAACTACATTAAGTTGAAATATGGTAAGGGTTAAAAGGAGAAGTAAAGCCAAAGCTATGGATCAGGGGAGTGCTAAAGGCCGCTGTCGGTTTACTTTGCTAAGCCAGTCCAGGCTTGGGAAAGATCCCGGACTTTGCAGTCAGTATCCACCCAGATTGCCTGGACTGGCAGCTGGCTCAGCCTTTCAGCATGCCACAGAGATATTGAGCAGGTTCCTCTCGCCCCCCTCCACAGCCCAGCGTTGGGATTGGTGATGCAGCCACCTAAGGAAGTATGATTTTTTTTTTTTTTGCTATTCCCAAACTTATCTTTTAATCACACGTGAAGATTGACAGAGGGGGACCGGGACAAATGAGGAAAGGAAAAGAGTAGGTAAATGTTGCAATAGGAAAGGGGAGAAGAAAGAAAGATATCACAAAGACAAAGTATGATTGCTTTTGTCCCCTTTAAGATTAGTTAGGGTTGTTTTATTGGCTATGGTTTAATTTTGCTTTTTTATTGTTTTATATGATACAGAAGATTGAAATTCTTCCCATGCCTGCCTCACATGCTCTTGAAATGTGCCAGTCTATCTCGCAAACTTGGTCAACTTGTTCTACCCAGTCGTTCAAAGAAGGAACTGTGGGCATTCTCCAAAGTCTAGGTATCAAGGTGCACGCTGCATTGATCAAGTGTCTGAGCCAGCATTTGGCTGGTAGAGTAAGGCCATCAGTTTCAATGTATAGTAGGAAGACTTCTTGGGAGTAAGAAAGGTTCAAACCTGTGGTTTGTCTGATCAGTGAATGGATTCTTTTCCAGAAGCTTTGTAGTGGTTGGCAATACCAAAAAAAATGATTCAAAGAACCATTTTCTTTCAGACATCCCCAGCAAGTCATAGGAATGTTTGGATCTAATTTATGTAATCTCGTAGGGCTTCTCTACAAAAGAAATTTGTATTTCATTCCATTCCATGCACTGAAGGAACTACTATGAGCTAGCTGACAAGAGTTGGTTCATTGAACATTCGTTAAGCACTTCCAGTCCGGACACTTTTACCCCCTTCCTGTCCAAGCCAATTTTCAGCTTTCGGTGCTATCACACTTTGAATGACAATTGCGCGGTCATTCAACACTGTACCCATGTGAATTTTTTAGCATTTTTCTGAGACAGATAAAGCTTTATTTTGGTGGTAATTATTCACCACTGAGATTTTAATTTTTTTTGCTATGTAAATGAAAGTCCAAAATTTTTTTTTAAAAAAGTGTTTTTCTTATAAAATTTTGCAAATAAATAGTATTTCATCATAAATCTTGGCCAAAATTTATTCTGTTATCTTTTTAGTAAAAAAAAAAAAAAATTAACCAAATTAGTTTATAACCAAAAATAATAATTTTTTAAAACTTTTTTTTAAATTATTAAAAAAAAAAATTTTTTCTTGTACATACTGTCACCCTATCAGTACAGTGTCACCATGGTGACACTGTACTACTTGTGAGGGGTGATGATTTTTTTTTTTTACACCGATTGCTTTTACACCCATAAAGGCTGTAAAAGCAATCATTTCTCCTCCTCTCCAGCTGCATTATTGCAGCCATTGAGAGTTACTGTGTGAGCTGTGACTGGTTACAGCTTGTCACAAGGTGCAAGGCTGTTGTGAATAGCTTTGTACCATGTGACCTCTGTGATCATTCATAGATTTCACACGTAGTCAGAAGTGACATCTTGCTTACTACTCTGCATGTGATCACTGATTGGCCAATCAGTGATCACATGATCGGGACCTCACACAGAGGTTGCGCCCCATGATCAGTGTTCCACTGCGGTGCTGCGCGCTTCCAGGGATTGCGCACAAGCAGGGTGCGGGGAGGCCAATTATAAACGGCCACCCGACCATTCACTACCACTGTCCGGCCATTTATATACAACGGCCGGACGGGAAGTGGTTAATGAGATCTTTAACTTATTTTCCCCTTTTTGTTTAAAGGGATACTAAAGGTTATTTTTTTTGGTAAAATAATAAACATATCTATACTTACCTGCTACGTGCAGTGGTTTTGCACACAGCAGCTTGGATCCTCCCCTTCTCGGGTCCCTCACAGGCTCTCCTGGCTCCTCCTTTCTGTCAGGTGCCCCCACAGCAAGCAGCTTGCTATGGGGCACCCACTGCTCTGTGTGTCCATTCACACACACGAAAGCTCGGTCTGGCCCTGCCCCCTCTCTCATCGTGATTGGCTGACTGGCTGTGATTTAAAGCAGTGGGATCCAATGGCTCCTGCTTGCTGTCTCAGCCAATGAGGAGGCAGAGAGCCAGGACAGCCGAGGCTGTCATGCACATCACTGGACCTCGATGGGGCTCAGATAAGTATTGAGGGGGATGAGGCAGTGCTGCACACAGGTTTTTTTACCTTCACTTGAGCCTATACAACTTCTTTAAAGCTCAAATTGGGGGGACTAAAAAAAGTATTTTAGAGTGGAAAAGATTCAAGAGCAGGTGTAATTGTGTTTGAAATGAGCATTAGTCAGGAAATGTTGGATTTAAAAATATATCTACCAATGTAAATTCCGTATGTCTGTCCGAGCCAGTATCTCTGTCTACAGCTGGGTACACGCTATAAGAAAACCGTACACACCAAAAGATAAATTCTGTACGAGGAATCGATAGTTTGATTATCGAATATTTGGTCATTAGTATAGAGCTTTCAACAGCCGATTCTGACTGTTCAGATGAAAAAAAAAAAAAGATGCACTCTATAAAATGTTTATCGTACATGAACACAATGTCTGATCTGTCGATCAATGTGTACAATAATCATACAGAAATGATCAGATAGAAAAAAATTAGCATGATCAGAAGCAAAGAATGTCCCAGAAGAAGGTGGCAACAAGCATAGGAATCTTACATAAGAAAGACCGTCTGCCTTAGTTGTTATAAAATTACCATTGTTGGTTACATCATGATACACACCTTTGTGGAAAATCAGATTGTTCGTCTGATTTTCTTATAGTGTGTACCCCACCTTCCATAGAATCTCCTGGATTAAAAAAGGTTGCCACCAGCAGTGGGATCTTGTTACTCTGGAATTAGGTAAATTCAGGATTGTTACCTTGTGGGAAGCCTGTATTTCCTTTCACGGATGTGAGAGGACTCCTTTGGGTATAAAAAGTAGGAGATTTAAAGCAGGCATAGAAAATTTGCAGGGCAGAGCCCAACAGTGGGTGTTTTAGTCTAGGGCCTAGTATAACTCCTTATGTAATGACCACAGTATAATTGTGAGTTGGCATTTAGTCCAAGTTTGTTCTATTTTTATCTATTTCTTGAGATTTTCATTAAGAAACCAGTCCGTGATTCACAAAAAATGACATGCGTAATAATGGTGTTTGGAATTTGGAAAACCTAGACCCCCTTTGCTTTTAAGAAGACAAAATGTGGTTTTCTGAATACGAGGTCCCTACTCTAGCCAAATAAAATGGTTGAATGCTTTTTCAAGGTAATTGAAGAATTCTGAAGAAATCTATAGGGATGGTTTCAAATATGTATAACCAGTGAGGAAAAATATTCATTTTTATGATTACAATGTGGCCTAACCACGAAAAGGCTTTTTTTCCCCATTTGTGGAGGTTTTGCTTAATTTGTGACAACAAATGGAGAAGATTTAAAGTAAAAAACCATGATAAGATGTCCAGACAGATAGTTGAGACTCATGTAAACAAGTTAAGGAATACAATTAACAAATGAATTTTACACTTTAAAAATGGAAATGGTGCAGGTACTCCAATTGTGACTTGATATGAGCTTTTTGCAATCCACTGTACAGCAATGCTCAGAGGGAGAAGCAGCACAAGGAGAATTATAAAGGGAAGAGTGAGCTAACCTATATAAAAGTTGAGGCAATTAGTGTTTTGCTTCTCCTTTCACTTCCCAGTCACAGATGCATGGTGGGAAAGAGACCTATAAATGTTACTAAACTGCAGCACAGAAATCTTAGATTTTTGCAGACTTCAGTTCCACTTTATGTCTCAAAAGTTATCTGAACTTTTTTGGATGGACTGACCCTTTAAGGAAAAAAAAAAAAAAAACTGGAAAAGTGAAGACAGTTAAAACATAAAATAACTTACCCTAAACTCTCCCATCTGTTTTTCCATCCAAAGAGCGAATAGGAGAGGATACTGCTGCTAGAAGTCCACTTACTATCTCTCTTCTGATGTCTCCAACAATAGATTCTTTGATCTGGAGAAAGACAGCAGATGTAAGTATTTCAGTCAGGTGCACATGCTTCCTTCACTCTATTACAAAGTCATTCCCCTATGAGAAAACTTAAAAGGAAATGTAACAGTTGTACATATTTTTTAGGTGGTCATAATTGAAGAATAAAGTCAGGTATACAAAAATGTTGCATTTTAAGATTTAAATATGTAGTCTTCTACCCAGCCATCAGGTGGAGCTGTATTCTCTTTTTACTTTGAGTTGTGCTAAAAGAAGATGTACAGGTCTTAATAAGCCATCTTAACCACTTGCCCTCCTTAGGATTTACCCACCTTCCTGACCAGGCCATTTTTTTGCGATACGGCACTGCGTTACTTTAACTGACAACTGCGTGGTCATGCAACTCTGCACCCAAATTAAATTTGCGTCCTTTTCCCCCCACGAATTGAGCTTTCTTTTGGTGGTATTTGATTGTCTGTGTATTTATTTTTTGTGCTATAAAAAAAAAAAAAAAAAAAATTTTTTTTTACTTTTTGCTATTAACCATGTCCAGTAAAAAAATGTTAAAAAAAAAAGTTAAATAAAAAAAAAAAATCAAAATTTAGTCGTAAATTTAGGCCAAAATGTATTCTGCTACATGTGTTTGCTAAAGAAAAATCCCAATACGTGTAAGTTAACCTCTTCACGCCTAGACGCCGAGTGGCCGCACATTTCGTTCTATTAAAAAAAGACGTGCTGAGAGCGTACGCCCTGCGCGCTCCCAGCACACATGCCCGGTACTCACGGAAAGGTCCCGATCTCCTCTTTCGATCAGGACCTTTCCCAATTATATGACCACCGTGACGGTGTGTCACATGACCCTAAACCCCGCCCGCCTCTGAAACCCTTAAAGGGCCAGCAGGTACCAGCGTGAAGGGGTTAAATGGTTTACGTGAAAGTCTTAGCGTTTACAAATGGCGGTATAGATACTGCAATTTTTTTTTCTAGTAATGGAGGCAATCAGCAACTTATAGCAGGACTGCGGCGGGCATTCTGACACTGGGGGGGACTGACTTGGTGTCACTGACATCCCCAGTGACACCAATACAGTGATCAGTGCTTTAATAAAAATAAAAAAAATAAAAAAAAGCATTGACACTGTACTAAAGGCACTGGGCAGGGAGGGGTTAACATGATGGGCGATCAAAGGGTTAACTGTGTGGCAGGAGTGTTTTACTAGGGGGCTGTGTCAGTGTTCTTCACTATAAGCACGTTTGTATTAAAATGCCTGAGTGTACAAACATGAAAACCTCAAACAGGAATGTTTATCCAGAGCAGATGTAATACACGCACTCTTCTTTAAATCCATGTTTGCAGAATACACATTGCTAGAGGTTGTCATTGATAAATCAAAGCTTAAGAGCTCGCCTAAAGACACAACATAGGAATAACAAACAGCAAAGTATAAACAGTTTATGGGAGGATACTCCACTGTCTCCAAGAAGTGCTTTCCATTAAACAGGTTTTGTATTAGGAGACTTACACACTAATAACTGAAGGTTCTGAGATAATGCTAAACACTTAAGAAAATAAACACAGTGGCTGGTCTACGTAAAAAAACGACCTGTGCAAATCTTACATGCATTTCTTTTTTCATATACAGGTCAAAACAGTAGTTAAAATAGTCTCCTGTTACTTTCCAGCAACAAAGTACAAGGGGGTTGACTGGCCATTACTACCTCATATACTGCTATAATGAATCCAACAAAAAGTAACAGTTTTTTGTAGTTTGTAGTAAGTAGTTTTTGGATATAGAGAATTTACTCCCTGGGGACTTTAGCTCAAATGAAAAGTAAACCCTAGTCTCATAGGTGGGTACTGAGAAGAGAACCTCACTGAGTTTCTAGACAGCGGGAAAAAAAAAAAAATTGCCTTCCACTGACTGCAATGCAAAATCGCCTCCCACTGACTGCAATGAAAAATCGCCTCCCACTGACTGCAATGAAAAATCACCTCCCACTGACTTCAATGTGAAAACTTCTGTCAATAGCAATCCTATGTGAACACTTATCTCCGCATGCCAATCTACTCCATCACTAGCGAATATGGAACGCACCACTAGAAACTCACACAGGACCCTTTTCGTAATGGTACTCAAATGGGATCCACGTGCATCCCATCTGTGTGAACCACCTCAATAGGAACACATAATATCTAGCCTGTCATGTGAATCTGTGCATTTGAAAAAGCATCCAGAATTGCATGCG
Source organism: Staurois parvus (assembly GCF_062004578.1). NCBI lineage: Eukaryota > Metazoa > Chordata > Amphibia > Anura > Ranidae > Staurois > Staurois parvus. The sequence continues at coordinate 3,524,712 of NW_028318047.1, read as the reverse complement.
TGTGAAGCAGGGTGGTTCCATTCACACCTGGGCATTTTGGGATAGCAGCAGAATCACCCAGAGTCTACCCCACAATTGCAACATGAAGATTCGGTGCCATTTCAAAAAGGTACCTAAAATGTGGAGCAGTTTTGCCACGATTGTCACATGACAAATCACATCACATGAAGTTTGTCACCCCAAAAGATGCTCCTGCTCCTTTTTGGGCAACAAACGTAATGTGATGCAATTTGCTGCAAAAGACGTGCAATAAATCACGTCTTGTGACAATCAAAGCAAAACTGCACTGCGTTTTAGGTACAATTAAAAATGACACCTGAACCTGTGTTTTGCAATTGTAGTGCGTTTTGAGATTGTGGACAAAATTACAGCGCTTTTGCTGTAATCCCAAAATGCCCACATTACACATACATACATACATACATACATACTGGAATTTGCGCAGCTTCAAATGGTATACTGTTATGGCGGGGATAAGCGACTTATAGGGGGAATGTGATAGGGTGGCAGGAAATCTAGCATTAACAGATACTGGCTGGGAGGGTCACTGACAGGGACACTAACACAGTGATAATACTGTACACAGGCACTGTACTAATGACACTGGCTGGGAAAAGGTTAACATCTAGGGGCATTCAAGGGGTTAACTGTGTGCCTAACTATGTGCAATGTGTGTAACATGTGCTGCTTTTGCTTTCTAATCTAGCCATTTTTTTCTCCTTGCTGTTCAGGGAGAAGAAACAGCCAGCTTGCTATTCCTGATACAGAGTTCTGTGTGTTTGTAAACACAGAACTCTGCTGTGACTGGACACAGCCAATCAGCAGATTTTAGCCAAAATCTTCTGTAAAACTCATCTGTCCAATCACAGCATGGGTCAAACTCAGGGAGAAGGCCATCAAGAACATGCACGCCTGCTAGCAGCATATTTACTGTGAGCAGTCAGCAGGTATTTAATATATAAAAAGACTCCTTGGTCTGTATAACAAGGCAAAACGCTTGCTTTCAGGAAATTACTTAAAATAGAACTTCTGAGAATATGCTACTAGTTTTTTTTTTTTTTTTAAATGTAGTTCTTGTGACTTACTATGTAAACCATTCAAGAACAATAGGACATTTTATAGCAATAAGCCTGTGTCTGCTGATCATACACTCCATTCTGCAGTCTGTAATACTGAGAGTAGGCAGCACACGGTCATATACTTTATCATGCATGCCACCCAAACTCAACCCCATTGAACTGCTGAATGAATTAGACTTTGTTTCAGTTAGCAGTCAACACAATGGGAATCATGTTGTAACACAAGAACAAAATGTATTCCATTACCTACTTAGTCCTAGCTGAATCTGTGTATCACTTAGAGGAGAACAAAGTGTCAACTATGCAATAAATTGTGACATTATGGGTTATGCAAATCAAACTCCCACTAACTGGCAACCAGTTTGTAAATAGGAGTATTCTTGTCGGACAGAATATTACTACCATTAACGAATGTATACAACAGGTTATCAAAACCCCTGCTTGCTTTATCGTGTCTGCATGCATTCCCTCCTTCAATTCACAAATATACTAGTAGATAATTGACTTCCTCCAAAATTTGTCCCTAGCTCATGTGTATGAGTGTGATAAAAACTTTAGATTGGGAGCTCCTTCAGGGAACAAGACTGTTGTGAATAGTCTTGCATACTATATAATGTGTTACTTGATATTTTAGTGCAGTATAAATATGGAAAATAAGTATATTTATGTTCAAGAATTTTCATATTAGCATGGCAACAATTACATTTTTAAAATGACAAATTTTAAATACCACAGGGCTAACTTCTTCCCTCATCCTCCCGATCCCATATATATTGCTGACTACAAAACTCAAAAAGATAAATAGTCATTATCATATATGGGCTGCAACCCACTTTGTCTGCTCCATGGAGAGGATGGAAGAGAAGTTTGACACAGACTCCAGTATACTGCGCATTCAGTCTCCTCATAGACTCTTCTGGAGAAACAGTCTTAGAAGCATGAAACCAGCTCACATGTGGAGTGGAAAGGATGAAAAGGTCACCCAACCTGGTGTGCACAGTTACTCATGATGGGGGGGTCCAATGGTAGAGGCTGGCCATACATGGATCCAAATTTGGAAGGTTTTTGCAGAGATCAGTTGAATTTCAATCCACATACAGGCAAGCCTGGTTGTTCTCAATTGACTTGGGCACAACCAGCCTGTTGGAATATTTTCTCTCAGTAAGTGATGCCACCATAGCTGATGGTGCCTTTTAAGCACATTCTGATGGGAGAGAAATGTCCCAGCTGTCAGAATACAAAAGCTCAGTGTGAGGGATTCTCTTGTCCACATTGAGCCAGTCATTTTCCTTCATTCAACCCGCTGGTTGAATGTAAAAGAAAAAAAAAAAAAAGACTGGTATATGGCCAGCCTAAGGTCTATAGTGCTTGATACAATTGAAATTCCCAGCAAATAACATAAGAAACCTGGTCACTATAGGCAGCAGCTGCATTTCAAATTTAACTAAACTGATCTGGAGATCTCAGCAAAGTTTGACATGCCATTTTACATCCAGCATTTGCTTGCTTCAAATAAAAAAAAAAAAATAAAACTGTGGTTTCCAGACTACAAAAAAGTTAAAACAGGTCACTTCCTGAGCAACAGCTTCAGTTGATGATGAAGCAACTGCTAATCACAGATAGCAGATGGTGTGTTCCTAAGCCACAGTTCCATTAACTGTGACACTTTGTTCTGCATATGGATGAAAGGATTAGGCTAGTCAAAAGATTTGACCAAGGCTACAAAAAGGAATTGGTTTGGCATAGGATTACCAGGTCAACATTAATTTTCTAGCACATTTGGAGACAAAATCTTTTGATGAAATAAAACAAAATGAACCTTATGCAGCAAAGCGACCACTCCGTTTTTTCAATTACTTAGAATTTTTACTTTGAACGGAATATGTAACCTACCACTTTCAAGAAGTGGTGCACCGAAATGAAAATTCAGGTGCCGAAACCGAAAATTCAGGATGCACTTGGCTGAAAACCGAAATGGACAGTTTTTAAAAATGTATATATTTTTTCATACACAATTTTTCAGGAAATACATACACCTTATTAAATAAAAAAACAGAACACAATATACACCCCAATATTTTTGTAAAATATGAAATATGATGTTACGCCAAATAAATAGGAACGCAACATGTCATGCTTTAAAACTGTACACGGTACTTAAAAATCTCCATGGGTAACGCTTTAAAATTTAAACAAGTTACCAGTTTAAAGTTACAGATACCTCAGATGTGGTCTGAGCACCGTTTACATACACTATATTGCCAAAAAGTATTGGTAAATCTGCCTTTCCCAGTGTTAGCCCATAGGGTTCAATATTGAGCTGGCCCACCCTTTGCAGCTATAACAGCTTCAACTCTTCTGGGAAGGCTGTCCACAAGGTTTAGGAGTGTGTCTATGGGAATGTTTGACCATTCTTCCAGAAGCGCATTTTTGAGCTCAGGCACTGATGTCGGACGAGAAGGCCTGGCTCGCAGTCCCTGCTCTAATTCATCCCAAAGGTGTTCTGTCGGGTTGAGGTCGGGACTCTGTGCAGGCCAGTCAAGTTCCTCTACCCCAAACTCGCTCATCCATGTCTTAAAGGCTCTTACTTTGTGCACTGGTGCGCAATTATGTTGGAACAGGAAGGGGCCATCCACAAAGTAGGGAGCATGCAATTGTCCAAAATGTCTTGATATGCTGATGCCTTAAGAGTTCCCTTCACTGGAACTAAGCGGCCAAGCCCAGTTCCTGGAAAACAACCCCACATCATAATCCCCCTCCACCAAACTTTACACTTGGCGCAATGCAGTCAGGCATGTACCGTTCTCCTGGCAACTGCCAAACCCAGACATGGCCAGACAGAGAAGCATGGTTGGTCACTCCAAAGAACACATCTCCACTGCTCTAGAGTCCAGAGGCGTTGTGCTTTACACCAATGCATCCGATGCTTTGTATTGCACTTGGTGATGTAAGGCTCGGATGCAGTTGCTCGGCCATGGAAACCCAGTCCATGAAACGCTCTATGTATTGTTGTTGTGCTAATCTGAAGGCCACATGAAGTTTGGAGGTCTTTAGCTATTGACTTTGCAGACAGTTGGCGACTTCTGAGCACTGTGCGCTTCAGTATGCGCTGACCCCGCTCATTTTACGTGGCCTACAACTTGGTGGCTGAGTTGCTGTTGTTCCCAGTTGCTTCCACTTTGTTATACCACCACTAACAGTTGACCGTGGAATATTTAGTAGCAAGGAAATTTCCTGGATGGACTTATTGCACAGGTGGCAACCTATCACAGTACCACACTTGAATTCACTGAGCTCCTGCGAGCGACCCATTCTTTCCCAAATGTTTGTAGTCTGCATGCTTAGGTGCTTGATTTTATACACCTGTGGCCATGGAGGTGATTGGAACACCTGAATCCAATGATTTGGAAGGATGTCCCAATACTTTTGGCAATATAGTATATGTGGATATGGTCTACGCATGCATTCACATTTGAGCGCGAGCACGAGGTATGGTGGTAGTTAAAAAAAAAAAAAAAAAAATTAAAAAAAGGGACAGTGTGTAAACAGTTTTTTTTTTAATTACGTTTTTTTTTTAATCACTTATTCCTATCACAAGGGATGCAAACATTAGTGCTTTAAAAAAAATGGCCTTGTTTACATGGCGCCGGAACCGGAAGTGATGTAATGACGTTGCTCCAGTCCTCCAAGGTCATACAGATGAGTGGGAGGGGATGGGCGGCAGGAGCAGGGCTACACCTGTATCAATGTCTATTTTCATATCGGCCAAAGGCCGATAGGGGTATTTTCGGGCAAAGCGTTTCGGCTGCCAAACTTTTGGTGCATCCCTACTTTCAAGTGAAATCAATCTGCCCCAAAGAGTGCTCAAAGTAACTGGTGCCCCTTAAATACCAGACCAAGCCTGTACCTAGGACTCATTGGCAGTAGAGGTCCCATGAACAATTTGGGACTAGGACCCCAGAGGCCTTAATGAAACAAAGGGACTGAGGAAACAAAAACCAACAGCCTCAAGGCCCTAAGTCCTGCAAATCAATCTGGGAGCCACTAATCAATATTTGTATGAAAAAAAAAATGAAAGAAAAAAAAAAAGTTTATGGCTCAACCAACTTGCGTGGGTTTTTTTTATATATACACCGCTCAAAAATTTAAAGGAACGCTTTTTAATCAGAGCATAGCATCAAGTCAATTAAACCCCTGGGATATTGATCTGGTCAGTTAAGTAGCACAGGCGGTTGTTAATTTCATTTGCACCAAAGCAGCTGAAACTCATTAACAACAGGTGCACTAGATGGGCAAGAATGAGATGACCTCCAAAACAGGAATGGTTTTACAGGTGGAGGCTACTGACATTTTTTTCCCTACTCATCTTTTCTGTTTTTCACTAGTTTTGCATTTGGCTAGGGTCAGTGTCACTACTGGTAACATGAGGAGATATCTGGATCCTACAGAGGTTGCACAGACAGTCCAACTCCTCCAGGATGGCACATCAATACATGCCATTGGCAGGTTTGCTGAGTCTCCCAGCACAGTCTCAAGAGCATGAAGGAGATTCCAGGAGATAGGCAGGTATTCTAGGAGAGCTGGACAGGGCCATAGAAGGTCCTTAACTCATCAGCAGGACCGGTATCTACTCCTTTGTGCAAGGAGGAACAGGATGAGCACTGCCAGAGCCCTACAAAATGACTTCCAACAGGTCACTGGTATGAATGTCTGTCCAAACAATCAGACTTCATGAGGGTGGGCTGAGGGCTCAACGTCCTCTAGTAGGCCCTGTGCTCACTGACCGGCACCATAGAGCTTGGCTGGCATTTGCCATTGAACACCAGAATTAACAGGCCCGCCACTGGTGCCCTGTGCTTTTCACAGATGAGACCAGGTTCACCCTGAGCACATGTGACAGACGTGAAAGGGTCTGGAGAAGCCATGGAGAACGATATGTTACCTGTAACATCATTCAGCATGACCTTTTTGGTGGTGGGCCAGTGATGGTCTGAGGAGGCATATCAAAGGAGGGATGCACAGACCTCTATAGGCTAGAGAGACAATGGCACCCTGACTGCCATTAGGTATCGGGATGAAATCCTTGGACTCATTGTCACACCCTACGCAAGTGCATTGGGTCCTGGGTTCCTCCAGGTGTATGACAATGTCCGGCCTCATGTGGCGAGAGCAAGCAGGCAGTTCCTTAAGGATGAAGGAATTGATACCAATGAATGGCCCCCACGCTCGCCTGACCTAGATCCAATAGAACACTTCTGGGATATCATGTTTTGGTCCATCCAACGCTGCCAGGTTGCACCTCAGACTGTCCAGGAGCTCAGTGATGCTCTGGTCCAGTTCTGGAAGGAAATGCCCCAGGACACCATCTGTCGTCTCATTAGGAGCATGCCCCGTCGGTGTCAGGCATGCATACAAGCACGTGAGGGCCATACAATCTACTGAGAATCATTTTGAGTTGCTGCAATGAAATGTCGGCAAAATGGACTAGCCTGCTGCATCATTTTTTCACTTTGATTTTCGGGGTGTCTTTGAATTCAATTCTCTGTAGGCTGATAATTTTCATTTCCATCAAACGATGAGGCATCCTTATGTTCCTGACATATTACCCAGTCCTTATCAGTATAGATATCTAGCATGATATATTTCCACATTGAAATCTGAGGTGTTTTAAAAGCGTTCCTTTAATTTTGATGAGCAGAAAAATATATTATATATAAAAGCTTTACCTAAAATATATATACTTGTGGCCAGAGCATATAGATAATTCACTTTACTGTACAAATAACACACACAACACATTAAAAATATCTCCGCAAGCCCCCAGGTTTACTTATACTAGGGCTGATTGCTGCTCATATGTAATTATAAACTATCAAACCAACTGCTTGGTCATTATAAATATTTGTAACAATAATATAGGTATCCATGGTGGATGAAAGGCTTGTAAGCATTCCAAGGATAACGATGGTAACACTAGGATTCCATAAATAGGTCACCACAGGTAACAAGGGCTCGTGATTCCAATAGGAGAGGTATGTGTCTCTATAAAGGATATAGTGCAGGGGTCTCCAAACTTTCTAGACAAAGGGCCAGTTTACTGTCCTTTAGACTTTAGGGGGGCCGGACTGTGGTCATTGGGAGTAGAAAAGGTCTTGACCTCAGTTGGAAAAAACAGTGCCCCATTTTTTATGTCGTATGAAGGGATTGTGGCTCATCATTGATGTCACTGGGCTCCATTGTTGTTGTCAATGGGAAGAATTAGGTCCCATTGTTGGTGTCATTGGCAGGAATTATGCCCCTTCATTGGTGTCAATGGGGGGAAATATGCCCCATTGTTGGGGCACCATTTCATCCACTGATACCAAGGGCTGGATAAAAGCAAGCAAAGGGCCACATCTGGCTCCTGGGCCGCAGTTTGGAAATCACTGATATAGTGGACAACTAAATCCTAACAACTTAAACAGCCAATTTAAAGCTCAAGTTGAATAAACAACTTGTTTGTTTTGCCAATGCTAATGCAGCTGAAACTTATTAAGTAAACACTTTTAAGACAATTTTGGAATTCAATACAGATTTAAATGTGTAAAATCGCACTACAGCAGTACAATCACTTGATATTTGAAAGCAGTAACATACATGATCAATTATTGAAAGGGCAAGTTATTGCAATGCAATTGCCTCCTCAACATTTACAGTTTCAGCAATAATGGGACTTTAAGGAAGAACTATAACTGCCTGTTTTTAGTGTATAAAATGCCCATCTATGAGTCAGGAAAGGCAAAAGAAATTTGAAACCATGACCATTTGTGGCTCTAAGTTTGGAATGATTTATAGATCAGCTGCATAGTATGAAAATCTCAGTGAACATAGGTTGTGATTTATTAATCTAGTCAGATGTAGCTCCATAAAACATACCTCTCGTATTACTTGCTGCAATTCTCTGCTTTCTTCAGGACTCCAGCGTGTTCCTCCCTCAGACACAGGTGTCACAGTTTCCAACTCTGACCTCTCTGCTGAATCCAAGTTTCCAGGTTCTTCTGTTGTAGCATTCTGATTGGCTCTTACTGGAGGACTTGGTGTTAGAGCTACAGAAGCACGGTATACAGCTTTGCTGGGAGAGGTTTGTGCTTTAGACTTATCAACAACGTCATAAGTGTTTAGAGGACCTTTCCTGTTCCTATATCGTGGACTGGAGCACACTGAAGATGAATCAGAGGCTGCTTGAGATAAGACAGAATCACATTGGTCGGCGCCGGGTTCCAATCTAATGTCTTCGAGGCCCAACTCTGACTTCAAGTGTGACTGTTCTCGAATCAACTCAGACACCTATGAAGAAGAAAAATAAATATCTGTCCAAGAATATTTTTAAGGAATAATCCTGACCTAAGAAAACAAAATACTGTTGTAAAATCAGTAGCTTCTCAGTGTCCTTTATGATGATAACACTTTGAGCAAGGAAAAATGTCTCAAATGGGTCATAACCCAATTTTTTGTAAAATATAAAAGATGATGTTATGCCGAGTAAATAGATAGCAAACATGTCACACTTTGTCACTGTTGTGCGGGTGTGCACATTTTTAAACAATGTAAAAGTTTACTATTCATAGACTACACTTTAAAAGCATTTACAGGTTATCACTATAAATTTACAGAGGAGGTCTAGTGCTAGAATTACTGCCTATGTGATACCTCACATGTGTGGAACAATCGCTGTTTGCATGTGGGACCACGCATGTGTTTGCCTTTACATATGAGCACGGGGGGGGGGGGGGGGGGGGGCGAGGGCACTTTAATTTTTTTTTAATAAATTTTTTACACTGTCACCCTAAATTTATTTAATCACTTTTATTAGATTTTATTGGAATGTAAACATCCCTTGTGACAGAAATAGGCACGTGACAGGTAATCTTTTATACAGGCATCTGGGGTCAATAAATCCTTCCTCTGGACTTAAAAGCAGTCAAATGATTTTATTATTTTTTTTAAATGGTGTTGTTTACTTACTAGTAAACTGGAACTGATGTCAGGTCACCCCTTCTGGGATGAGCAGGAAGGTGTGTCGGCTGACTGCATGGGTCTCCTGGTAGAACAGGAGATCCCCAGAGAGGAGACGTCCCTTCCTGCTGCTTGTACAAGTAATCATGCAGCTGAGATTGCTTGTACAAGAGAGAGGACTGCTGGCTCTAAACAAATAGTACAGAGGTGATGTCTACAACGGTAGGCATCACTCTGGTATAACCGGCAAAAGTCCAGCGAAGTACAGGTACGTTGCTGGTCCAGAAGTGGTTAAAAAGAACTTTATGTATACAGAAACAGGTTTTCTTTTTTAACCGTATTTATACCCAAAAATGATATGCTTCATTGCCCTGCAGGCTGAAGGCTTATTTTAGCTGCAAAGTTTTGTAATTCCTATGCCATAGGTGAAATGGTGACCCCATACAATTATGAAACATTCAGGACTGGTTCCTGACCTTTAGTGGGATCTCAGTGACAGCTCGGTCTGACAGGTGGCAGCAGCTGCTGTATTGGCTGCTACCAGACAAATGGAAGCTGCAGATTAACGTACCCTCATTGTGGGTCATCATACAAGGGACTAAAGGTGGGAAGGGTTACACAAATAAAATAGGCTTAAATCACTAAAATGAACAGATCTTTTAACTCTATTCATTAATTCTACCTAAAATTATTTCTAAAACATTCAATTTACAAACAAAAATAAGGCTTAGCTTTTTTTTTTTTAAATTTTCTAAGCACAGCAGGCATTTACCGATTAAAAAGGTAATAGGTAATCAGTAATACCTACTAAAAAGACATCATAAATCCCTATTTTATCAGCACTCTTACATCTGCTCTCATTAGTCATTACACTAAAAGTGCCAACCTCAAATTAGTATTACACTAAAGCATGAAAACCTTGGTAAAGATCTTTGGAAGTTGATCAACTGCTGTTCAAAGGATAAGTTAGGTTTTTTTCCTCAATCAAGTGCAGATCATGCTGTCAGAATACAATGCTCCAGCAGATGGGATTCTTCCATTGAACCCGTTTGCGTGAATGGAGGAACCGGTTAATATTCTTTCATTCAGCCGAAGGGCTGAAGGAAAAAACATAAATACCGTCTACAGCCAGCTTAACACCAAGAGACACAGATTGATGCGGCAGCTTTTACGAACCTAATCAAGTAAACTAGTTCTTGAGGACTGGATACGTTATCAAATATTTTGTGTTACCACAACCTTGCTCCTTTTTACGAAAAAGTGTTAATTAGCCAACTGCCCAGATTTATGGAATGAAAATTAGACATTTGCTGGTGTTGTAAAGCAGTCCAAAGAATATGCAATTTTCTTTCCATCTACCACGGGTGGAAGGAAAAAAAATAGCTCGAGTCCCCCATCTACAAGTGATGGATGAATCCCTCCCACAGCACTATTGTATTCTGCCAACGGGGATCCTTCCCTGCTGGCAGAACACAATGGTCACTGCTGGCGACTATAGCAGTGATTGCATGAAAAAGTATCCAATAGGCTGGTTGTACTGAAGTTGATTGATGGATCGACTTCAGTACAACCAGCTTGCCCACAAATAGATCGAATCTCGGCCAGTCCCTGCTGAACCAGTCAAGATTCGATACATCTATGACCAAGGCCAATTTATGTGCCACAAAAGCTGGTCATTACTTTTGTCTATGTAAACAAGGGAAGGCTGGTATCTACAGACAAAGGACAGTGTGCTCCCACTGTTTAAATATAATAGGTAAATGTAATGGCAGAAACCTTTCTATAAGAATTCTCTTAGCCTATAGTCTTTTACTTAGGATATAATTTGGAACGCTGCCCATTGTTTATACAATTTTCCTTTAGATTTATGAAAACCATATAATGAGAGGTCAAATATAAACACGTTCAATTTGTATGCAATCAGGATGGCCCCTGCACTACATAGTTGAAGGTAAATCTATAGGAAACGGAATAAGAAAATTGTATAATATTTGGCCAGCATAACAGACTACACCCTAGCATTTGTACATCCAATTATTCAACACCATCCCTGTAAGAGACAGAGAGACAAGATAGATAGATTGCACGCACATTAATTACACAAATATATTTATATGTAGGATTATTTACCTGCGAATGAAGATTTCAAACAACCCTCCTATTGTGAAAGCTAAAATACCACATCTGTGCCAAACTAACTGGAGTGTGTGTGAAAATGCCTTTAGCAAATGTATAAAATATTTTTGATTGATAAAAAACAAAAAGAAAAAAAAAAAACCTGCATGCATTATGCTTTTTTGAGCTTAGACTCTAAAACAAATTAATATACATAGTGTGAAACTTACTGGTTCTATGACATTCAAGGGAGAGGTGAACAACAGACTGTCAGTACTTCCTCTTCCTCCATACATACCCTAAACAGAAGGCCAAAAAAAACCAATAAGCTCACAATACATAATCCTGAATCACATTACATTACCCATCCTAACTAGTCAGACAGAAGCTTTAAAACAAAGACTTACCATAGCCACCTGATGCTGGAAAGGTGAGGAGATGTGGTAATTGCGGAGTTGCTCCTCAAGAGTCATCAATCGCTCATCCAGCTGAAGTTCCAACTCTTGCAGCTCCATTCGCACAGAGTTCCTCAGTCCCTGCAGCTGATCAGCCTCATACCTGAAACAGAAAACTGCACCTAAAAATTGGGTTTTGTATCCTGAAACACCATCAAAGTCTGTCGCATGACAGTTTAATTCCAGTCATTACATTCAGGGGCCTCCACACAGCTGAACAAAGAAGGATCTTGGAAACATTCTTTGTGATGTACATGCCTTGTTTCTGACAAGGCTATTATACACATTAACAAACAACTTTGGAAGACAGAAAACAATATTAAATGTTACAATATTATGTTCGTAGCAATAAATATATAGCACCTTCAATACTGCCAATAAACTGGATTCAAATACTGTAAAATTGTATGTCAGTTTCAAACTGAGTATATATTCAATAGCAGGTAAACATCATCAAGGCAAATGTAACCAAATATTTAAAAGGTAATGTTCGGATAAAGCTCTGCAGGCAGAATCTAGCCAAAGTTGGAAATGTACTATCTATCTAACCATCCATTGATAATATTTCAATCTTACTTGAACAATTTGTTCTGTTTTACATAACAGAGATTTACATGGAACAACAATGCTGCAAAAGATGTAAACCACCAGAGTTGGGAAATATAGTATATATTTGCTTTGATTTTATTATCCAGATATCAGTCAAAAGGTTGCCGAGTGCTTCAAAAGTGAATATGAAAATATTGCTTCAAAAGTCATTGCAGACATAGACCGCTGAAGTAGGAAATAAAGGAGACATACACACATTCTCAAGAAAAGAATGCATAGCAAAACTCAAAAACACAAGGTATTCGTCTAACCCAAAAATTTGCTTCTGTTAATAAATGGTACTTGATATCCTTGCAAACATTGTGTGGTCTCATAATGGCTTGTTACCATTATCTAAAGCAATAGTAACATTTTCTCAAAATTGCATTATGTAAATACAGAAACTGTTCTACGAGATATAACTGGAAGCTTGGCACAAAGCATTTCTTGAACAGAAATTAAAGCCACAATTAAAATGAGGATAAGATTTTAGTTTAAAAAAAAAAAAAAGTCAATGGGGGTGGTGTTTCTCTCTGAAGAGTGAGGGCATTTGACAGTCAGGGAGAAGGCAATACTGTAATCCTTTAAATTCTGCACTTCAGCACCACAGTGGTGTAAACCAGGGCTTATGTGATATTTAAAGGCCACAGCCACAGGCTTCCACAGCCCTCAGTGTCTCCTGCTGAACCAGCATGTGAGAGGAGTGGTGCTGCAGCCGGAACAGGGCTGAAGTAGTGAGAGGAGGTACTGTGTTTAGGAGTTTGGGGGGGGGGGGGGGGGGGAGAGGGAGGGCAGTTAATGGGTCATTTATTGTTTTTACCTTAGTGCAAAGAATGCATTAAGGTAAAACAGTTTGACTTTAGAATCACTTCATTCTGAAGGATAACAAACACATTAATGACAAATATTAAGCAACCAAGTCATGAATTTCAAAACTGCTAAAAAGAATACCATGCAAAGGGAGACTGTAAATGCTTGCTGCTCAGTTTTAAGAGAAATGGCCCATGAAAGTCTGCTTGGAAAGCAATACTTTTGCTAGTGTTGCTCTTGTGTTCTTTGCAGCATTCACTGGTTCTTCCTGCCAATCACCATTTCACTGCCGTCTCCTACAGTGTAGCTCAGCAGGAAGAACCAGTGAGAGCTGCAGAGGACAAAGCAGAGCAACTCTCCTGGAAGTGTTGGTTTCCTAGCAGACATTGAGGGTCCAGCATTTAGCAGTGTGGGTATTTACAGTTTCCTTTTTGCATGTCATTTTTGGCAATTTTTAAATTCAGGACAATTTCACTTTAAAGCTGACCTTGTATCTGATTAAGGTCTACTTATGATGTCCTTGTTGAATAAAAATACATGGCCTTCCCCAGCACATACTAAAGAGAGGATCATGAAACTAAGCTGACATACAAGCAATCCTTCCCGCAGAACAGTGGCATTGCCAACAGTTTGTGCTATCCAGGTGACTGAAAGCAGTTCTGCTGGTACAAAAGGAAACCCATACACTAAACAGAGAGGCACCTAATAAAGTGATATTAAACCCAAAAGCAAAAATATAATGTATTGCAGCTTCACAATCATTAGATGTAGTGGCTGCATTAGTTTTCTTTTTAGGCTTTTCCGACCTAATGAACTGGCCAGTAACACACCTCCTGTACTAGGCGTGCCCCACTCTGGATGATGGAACACAGGCACCACCTTTGTCAGTCTGGGGGGAGAAGAGTGTTAGATGTACTAGCAGATATACTAAAACTGAAGCTGAGCTTCAGCCAACACTTTATACTCAGTTACAGCAGCAGTATTTTTTCCTTTTGAGATCAAGGTTTTACATAAATAAGTAAAAGCTGATCATTGGAAGCACCACTGTCAATGGTAAATGGTTTTGTCTCATCCCTATAACTGCTACATATGCAAGACAGCGTGTTCTGTTGAAAAACAGACTTACTGGCTGGATTACCAAGTAGAAATAAGGGAAAGAAAGTCTAAAAAATAAAATGAAGAATTGGCAAGCTGCTGCAGCCACCACACCGAAGAATTGGTAAGCTGCAATATAATGAATGCCTGCTTTTGGATTTAACACCACTTTAAGTAAAAAATGCTTTGACAGCCTCTTAGTCCTATCTTTGCTTTTATGGCTGGAATTCAGATATAGCAGGTAAAAGTATCAATGTCTGCAAACATCAAACACTGTGCAACTTATCAATGAACTTACAATATTTTCCTGAGATTCAAACATTTAGAAATATATGACATGTGGCAAAGCAACAACTATGTAATAGTAAAATCAAAGTTTTAGACTCTCCAAAGGCAAATTCTAAAAGGTGCAACTTAATTTCTGACCACTAGAGGGAAGCATTCACAAAAGAATGTTACATAAAGAGCTAAACAAAAAAAAAAAAAAAAAAAGACAACCATAAGGTCAAACCTGAAAAAATTTATTGCACATGACCGTTATTGGGGGGCCATGACTGGCTGCTTTTTTGCACTGGATCATTATTATAGGCAACAAAGTTTTTCATGTTTGGACAGCTATCATTTACTACTGGACTATCTAGTTCATATGTTGGACCACTGTGGTTAAAATTACTTAGCCTTTGATGACGGAATAAAACTTGCAGAACGCTTAGGAATCCAGTTGTATTAAATACTTTATGTATGAGAAGTTACTTATGCCAGTTGTGTCTCCGAACAATTTCTTCCTTATTTTAGACAAAGCTTTTACAAAAGAAGCAGTGTCAGAAAGGTTAACACAATGTTGCAATGTTTGTGTCATGCATAGTTTCTATTTCCAACATTTAACAGGTTCCCCTTAAACATCCCAAGTTACAGTACGAAGATAAGCTTACCTTTCATCTTCAGACAAATGCTGATAAACCATAGTCTGCTGCCGTAACATATTCAGCTCTAAGTCCATCATTTGTGTTCGGAAGAGATTCAAACTTCTTCTCATTATCTGAAGTTCCTGGAAAGTATTCTAAAAGAACAAAAAAGACATATAAATAGGTGTCTTTAACCAGCACTTAGAGATAGACAACCACTTCGCACACATACTGTACAGAACTTACTTCATAAAGGGACAACATGGATGACCTTGAGGTGTTATACATGCCAGAAGAAGCCATGTCATTCCCCCGCATTACTGGATGCTATGAAAGAAAGACACCCAATGCATATTAGATGTAAATTTGTTTATGGGATCTCATAGGGAAAAAAGAGACTAGGTTAAAAAAAAGTGCATATTTCCAAAGACAATCCAAAAACATAACACTCATAACCACGGGCAAGCCTTGAAGTAAAACCTAGGGCAGGTTAAAGTAATTACACGTTTTAAAAACAGTAAATGAGCTTCAACATAAGCCCTCACTGACCTCTGTGGCTGCAGATTTTGTGGAGCAATTTATCTTCAAATATTACAACAGAAGCACTGAAAAAATTAAGCATCCATTCACACTACTGTAGCAGCATGTCAGGTGTCAAACAAATGGACATTGTTTTTCATATTTACGGTAGCCTATTCATTTTAACTGGTTGCCCTACTCAAAACACATTTAGCAAAGATGCTCGTGCACCTTTTTGAGTTTCCATGGTTTTTCTATGTGAGCAAAACTGTGCTTCTTGGTGCATTTGTGATGGCATTAACAATGAATGGCGCTACAAGTGCTAAGTGGTTTTTTTCGGGTGTTGTTTTCAAGCGCAATATTTTTATTTATTTCAGATTGCTACACTAGAGTGAATTCGGGTTTAAGTTATCCTCACAGCAGTTCAATTCAGTCTGCTTCCCCCTTGAAGTGTTCCTGTTCTGTGTTTACATTAGAAGGCTGCCAAAAGGGGGCTTGTGGGGGCGGGGTGAGATTGGCTGCTGGAAAAATGACTAACAACTCCGTTGATTCTGATGTGAGGATTAATCGCTCAACAGTGCCAGTAACTACAGAGGTAATTAATGGGTTATTTTAAAGTTCATTTACTTCATTTTAATAATATGTAAATATTTAAGAATGCATAGTCTGGAAACACATTTTACATATAAGGAAAACATCAAATCTGTATCCTGACACAATGCCTGTTTGTAAATAAAAACAGCTTCCTTAGCGGAGCAAAATCCCTGCAACATTCATCTAAACTGGGATGACTGTGCCCATCACACAGGTGTGGAGGAGCGCAATCTGCATCCAATATATTTTTAAATGATAAAAACATAATGGGGGAGATTTACTAATACTGGAGCACACAGAATCTGGTGCAGTTGATCATAGAAACCAATCAGCTTCCATCTTCAGCTTGTTCAATTAAAGTGGAAGAAAAGTCGCAATGTTGATTTTTACCTATAGGTAAAGTACAGTAAATATTTCCTAAATGTGCACCATTAAGGAGATATTAACTTTAGCAGCAGCCAGTGACGTCAACGACGCATGCGCACTGGGCTGTGAATGGACTGTGGCATCCATTCAAAACTCTGTGCTGCAGCCGAAATTCCTGTGTGCCCGGAATGAAGACCAGGTAAAGATGGAAGCGCTAGGACCCATGACAGCATGTTGTCGGAGGACTTTGTTTTTCAGGTACGTCTGTCATAATGTGCTAGTATGGGATGAATACTAGCACATTATGATTTAAACTGCCCGGGACCAATTTTTTTTTTTTTTTTTTGGGTGAGGTTTACTGCGACTTTAAGCTTTGACAATAAAACCCAAAAATCTGACTGGTTACTGTGCACAGCTGTACCAGATTCTGTGTGCACCAGTGTTCGTAAATCTCCCCATTTTGTTTTTACTCAAAAATGGTCACCTGACTTTTGATCTGGTAATGTACTTTCAGAAATACTCCTACAGACTGATAGTTTGTAATGTTAGAAAGAAAAACATGTATATTTTGGTGGACTGAAGAGGCTCCGATGGGAAGTACTAAATATGGCATGCTTGTGTGCTTCTACATGTGTGGTCTCAAAGACCATAAAATTGGCAGCAGAGTGTGTAATCTGTATGGATGTTGGAAGGAATGGATACTACAAATGAGAGAGCTAAAACATTCTCATAACAATGCTCTAGACAAAAAAACTAAAAGATTTCCATCAATTGTGTGTTCCGTCATAGTGGAATAAAATGCACTTTAATTAAGCCTTGCATGTTCTGTAATCTCTTAATGTTACTATAACTACACTTTTAAAAACTGGAAGAACCAGTTTGAAATGACGAGAAAATATTATGTTTAGTTTCCATGCTAATTAACACACATCATGCAGTTTGGCTCACTTGTCCTAGGCATTTGTCACTTCCTCTTTACAACTGAAAAAAAATAAATAATAGGTTTCCCATGTGCTTTACTTTATTTGGACAACTATTTTAAAATGATCACGCTTTAATGTTTATTTGTTGTCTTCATAAAATGACGAAATTTAACATAATTGAACTATAATGCAGTTGTCTACTGTAGGTGCACATATGAAAGGAGAGAAACTTCTAAAGATGCAATACTCTCTTCTTTGGGTGAAAGTTGTACCTAATGTAGAGAAATTGCATATCTTGAAAGAGTGCCCTTAAAAACGACAGTTAAACTTGCAAAAAAAAAAACAAAAAATTAATAAAAGCATCACATACAATACTCAGCTGTTCCATTACAAGTACTTGAGTCCTGAATATATAAGTGTAATTTAGATCTGCCACAGTGCACTCAAAGCCAAGATTTTTTCCAGGTAATTATTTATCTTATAATGTAATAATGATTTTTTTCATGAGAATTCAGTTTGTGATAAATGGGGCTTACATTTAGGAAGTTCTGTTTAAGGATTGGCTAAGTATATGGTTTTTTTCTTTGTTACATTTAGTGATAGATTTAGGGGTTTAGGTGAACCTGTGCTTTACCAGCACCCACCCCCTCCCCCCCTTCACCACAGGCACAGCACATATACTTTTCCTTCTATGCTTGCAATTGGAGCTTACACTGGGCTACAATCTATAGCAGCCAGGAGTTGGTTTACATTTTCACTCCTGGCTATGTAGTAGAAGTGATTAGAGCTGCTTGATCACTAATACTTGTGCGTTAAGATGCAATTTGTCCCCGGTTTAGCTGTCCCTCCTGGGTACCTGGAACCTCCATAGTGGCTGTGAAAATGGAGAGTGGTGAGAGCACAGTCTGCTCAATCAGCAGAAACAGTGCAAATGTGAACTGAAAACACGAACAGGAAAGTGAGCGCTAAAATATCCAGCTGCTGTAACACTGAAAAGGTACCAAATAAACCTTCCAAGACAATAGTATATAACAGGTGCAGTGCTAAAACCTGAATGTCAAATTAATGCACTTTATTAATTTTTTGACATTCAGGTTTTATCGCTGCACCTATTATATACTACAGTGCAAATGTGACAGAGAGCTGATACAACCCTGATGTCTCCCTAAAGAAAACCTGTTGCCTACACTATGCTATCACATAGTTTATCAGACCCATTGGGAAAGTTGAGCTTATAAAATAACAAAACAATTTAATAAAATAATAATAAATGCTTTTTGTTATGGGTTTTCTCACTGGGGAGACTAAGAGGTGACAAGAGGAATATCTGTTGTTACTTGCACAGGACAGGTGTCCCCAAGTGAAAGATTCTAGTGACAACTCACAATTTTGGATTTCGAGGCTTCCTTGTGGAAGTGTGAACTTCCTCAGTGGAGACACAGGCAGCAATAAAAACTTAGGTGTCTTAACACCCCAACACTGAAACCAGAACTAGAAACTTTAAATTCATTTTAAGGAATGAGGTTTTTATTTGGCTGTTATACAAATTGTTAAGAACTACTAACCACGCTCAATTACCTGTGAAAGATTTTGCAGTGAACTCCTGATGTCATGAAGGACCCGGCGTAGCTGCATTTCAGTAGTGGACGGTGGTGAGCTTAAAGGCAAAGCACACCCAGAACAGGATCTCTGAAGTGATCCATATGCAAACCTCTGATTAAGTGGACAGGAAAACTGGGACATTACTGAACCACATGTGGCACCAGAAAAGTTAGGAACGCTATGGGTACTCCATGTTCTTGAATGTTCACATAGCGGTCGCTCATGCCAGTCAGATTGCAGGGAGTGGAGGGAACAGGAAGAATGAGACCTGTGTGATGGGACATGTATTGTGCAGGATTGTGATCTGTTAAGTTGATCTTCTGACACTTGCCCCTGGTTACTTTTCTGGGCCTCCTTGGTATCCAATACTGGGGACCTGTATGCTGTAGATTTAGGGGAGGTTTCTACTTCATCTATTTGTTCCAAGGATTCATCTTCTTCTGGGGTATACTTGTAGGAAAATGATGGGGGGCTACACATAGTTGCCTTGCCAGAATTTAAGACAATATTCACTTTGGAAACCACTTTTACAGGACTTAAAATTGCAGAAGGCAAAGACTGAGTCCTCCTCAGTGGGTATCCAGAGCTCGATACCATGTGCCTCGGCCTCAGCAAATCCTTTGAAGAGACCCGGCTACGCCCAGGTCTTGTCCCTATTGTTTCAGAAGAACCAAACAGTTTCTTTTGAGCCCTTTGTAGCGCAGTATTAACACGATCCACAGGGCTTGCATCAGTTCTACTAAAACCACGATAGCAGTCATGGTCAGAAAAACGGTCCAAGGTTTCCGATATATGGTGAGTGGTGTAGGAAATATCATCATATTCACTGTGTGTTTCCAACTCACTATCTGCTGTACAGTCCTGCTGTAAATCATAAACTTTCTCACTTATCTCCTGAGCATTATCCACAACAGAGCTGAGGTCCCTGCTAGTCTTGCACACCTCATTTTGACTGCATCCTGGTGTATTGGCCATTAAGAGTTGCTTGCTTATTTCATTTTCCTCAAAAAATGATTTTCGGTCAACGGGAGTTAAGAACTCATCATCTTCTAAGTCAATGGATTCCCTCTGATCAATTGCAAGTGGGGTTCTTAGGTCCTCTCCTACAGAGGTTACTGTTGTTTCACTATCACAGCTGTCAGCACTACTTCCCATTGCTTGCAAAGAGTCTTGAACCTGATAAACCAAAAATAGAAGATTAAAGATGCATTAGCTAATACACATACACAGTAATCTATATAGTAAACTATTCTAAAATGAATTGTCACAAAAACAATACTCCTTGACCTTTTCTATCCTCAAAGAGATGGTCTTTGAACATCTAATTTGATCATCACTAGGGTTAATTGATTATTTTGTATTTTAAAAACCGCTGTATGTCTGTGGGTGACTATATGACTGCTTTAGGATGATTAAACTATTTTAGAGCAGGAATTGATAAACAGGTTTCACTGCTTAATGTGAATGTGCAATAGGTCATTGTTATGTAAATAAATGAAGAATGAAAAGGCATTCAGAAAAATAAATTAAGCAAAATTAATATTTGTGCTTGCCTTATTTAAGTGGGAGAATTTAACTTATGTATGCCCTTGTCATTCAAGAATTTAATGACACAAAACAATCATACAAGCATCCTTACAGAGTCCTACACAAAGGGGGTAGAGCTTCATACAAAGATAGGAATTAACTAGTACAGGAGGTATGGCTTACTAACAATATTCTAAAATGTTTATGTTCGTGTTACTAAACCCCAGACCCGGCATTCACTATATCTGGTCTCCCACAGTACACACAACATGGAAATGCAATTATTTTAGTAAGTATAAACTGCTAAATGCCTTCTCATCAGCAGTATATAGCAGACATGATTTCTATCAGCATATGACTGAGCACTGGTTAAAAGGAGAAGTTCACCTTTCGTAACATGATACACCCATATTCAGGGTGTAACATAACATGTTACGAACAGACTGGCCCCCGCTTCTGGTGACTGCTAGCGGGAAATCTTTTCCTCCCGGCTAGCTGTCACAATTTTAAAAAAAGTGGCCGTGCGGGTTTACGCCCACTTCACTGATTTACAGTGTTCTGTGAATGAATGAACTACAAGTCCTGACAGCCTTTGCGGCTGTCGGCTTGCATTTTCCAATGAATTACCATGGCGCTGTGGTAATTAATTGATTCTTCCTGTCAGTATGTCTGCTTGCCCGTACATCCCACTGAATTGCTGGAGCAATGCTTTAGAGAGGCTCCAAAAACAAAAATAATAAATGCACATTTATTTACCTGCCAAAAAAGTTATTATGTTCATTATTTTTTGTCAAATGTGAACTTATCCTTTAAAGCTTTTAGGAGGAGTTTTCATTCTCTTCTGGCTGTCCATCCTAGGAGGCTGCATGACCTCTGACCTTTTGTCTGGACAGTGCCAATTGGCCTCGCATGCAAAAAAAAAACAAAAAACCACACCAAACTGAGAATGTGCAGAGTGCCTCCTTGAGCTATCAGCAGATGGATTGGGGACTATGAAGAAGAGGAAGATCAGAGAAGACAGGATCAAACAGCCTTTTTACACAATGCGGAGTATTAACCCCTTAGGTTCCATAGTGAGTATAACAAGCATACTTTCCTGCATATACAGACTGACTTTACTGTTGTGGGTTTAATAACATTTAACATTTCCAACTCACGTCCTATAACATACAGCATTTGCAAAACTACAATTATAATAAAAAAAACACAGTCTCTCATTTGCTGTTCATTACTGAAGCCACTAATGTCTTTTTGGAATGTTATCAGTGAACTTTGGCAGAACTAAAATAAGGTAAGACAGGTAAGTTAAGAAGGTTTTGGCAGAAAGTAATCAATGCTGCTCAACATCTAGCACACACTGCTGGTATATAACCTAGTCTTGCCCCGTGCTTTTCCAGAAAGGATACCTGGACTCTTATTATGCTGGAAGGACCAGAACACATCAGGTTTAAAATAATTTCTTTCAGATGCCTTGGCTCTCTAAAGCGAACGCAAACTCTGAGAATTTTAATCTACACATTACAATAATTTAGTGTCTTTTTTCTGTTTACAGCTGTACCAACTTCTTACCGGTAGAGGATTTGTTAGGAGGCAGTCACCCGATGTGTCCTCCGCAAAGCCACTGCTATCAGAATGCTGACTTGCAGTTCTCAGCAGATTATCTGTAGAGACAAAAAGGAATCATCTAAGACAGGGGTCTCCAAACTTTTCACCGGTGTACTGTCTTTCAAACTTTAGGAGGGACGGATTGCAAAAAGTAGGGGTAGAGAATGTCCCAGGTCCGGCATCAGTGAAAAATAATCATGGCGTACTATTCCTCCCATTAATACCCATCACTGGAATTAATGGGAGGAATAATGCCCCATCATTGGTATAAATAGTGTCCCTTTGTTGGTGTCAGAGACAGGAATAGTACCCCAAGGGCCAGATAAAGGCTAGCAAGGGCCACAGTTTGGAGACCCCTGATCTAAGACATCAGAAGAGCATTATGTTCAGGATAAAAAAAATAAAAATATATTATATATCTATCATTAGCAGTTCCTTGTCCTTAAGAAGCAAACAAAAAACACTGGGGAGAAGGAGGGAACAGGGGCTTGTATTACTACACGCAACACTCAATAATTCACATCTCTTTCTAGCAGGAATCAAAGTGTAGACAAGTCTGGAACTCTTCAATCTTTGGCTTCCCCTTTAATCAATGGCTCAAAACTGAGTAGCCAGTGTCAATGGTACTTGCAACAAGTATTCTCTTCCAGTTTATGAGCTGATTATTGTATTATAGTACAGAAAATCCAATAATCCTTAGCTTGAAACTGGTAACTTGCTATTCACAGTCAGGTTGATGCAGCAGGAAAAAAAAAAAAAAAAAAAAGGAAAGAAAATATCTATGTACAGGGTTTTTCCAGAAGAGAGTCCCAGTGGGGTACAAGACATTCTTCTTTTTTCAATTTTTTTTTATTAGTAAACAAAATAAGCAATCAACACTTCTGGTCAGTTTTTATTTTACTTTTATTTTGTGCCTTTTTTTTTTCTTTTTTTTTTTTTAATAGTTCAAAGATGCATGTCGTAGCTAATTTAACTTCCAACACAGACTGCAAAAGGTTTGGACAAGCCTAAAACTGTTAATCACACTGGGACTTTGAGATGGTGGACTCGCACTGGTTTTTAAGGCCTCTCTTTCTCTAGAAACACTCTCCCACTGTGGACAGGAAGGCAATCTCATGATTTGGTGATGCAAATGCTCCTCCACAAATGTACCAACCAGGAAAAAAAATAAATAAAAAGGGAGGTGTCTGGTGAAGTTGAACCTACTGAACAGGTCAAAAAGGAATATATAAGCCCCACGTACACTGTTTTCTAAAGATCGCTTGATCCTTTTGTGTCTTTTTTTTTTTAAATACATTTTAATCTCTCAAATATTATTATTATACAGGATTTATAGAGCACCAACAGTTTGCTCAGCACTTTACAAAATGAAGGTAGACATTACAGTTACAATACAATTTGGTACAAGAGGAAACAGAGGGCCCTGCTCGTTAGTATAGCTCATAGATTGTAAGCCTTAACAGGAAAATATGGAGGTGCATAGGTCTAGCATTACCTTTAAACCAGGGGCGGACTAACCATTCGAGCACTCAGGCACTGCCCGAGGGCCCGGGGTCAGTAGGGGGCCCCCATAAAATGCCCCTGGTACCTTTTATATGCTTTTTTGGGTGCGTTTTGAGTGTGGGCAAGGACACAGGGGCCCCATGATCCCCAATTGCCCAGGGGCCCCATGAGTTGTCAGTCTGCCCCTGCTTTAAACAGAACACTGCCAAAAGACATAAAACCCCCCCAGTGTTGGAAGTACCATATAATGCATTAACCTCCAAAACCCCAAAGAATGGCTCATTTAGTGCCAAGTTACAGGTGCTCTTTAGTATTTGCCAATTAAAGGATAAGTTTACCTTTAGAACATGCTACACATTACACCTGTATTTAGGGTGGAACATGTAACAAGTTTCTGCTTCTGCCTCCTTTTCCCCCCTCCCCCTTCTTGTGACAACAGGTGAAGGGTTTCTCTCCCCGCACCTGCTATCATAATTTCAAAACAGCGTGACTCTGCAGGACTCTGCCCACATGGTCAACTCATTCATTCACAGAGTTCCGTGAATGAATAAACTACAACTACTGTCGGCCACTGCGGCTTACAGCTTGTTGTTCTCAATGAGCTGCGAGGGCGCTGGTGAGTGCTCTCATAAATCATTGATTCTTCCTGCCATTCAGTAACTGCCTGCTCATATGAGGTATGGGCAGACAGCTGACAGAGTCTGCAAGTTCCTGGCATTGCACCTGCGATCTGTTGATCACAGATGCAATGCCATACAGGCAGCAGTGTAAAAAAAAATAGAAGAATGCTAATTTTTTTTTTACTTACAAAAAAATGTGCATTTATTTATTCATTTTTAATAAAAAGGTGAACTTATCCTTTAACTAGTCACAGTGAAACAAAACCTCTAGGTAGAAGAAATTAAACCTCTTACCTTTGCTCTTTTCCAAGGCCAACTGGCTTATAGGCGGAACTTGGGAAGGCTCCTCCTCTGTGCTCTGCAACTAAAAAGAAAAACTTTTCAGACAGGCTGAGAGGAAACACATTTAGAAACGTATATTTTGGAACACAAACCCTATTGTAGCTATTTTAAGTTATCACAGAGCGTGGCTGGCAAGATAAAAGTATCTGCACTGTGCAGAAAAAGCCTCTTCCTAGTGAGAGAAGGTTGTAGCAAGCTTCAAACTTTGAACAACCCACATACAAAAGACAAAATATTCATTTTTGCCTTAGATCTAACCATTATGATGTAAAAAAAAAAAAAAAAAAAAAAAAAAAAAAAAAAAAGGAGAAAAAGAAAAAAAAAAAAACAAAAAAAAAAAAAACACAAAATAAAACGCAGCTGAACAATAGCTTCCAAAAGCACAAAGGAAGTGCCTTGTGACATGTTTTATACAAAAGTCGTCCTGCTGTAAAAAGCAGTTACTGAAAATATGAATCACGCACCCGTTTCCTGTATAGCAAACTGAGGTCGCACAATGGTTTGGCAGCTATAAGAGACCCGGAGGTAAACAGACATTACAGGCAGTGAAAGCTTTCACTCTGCCCTGTATGGTGTCTAAATAATGAACAGCAAAAACATTCTGATCTAGAAAAACCAACTGGGAAAAAAAAATAAAAAGAGCACTGAAATTGCATGACAGTGCTACATGACATTAACGTATTGATGGTTCGTGACTGTTGACTGTACTTTTCAGGATAAGAATTGACCAATACTTCTGTCTGGTGTGTAAAGCCAACCATGGGAACTCAGTAATGGAAAGTTTTCTGCACTTAAAGATAACTTGTGTTTGGATATATAAGAATGCACACATGGGAGATAAACAACCATGCCATATATCATAACCAAATATAACATTCATTGCACGAAAGACAAATAAGGAAATAAACCTGCTTGACCTCAACAAATACTGACCTAATTATGGAGAAGTGTACCACTGAACACATGCAAACTAAAACATGTAATACCATCAGGGAGCTAATAGATTTATAACCAGTGACATACGGAAGACAGAAGAGTCCATTAATGTTTTGTGTACACTATGAAAACAATTGTTAAAGCTACTACGATTTGTCCCACAACTTTAGCAACAGCTATATTCAAAAACTGTATGGTAATGGCAGACACATTCCAATGTTAACATGCATCTTCAAATTGGCCAAGTATACATGTTTATGCCTATATGGGGAAAGGGGGAGCACTACACATGCCTATATGGACTACACATGCCTATATGGGGAAAGGGGGAGCACTACACACATATCAGTCCAGTTCAAGGGGAAGAAAAAAAAAAAAATACAGCTGTCCGGTAAGTTTTTTCACTGTTAAGAATCAGATAGGGGATGGCTTAAAGTGGTTATAAAGGCTCAAGATTTTTTTTTTACCATCTATGAAGGGTTAGGTGAAGTAGCAGCAAGCAGATAGAAGAATGAAGTGCCAATTTATTTTTATTGTTTCACTGCCTATAACTATAAGTCATTATTAAAACTGAATTTAAACAACATAATATAAAATAATCCCAATAATAGTAAAAATTAAAACGTAACTTGTTGCAATACTCATCTTTAATCTGGAGTTGTCCCCTGCATTACATTTCCACTATATGTCCTCAGTCCTTCACTTCAGTGACTGTCAGGTAAGCTATGTCCTCTCAACTCCTGAATTTAATTTACTACTGCACAGCAGGTGCTCACAAACCATTACATAAGAGCCAATAAGTACAACTTTAGAGTCACTTCCCTGCCAC
Organism: Staurois parvus; assembly: GCF_062004578.1. Classification (NCBI taxonomy): domain Eukaryota; kingdom Metazoa; phylum Chordata; class Amphibia; order Anura; family Ranidae; genus Staurois; species Staurois parvus. The sequence goes on along the minus strand of NW_028318047.1, from coordinate 3,498,304 downwards.
TGCAGATCCGTGATGTTATTGGAGAAGTCAGAATACCCTTGAATAGGTACAGTGGGGATCGAAAGTTTGGGCACCCCAGCTAAAAATTTGTATTAATGTGCATAAAGAAGCCAAGGAAAGATGGAAAAATCTCCAAAAGGCATCAAATTACAGATTAGACATTCTTATAATATAAGAAAAATTCTTATAATCTATGGATAGACCTTAAAAGAGCAGTGCGTGACAGACAGCCCAGAAATCTCAAAGAACTGGAAGACTTTTGTAAGGAAGAATGGGCAAAGATACCTCAAACAAGAATTGAAAGACTCTTGGCTGGCTACAAAAGGCGTTTACAAGCTGTGATACTTGCCAAAGGGGGCAGTACAAGATATTAACTCTGTAGGGTGCCCAAACTTTTGCAGACGCCATTTTTTTGTTTTCTGTTATTTTGAAAGTGTAAATGATGGAAATAAAATCTAACTTTTGTTGACATATTATAAGAATGTCTAATCTGTAATTTGATGCCTTTTGGAGATTTTTCCATCTTTCCTTGGCTTCTTTATGCACATTAATACAAATTTTTAGCTGGGGTGCCCAAACTTTCGATCCCCACTGTACATATGTATGAGTATGGGTGAAGAAAGTTTGTTTTAAAGGATAAGTCCACCTTTTGGAACGTTACATGTTCCACCCTAAATATGGGTGGAACATGTAACATCTTCCAGCTCTAACAGCCGGTTCCCCCGATCCCCCCTCATTGTGACAGCAGGTGAGGGATCATCTCCCTGCACCATCATAATTCAAATGCAGTGCAATTTCCTGTGAGTGACTTGAACTACAACTACCGGTAGCTATTGTGGCTGATGGCTTGTCGTTCTGAATGAACTGCAAGATTGACAATGAGCAGTCTCGTAGTTCATTCACAAGTCCTGCAGCTTGTAAACAAGAGTATGAAGGTTCGGGCTGAAAGCTGCGGGGCTTGTCTGCTGGAGTCGGACATTGCACACCTGATCCACTGATCACAGGTGCAATGCTTTCCAGGCTTCTTAGGGAAAAAAATACATGCACATTTTTTTTGTTTTTTACTAAAAAAAATATGTGCATTATTTTTTCCCAAAAGGTGAACTTATCCTTTAAATAGACTTTAGTCTTAAATAAAACCATTGCCTATAGGAGGCAACAGTAACCAGGTACAGCTTTATTGCATATGGGGTAGGCTATGAATTCCTGGCTGCAATGAGAGACTAACAGCACCCTCAGCCATTACCACACCATGTTCAAAACACACACACTGCTTTTGTGATCTGCTGTGGGTGCCAACACACAAACGGCACCCCAAACAGTGCGTTCGCAGGTAGCAGATCACAAGGTAGCGCTGTATTTGAGATTTGGTGTGGCATGCTTTTCAAAAGTAGCGTATGCACTACTTTTTGTGTGGTCCAGTGCAATGGGATGTAAAATCACACTGCAGGGGAACAAAGGAATTGCACAGGAATACAGACCACGTTTCATTACAATGCTGGTATGAACTGTAATTTCAAAATATCAAAGTTTCAAATAATTCAAGATCTGACTTGGTTTTACAGTCTAGTGTAGAATGTATACGCAGACTGATTACACCACATAGCCACAAGATAGCAGCATTTACCTGATAATACAGCCCTCTCTTTACAGTTAGACGCAGTTTTCCTGCTAAGACCATTTCCTCTAAAACCGGCAGTTGAAAAAATTCAGAAACGATAAACAGATTTTTAAATAGCATGCTACTTGAGAGAGCGTTCAAGAGAGACATACTGAGAGAGCGTGAAAGAGAGACATAATGAGAGAACGTTAAAGAGAGACATAATGAGAGAGCGTTCAAGAGAGGGGGAGAGAGGGGGAGAGAGGGGGGGGAGAGAGAACGAGAGGGGGGAGAGAGGGGGGAGAGAGAACGAGAGGGGGGGAGAGAGGGGGGAGAGAGAGAGGGGGGAGAGAGGGGGGAGAGAGAGAGGGGGGAGAGAGAGAGGGGGGAGAGAGAGAGGGGGGAGAGAGAGAGGGGGGAGAGAGAGGGGGGAGAGAGAGGGGGGGAGAGAGAGGGGGGGGAGAGAGAGGGGGGAGAGGGAGGGGGGGAGAGGGAGATGAGAGGGGGGAGAGAGAGGGGGGGTGGAGAGAGGGGGGTGGAGAGAGGGGGGGGGGGGAGAGGGGAGAGGAGAGAAAGAGAAGGGGAGAGGAGAGATCAGGCTCAGAAGATTATAAAAAGGGGGCTGGGGGGAGCTGCTCATACCGAAGGTTTTTTACTTTAATGCAGAGCATGTCTGAAGGTACCTTCTTACTTTGCAACCACTTTAAGAAGGGGTTTGGGGGAAAAAAAAAGAAAAAGGAAACCTATTTTGAGAATCACAACCACTATTCTAACACTTGTTACTCAGTACTAAGGATGTAAATAATAAAACTGTTGTTACATTTTAGGCCAAGTTCACACCTGAGCGACACTTCACTTTTTTACTACACTTGTCATGTGACAGCATAGGGCAGCACACTCACGTGCCTTGTCATGCAACAAAATGTGGTACAGCTACTCGTATTTTGAGTGCCATTAAGAAATAACTACACTGCAAGCGCAAATCGCATTTTGCAGCGTTTTCAGTGCATTTCAATTCCAGGAAACCTTAGGTGTGAATGCATAACAGCTAAACTGATTTAATTTTTCATTGTACAAACCTCCCAGTTAGACCAAAATGTAAAACACATTTTGTAACAAAAAGCACAACATTTACAGTGCTACATTAAAACTAGTACACACATGCAAGGAGAGAGAGAGAGAGAGAGAGAGAGAGAGAGAGAGAGAGAGAGAGAGAGAGAAAGATAATTTTTTTTAATGTACATATTTAACAAGTTAAAACTATTTGATCATATATAAAAGTATGTGCAGCTCAACCTACTGCAAACCTTTATGCCTTCTATGTACAGTCCTCTAGCCTTCCAAATAATTATGTGCCAACAGAGCACCTTTGTTTATTCCACTGGAGATTTGCATACCAAGACAAGAATCTGAGCTGGAGGGGAAGCGGAAGCCAGGCCAACACAGATCAACAGAACTGAAACCCCAATAATATATGACACCTTGGTATAAAGAATGCCAGCTTATTCGTTTGCGGTCTAAGACTAACCACAAATGTTAGATGGCATGCTGACATGCCATTACTATTCATTCAGTCACCCTCTGGATAGGAAGTTGAATGAGAGCTTAAAGTGTCATTAAACCCAAATATTTTTTAAGCATTTTTTTTTTTATAACATTACCTTATTTACACCTACCAACTCTAGAATGCTCAAATCATACAAATTAATAAATACATTTAGATTTTCTTCCTTCTTTTTTCTAGCAAAGCAAAAGCAGCTGATCTCCTTGCTACTGCGTTGCAACCTTTACTGTGCATGCTTCTCAGGTGTAAAGGGGAAGCCATTCATTTCTTATTTCTTCTATTCCAGCCACTCCAACTATTTGTCACCTTTAGTTTTGGCTCCAGAATGTAGAATCCCCCCCCCCCCCCCATACATATGTCATCAGATTCTTGGTTGTTCCTTCCGGTCTACTTTCAATGTGGCAGAGAGCAAGAATGAAATGTCATACGACTGCAATATAACAGATGGGGGGAAACAAAATAGAAAAAAAATAAAAAAGGTATTTAGGAGGAGTGTTTTTTTCCTAACAATTCCTAACAACTAGAATTGATAACTTTATATACAACTAGTAGGATATATTGTATATAAAGCACTTAGAGTGAGTTTAATATCACTTTGTGGAACGACATCGACTTGCAAGTTCAGTTACGTGGACTTGGCAAATCTGTATCTATTAGAGATATTAGGCAGACAAGTGGTTCAAGCAGAGGTTGCCTGCCCAGAGAGAGGGAACTGTAAACTGAGCAGTTTAGTAAACCTTTCTTACTGTCAGCATCTGAACACTTTTGTCCAGCAGGATTACTATGCATGAAAAGTGTGCTAACAGACCATTTTTTTTTTTGCCCATAGCAACCAATCAGCTTCCAACCATAATTTTTTACTGCAGAGATGAAAACAAAACAAGAAACCTTATGAGAATCAAGTAAGATTACCGGTTAGCACATTTTTAGATATAACCCCACAGACATGATGCCCACAGATTGGGCGACTGTCAGCTCCGTTTTATTGAAGAGAAATTTAATGATGAAAATGATGGCCTTTCTCCATGTGCTACAGGGAAAGTCACATACAGTTCCTCCCTGACGCTAGTCTACAACCAGAGAACACCATCACATCATGCTTTTCATGGGTTTCCTTCTAGAGCAGAGGTCTCCAAAGTTTCTAAACAAAAGAGCCAGTTTAGGGTCCTTCAGACTTAAGGGGGCCAGACTGTGGCCAGTCAGCGTAGAAAATGTCCCACGCAGTAAAAAAAATAAAATAACGTCTGTGGTCTGTAGGATAAGAAATAGCATCCCACTACTGACAGAAACAGTGCCCTTTTGTTTGTATCATTGGAAGGAAAAAGTGCCTCATTGTTGTCGTCAGTTGACAGAATGGTGACCTATTGATGGTGTCACTGGGAGGAATTGTGGTCCATCGTTGGTGTCAATAGGAGGAATAGTGCCCCACTATTAGTGTCAGCAAAAGGAATGGTGTCTCATTGTTGGTGTCAGTGAGAAAAATAGTGCCTCACATCAGTGAGATAAATAGTACCCCAAAGGCTGGATAAAGGCAAGCAAAGGACTCCTTACGGCCTGTGGACCACTGTTCCAGTGGAAAGTGGAAGATTCCTATCAGATTGTGAAGTATGTGGCAGAAGAGGTGTTGCTCCCAAATGAGCCAGAACTCTACATCAAACTTTTGACATGTGGACAATAACACATCTGCTTTTTAGAACATGCTTCAGGAGATTGTCACCTGGTCTGGCAAAAAAACAGACAGTTTTACAAGGTCTATGGGTATCCTCAGGCTGTCCCTGGTAAGGCAGACATCTCAGATGGAATAAGAGGAATTATAGACCTGACTACAGGTGAAGCTCGAAAAATTAGAATATTGTGCAAAAGTTCATTTATTTCAGTAATGCAACTTAAAAGGTGAAACTAATATATGAGATAGACTCATTACATGCAAAGCAAGATAGTTCAAGCCATGATTTGTCATAATTGTGATGATTATGGCTTACAGCTCATGAAAACCCCAAATCCACAATCTCAGAAAATTAGAATATTACATGCAATCAATAAAACAAGGATTGTACATAGAACAATATTGGACCTCTGAAAAGTATAAGCATGCATATGTACTCAGTACTTGGTTTGGGCCCCTTTTGCAGCAATTACTGCCTCAATGTGGCGTGGCATGGAAGCTATCAGCCTGTGGCACTGCTGAGGTGTTTATTGAAGCATCCTGGTCTTCCATGAGGCCTTCAGCTCTTCTGCATTGTTTGGTCTCATGTCTCTCATCTTTCTCTTGGCAATGCCCCATAGATTCTCTATGGGATTCAGGTCAGGCGAGTTTGCTGGCCAATCAAGCACAGTAATTCCACAGTCATTGAACCAGGTTTTGGTGCTTTTGGCAGTGTGGGCAGGTTCCAAGTCCTGCTGGAAAATGAAGTCAGCATCCCCATAAAGCTCGTCTGCGGAAGGAAGCATGAAGTGCTCCAAAATCTCCTGGTAGATGGCTGCGTTGACCCTGGACTTAATAAAGCACAGTGGACCAACACCAGCAGATGACATGGCTCCCCAAATCAACACAGACTGTGGAAACTTCACACTGGACTTCAAGCATCTTGCAGTGTGTGCCTCTCCATTCTTCCTCCATACTCTGGGTCCTTGGTTTCCAAATGAGATGCAAAAGTTGCTCTCATCAGAAAAGAGGACTTTGGACCACTGAGCAACAGACCAGGTCTGTTTTTCTTTAGCCCAGGTAAAACACTTCTGACGTTGTTTGTTGTTCAGGAGCGGCTTGACAAGTGGAATACGACATTTGAAGCCCATGTCCAGGATCCGTCTGTGTGTGGTGGCTCTTGCTGCACTGACTCCAGCCTCAGTCCACTCCTTGTGAAAGTCCCCAACACTTTTGAATGGCCTTTTCCTGACAATCCTCTCCAGGCTGTGGTCATCCCTGCTGTTTGTGCACCTTTTTCTTCCACACTTTTCCCTTCCACATATCTTTCTATTAACCCTTTGAGGACCGTAAGATTTTGGAACACCAAAAGAATCAATTTTTTTGTTTTTAAAGTTCGTACACTTCAGTTACTGTAACTAATCCATTTCATGAAATAATTGCCAAAAAGCTAGATCCATTTGTTGTTTGTTGATAAGAATATTTTGACTCAAACCAAAAAAAAAAAAAGAAAAAAAAAAGTTTTAAGTTCTTAATCAGATCATACATGCAATTAAAAACATGGGACAAATACGTCCCTTGGTCCTCAAAGGGTTAATGTGCTTTGATACAGCACTTTGGGAACATCCAACTTCTTTTGCAATTACCTTTTAAGGCTTTCCCTCCTTATGGAGGGTGTCAATGATTCTTTTCTGCACAACTGTCAGGTCAGCAGTCTTTCCCATGATTGTGATTCCTACTGAACCAGACTAAGAGACCATATAAAGGCTCAGGAACCCTTTGCAGGTGTTATGGCTTAATTAGCTGATCAGAGTGGGACACTTTGAGCCTAGAATATTGCACCTTTTCACAATATTCTAATTTTCTGAGATTGTGGATGTGGATTTGGGGTTTTCATGAGCTGTAAGCCATAATCATCACAATTATGAGAAATCACGGCTTGAACTATCTTGGTTTGCATGTAATGAGTCTATCTCATATATTAGTTTCACCTTTTAAGTTGCATTACTGAAATAAATGAATTTTTTCGAGTTTCACCTGTAAATTCTTACTTAACACAAGAGATGCTGAAAATTCATAACTTGCTCTCTATGTGGCGAGACAGAGGTCTGCTGCTCTACTCGACTCTAAGGAAGTGTGGATTGGGGTGCGCTGAATCCCAAAAATGATATAAAGATTTAGAGTAGAGTCAACTAAACAAGTACAGGGACTCCAGTAAGGCAGCTCTCCTACATGAAAGGGCCTCTGATATGAATTACAGATAAAGACCCAGGGATCTTAAAAGAGAGCACCATACCAAATGTACACAGCCGAAACCAGCGGCAAGAGCCTGCATTACAATATTTATAATAATATCTACCAACACAGTTTCAGAATTATTTTAAACTTTTTTTGTACAGAACTTTTGTATCTCTAAAGGCATTGGGGGTTGGGTTGTACTTTTCATTAGGAATTAATGCATGTTGGAGTCTCGGTTTTGGTGTCACGCTCTGTTAACCCTCATTGGCTCTTGACTAGAACAATTTGGAATGCTTCAAATGTAGTCTGTGTAAAACAAGAGGATCAGCATGTGGAGCTTTTATTTCACACATAAGGGGTTAATAGCCGACAGGTTGAACATTGTTAAAGGCTACATAAACTTGAAATAAAATTGGCTTAAAAAAATGTACTTATCTTAAAAACCCTCAAACGCATATGACGAGATATTCATTTCTGTATTCATGCTTATCAAGAGGCTCCCATTTCCTCAAGTGCCTATTTAGTTCACTTTCTAGCTCCAAACTTCTCACAATGACTTTTCGTGATATTTCTGTGGTGTATTAAAAAGGAAATGTATGCTTATCTAATGTCACAGGGAACACATGGCAAAGAGTGACCAAACCCCTATGAAAAACAAGTGACATTTACAGTTTCTGGAAAAACTAAATACATAGAAATAAGGGAGAAGTCTTCCTTTGTTTAAAACTCTATTACCAACCTAAACTTCTGTTTCCTGTCACTGTTACCCCTTGAACATTTCATCTAAAAAGGACCTGTTAATGATGCAACCAGATTTTTTCCAAGGAGTTTGCAAAGAAAATCTGAGGATATCATCTGGAAAACTTTCTTGTAAGGCATCTGTATTTTGAGGGATAAAAAACATATAGGACTTGTGAATGTACAATATGTAAAGCACTGCGTAAATTGTCAGTGCTATATAGCTATAATAAATAAAATTAATATTGTAGAACAGTTTGGTTCCAATTACAGATCTTTTCAAAATGTGTCTGGATGCAATGATAGTTTAAAGTAGATTTAAACCCTAAATGGTCTATCAGACAACTGGCCTGTTTTTTTTTTTTTCTCCATAAAATAGATTTGATCATTTTCCTATCTTTATATCTATTATTGCTGCTGATCGCCTCCAACCACTTTCAGCACTTCCTGTCTACATGCACTGACTACACATCATTACTCTGGATCGGTTTGCTGATGGTGACAATAATGGACTATGTCTGTGCAACATATTTTAGCTTTTGTAGCCTCCACCAGGAGTTGGCGTGGCAATTCAGGGCTTCATCTAGGAGACAGTTGTCACCCCATAACTAAACTCCAGAACAAGGACTTTCATGGCAGAATCATCAAATACTAACTTTTTAAAAATCCGCACATTTAAAAAGAAAAGAACTATGCTGAAAGTATGAGGACATTGAAAATTAGCTAAATTACACAAGCCAACACACATTTTGGTGCCTTGAATGTTAGACCTGTTCCTGGGTATATCTGACCCATCAGCTTGAGTTTATGAGATACAACATAAACACCATATAGCAAGCATGAAACACAAAGCAGCCATAACCTACAAGAATGAAAGGATAGGAGTGGCAATATGCATTCACTTCATATACAATCACAATTATAATACAGTTAATAACTTACACTTTAGAATCCAATGTTACCGATGTAAAATTACAGCTGGATCTATGATAACACTCTCACTATATCTGCTAACTTGTACACAAAAACAAACTAGGTAACAGAAGAACAAGTTGATCAACAAGATCTTTTCAACAACGGACTAAGAAATTATAAAAAACATATCAAAGAAACTAGAGCTCAGGCAGTCTAGCCAATGCAATTTTCTGAATCAGCTCCCCAAATAACACCAAGAACAAGTCTTAAAAGCAAACCAAGAAAAAAAGTGTTTTTTGTTGGGCTGTGTTATTCGTAAATCAAAGTTTGTTTCCTGGCAAACAGGCCTGAGGGCAAATGGAAGAAAGATGCTCATGCCCTCCCAATGTAAAAAAACCCATGAAATCATATACCTGTCAGGTAAGGTTAGTTCTGACAGCTCATTTGGACATCCAGAACATATTTCTATAAACATCCATTGCTGGACCATCCAATAACTCATGTTTATGTCAGTAATGGAGAAGCACTACTAGATACCTTTAACACTGGCATATGAGCAATCAGATTAATAAATCCATCTAAAAGATTATTGGTGGCACCCATGGACACAACTAGAATTAAACCAACAGTTTCTTTTTGAAAATCCTAATTAAGAAAACAGATATTACATTTGGATTGTGAAATCAAAAACTTCCCCATTCCTTAGAAGCAAGGAGCAGAACTAACCAGAAAGCATTAATTTGAGTGAAGTCCTGCAAATGAAGCAGATAAAAGAATTTTGCTTACACACTATAAATTTGTTGTGTCAGAAGTATAAGCTCAAAACACCTGTGAAGTGACCTCTAGACAGGGACACATAACCCAACTACAACCGGAATATCAGATCCATGTACAGAACATTAAACCCACTAAATGTACAATTCTCTTACGTAGATGAGAGTAAAGTCTACTTTTCAAACACAATTTTAAAAGTAATTACATAGTCACATAGTTTGAACTGGATGGATTTTTCTGTTTTTCAGCCAGACTACCATTAAAAAAAAAAAAAGTTATAATTCTATACCCACATTTGGTCCAGAGGAAGGCAAAAAAAACCCCCAGCAAAGCATGATCCAACTTGCTCCTGCGGGGAAAAAAATTCCTTCCTGATCCCCGGAGAGGCAATCGGATATTCTCTGGATCAACTAAAAGTAGAAACTAAAATGTAATGTTGTATAGATCTTAGCCAGAGCATTTTACAGAGTATAAATAAACCAACGGTGGACAAATTTACTGTATATGGAATTCAGGAGTCAGTAAACCTAATCCAGGTGCCACCTTTAATTTATAAGTAGCATGCTAGCTTAAACCCAACTAGCCTTAAAATATCTCCTTCCTAACACCTATGCTGACTAACCCTTGGAACAAGGTATTTGAGCATTTTCTATGCAGTCTGACTGCAGTTCCATCTGCAATCACTAGATGGCACCATGTAGAAACAGGATTTCCTAAATTACTAATCACTCTCAAAGCAATAAACCTGAAGTACAGACTACCATGGCCCAACTGCTGTGTTCACATCAAACTGTGTAAAACATTGTAAAGGGAGCGGTTTCAACAGAAATATTGATTTGTACACAATAATTTAAAATACTATGGTAATATTAGTTTCCTGGGATGTGATATACTAAGTGGTCCTGAAATTTTAACTTCACAGTATCCTCACTGCCTGCCTGGTGGCAAATCCTTTTTGAGATTATGCAAAGACGTCTGCATTTTCTCTTGTATTATGTAATGCCCTAGTTCAGGTTGTAAGTGCAAATACAAATGCAGTATATTAGTCTCCAGGGATATGAGACACACAGAGGGCATGAGGTTATAACTTACATTATCATGGCATTTAAAAAAAAAAAAAAATTATATTTATATATATATATATATATATATATATATATATATATATATATATATATATATATATATATATATATATATATATATATATATATACACACATATATATATACACACATACACACATACATACACACACACACACACACAATCTTGCTTAGGGACACAGCTCTATTTTCTTTATTATTTTTTGGTCTGTGGTAGTCTGCAGAAATACAGGTTTATGGTTTTGTGAGTGTTCAGTAATTATACTGGAGACTCCAGACACTAGCAGAGTTTTTGTAGGCCCTGATCTAATTTAATTTTGCTAATTTCCTCAATCAGTTGCAAGCATCTCCTCCGTGCTGTGGTGTCTTGTGTAAAAGACTAAGAGAGCATAATGGTCAGTACTGTGTGTGGAAATGTAAAATAAAAAAAAAAAACAGGGCAAAGAAAACCAAGATTTAGATGGGTCTCTTTTACTAATATATATATATATATATATATATATATATATATACACATACACATACACACACATACACCGTATTTTTCACTCCATAAGACGCACCTAAGTTTTAGGGGCAGAAAACAGGAAAAAAAAATATTCTGAACCAATGGACTGCAGATATAGTACAGGAGATGACCAGAGACTGCGGCCATAGTACAGGAGATGACCAGAGACTGCAGCCATAGTACAGGAGATGGCCAGAGACTGCGGCCATAGTACAGGAGATGGCCAGAGACTGCGGCCATAGTACAGGAGATGGCCAGAGACTGCGGCCATAGTACAGGAGATGGCCAGAGACTGCGGCCATAGTACAGGAGATGGCCAGAGACTGCGGCCATAGTACAGGAGATGGCCAGAGACTGCGGCCATAGTACAGGAGATGGCCAGAGACTGCGGCCATAGTACAGGAGATGGCCAGAGACTGCGGACATAGTACAGGAGATGGCCAGAGACTGCGGACATAGTACAGGAGATGGCCAGAGACTGCGGACATAGTAAAGGAGATGGCCAGAGACTGCGGACATAGTACAGGAGATGACTTCAGATCTTTGGGGAGGGGGGGAGCGGGTACCTGAATTTGACAGGTACCCGCTCTTACTTCCGTGGAGTTGTTCTTTGGTTAGTGTGCACTCTGCAGCGGGACCTTACCTGTTCCTCTATCCAGCCGCACGCGGTCTTCCTGGCTTCTGTAGTGTGGGCGCTCGGCTTGACAGCCGGGTGCCCAGTGCGCATGAGCAAGAAGCGCTGCGCTTTGTGATTGGTCCGGCGGCTTCTGGGACCTGTCATGTGTCCCAGGTGCTTCCTTACCATTCAAAAAGAGCACAGCTTCTTGCGCATGCGCACTTGGCACCCGGCTGTCAAGCCGAGCGCCCACACTACAGAAGCCAGGAAGACAGCGCGCGGCTGGATAGAGGAACAGGTAAGGTCCCGCTGCAGAGCTGAGCGGCCGGCCCGGTATTCTGACATGGCGGCGGTGGAAATACCAGACAGGCCGCTCCATATTCGCTCCATAAGACGCACTGACATTTCCCCCCCTTTTTTGGGGGGAAAAAAAGTGCGTCTTATGGAGCGAAAAATACAGTATATATAGCTATCTATCTATATCTATTGCACATACATAAATACACACACACACACTTTGGGGTCTATTATTTATTGAAAATTTGCAGTGCGAATGCGTCTTTCACAATCATCATAATGTGTCTAATCGGTTTATTTTTTATATTCATCAGCTCCATCTAGTAATCAGAACACAGGGTTTTCCTGATCAAGGTATTTCAGGAAAATACTTTATTATAGCCACTAAATGGAGCTGAAAATCATAGGAAATAAGACACATGACAGCGATTATTTGTGATGGATTTGTGAATGCTTGAGTCATAAATAGTCCCCTTAGAGTTGATGTGTAAATTTGTCAGCGGAATAAGACTGGCAACTGGCTGTAGTTTACTGGCTCCAACATTTTTCACCTGGCTACCACATCTCTAAGATTTCCAGGCCTATTACCCCAACATCTACTTACTGGCTCAGATTACAAAATCATGTAACTCATGTTGCTTGTACGATTCTGGGGTGTGTTCACAAATGTATGACACAGATCTGCCCCTACTGCAGCCTCTCATTTTGTGACTTGCTACAAAGTCACAGTTCCTTCCTCCTTCCAACAACATACTGATGACAAAGTCTAGGCAACATAATTACCTGAAGTTCAAAGACTTCTGCTCAATAATAAAAAGATGCTACTTTTTTTTTTCTAATTATAAAATACTGTATATGGTGACATGTCAAGAATTTACTTATGCAGACCTAAGAAGTTACTGAAAGGTCCACTAAAAACAGAATTCATCTACTACAGCCACAGACACTTCTGTGTTTTTTGAAGAATTTCTTCGCCCTTTAAAAACTTTCTTTCTATGGCTGCGTAGGAGGTGTTCTAGGTCAATCGCTGTTTGCTTACTTTTCTTATGCAAGCATATAATCAGTGTGATCCTAACTAGGTTCAGTTAAGTCTAAAAGATCTGTTTTTTGTTTGCTATATTGGATCGTGCCATTCATGTTTAAAATGAAGAGTCTACTTCCTGAATTTGACTGCATGCATTTCCATAGAGGGAAAGTTAGAAAGTAGCGCTTTAACAGTAGCAGAACTGTCAAATTATTGGTTTAGGTTCAAAAATATCTAACATCTTGAAATGATCAGTACACATCTTCGCTGGTTGCTTTTTTGACCTGAAAGCTGATGTACCTGTGCCCACAATCACTGAGCTATTCCCACAGTTTCCTAAGCAAAAGTATTCAGAGAAGACCAACACTTAATTTTACCGATAACAGATCATATACACAGAAGTAAACAATACTGTGTGTGGTGTTGTACGCATCTGTATCCATCAGTATAGAAGTCTATGAGCCCATTCACACAGCTGCACCTGGCAATGTATTGCCACATAAGGGTTAGAAGCCTAAAAATTTAAATGGAGCTGCTGCCGGGGTTGTAATTTCTACTGCATGTAAACACTGTACGCATGTAAATGTATGTGTCACTGCTGATTAGTGCCCATATGTAAAATATCAATATGTAGCCATTGATGCTATCCTTGTCGATTACTCACTATTGATGTCTACAAGTAGGTATGGAATGTCATTAATGCAGTGGTAGCAGTACATGTGAAGAATGACCTCAGCATGTAAGCAGCAATAGTGTGCAATCAGCTGGCACTGCCGTTTACACACTATCATGTACATATGAACCTGCCGCCACTGCCTAGCCAAGGACTCATTCACTCTTTAGGGGAGAAGTGTAAAGGGTGTGCAAGCTGCCTGTATGCATCCCAGCTTATACGGACAGAAATTTAGAAATTTGGAAATTTAGACACGGCACACACAACTTTTTATGCAGTTGTGCCTGTGTGAATGAGCCCTAAGGTTAAGTTCACACTATCGTGACTCTGCAAGCCGTGATCTGAACAGCCATGGCAGTCCAATTATTGAATGGGCTGAAGTGCCTTCAAAAACTCAGGGAAAAAGGTCCCTGCATAATTTTAGAAATCACAGCCTGCATGGGAACCACAAGTGCAGTATGGATGCCAGTGCAGGAGGTGACGTCTACACATCTCTTGCATTTCTCTGTGTGGGTAGTTAGCTGCGGGAACAGGTATGGTCTCACAGCGGCAAATCACCTGCACAAAATATGAACCTATCCTTAGGCAGCAAAATATTAGTAGTAAAAAGCATGCATCATGTTTCAACTGTCAGCTGAATGTAAAAGAAAGAATTGCCGGCAATTAAAAAATAAATAAAAAAAAAAAACGGCCCTTCGGGACTGGTATGGATTTTGAGAGTAAGCCCCATGCCAGAAGAAAAGAAAAAAAAAAAAGAAGGGCGTAGGGTCCCCCCCCCAAAAAAAAAATCCATAGCAGACCCTTATCCGAGCATGCAGCCCAGCAGGCCACATGCCCTCAACATGGGGGGGTGCCCCCCCCCCAAAGCACCTTGTCCCCCCCTGTCCGCAGACCCCCACAACCACAGCCCAGGGTTGTGGGGAAGAGGCCCTTGACCCCCCCCCCCCTTTCCTGACCTGCTGGGCTGCATGCTCGGATGAGGGTCTGGTATGGACTTTGGGTAGGACTCCAAGCTATTTTTTTTTTTTTTAATTTTTGGCGTGGGGCTTCCCCTCAAAATCCATACTAGACCAGAAGGGCTTGGTATGGATGGGAGGGAGGGACCCCACGCTGTGTATTATTTAATTGCCAGCAATTCTTTCTTTTACATGCAGCTGCCAGTAGGAATCCCGCTGATAGCTGAAACATTAATGCATGCTTTTCACTACTAAAATACCGCAGGACTTGATAAAATAACTAATGCGGTATTTTAGTAGCCTTTTTTAGTGAATTTACGCTTCTAAAACACAAACGTGCATAAATGCAGCTAAACGCATTATGCAAACGTGGCTAAACTGACATTTTTTTAACGTACGTTTTCCAGCAGTCTGTTTCCATCGTTCAGAAGAGTTTTCCAAACTCCCTGTGTAGATGAACCCTAAGTCACTGCCCATGTGACAGTGGTCTAGCTTAAGCAGCCAAAGGCAAGGCCAGAACATGGGGGATATCACAAGCTCTCCCTTACCTTGGGAGGCACTGATTTTTACCTTTTTTTTTTTTCCAGGCTGAGTCTTGTATCTCAGTCTAAATTCTATGTAATCTATTCTTGTAACATTTCATGCAGCTCCTCATGGCCTTTTGGCTAAGATCAAGTGTAGTATCTGTTCTTATCAGTGTCCAGTGGGGGTGCTCCCGACCATTCTAGTTTACGGGGATGGTTGTTGTATAGTACCCTCACTGGTATGATGGGGGTCCGGAAGGCTAGTACCGGAGGGACAGAAACCAGGGAGCGCCATGATTCGTTCTGGGGCCTTGGGAGTAATTCCTCTGGGGAGACCGGAAAGACCCAGTACCTCCTGATCTGAACGTGCTACCTTGGTCTGGCCTGGGGCTGGGGACGCAAAAAGTCCGCAAACTCAGTGCCCCCTGGGGAAGACGCTCTCAGGGGTGTCACTAGTAACACTTGGGTGTGGGACCCCACGGTGTGAAGATGACACATGGCCACTGTTTTTCACTTCTTTTTGCACAGCGCCCTAAGGACCAGGTCTTTTGGCTAAGTCCAGGGCAATTTTTGCTACAGGCCTCAGGGCCTGGTCTGTGCACTATTAGGCACGGTACCACTTTTTTATTTTATTCTATTTATTTAAACCACTCCCACGTTTTGTCACTTTTTCTGTTCTTATGTGTGTGTTTTTCACGGATGGAGGGTGTGGGTCCTCGGGCCTTACCTGAAGTCTAGGGGGAGGATGTGTGGCCATACGGTTCCTTCCTCCCCTGATCCCTAGGGGGTTTTCTCTCCGGGAGAACCCCCTTGCCTAGTACTGGATGTCCGGCTTCGGCTGGGCATAAGGAACGGTGGTCCACCAGGCCTTTTGGCCAGGAGGACCAAATGGGAACCTTGTCCCTGTCAGGAGCTTCGTGCCCCGGGGGATCGGGTGAACGGTCCAACCCTTTCGGGGGTAGGACAAACACACCCCTAAGTGCACGTTTTTCGTGTGTGTGTTCTTGCACTTGCACTTTTTTGCGGACACTTACGGGTTTTTACGTTATAGTTGCACGTTTGCGGACTTAAAAAAAGAAAAAAAAAAAATTCATGCAGCTCCTCATATGTGGCATAGAAGTGTGTGCCTCCTAAGTCATACTAGCAATCCTGTCAACTTCTAAAGAGGGAGTCCCTCTGAAAAAATGTATTCTGATCATAATATCCAGCAGCTGACATTCCTTTATACACGCTGCATGGATGAGGGCATTAATGGAAATTCAAAATGTGTATGGCAATGTACAGCTAGGTGAACAAGTAAAAGCAGGCTGTGCTCTTGCCATGCATTTCTAGGCTCAATTACTTTTTTTTTTTTTTTAGGTGTACAATTAGCATAGGAAATCTTTACTAACAGATATATGTAATGTACTATACTATATACTATACATAATGTACTATATAAAACATCCTTGATGACATTCACAAAGCAGTGTTCTGAAACAAAAACCGAGTTTAAATGAAAGCTCCCTTTTAAAATTTCCAATAGATAATGTGTCTGAAAACACATTAGGCTCGTTTGTTCTTTTTAAACAGGGTGGAGTACTAGTTAAGTGCTGATAAGAGTGGAGAGAGAATGAAAACAATACTAAGGGGGAGGGAGGGGGCGACAAGTGGGTGGAAGCAAATGATAAGCAATTTATACCCACAAGGGTTGTCATTTCCACCCACACATTTTTGACAAACCAGTTCAATATAAAATGACTCAGATGCATGAGATAATCCTGCATTTTTGGTATAATGATTCATTTGCACAACGCTGTCATGGATGTCTGGAGGTTTCAAAACGGCTGCGGCCAATCATTTTATACAAGGTCACACTGAACTTTGACTAGGATAAGACAATGCGATACAATCCTATATTGTATCTTCAGTGAGCACATCGGTTATTTGATTAAACTTTTGAAGTGTGTGATAGATATATATATATATATATATATATACATACATACATACATACACACACACACACATATATATATGTACACACGAACACTTTTTATTCAGAGTATACCATCAAGTCAATTAAACTCCTGGGTTACTTATTTGGTCAGTTAAGTAGCAGAGGAGGTTGTTAATCAGTTTCAACTGCTTTGGTGTTAATGAAATTAACAACAGGTGCACTAGATGGGCAATAATGAGGCAACCCCCAAAACAGGAATGGTTTTACAGGTGGAAGCCTCTGGCATTTTTTTCCCTGCTCATCTTTTCTCTTTTTCACTAGTTTTGCATGTGGTTAGGGTCAAGTGTCACTACTGGTAGCATGAGGCGATATCTGGACCCTACAGAGGTTGCACAGGCAGTCAAATTCCTAGAGGATGGCACACCAATACGTATCATTGCAGATGGTTTGCTGTGTCTCCCAGCACAATCTCAAAGAGCATGGAGGAGATTCCAGGAGTGAGGCAGTTACTCTAGGAGAGCTGGACAGGGCTGTAGAAGGTCCTTAACCCATCAGCAGGACCAGTTTGTACAAGGAGGAACAGGATGAGCACTGCTAGAGCCCTACAAAAATGACCTTCAGCAGGCCACTGGCATGAATGTCTCTGACCAAACAATCAGAAACAGACTTCGTGAGGGCGGCCTCAGGGCCCGATGTCCTCTAGTGGTCCCTGTGCTCACTGCTCACCACCATAGAGCTTGATTGGCATTTGCCATTGAACACCAGAATTAGCAGGTCAGCCACTGGTGCCCTGTGCTTTTCACACATGAGAGCAGGTTCACCCTGAGTACATGTGACAGACGTGAAAGGGTCTGGGGAAGCCGTGGAGAACATTATGCTGCATGTAACATTGTTCAGCATAACTGTTTTGGTGGTGGTTCAGTCATGGTCTGGGGAGACATAACCATGGAGGGACTCACAGATCTCTATAGGATAGACAATGGCACCCTGGCTGCCATTATGTATCGGGATGAAATCCTTGGACCCATTGTCAGATCCTATGCTGATGCAGTGGGTCATGGGTTCCTTCTGGTGCATGACAATGCCTGGCCTCATGTGGCAAGAGTATGAAGGCAGTTCCTTGAGGATGAATGAATTGATACCATTGAATGACCCCACGCTCGCCTGACCTAAATCCAATAGAAGACCTCTGGGATATATGTGTCGGTTGCACCTCAGACTGTCCAGGAGCTCAGTGATGCCCTGGTCCAGATCTGGGAGGAAATACCCCAGGACGCCATCCGTCATCTCATTAGGGACATTCCCCAATGTTGTCAGGCATGCATACAAGCACATGGGGGCATACAAACCAAGTACAATTTTGAGTTGCTGCAATGAAATTTCAGCAAAATAAACTAGCCTGCTGCATCATTTTTTCACTTTGATTTTCGGGGTGTCTCTGAATTCAGTCCTCTGTAGGTTGATCATTTTCATCAAATGATGGGGCATACTTCTGTTCCTAACACATTACCCAGTCCATATCAGTATAGATATCCAGCATGATAATTTTCCCCATTGAGATCCGATGTGTTTTCAAAGTGTTACTTTAATTGTTTTTGAGCAGTGTGTGTATAATATATCTATCTATCTATATCTATCAGGTGTCAGACAAGATTACTGAAACACCAGGTAAAAAAAAAACAAATTACCTAATATGGTGTTGGACCACCTTTGGCATCCAAGATGGCCTGAATTCCCTGGCAATTGACAAATATAAACCTTCGATAGTGGATAATGGAATCTGATACTACTCTTCATGCAAAAATCATTCCAGTTCTCGCAAAGGTGCTGGGACGTGAAAACAAGCCCCAACCTTATTCTCCAGCGGTGCCCAGGGAATGTGCAAGACTTTGCCTACATACTCATCAAACCACGATCTGATAACACCAGCAGTGTGAATCGGAGCATTGTCATTATGGAAAATGGCACAGTCTTCGGGAAACAGTGTCTACACTATAGTGGGCCAAAATTTGCACATAGTCCCTGGCAGTAATTCTACTTTTCAAGGTGATGACGGGGCCTGCAGAATACCAAGATATGTCTGCCCAAATTATAATTGTGCCGCCACCATGCTTTACCGTTGGCATAAGACAGTCCCAGTCGCAAGCTTGGGGCGGTGTCCGGCACACGTAAACACGTCCGGTGGTTGGGAACAGTGTTAAGCTCGATTCCTCTGACCATATTACAGTCTTCCACTGACAGATAGTCCAAGATTTATGGGTGTTACACCACGCTTTCCTCTGATGAGCATCAATATTGGTCACTAGTGTTTTGGCAATTTCATCTCGCTCATGAATGTTTTGCTTATGGAGTGAACACAGGCTTTGGAAGACTTCGATTGAGGCCTGTGGTCACTTTTGCAGCACTTGTTTTCTTATTCTGGGTCACAATCCTGTGCAATGTCCTTTTCGTCAGTTGACCATGTCGACTGCGCTTATGCTTCTCAGACAACGTTTTTCTGGAAAATGCCGTCATAACCTTTGATACTGTACCTCGCGACACTGCAAATAAATTTGCAACTTCAGTCACAGATCACTGGATAAGTGAGCACCAACAATCTGCCCTCTTTGGAGCTCAGTAAGCTCTGACACGACTCCGTATTACTAACAGCGTACGCAGCGAATGACGAAAGCGAGGCTCCCCACCTGTTAGCTAGGTGTCTCATCACACAGTGGAAGCAAAAGAATGTTACAACGTTCAATTTTCCTGTCAGTGAAATAGACGCAAGGGAGAGTAAGAAATTCTCTACAAGGTGAAGCAAATTTCCCTCTCAGACCACCAAAGCAAATGTCCTAAATGAAAGATTTCCCCCTCCTGTTCTGGTGACAACTGCAATTTTTGATATTCATCACTTCCTGTCCTGTGGCAAGAGTAATTGGGTGAATCTCGCCAGCTGGGGCACAGTCAGCAATTCAATCCAAAATCAACAGCAATCAAGATAAAATTTACTACAGGGAAAGGGCACCGATTGAAGAGTCATCCCTAACTGACAGGCCTGTAATATGAGAGAGGAGAGGTAAAAGTACTATCCTTATGGGTATAGATTAAGCAGACACCCGCCTGAGATTTTAAGGGTGGGTGAGGCAACTAAAGAAAAGGTAAGTTACAAAACCTTGTCCAGTTACTACTGTTCTCCCTCAGAAATCTGATGTCTATGGAGTACCTCTACCACTCTCCTCCTCCCCTTGTCACCTTTGCAGATCATAAATAATAAGGCTCAATTACCATAAGTGCTTGCATTTATGGAGGAGTTCACAAATACACGCACTCTATGTTCCTGACTGGAATAAGGCTCTGCCACTGTGCAGTCCTAAAAGTGGGATGTACCTAAACAAACCTATCTGCCCCCAAGTACATACAAAGTTCGTAAAGCTTCAGTTTTTATTTTATACATCAAAATAAGTTTCCCAGCACTGCCAAAAATTAAAAACTAAAAAACCCCTACAAACAAAAACAAAAAACAGTGTAGCTTTTGCTGCACAATGCTCACCTTCTCTCAGTAGCTGTCCCACAAAAAAAACGACACTCTCCTGCTAGATGATGATCCTCTTCCGGGTTGTATGATACACAATGTCATTCAGTGCCATTCAACCCACTTCTTGTGAGCCAAGGCCTCCATGAACACACCTTCAGGGGGTGCAGGTACTGCTACACAGAACGACGCTGTGTCACCATGTAAAGTTCTCTCCAGCAGTGAGGCCTGCCCATCGCCAATTTTAGGCAAGCTGTAGATCGTACAATTTTCTTTCCTTCCACTACGAGCGAAAGGAAAGAACATTTCTCGACTCGCTCAGCGCTATTGTGTTCTGCCGGTGGGGAGCCTTCCCTCCTAAAAGCTCACAATGATCACTGCAAGCGGCTTTAACCTCCAGAAGCTGTTTGTACTGAAGTCAATCGAAAGAACAAATTTTGGCCGGAGCAGCAAGTTTCATCCATCTATGGCTGGCTTCAGACAAAAGATCATAAGACCAGCAGCCATTTGTAAATGTATAGGGTGCGGAAAGAAACCTGGGGATAACAGAGTTGGGCTTTAAGCTTTATACCTAAAAAAAAAAAAACGAGCAAAAGTGATGATAAAGGGCGGTGACCCAACGAGAAGCACTAATTTTATAGGATTCAATTAACAATCGCATACAGTGTTTTATGACTGTGACTCATCAGTGCTCTCTGCACTGGCTTCTTGAGTAATATGGCAGACTCTCCTGGTAGAAAGTGAAAAGAGACTTTACACAAGTGCAGGGGGTCTCCTAAACCTGCAGCAGAAAAATGAACAAAACATACTCCCTACTTCAGGTCTGACGCAAAAGGCCCGAGTTAAAATTAGAAACGTCTTTGTATTTGTGAAACAAAACAAAACACACGGACATCTATTTTATTACAAAGCCCAATGTTAAATAATAGCAGCAGGGCTCAAGAGGTAATCTATCCCACGCTCTTTATGGACTGTGTATTCAGATATTAACCCTTGTCATGAACTGCAGGAAGCAAGGCTTAAGGATGGAGTATTTTCATACTGCAGAATATAGGAGGAGGATAGCCAGAACGTATATCAAACACAACAATATAATTATCCATTCTAAAACAGGAAACTGAAGACTTGCTTCAAATAAATATCATGCAGTGGCCTTAATACTAAATTTAACCACTTCCTGTCCGGACACTTTTACCCCCTTCCTGTCCAGGCCAATTTTCAGCTTTCAGCGCTATCACACTTTAAATGACAATTGCGCGGTCATGCAACACTGTACCCATATGAATTTTTTAGCATTTTTTTGAGACAGATAAAGGTGGTATTTACGGTATTCACCATTCGGATTTTTATTTTTTTTTTGCTATGTAAATGAAAAAGTCCAAAAATTTTGAAAAAAAAGTGTTTTTCGCTTGCAAATAAATATTTCATCATAAATCTTGGCCAAAATTTGTTCAGTTATCTTTTTTGTAAAAAAAAAACAAACAAACAAACAAAAAAAACCCCAAAATTAGTTTATAACCAAAAATTATAATTTTTAAACTTTTTATTTTATATTATTTAGGTTTTGTTTGTTTTTTTTAAATACGGTCACCCTAGCAGTACAGTGACACTGTACTACTTGTAGGGGGTGATGAAGATTTTTTTTTTTTTTTTTGTTTACACCATTGCTTTTATACCCATAAAGGCTGTAAAAGCAATAATTTCTCCTTCTCTTTAGCTGCATTCTTGCAGCCATTGAGAACTACTGTGTGAGCTGTGATTGGTCACAGCTTGCCACATGGTACAAGGCTGTTGTGAATAGCCTTGTACCATGTGATCTCTGTGATCATTCACAGATTTCACAAGTAGTAAGCAATGATGTCAGAAGAGACATCTTGCTTACTACTCTGCATGTGATCACTGATTGGCCAATCAGTGATCACATGATCGGGACCTCGCAGAGAGGTCCCGTCCAACGATCGGTGTTCCACTGTGTCTGGAGGACACAGCGGGCACTGGATCGCGGTGCTGCGCGCTCCCAGGGAGCGCACACAAGCAGGGTGCGGGGAGGCAGTTTATAAACGGCCACCCTACCCTGCACTGCCACCGTCCACCCGTTTATATACAATGGCCGGACGGGAGGTGGTTAATAAGCATTCCCTTTGCTTTTTCTGAAATATATACTTAATTTTGGTGTGCTGTGTTTCAAAATTTGAAAGTAAAATTTAGATGAAAACACATAACTTGAAAATTATCTCCTCTCTCTAGAAAAGCGGTTGCACATAATCCCTGGAATTCACACAGGGGGTTATTTACTAAAACTAGAGCATGCAAAATCTGGTCCAGCTCTGCAGAGAAACCAATCAGCATCCAGGTTTTGCTGCCAAAGTTCAATTATACAGGCAAAAGTTAGAAGCTGATCAGCTACCATGCACAGCTGCACCAGATCTTGAGTGCACCAGTTTTAGTAAATCAACCCCAAAGTGTCAAAGGAACCCCTTAAAAATATCTCCAGTGGTAGTGCGACAAATGACGGAACTTGTGACCGTTTCATATGCGTGTGGGTAAGGTGTATAGTTTGTTGGAATGTTGACTGAGCTGCAGCAACTTTGATTGCAAATATCAATGAAATACATTGGTATTAGCAATCATAATGTGTTTTATAACAGAAATGAAGAAAAGTACTTTTTTTCCCCAAAAGTTTCAGGAGTTTTTTGTTTTATTTAGCAAAAAATTCAAAACTCAGTGGTGATTAAATACCACCAAAAGAAAGCACTATTTGTGTGAAAAAAATGATAAAAATTTCATGTGGGTACAGTGTTGCATAACTGCGCAATTGTCTTTCAAAGTGCGACAGCACTAAAAGCTGAAAATTGGTCTGGGCAGGAAGGGGGTAAAAGTGCCCGGTATTGAAGTGGTTAAGGACTCATTTATATTGCCCTGGGAATGCATTTGACAGGAGGCAAGGAGGCATTATGTTGCCTCCTCACTGCCTATTTTAACCACTAAAAAACAGAACCACTGCACTCATTGCATATGGTTGCTGGGTGGCCCCTTTCAAAAAACTTTTTCACAGAAGACCCAAAGCTATTAACCCCCAGCGGTGAAGTTCTCTATAGGATATAGCTGCCTGCACAACATGGAACATCCTTCTATACTGGTGAGTTAGCTCACTAAAGCTTTTAGAGAATTTCTTTTAATTTTTATTTTATATATATTTTTTCTTACATGTATATGACAGAAGAGAGTCCGATGACCTAATTTTCTCTACTGCCAATAAGCAATGTAGCCCGGTCAGTTCTCTGCCCCCAGCCTGTGAGAAGGAGTAGCAGCAGACTGATTAAGTCCCCCTGCCCTGTATTCTTGCCAACATATGTGCATGTATAATGTCCCAATTGGTTCAGAGTACTGACCCCCTTCTCTCCCAGAGTTCTACTGTACAGGGTTGGAATCCAAAGCTATTCAGCTATTTACATTTTCATTTGCAAACAAACTGCACTTGATGGCTTTTTTTTATATCGGTCTGTAGTACAGCTTTATACACTGGCTGGCTAAACTGCTTCAAAGGAACACTGTTCTTCAAAGCAAAGGTCTAGAATTACAGGAGTCAGCATTTCAATTCTAACAAAACCCTGTGAATGTAGATCACTCCACCTCACTATCAGGCTCCAATATTCATCGTCCCGCTCATGTGAAGCGGGGTTCTAGCTGCTCTTTGTTTTGCTCCTGTGTTTACTGTGGGAAAATGTTTGATGAGGTTTCAAGTAAATATTAGAGCTTCAACTTCCTTAGATTACATGATCTGAAGTAGTACAGAGCAGGGTCTGGCTGCTGGGTTTCACTGGAGGAAGTGATGCAGCAAAGTGTTCCATACCCTTCCATCTGGAGAGTTTATGGTTAAAAAGAGGAACTAGAAGGAAAAATAAAAAAATAAAAAAAAAACAAGACTACTGTGCTGTGGACTGAAAATCAGGAGACTAGAAGAGAAAAAAAAAAAAGGTTACTAAATCAGAGCCAAGCATGAAGGCTCAGACTACATTCTAGGTAAGTTTAAGAGGTCACCATGATGATTTTACATTATGCAAGAATCATATTTTAAACACACAAATAAAGCAATTTAGATCATCAAGAGGGTTCACATGAGCAGCTCTAAATTCCAGAAAATAGTACTTGAAACTTCCATAGTAGGAACAAAATAAGTAGACAGCACTTTAAGTATTATGTTCAGGTGCAAATGGTAAATCAATTTTAGAATGATTTTCAAAATGTCCCAATACAAGCCCAAGGCATCAAAGACCACTGTGGACCTCCTTTGGACAACCAACGAGCCCCACTTCCTGAATGCCTAAGGAAGCCAGACTGTTAGCTGGACATACAGTAATTGAATGTCTGAGTATCGTGTTTTTTATACGTTCCCTCAACAAAAGATTTTGTCTCAATGCCCTACACACTTTCTTTAGTGATAACTATTTTTGCAATGCCAGCTTGGCATTGCATGCATCCCCTCCTGCGATGTGGTGTTCTTGTTAAATGTTTAATCTAAAGTTTAGGT
Source organism: Staurois parvus (assembly GCF_062004578.1). Taxonomy (NCBI): domain Eukaryota; kingdom Metazoa; phylum Chordata; class Amphibia; order Anura; family Ranidae; genus Staurois; species Staurois parvus. The sequence goes on along the minus strand of NW_028318047.1, from coordinate 3,473,145 downwards.
ATAGCAATTTTTACATTGTAGCATTGGTCCACCTTGGACCATTATAAATATGTCTGTTTCATACATGTAGGATCCCTGTGAAAGCTGGAAATCACTGTACTAGGCACTGCTGCTGCAGAGATTACTGGTAGCTTTTGGGCGGCTGACCTGCTGCTTACAGAATCCAGGTAGTCACTCACCACAGGCACCATTCAGAGAAAACTTTGCATTTTCTTAATGAATGCAAAGTGTTGTGTTTGTATGATGTGGAAATGGTGATGTCACTGCCCCATCTCTCCATCTCATCCAATCAAAGAATGATTTGCATTCACTAAGAAAATGAAATGTTCTTGAATAGCGCCCATGCCAACCTCATGTGTTCACAGTGAAGAGGAGCAGCTGCTTAGCAATGGACAGGGATCTAATGGAGATCACTATTGTAGAGATGCCTGCTACAGTTATTTCCAGCTTCCATGGGGATCCCACAGGTATGTCATGTACATGCTTTACAATGTTCCAAGATGGATCAATATAAACTATGTAAAAACTGCAGCTACAAAGGGGAAGATAATTATTTGATCCCCTGCAGATTTGGTATGTTTTCCCCACTTACAAAGAAATGAAGGGTCTAAAATGTTTTTATCACAGGTGTATTTTAAATGATAAAGCCAAAATATCAACCAAAATTCCAGAAAAAACACAAATACAAATGTTATGAATTGAGTTGCAGTTCAGTGAGAAAAATAAATATTTGATCCCCTACAAACCAGCCAACAATAATTCTGGCTCCCACAGACTGGCTATGTGCTTATGTGGTATACAAATTAGTCCTGTCAATTTAAGAAGGTACTCCTAACGACAACTTGTTATGTGTATAAAAAGACACCTGTCCATAGAATCTCTTTCTTCCATTCAAACCTCACCCCCATGGGCAAGACCAAACAGCTGTCAAAGGATGCCAGGGACAAGATTGTAGACTTGCACATGGCTGGAATGGGCTACAAGACCATCAGCAAGAAGCTTGGTGAGAAGGAGACAATCGGAGTGATTATTCACAAATGAAGAAATACAAAATAACCATCAATCGCCCTGGAGCTCCATGACAGATTTTGCCTCATGGGGTAAGGATGATCATGAAAAAAGTGAGGGATCAGCCCAGAACTACACGGGGGGGAGCTTGTGAATGATCTCAAGGCAGTTGGGACCACAGTCCCCAAACAAACCATTAGTAACACAATATGCAGCCATGGATTGAAATCCTGCAGCGACTGCAAGGTCCCCCTCTTCAAGAAGGCACATGCCCAAGCCTGTCTGAAGTTTGCCAATCAACATCTAAATTATTCATAATTGGGAGATAGTGCTGTGGTCAGAGGAGACAAAAATTTAGCTTTTTGGCATTAACTCGACTTGCCGTGTTTGGAGGAAGAAAAATGCTGACTATGCCCTAAGAACACCATCCCTACAGTCGAGCACTGAGGTGGAAACAAAGCTTTGGGGCTGTTCCTCCGCTAAAGGTACAAGCTGACTTTGCCGCATTGAGAATCCAATGGACAGGATCATGTATTGTAAAATCTCGGATGAGAACCTTCTTCCCTCAGCTAGAACTCTGAAGATGGGTTGTGGATGGGTCTTCCAGCAATGTCCCAAAACATGTTGCCAAATCAACAAAGGAGTGGCTCAAGAAGAAGCACATTAAAAGGGTCATGGAGTGGCCTAGCCAGTCTCCAAACCTTAATCCTATAGTCAATTTGTGGAGGGAGCCGAAACCTTGAGTTGCCATGCGACAGCAAAGAAACTTTAAAGATTTAGAGAAGATCTGTAAAGAAGAGCGGACCAAAATCCCTCCTGAGAGGACTGCAAACCTGGTAACCAACTACAAGAAATGTCTTACCTCTGTGCTTGCCAACAAGGGTTTCTCCAGCAAGTACGAAGTCAAGTTTTGCTTGGGGATCAAATACTTCTTTTGCTCACTGAACTGCAACTTAATGTATAGCATTTATATCATGTGTTTTTTCTGGATTTTGGTTGATATTCGGTTTCTATCACTTAAAATACACCTATGATAAAAAATTATAGACCCTTCATTTCCTTGTAAGTGTGCAAACTTACACAATCTGCAGGGGATCAAAAAACTATTTTCCGCACTGTATAAACAACAGTGGAGGGAGCATTGAAATTGCAGCATATACTAGCTGCAGTATACATGCACGCCAAGGCCATCCACTGTGTAATGAAATATACGGATACTACGCAAATTGTTAAGACCATTTTAATATTTTGAGATGTTTTACCAAACAGGCCTGCTAGTGTTTTGTTTAGTTTTTGGGATAATTAACATCTTTTCTATCAAATACACAGATTGGGTCAATGGTGGGAAGACAAAAAAAAAAAAAAAAAAAGCATCAGTCAAGGTGAAAAGCCTGAGCCCCACCATTTTGAACCAAGTAATTCATACAAGGAACTGACAAAGTTACCAATAAATCCTCTGTAAAAGATTGGTTACAGCATTTAGGAAAACCACAAATGAACAGAAAGAACACTAATAAATGTTACTGTCACTTTCCCCAAAAGAAGTATGTAACATGTTAAAACTAGTCATCCATATCACATGAAACAAACACAGCCTGATTTATTAGGTAGTAAAGTGCAGCTACTATGTGCTAAGCAGAATAAACTATAGCAACCAATCAAGGAGAAATCAGCAGACAGGTGACTATCTACTATGGGTTACTTCTTTTGCACATAATCTACTCACCTTGTACTGCGTCAAAGTGGTTCTAAGGTAGAAGTTTTTTTTACCTTAATTCATATCCCAAAAAAAAAAACAAAAAAAAACCTTCTGCAACCAGTTCCCCATCACTTCTCTGTGCAAAAGCACTGCACTGAGCAGGTAAGTATGACATGTTCGTAAACATTCAGGGTTTTTTTTTTTTAAATACCAATCACTTTACATATGTCCAAAATTGAGCCTTCTGTATAACAAAGGAATGGTAAACACGTTGACATTACTAAACAGAGTCACGTACTGGTTAGAAAAAGAAATATGGCATCTTGCTGACCACTACTGACAGCTTTTCAATTTCTCATATTATTAAATATGATCTTTCAAACTTTCATCTTCATCATCTTTATGTTATCTACACTGCAGCTACAAGACTTATGGGATCACAGGGTAACCTTACCCTATACGACTCTATGGAATTGAACAATACTGTCTGACATTCGTTCAGACACAGGAGGCTGCAAAATGAAATAGTGAGAGCGAATAGTTACACAGGGGTAACTTGCCTGTGTATGGGACTCGGATACAGAACTAAGTTCTGGGAAGTGTCCTGTTTTCCCCCACATCTGAAATACTGTGCCTTTTATTAGGTTTCAAGAACCAGAAAAAATTGAAAGTACTGGAAAAGTAAGGCACCTGCTTGACACTGCAGTGTTATTTTCCTTACATGTGACTCCATTCACCATCTCTCTGTGCACAAATTCCAGATATTTTATAGTAACAATACACTATGGACAATACATGATGACAAATATCACAATTTCAAAAGACAACAGGATTGTCCATCTTACCTCTTCTAACTCAAAGGACTCCTTTGCCTGTGTTATAAGATTTGTTATTGAAGGATTAGGAGCAGGCAGTTCCTTGTCAGGTGTAGATGTGGGTGGATTTTTTGCGGTTAGGTAGTTCTCACATTCCTGATCAGTGGATATACTCAAATCTTTCAACGCAGAATCCGCAATTTGTGAAGAAATACATTCAACTGAGTTTATGGAGATTTCATCCTGTTTAATGCTGGTATCTTCATGCAAAATGTCCATGGCAACGCCATTTTCTTTTGGAAGGGTAGAAATATCATGACCATTCAAGTCTGTGACAACTGAAGTTGAGGCTTCCTCTTTAACTGTAGCAAGAGGTGAAGAATTCTTTTTGAACAGTTTCTGTCCCTTCTGTTCATTTTTACCTCCTTCCTCTTCATTATTCTTCCCTCCTTCATCTGGAGGTTGGACAGTATTGGCATCTCCAGATATGCGATTTCCACATAAGTTAAGTTTTGATAAAGTCTCCATGAGTCGAGCGGCAGTCTGGCTGGAAGCTCTGGTAAGAGGTGCCGGTTTGGGGGGATCACCAGTAGTAGGTGTTGTTAGAGACTTAGAGCTGCCTATTCGTTGGAGTGGAGTTCCAGAAACTTGAGAATATAATGAAGAAAATGCATTTGCAACATCTGTGAGAACTTTAATCTGACGAAAACGACCTGGTTAAAGAAAGGTAAATATTAAACTGAGCACAACTGAAAATCCCATAGTTACAATGTAAATTAATACAGTTGCAGATTCGTACATTGGAAAATATATTCATTAAATTGATTTATTAAAGTTGCAATCCAGAACAAAGATTTGAAAATCTTATAAATCGGAAGGGTATTTTATTATTTTCCACTCTTTAGCCACACACTTGCAGGTTTTTTTTTGTTTTTTATTTTTTTTTGGAAAGGGGGGGGGGGATCTGGAGGACTGCTCTTTAAATTTGGGTATATTTTTTGTATTTTTACAGATAACCTCCAGGCAAAACACAAGTAAAACCTGTAACTGCAGAGATTCTTACAATTAAGTGCTAGAGCACTATTTTTTTAATGGAGTTCTACTATTAAAGTGGTAGTAAAGCTAAAGAAGAAAAAAAAAAGGCTTTCCCCTGCAAAGAAATATCATAAAGTGCTAGTATGCATTGCACAATAGCACATTATAAAAGCTTATCTCAAAACAAAGCCCTCCTATGGTGGAGTTGTCACAGCTGCCAGGGCTTCCATCTTCCATCAGGTAAGAGCTCTTATACGCCTGTTGTCTTCAGCAGGAACTTAAGAGGTGTCATCTTCCTCCTTTTTTGATTCACTGAATGTGGGTTTCTCTGTTTTTTGATGGTTTGGTTTTACTCATTTAAGAGGTTCTTTTGAGCACGGACTTTTGTATATAATTGATGCACTTTAACACTATTTAGTGCTACACTTTTTTGTTATTTATTATAAGCTTACCTGTAGGTTAAAAAAAAAAAATTTAATCACAAAAACAAGTTTACTACCAATTTGAAGCAGGGCTCGAACAGAAATCGCATCCTGGAGCCTGGGCTACACTGCAGCACAAGTCTTGCCTGGATTCAGTTTCCCAATGTGGCCCCCAACCAGTGGTCGGGCTGGCCAGTAACAGAGGCCATGGCTTTATGGCCTGCTGCAGTATACAGCACTCGGTATCCTGACTGTGGGCATTGCCCTTACAAGGCTTACATTTTCCATGGAACAAGCACCCTTCTCTGGTGGACAGGGCTGTAATAAGCAGTCATTGACAGAGCGTATGGCTTCCCTTGCCTTACTCTCACTGCCCGCCAGCCTCAGATATCATCTTCCAAGATTGACAGCTGGGTTGCAGTTGAAGGTGGTGTTGTTTGATCTAGCGCCCTTTTACCACCGGTAAGTAGACGGGGAGTGTGGGGTAGCTGGCTAGAATGCTGGAATGGCTTCAGTTCCTATTATACACCCCGTCCCCAATAAAGAGGGAAACACACTTTCCTCCATCCCTCCCCAAGTGCAGGCGGAGCCCTCTGGTACACACTTCTCCCAGGCAAAGAACTTCCCTGAACCACCCCCCCCCCCCCGCACAGCCCTATAAGAGCCAGCTCCCAGGAGGACACTGCAGGCTCATCTCCCATCACACAACAATTCCCCCCAAGAGAGCTCATGGAGAGGAGGATGCCTCATGTGCAGACTGGAGTCGCCAAGTCTTGCCACCTGCGTGCCAGCTGACAGCCCCACATCCAGCACAGCACCAACTTCCTCACCAATAACAGCAATGAAGTAGACACGATATGGTGGCACAGCTAGACCATAAAGGCCAGGATCCAGTACCAGCACTTCATCAACCTCACCCTGCATCTCAGTGAGTGACAACACTCTGCCTACCTGTACACAGGAGCCCCATCTCCACCATACCTGAACCCCATACCCCCTGTACAACACCACATCCTATTCACTGTCCCGATGCCCTCCATCTGTCTCACTGCCCCCCTCTTGTCCTGCTGCCCTCCCACCGGGCTACTAACTAGATTCAAAGCAAATTTGTCAAGCCCTGTATTAAAGATGTTTAAAATTACAGAGAGTTGTATTAATTTGTGCTCTGCCTGGAGTTTACCTTTAATCATTACTATCCTTTAATTCATGCAATATGTACATTAAGCTTTTAAGATTCTACTAACCAATTAAGAAATTAGAAGTAATTTTAAAGATATTCCCATATTTTTAATTACTATTCCTTTTATCTTAAAATTAGGAATCGTGAAGAGGTATATTAACAAGTTAGCCATTTTAAAAAACTTACCAAGTTTTAAAGATATATAAAGTGCATCTACAAAAATAAGAAAAAAAAACCTCAAATGTTAAATAACTTCAACCCAAGAAAAATCACTTATTTAGTGTATATTCCTTAGTCAATACAACTAGAATTCATACAGTTGTAAGACAGTTGTGTCTGACTGTAGACAAACCGTATATCTACAGTAATCTAGCAAGGTAACTACATCTAGTGTCCCATATGTACCGTTTTGGGGGGGGGGGGGGGTGGACCACAAACAAACAAGTTATTTAGAGAGTTCAGCCATAAATAGATCCTAAAAATAAGCCCCCAAATCATACATACAATCCTATTTTAGAATGCTTACATTCTTATAAGCAGAATATTCCACTTAGCCTTTTTCTAGTGCATCTATTACTTAAAAAGGAAAAAGTTCACCTTAATAAATGCAGGTAAAAAATATGCCGTTATTTTTTATTGGGAGCCTGTAAAGCATTGTACCCATGATCAGCAGATCGCGGGTGCAATACAGGGCTCTTGCAGAATGTCAGTGTAAGCTGTCTGCTAGTATCTCAGACGGGCAGGCAGTTACACACTGACAGGAAGCATCAATGAACTACCTAGAGCGCTTTCAACAGCGCCCTGTAGGGTCATTGAGAACTACAAGCCGACAGCCGCAAAGACTTTTAATTCTCCCATTCACAGAGCTCTGTAAATGCCTGGGCGTGTCTTTTTTTAAATTGTGACAACAGGCACAAAAAGAAGATCCCTGGCCTGCTTCCACAGCGGGGACTCGGTGAGGCATGGGGGCAGCTGTGGCAGTAACATCTTACACCCTGAATACAGGTTTAACATGTAACATGTTATAGAAGGTGAACTTATCGTTTAAACCTTAACATAAATAAGAAAAAAAAAAAAAAGGAAGAAGTGTTGTGCAAGTAAATGAGATACACTGTGGGCAGTAGTAATATTGCGTGTGACTAAGCAGGAACACGCAACAACCTTTTAAAATAAAAAACAAAAAAAAACAAATTTCAGAGAAAAAAAAGATGAAAATCAAGTGTTAGCAAAATGCTAGGGTGATCAAAAGACATTTCCCATCCGTAGAAAAGTCATACATACTTTACCTTTAACCCTAGTTTTATTTAAAGCAGCAAACAAAGAAGCTTTACAACCATAGTAAAGTCATTTTGCCCATTCATGAATTCCACTCAAAATCCATTTTTTTTTGTTGTTTTTTGTAATCTGTCAATGAATCAGCATCATCCTCTGACTAATAAGGCAGGAAGCAAACTAAACCAAGATCTAGCATCGTACTCTTTTTAGGAGGTGCAGTGTGATAAGTGGCGTGTGGCATTGACGACCAGCTCAGAACAAGTCCTTTGGATACCCCCTCAGGGGCCAGTATTGAGACTAGGAAATCCTTGTGTGTTATTTAACAGAAAAAAAACTGAGAGTAAAAAAAAAAAAATTTAAGCTGTTGCCCACAGGGACCACTCAGGAGTCATCTCTGGGAAAACTGTTCTTGAATGTTGGGGTTTAAGCTCAAGCTGAAGGTTAGCGCACAGCTAAAGTTAGCACTATATCATTTGATGTATGCCATCTTCATATTAAAGTTGTTATGCTGTTAAGTTTTATGAATATTTGTATTAAATATACCCATATTTTTCGCTCCATAAGATGCACCTGACCATAAGGACGCACCTAGGTTTTAGAGGAGGAAAAAATATTCTGAACCAATGTACTGCAGACAGTACAGGAGATGACCAGAGACTACGGACGTACTCCAGGAGATGACCAGAGACTGCGGACGTACTCCAGGAGATGACCAGAGACTGCGGACACAGTACAGGAGATGACCAGAGACTGCGGACACAGTACAGGAGATGACCCAGAGACTGCGGACACAGTGCAGGAGATGACCAAGAGACTGCGGACACAGTGCAGGGGATGACCAAGAGACTGCGGACAGTACAGGGGACGACCAAGAGACTGCAGACAGTACAGGGGACGACCAAGAGACTGCAGACAGTACAGGGGACGACCAAGAGACTGCAGACAGTACAGGGGACGACCAAGAGACTGCAGACAGTACAGGGGACGACCAAGAGACTGCAGACAGTACAGGGGACGACCAAGAGACTGCAGACAGTACAGGGGACGACCAAGAGACTGCAGACAGTACAGGGGACGACCAAGAGACTGCAGACAGTACAGGGGACGACCAAGAGACTGCAGACAGTACAGGGGACGACCAAGAGACTGCAGACAGTACAGGGGACGACCAAGAGACTGCAGACAGTACAGGGGACGACCAAGAGACTGCAGACAGTACAGGGGACGACCAAGAGACTGCAGACAGTACAGGGGACGACCAAGAGACTGCAGACAGTACAGGGGACGACCAAGAGACTGCAGACAGTACAGGGGACGACCAAGAGACTGCAGACAGTACAGGGGACGACCAAGAGACTGCAGACAGTACAGGGGACGACCAAGAGACTGCAGACAGTACAGGGGACGACCAAGAGACTGCAGACAGTACAGGGGACGACCAAGAGACTGCAGACAGTACAGGGGACGACCAAGAGACTGCAGACAGTACAGGGGACGACCAAGAGACTGCAGACAGTACAGGGGACGACCAAGAGACTGCAGACAGTACAGGGGACGACCAAGAGACTGCAGACAGTACAGGGGACGACCAAGAGACTGCAGACAGTACAGGGGACGACCAAGAGACTGCAGACAGTACAGGGGACGACCAAGAGACTGCAGACAGTACAGGGGACGACCAAGAGACTGCAGACAGTACAGGGGACGACCAAGAGACTGCAGACAGTACAGGGGACGACCAAGAGACTGCAGACAGTACAGGGGACGACCAAGAGACTGCAGACAGTACAGGGGACGACCAAGAGACTGCAGACAGTACAGGGGACGACCAAGAGACTGCAGACAGTACAGGGGACGACCAAGAGACTGCAGACAGTACAGGGGACGACCAAGAGACTGCAGACAGTACAGGGGACGACCAAGAGACTGCAGACAGTACAGGGGACGACCAAGAGACTGCAGACAGTACAGGGGACGACCAAGAGACTGCAGACAGTACAGGGGACGACCAAGAGACTGCAGACAGTACAGGGGACGACCAAGAGACTGCAGACAGTACAGGGGACGACCAAGAGACTGCAGACAGTACAGGGGACGACCAAGAGACTGCAGACAGTACAGGGGACGACCAAGAGACTGCAGACAGTACAGGGGACGACCAAGAGACTGCAGACAGTACAGGGGACGACCAAGAGACTGCAGACAGTACAGGGGATGACCAAGAGACTGCAGACAGTACAGGGGATGACCAAGAGACTGCAGATCTTTGGGGATGGAGGGGGAGCGGGTACCTGAATTTGACAGGTACCCACTCCCACTTCTGCGGAGTTGTCCTCCCTTTAGTGTGGGCACCTGGCTGTGACAGCCGAGTGCCTACTGCGCATGCGCGAGAAGCGCAGCGCTTTGTGAATGGTGCGGCGTCATGTGTCCCAGAAAACGCCAAACCATGCATGCGCAGTGGGCACCCAGCTGTCACAGCCAGGTGCCACACTAAAAATGCTGGCGCAAGAAGACTGTACAGTGCTGGACCGAGGAACAGGTAAGGTTCTGCTGCAGAGAAGAACTGAGCAGCTGGTCTGGTATTCTGACACAGCAACAGTAAGAATACCGGTCCACCCGCTCCATAAGACGCACTGACATTTTCCCCCCTTTTTTGGATGAAAAAAGTACGTCTTATGGAGCGAAAAATACAGTATATACCATAGGTCATCTAAAAAGCTGGCAGGATTGTTTGAGACTTTTAGTTTACTCCACAAAGTATGCAGCAGATGCCAACAAATCCTGAAAATTTAAACTATAAATAAAACGCTATTTGTTCGGCAAAAAAAAAAAAAAAAACACACACATGTATGCATGCACACACATTAGCTGCACGTTTACCTGGCATAGTTTAGAGGAGAACTACAACCAGTGTACAACTTTAACGAGAAACTTACAGAACACAGAAGGTAACTGCTGATACAGAGGGGGGTTTACTGCTGGACAAACCAATGTTTTACATTATTTATTTTTTGCTGTCCAAAATTCACAAATGCAGCAGGACATTGGCCAAAACAGACTTACATCCTGCTACCAACCTAAAGATTTTTCTTCCAAACAGTGTAATTAAGAAAAAAAGGGGAGCAGAGATAATGAACAGCTTTTAATGTTGTATATTTTGGACTGAATATTGTAATTTATCTGGAATTCCTCTTAAAACGGAGATCTAGCTAGGTAAAATCTGAACATGAACAGGACATACAAGATAAATAGAAAGAATGGTCTTACTTGTTAAGGCAAAATTTGGATTCTCCACTTCCAAGCGCTGCATCTGTGCATTCAAAAACACTTTGATATCAATCCCATTGGCAAAGGAGGAGTTGTTGAAAAACCTTGATGGTATTTTAGAAGCAATGTCAGGCTCATCTCTACCGAATCCTAGATTATAAAGAATTTCTTCAGGGTCTTCTTCGTAGAGGTCAAGCAACTCCGATACGCTGAAAAAAAACAAAAAAACACCACATTTTTATGACTTAAAAACATATCTCTCCACACATACCAGAGTCTTTACTGACAAGTTCTTGAAGCGGCTAACAGGTGTTCATTCAAGTTTCTGTGAGTATTCCCCTCCATCAACAATAAAATTTTACCGGGTTGTCTTTTTCATGAATTCTCAGTCTCATGTCCCTTGTCTGATAAAAGCTACTTACTTATGGGTATTTGACCGGGTATCGATCACTACTGTTTGTACTCCTGGGTATAGCGTAAAAGCATCCACACTGATGGATATGTATTTGATAAACTTTACTGCATTTTTGACATTTGTGACATTAGCACTTACGTCAAGTCTTCAACCACTTGCACCCCGGAAGATTGAACCCCCCTCCTGACCAGGCCATTTTTTGCTATTCGGCACTGCGCTATTTCGATTGGTAATTGCGTGGTCATGCAATGCTGTACCCAAACAAAATTTAAGTCCTTTTTTCACACAAATAGAGCTTTCTTTTGGTGGCATTTGATCACCACTGGGTTTTTTATTTTTTGTGATATGAACGAAAAAAAAATACCAAAAACATGGGGAAAAAAAAAAAAAAAAAAAAAGATATTTTCTACTTTTGGTTACAGAAAATATCAAACAAACTCAAAGTTAGTCAGAAACTTAAGCCAAAATGTTTTCTGCAGCATGTCTTTGGTAAAAAATCCTAATACGTGTATATTAATTGGTTTGTGTGAAAGTTATAGAGTCTACAAACTATGGATAGATACTGTCATTTATGCAGCTTTTACATTCTGACTGCCCATCACATTCCTTGACGTGTTAAACCACCAGGAAAGTAAAAAGACCTCACCCAAATGAACCTTTTTTGGAAGGTATACACTCCAAGGAAGTTGCTGAGAGGCATGTTGAGTCCATGGAAGATTTTTTTTTTTTGCCACAAATTTTTTAAAAATTACAAAAATGTTTTTATTTATTTTTACACAAAAAGTTGTGACATAAATGAAATATGGCTCACGTATGCCATGACTATATGTGGAATAACATCCCAAAACACACATTCTTCTACTTCTCCCGAGTATGGGGATACCACATGTGAAAGACATCCACAGGCAGCCTATCCACATACAGGCACCCAAAATCCAATGACCACTTTCAGGCTTTCAAAAGGGCATATTTCCTCATATCACTTCACTACTTAATCACAGTTTCGGAGGCCCTAAAATGACAGCATAGTACAAACAGCCCCCAAATTTCCTTTTGGAAAGTAGGCAATCCAAGGAATTTGATCAGAGGCATGCTGAGTATTTTGCAGGTATCATTTTTATCACAAGGTTTTGAAAAAGAAAAGAAAAAAAAAATACATTGTTGTGTCTTTCTTCATTTTCCAAATACTTGTGGCAACAAATGAGATCTGCAAAATACTGGTGGGCATCGGTTTATGATAAAGGGTTATGGTATGAGGATATATGATATTAGATCTGTTATGTCATATTGGAAGCGCCTCACCAGTATTTGATATAGATTCATTAACACAGTGGAGTGATTACACAGTTGGGTGGCAGCTGCTTTCCTTATTCAATTTCACTTATTTTACTGATTTATTTATGGTTGTTTTTATAGAGTACTAATAGCACAGGTTTTTTTCCCTATTTTTATTTAACATACAAATTCAGAATTCAACACCTCTGGAAGTGTCATGTGCCCATGTTTTCCCTACCACGTGACATTGTTCCATCCTCCAATCCATGAATCCTGTAGTGACATAGGGCTAGGAGGAGCAACGTAGACTCGGCAAGAGGAACAGACATTTAACATTTCTGAACTGTCAATGCAAAAGGCTTACGCAGTCCACAGCGCTCGAATGGAGGGGAGGTAGGACATACATCAGTAGCCAGAGAGGTGATTATTTAGTGTCTTCCAGTGCAGTGCACTCTCATTTGAATTTTTAGAGACCTGACATGGTCTCTTTAAAGTGATCCAAAACAGCTGAGAAAATGCGAGAAAACTGTTATTGTTCTATGGGAGTAGCAACTTCTAACTACCAACACTTCCTGCAGAAGAAGGCTGTACTGGCAAACAGTACAGGAGTGTAAAAATGTAATACAGGAAACCCTGAACTAGCTTCCAACGTAAGAAGAGAACAATTATATATTGGGCACCATAAACGTTGGGAATGAAGTCGAAGGATTATGCGTCCTTGCTTTTTGAAGATAACAAAGTACAATATTTACTAAGATTTGTTTTCTTTGAAGTCTGATCTAATGGAAAAGTAAGATGTACTTTTAAGATGAAGAGCTGCTGAAATTACTAAGTATAACAAATTAACAGGTTATTTTTTTTTTACTTGAATTGGGAGAAAAGTGGGTGTTGAGTTAGAGAATATATATATCTCTCTGACTGCAATTGGTATGAAGACCCCAAAAATGCATTACAAATAGTGTGTGGGTTTTTTTTTTATTATTATTTATTAACGTATAACTAAAGTCGGTGCTTTGTTTTTTTTTTTTTTTCCCTGCTGTCCCCTACGAGGACATTTTCCTTTTTTTCTCCCCCTCACCTCCTGCTTCAACACACAAGGAGTAAGCAGAAATCTCTCAATTTTAGATCCCTCCTTAAGTTCCAGTGAGGATAGTCAATGGGACAAATAGAGAGGGGAAAACTTACCAGAGACACACACCGCAATAAAAACCCGAGTTCCACACTAAACTGAATAAATGGCTATAGAGAAACAATACAAATTGCACTGCAGTTATGGCATGTGACCAGTTTAGCTGTATACAGTGTGGATCTAGTGAGCTCTTAAAATGTTTGTTGGTGTACAGTCATTTATATATAGGAACATCAAGTGAGCAACACTAAAACATTCATATGTCAAGACAAAACTACAATGTGAAGAAAAGATAAACCCATAACCAATCAGAATTCCCCCTGCAGTGAAGACCATTTACGAATAGAAGTTCAAATAAAACTGGAGCAATGGTTTTTCTCCCTAGTAAAGGAAAGAACCTCACAGATGGCTACTGGCAAAGGTTTTAACTTTTATAAATCAGCCGATTTCTCATGGCTGCACAAAGCTATCATCAAAAAGCTTCAATTGCCTGTCAAACAAAGCAAAATCACCTTATAAACACAATACAATCTAGGTGATCTCACTGAGGTACCCTATATACTATAACATGGAGAAGACAACCATCTCCAGTTAACGGGTGACTACACTTTCGTGGAAAAAAAATACATATAGAATCTACAATTGCGACACAAGTCATATTGTAATAACCTTTCTTTTTCAATCTGCGCTGTTGTAATTTTCTGCAAAATGCAAACAATATGGCAATCTGGAGCACTCTGTATACAGATGGTGTACAAAACACCCTCCAGAAATTTTATTTCATGCTTGTGTGATTGGCTGATTTTCCCAGAACTCTGCACTAAGATGCACGTCAGATTTTGGGCAACCTGTGCAACAAACTTTTCAGTTTTGGTGAAATACCACCAAGGGGTTAAAGTGTTACTAAACCCACAACAGTCATATCAGTCTGTATATGTAGTAAAGCAGGCTTGATATACTCACTGTGGAACCTAAGGGGTTAATACTCTGCATTGTGTAAAAAATGCAGTTTGATCCTGACTTCTCTGATCCTCCCCTTCTTCCAGTGTCCCGCCCTTATCTCCTGATAAGACATATCATGTGCACACACTCAGCACATGCTTAGTTTGGTGTGTATTGCTAGAGAGGTTTTTTTCTTGGGAGAGTGCACGTGATCAGCACAGGGCCAATCAGCACTGTCCATACAAAGGTCAGGGGTTCTGCATCCTCCTAGAGCAGAAAGAAAACTCCTCCTACAAGCTTTAACCAGTGCTCTGCTGAACACTGATCGAAGTCACAAGACTGCTCTAACTGCTGATGAGAAAAGGTATTTTATATTTACTAAAATAATTGCAGTTCCATGTTCTGTGTAGTGTGGGAGAGCAGATAGAGAGAATGCAGGGTCCTGGGTTTAGTAACACTTTAAAGCGGTAGTAAACTGCAGTAAAGGGAAAAAGAACAGTCCCCTGCAAGGTAGTGTCATAATGTGCTAGTATGCTATGCATACTAGAACATTACGCAAAACGTACCTTAAAACTAAGCCCTCCAGCGGCTTGTTGTCACTGCTGTAGAGACTTCCATCTTCACCCGTCTTATTGCCAAAAACGCGAGCTCCGGCAGTCTGACAGCCGGACTGAGATGACATCACTCCCATGGGGGAGTCCCTGACCAAGGGATATGCTGTTCCTTCAGAGCGTATGCGCCGGCTTAAAAAAAAAAAAAAAAAAAAAAGGAAGAGAATACCTCCTAAACAGTGCACGTTTAGGAGACAGTCATTTTACTTACAGGTAAGCTTTATTATAAGCTTCCCTGTAGGTAAAATTAAAAAACCATTTACTACCACTTTAAGCACATCTAAAGTGATTCAGACCCTGCCACTTGCCTTATTAGAACCCTGCAAGTGCAGCAGCAGCTAACGAATGAAAAATTCACTTCCATTCACATTGCACATGGACACAAACAGCCATTTCTTCAAAATAACGAAAAGGTAGGAATCTGTATCAAACGTTTAGTTAAATCCTTGCAATGTACATAGATCACCCAGAGGGGAATTTTTTTTTTTTTGCAAAAAAAAAAAAAAAAAAAAGTGGAGTTACTCTTTAAAAGTGAGGAATGTAAATACTTGGGTTTTTACTTAAAATGCACTGCTGGCAGAAAAAGCTCCCAGCAGTCCTCTGTGAGACTGTTTCAGATGTTACAAGGCAGGAAACAAGGGAGGTGGAGACATAAGCAGTCCACTGCCATTGGAAAACTTAGTCCTATGCAAAGATGAAAATGTAACGCCCTCCTTCCCACTTATCTGGGCAACAACATCCTTCTGAAATATTAGGAACAAAAGCAAAAATACCTGGATACAGTTGCACTGCTTTTCGCAGAACCTGTAGAGTTCATGCTTCTCCCTTTCTGATGAAACTGAAGTCTTCGGTCTTTTGCCAGCATTCCACTGCTTTAAAAAGAAAGTTATTATAAGCATGCACAATTATCGCCAATGATTTATCAGCAAGTCAATCAGGAATAGGGGAGGGTTTGGAGTATGCCACATAATGTGCTACTTACAATGGGTTCTCCATTGGCAAGTTTCTTTCATGGAGATGATTTGCTATAAAACAATGAAGAGAGAAAAGAAATTAGTCATACTTCTTGGTTACTATAGATACAAGCAATTTAATTTTTAACTGGCAAGGGTTCAGATCACAGAATACTTTCTAAAGTGCCCAGCCTGTCAGATCTGTAGGTACATGCCATTTAGAAAAGTCTTTCACAAATCTAACAATTAAAACAGCAGCTGCCTCATTCACAGGACAAGAGTCAAATCCTCAAAAGCTAGCTTTTGTTTCAAATAATAAATCCTGTAATTGATTTCACAAATATCAGATTCCTTTTACAGGATAATATGTAGCATGCATGTATTAATCTACTCCTTTAGACAGCTGATAACTTGTACGTGTCAATACACGCGTGGCCCTGCAAAACTTTCATCTCGCTCATTTCAAAACCACATATGGCCATTTTTCAAAGAGCTCAAAAATCATTTTGCAACTTTCATAGGAAGGTGTGTGAAAAGAACTGGGAATAAGGGATGCCAAGATCAACTATAAAACCATACTGAATTAACTAGAATACTTTTCATATTATGTGGATGAATGCACCAAAGTCAATCCTACAAGAACTTTTTTATTTCCTCTTTTTGAATCAATGTCAGAATGAATCACTCACTGGCTTTCTATATCAGTCGTATGTTCTGGTAAGTAGAACTCTGTACTATGGTTTTCATCTAAGCCCACTATTAGGGAGAACGTCATAAGAAAAATGAGACAAAACGAAGGGCTTGTCCACACTTGACTAAATTTCTAACTCCTCAAAAAACGCCCCTGTAGCGTTAGTATGGACGCTAGAGCTTTAGTATGGGCGTTTTACAAGCATTAACAACTCTCCCCAAACACCCTATGCACGGTTTTGATGTGTTGTAGGAGCATTTTAGAAGTGTTAAAACTGTACCACAAAGGCCTATAGTAAACTCTAATGGTATTAACGCGCCGCAAGCGCACTGCAAACTCCCCGCAAACACATTTGTTGAGCGTCACCATAGACTTAAATGGGAGACGTTGAAAGGCTTCAAACTGCTCCAGGCTCAACACGCGGCTTCAATTTTGAAGCGACGCAACGCTAACACTTCACGTTTTAATAATGTTAACAGCACTGTGTGCTGTCCATAGTATCATTTGCATAGGCGTTTGAGGAGCATTAAAAACGCTCCTCAAACGCCTGCTTTCAATGCCAATGTGAACTAAGCCTAAGGAAGCAACAAATATGAATTGGCAGGGGCAGACATGGATACTGCAGAAGGACGAACGAACGGCCAGATCTTAGATGCCACTGGGTAAATAAACCTATCAATGCCTACTCATAGCTGAAATCTCCGTTGGGATGGTATGACCCTTCCTGAAAGTAAGCAGACCTATCCTTGGAATTTGAAGAAAAGAGAGACAGGAGGCGCCTGTCCGAATGTAGTAATAACACTGTATTTAATGGGAGCTCTCCACTGACCCTCTGCCTCTTCCTGTGATATCACATCCTGCCGGTGTGTTCCATGCTGGTTACTAGGTTCCTTCCTGCACAAACTCTGCTGGATGGGCTCTACAACACCACCATTCTGAAGGTTTGACCACTACAGTGTCTCTCGCCATCTCCATCAGCCCAGCTGCTTTTGCACCAACCACCGGTGGCGCCTTGAGGAACGGTCATCTCTCATATACACAGATGATCTTGTTTTATTACTTCCTTTGTGAGTGTTTTAATCCTTTGCTACTAAATACAGTGTTATTACTACACTCAGACAGGCGCCTCCTGTCTCTTTTCTGTCCCTGCATACAGAGCTGGCTTGCTCCGAGGATGGCTGCCCTCTTTTTGTGCTAAAAAGATTCCAGGCAGATTGCCGGAGAGACTCTTATAAGGACTTATTGTACACCAATGCATTTACATACCCTGTTTAAGTACTTGTATGCCAATATTGCCATTATCTTTTACTTCATAATTTTTATCCTTTTCACCCTTACACTACTTTACTCCTGTGCGCCAGTTACTCGTTTTTTACTATGTCCTGGGAATTTGATACTGGCGTTTGCTAAAAGGTCTGCTGCGCCTGAATACTTAAGTGAACTACTATGGGATGCTCTGCTTCAATCATCTCAGGGCTTGTCCACACCATGGTGCAGAGACATATTTCTGCGCGTGTTCTGCAAGGGCACAACTAAATCGCCTTTTCTCTAATGTGCCCTGTTCACACCAAAACATTAGTAACATGTGCAGATTTTTTCTGTGCAGGAATCTGCAAAGTGTATACAACTTGTTAAAATGTGCATGAAAAACGGATGTAAACTGATGTCTCTGCAAGCGAAATCTGCGTGTCACTTTCCATCAGTTTTTCTGCACATATGGTGTGAACGAGGCCTAGTCTCTGCAGTATACAGACAGACACTCTACAAGTAAAGCGGAACTAATCCCATCAATTTAACCTAACAGTCAAGACATGCTGTAAATGATAACTGTCAACAGTTTCTTGTGCTCTCAACTGAACTGTCAAGCCAACAAATGGCTGGAGTCACAGCTGATCCCATATGCAGCACCATAGCAATTGCAGATCAATCAGAGGCTAAGATGGCAGCTTCCTTGGCTGTAAAGGAGAGGAGGGTTTACTTGCACTTTAAAATGGAACATCACCCTCTCAGTCCATGCCGACTATGTTTAATCCTTATGCAAAATAGAGAGGAAAATAGATCATATTTACAACTTTTTTTTTCTACATTTTTCCATTACTTACTGGTGTCCAGGCCTAGGCAAATGATGTCATACATGCCAGAAGGCTTCAGGAGAGGCTCTCTCAGCTAAGCTACAATAAATCAATTATTGATTTATGTAGCAAATGCTACATAAATCAATAATCTTGTGCTTAAGATGGCCACAGGCTAGATATCCTAGGGGGGTGTTTTTCAATGTGATTTCCCCAGCAAAATAAAGCATGGAGACATGGATGGATGAGTGAGTTTGCTTTGAATATTAAAAATTAATTAAATAGCATTTTTAGTTTGTAGTGCTCAGATGCAGTGAAGGTCCACTAAATTTAAAGCCAACAATGGCCCAATAGACAAAATATTCCAGAACATACATAAAACACGCAGTGTTGGCCTCTTGGAATAAGAAGGGATGATCACTGTGGAATATTACAGATGTAGCAATATTGATATTAGCATACCAATTTGATTAACATATCTTTTTAGCGATAAGACTGCAATAAACACAAGTTTAATTGGCACTTCACCGGGCACATGCTTGTTTCAGGCAGCAAGGCACTAAAAAGGGAAGGCGAGAGAAGGGTGAAAATAAAGGTTTTTTTACGGTTCCCATGACCAAATGCTAAGATGTTGGTTATGCTCAAATGCACATCCATTAGACAGTGCATGGCAAGTGAACTCTGCTGAATGAATGTTTGACTTTTCTCTTTACTATAAGCAGGGAACAATGACACATCAGGTAAATGTTTTTCCGGCGTAGACCAATGCGCTAGCACCTGGCTGGGATCTGGTCATTTCTATTCATGTATCAGACTGCTGGTATCCAGGAAGCTCAGCTGTGTCAGAATCATTTGTATGGAGCAAAAAGGTTTAAATTTCATGTGAACTTTCAGCTTACTGACTCTATAGCCCCCCACAGTATGTGGATTCAAAATAATTTACAGGGCACCAAAACATTTCATAATGCTTTGCAATGTGGATAGGACACATGAAGCTTAGGAAACAGTATTACATTGCTATTCCTATTTTTCTACAAACTACAAAACACTTTCTAAGGGTTACACCTCTCTATGAGCATACCAATCGCCTATCTCCCATAAGAAGTCATGATGTTTAATTACACATACAGTCGCTATTTGTATTCCTATCAGCCTCTAAACAAGAGACCAAACACTGCTCTTAGCATTGCGACCACAGAAACAAACCTTTTTCACAGAACTCTGAACAACATAAATGGTGTGACAGCCGTCAGGTTGCTAGGAAGTTAATTCCGACACAAAGGAACAAATTGACAGATCTGGTTCTTGTGCTAATACACAAACCAAATAGTCTCCAAGAGGAATCAGCCATTGCCACTAGCCAAGGGTCTTTAAGAAAATGTCTTCTATCCAGTTATTACTTTATGTCCAAACTTGCCACAACGTGCAGTATCAGACATTCAGCATTACATAAATGCGAAGTATTTCTAGTTCTTTTTTTTTTTCTTCAATGTAAACTGACAGCAAGTTTAAAATCAGCCTGACACATTACACACAAGCACTACATGACTCTAAACGCAACCTGTAGTAAGAGAAATATTGCGGTTGCTGAACTTCTAAACGTGTGACCCATCTGTCTCTGGCTTAAGTGAATTCAAATTAAAGAACAAGCATGCAGCAACGGAAGGCAGAATTCCAGATCAGCATAACGGCTATGATTTAAAGTATTGAAACCGCTGGGTCTGCATTGACAGCCAAGCAACTTGTTAGTTATAGCAACCTACATACTTTTCTCAGCACGGATTCCCTTTAACTACTTGCCAACCGCAGATAGCCGAATGAGAGCTACACTGCAGCCAGCCAGTTCTGGGAGGGCGTCATATGACGTCCCCCCAAAATGAGCTTTCCTGCGTGCCCCCGGGGGCGCACACTCGGCGATCTCCGTGATCGCTGTGTCCTACGGACACAGCTGAACACGTGATGTGGTAAAAGGCCAATCACAGCGGCCTTTTACCACGTGATCAGCCGTGTCCAATGACACGCTGATCAGAGGGAAATGCAATTGCCGGTTCTCGGCTGCACTTTCTTCACACTGTCAGAGCGTGAGGAAAGTACTGCCGACAACCGGCAGTTGTCAGAGCAGGGATCGGCACCGATCATCAGGGCACTGATGATCAGTGCCCTGATGATCGGTGCCCAGCATTGCCACCCACCAGTTCCGCCCACCTGTGCCCAGCAGTGCACCCACCTGTGCCACCCACCTGTGCCCAGCGGTTGTGCCAGTCAGTGCCCAGCAGTGCCGCCAGTCAGTGCCTAGAAGTGCCGCCAGTCAGTGCCCAGCAGTGATGCCAGTCAGTGCCACCTATCAGTGCTGTCTATCAGTGCCGCCTATCCGTAACACCTCATCAGTGCCGCCTATCCGTGCCACCTCATCAGTGCTACCTATCAGTGCACATCAGTGCTGCCTATCAGTGCCCATCAGTGCTGCCTCATCAACGCACATCAGTGGAGAAAAAGTACCTGTTTGAAAAATTTTATAATAGAAACAAAAACATTTTTTTTTCACATTTTTTGCACTTTTTTTGTTTATAGCGCAAAAAGTAAAGTGCCCAGCGGCAATTACATACCACCAAAAGAAAGCTCTATTTGTGAGAAAAAAAATGATAAAAATTTTGTATGGGTACAATCTTGCATGACCGCGCAATTGTCAAAGTGAAACAGCGCTGAAAGCTGAAAATTGGCCTGGTAAAGAAGGGGGTATAAGTGCCCGGTAGGCAAGTGGTTAAGTATAATGCAGTGTGGAAGGAAACATGTAAAGATCAGGTGAGTCTGACTGTCAGGGTATAAAGATGTCTGCAGGTCAGTAAGAATTATACTACACAGTGGAGGAGATTTACTAAAACTGGTGCAGCTGTGCATAGTAAACAGCCTCCGGGTTTTCCTCTGGTTCATACATATATGCGGCCGTGTGGGCCGCGTTTTATGCGGGCACGAGAGCCCATTCATTTGAAGGAACTCCCATGCCCCGTGACACGCAGGGAAGAAATCCCTGCATTTCTTCTGAAAACACAGCCCGCATGGGAACCTTCTCAGTACGGTTGCGTTTTCCAGTGCGGGCGGCGTGCCATTAAAACTAATGGCACCCGCCCACGGGTCCCCATTCCTCTGTGCGAATGGTGCAGCTGCACAGATTTTCGTGCGGATCCGCAGCGGCACCACCCGCACAGATGTGAACCAAGCCTTACTGCCAAAGCTGAACTGAACAAGCTGATTGGCTATCATGCACAGCTGCACCAGATTCTGAGTACTCCAGTTTTAGTAAATCTTCCCCAGTACATTTTAAATAGGTAAGATGACATTATGTAAAAGGAAAACTAGTATTCCACATATACATAGGCTGCCATTGTTGACCTCCCAAAAATACTAGTTGTCTGGCTGTCATGCATGTTAAGTCACTAACCATATGGAGAACCAAGCAGCAGGAGACAAGCACCAACGTACATTTGTTCCAGGTCACTGAATTGGGAAGTGTCTAAAAGATTAGAATAACAGGCATGCAATAGCAGCCCATATATTCCTTTTGTGACAAGTTCCCCATAAACACAAAGGAGGTTATAAAGGAGTAGAGCAAAAGTAGTAGAGCATATTCGCAAAGTAAATTTTCTCTTTGCAAGGCAATTTTCACATTCATGAATGTGGTGAAAATTCACTTTGGAAAGAATACCCATTACATGCAAGGAAAGTAATTAAAAAAAAAGTAATTTTCCTTGCACATGATTAGATGACTGAAGTCAACACAACTTCACTTCATTCACTAACCAAAGTGAGAATTCCCTTGCAAAAAGAAAATTCACATTGCAAAGTCAACATGCCCAACTTCTTCAGTAAATGAACCTAAAGTATTTTAATTGATTTGAAGGACTTTGTGACTGTATTAGACAAGTCAAAGAGCAAGGCGCAACATGAAGTATCCCATAACCACCAATCAGCGTGCTTTTCTCAAGGGATGATCCCGATAACCTGGATGTAACACCACTATTGCTTTATGAAACAACTGAGGAATTATGTTTATTGACGAAAAATGTGATCTGATCTTCCAAACATGCAGCAACATGTTCTAAACTTATTCAAAGCACCACACAGGTGAATAAGACTATGTACAGTGTAATACCACAATTAAATCTGGTTTTTGATGTCGTCGATTTTACATATAGTGCCCTCAGCTTTGCTATTTAAAAATATAAATTTGCTATTATCATTATAAAAGGATATCTAAAAATTGTAAAAAACAATTAACAGAGCCAAAACACTTCAAATCTCACATACACAAAATATGCCCAAGTTATTCATATCATGGGATCTTATTTCGTATCCTGTCCCCAATAACTAGAGAATTTTCTCACCATAAATGCACATGACTTCCATCTAAGTGTACAGGTAGAAGGGGGAATTCATCCAAAAATGCCACAAGCTATAACGTTTGGAAACAATATCTTTTTACATGAAGTCTTTCCTTATTCTCAAACTGTAAATGGGCAAGAACAACTTCATATGAAGATTTCACACCATCCTTCATGTGAAAGTGACTACAGCATGACAAACTGCTCATCTAACATCACCTTAAGTGGTATTCAGCATCCATGCAAGTACAAGCTTGACTGTAAGCAAACATACTGGATTACAGGTTCCTGGAAACCCCCCATAGACCAGGACCTCCACTTACAGTATACTGAAAGGTTGTAGACTTCCAGTTCCTAACAGGACAATGGTACCTGAAAAGGCTACTTTTTGGATGACTTCGGATTTGCAGACTTTCACTCGAGGTATATGAACTGCATTTAGAAGCAATAAAACAAGTGAAAGCTTATATTGGTCCAGAACAACAGTAACAGAGAAACATGCTTCGTCTTTAATCCCAAAGTTTAAGCAGAGTATGGGAACACACATTACTTACTCTGACAATGAACACAGCCGGCAAGTCTGTACAGGAAGATCTTACACCATTAAAAGGTTAATTAAACCCATTACCTGTTCCAGTGGGTTGTGTGTGACTAAGTAATTGTACTACCTCGCGCCTTTCCCCTAGCATTTACAGACTAGCTTTGCCCTCCAGAAAAGATTTTGTTTTATGCAGTAATTAAGTATCATGGTTGTTGGCAGCTTGGAAACCCTCAATGCAAAACAATAAAAAACAGACAACAACTACGTGTTTATTTACATGAGAAAAGGCCCCGTGTTCTAAAATTGTCCATACAGTTCAAATTACAACAAAAGATTAAAGATGTCTCCTTAGCAAGCAAAAGTCATACTTGAAGCTCTAAAAAGACCAATTCTCATTCCTAACACCATTTTTGTGACAATCATATGCAGGAATGAAGTACATTTCCTAGCAGGGTGAAGACTAACAGCTGCTGCTGTCTCGGCATTTTGTTGCACTCAACTAACCCATACACTAACCAATTATTCCAAAAAGAAATGCAAAATGTTGGACTGCTTACAAAAATATCCTAAATGCCCTGAAAGTATCTGTCCCAGTCCTAGCCAGGGCCTGAAATGCTTGTTGCAGACCTGGACTGGATGCCTGTGAATTAGTCTACAGTACTGTACAGACTGTTCTCCTGCTCACTAGACTGCAAAGGGAAAAGTGGACTCACCTTCAGCTCCCAGAGACAAGTCATCTTCAAAACTGTTGCCATTTTTTAAAATCATTCCTGGGGAGAAAAATGCAACATGAACATTCAGTCAGAAGTGCCACATGTTTTTCTTGTTACTGTATCAGATGCCTGCAGCGTACTGAAGGTCAGTGTTCAGCTGAACTAAGCACAGTTCAAACAAGACAAGAAAAAAAAAAACTGGCTGCTCATGCAACATGTTTCACTTCCGCACTGCAAAGATTCAAGAAGAAAAAAAAATCATTATCATTCCCTGCATATTCCTGCATAACTTTGTACCACCGTCCTTCTACACATTGTCAGGAAAATGAAACAGGTGTGGCAGGCTCAGCATATAATCTGCAAATATCATGCATAAATCAATCTCATTTACATTTTAAGTAATACATGAACTACTTTAAAAAGGCACTTTGTCCTATTGTACAGAGATATGTATATTCCTAGAATGACCTCTGTTTCTTAAATAAGTCTTTTAAATGAAACTCTCTCCTCTAGACAATTTTAGAATTAGGTGTATTATTTCCATCTACAAAGCAGAAGATACTAAACCAACTTTTGGTATACTTTAGACAAGAGACCAAGAGCTGGAGCACTTAAAAACATTTTTGATTTTGTGGGGTGGGGTGGTGGGGGCAGGTTACCGTAGAGAAAGGGTCTCCAAACGTTCTAAACAAAGGGCTAGCTTACTTTAGGGGGAATGGACTGTGGCCACTGGGGAGTAGAAATTGTCCTTGTGTCAGTGGGAGTAAACAGTGCATCTTTGGCATTAAGAAGAGGAATAGTGCACCACTGTTGGTTTCAGTGGGAGGAATAATTCACCATTGCTGGTGTCAGTGGGAGGAATAGTGCCCCATCATTGGTGTCAGTGGAATAGTTCACCATTGCTGGTGTCAGTGGGAGGAATAGTGCCCCATCATTGGTGTCAGTAGGAGGAATAGTGCCCCATCATTGGTGTCAGTAGGAGGAAAAGTGCCCCATCATTGGTGTCAGCAGGAGGAATAGTGCCCCATCATTGGTATCAGTGGGAGGAATAGTGCCCCATCAATGGTGTCAGTGGGAAGAATAGTGCCTTGCATCAGAGGGAGGAAAAAGTGCCCTAAGGGCCGGATATAAAGAATCAAAGTGCCGGACTTGGCCCGCAGGCTGCAGTTTAGAGTCCACCGCCATAGACTATATTGAGAATATCATTGATTATATTGGTTCTGCAAATTCGTAAGATCAGAACGGTCAGTTGACAGTAACACGTCAATTTTAATCAACACAGTGACTGGTTTAATGACCCCTCAAACATGTGTATTCTTTTTAAACATACCTAAAACTCAAAAACAAAAATGTAAAAAGTTGCAGCTCACCAGTCCTTCAATGTGGTTCATTTTTCCCATGCTTTTTAACCCCCTTTCTTTATACCTGGTGATCCCATAAACAACACTTCTGAGACCTTGGTGGCTATATACACTCATTCACTGTATCTATTGGGGGACAGCCATGGTCGCCACCCAAGCTGAATTACAAACATGGCTGCCTTTGTTTCCCTCCATTACATGGAGGATTGGGAGATCAGAGCTCACAGAAAATTTAGAATGTCCAGTTCCACTCACAGGAAAGGACACTGCATTTCTGGCAACTTGGAGTATTTTCTGTACTAGTTAAAAACATTAAAACTAAGGGCAGTCACCACATAAAAGAACTGGTAAGGCACAATATATTCTGTTATGTTTAGTTTTAATTATGCAGAGATCAGGCTACAGTGTGAAAGAGTTAGAACCATGAACGTCGGCTTTATTGCCATCTGTAAATGACTCTGGAGTAAGTTCACCTCACTTCTGTCTCAGAGACAAAACAGAAGCGAGACCAAATCTCCCCAAAATTGTGGCAAGATCCCCCCCCCCTTGACAGATGTCATCAAGATAGGTCTTTGCACCTAGGGGATATTCACACTTATGTGATGCACATTGGCTACATCCTAGCAACTGAGGACACTAGGTAACACTGCATCCAAGCACCCTAGGACACCAAGTGACAGGGATCACCTGCGTCTATGCAACAAAGTGACAGGAGCCATCTACATCCTTATTTGCGCTGTACTCTGTATGCATGTAAAGATTAACACAAACATTCTATGCATACCGTGTACAAACAAGATCTTTTGTTGGATCTCACTGCCAGCAAGACCCTCAGTAAAATCATGTGGCTGTGTGCACAAGCCCTAACCCTAAGTTCACTGCCATGAAAGCATGCTTTAATTTTAATAGAAATACCATATGCAACCCTATTTTCATATATTTTTTGATAACAGTGGTTTTACCCTAACATTCTAGACTATCAGCAATGTTTCAGTTATGGGAAAATCGGCACCTGTTCTAGTGTAATCCAGACACATTCCCTTTTGTGTAACACACTGTGCAAACAGCTTCTATTAACTACCCTGTCAGCAAATACATCAGGCAATACACAGAACTGTCACTTACCCTTCGGAAAGCCTGCTGGATTGGTCTGTTCATCCAGGGATGCTCCCAGAGGCGTTCTGGAAAAAAAAAAAAGTTTGCCGAATTTAGTTTAGTACTTAAGAAAAAATGGTTTCACATCCTTCCTCTGTTACCCATGCTAAGTAACAGATAAAAAGGGCGGGGGCCAAACATTTCTGTAGAAACTGCAAATTGGGAAAGACTGAAAGAAGAAGAAGAAAAACACAGCATTCACGACACACGCATACACATGTGTAGACATTTTACACACCACATAACCAGATGGGCTTTTCTGTTAGGTTTCCATTATCTCTCTTAAATGGAAGGATAGCCGACAGATAAACGGTACCAACTGCTTTGGGATCCAGGCTTCCAAGCTAGCAGCTACCAAAATAAAGTATCTTATGTAGATCACACCTTGTGTTCTTCCTGCATTAGGTGTGTGAACAGCTTTAAGGATCAAACTTACCTGATGATACAGCAATTTCTATTAAAGCCATTTTGTAAAGTTACCTTTCCATTTCAAAACTACAAATACCAACCTGCTTAACATTTCAGATACGGACTCCTTGCAATATAGCAACCTGTATCATTCAGTATAAAACAACCCCCAAAAATCGAATGTTATGCTTAGGTCATTGGTTGCCTAGCAGTCAACAGTAAAGTTACATGCAGCCCCCCAAAAGAGTAGATGGCTTTGCAGAGGATTAGGGAAGAACAATACATTTGTAAAATGATGTGGATCCTGCTACATTTATTTTAACAGTGGGATTGCTTAGATGGAGAATAATAAAATACAGTTCCCCCAATTAGTAATCAGTTTTAGAAAGGTCACTTTCTAAAAAAGGTTTTCTCTGAGTAGAGAAAAGCAAGATTCTGCATAAAAGTGTGCTGGAATCCTTAATATGTATATAGTTATTTTTTCCCCTTAGCAAAACTGGAATTTCACATTAACAGTACTGTATAAATATTTGAGAATTCTCCCTCCACCTGTGTGAATAGCTCCTGCTCAGTTAGGGTAGACTACATATCTGGCAACTTTAGTGTGAACACTAACAGGCCAGAAATGACCAGATGGAAGACATAATGGTGGCCAAAGCTAATATACATGACAGATACCTATATGACACAATGAACAGGCCTGAACCAGTAGCCAGGCTATGGACATTTAAAATGATACTAAACATACACTGTCTAACCACTTGCCCTCCAGAGGATTTACCCCCAGACCAGACCATTTTTTGAGATATGGCGCTGAGTTATTTTATCTGCCAATTGTGTGGCCATGCAATGCTGCACCGAAATGAAATTTATGTCCTTTTTTTCCCCACAAATGGAGCTCTCTTTCAGTGGTATTTGATCGCCTCTGCGGTTTTTATTTTTTGCGCTATAAGCAAAAAAAGACCGACAATTTTGAGAAAAAAAAAAAAACAAACAAAAACATTTTTTACTTTTTGCTATAAAGCATGCAGCAAAAACATTTAAAAAAAAAAAATCAAAATTTAATCATAAATTTAGGCAAAAATATATTCTGGTGCATGTCTTTGCTTAAATAAAAATCCCAATACGTGTAAATTAATTGGTTTACGTGAAAGTTATAGCGTCTACAAATGGCGGTATTTATACTGGAATTTTTATTTTTTATTTTGTACTAGTAATGGCGGCGATCAGCAACTTTTAGCAGAACTGCGGCAGGCATTCTGACAGTGGGTGGGGGGGGCTGACTGCCACTGACATCCTCAGTGACATGAATACAGTGATCAGTGCTAATAAAAAGCACTGACACTGTACTAATGACACTGGGCAGGAAGGGGTTAACATCTGGGGCGATCAAAGGGTTAACTGTACGTGGTTTCATTATGTGTGTGTTTTACTATGCAAGCATGCTGCTTTGTATTGCTCTGCTATGCAAAGCAATACAAAGCAGCATGCTGTTGCTGACAGGGGAGAGATCTGTGTTGTTTACATACAGACCTCTTCCCTGTCAGTGTTCCTCAGCAATCACCGGGTGCCGGTGGCACGCATGCCCCCTAACCGGAAATGCAAAATCAAAAAAAACACACACACGATTTTCCACAGCCCCGGCGCCCTGTAGCTATAGTTCTGCGGACAGGAAGCGGTTGAATTATCCCTTCTCTTTGTGTAGGTGGATAATGGCATTTTTTTTTTTAATGAAATTGATTAAACACATCCAAGTACCTTTCTTCCTAATCAATATACAGCTGTCACATGACCCAGCTCTTTCCCAGCCTGTCTGCAGGGAAACAGTGGCAGAAGGAGATTCTAGTCCTCTGCTTTTGGTCACTTTAAAAAAAAAAAAAAAAAAGCCTTTGGGATACGAAGTATAAATAAAATCAATAAAACTGTTTTAAACTATCATACAAATATATATTTGAAATCAAATCTTTATTATTTTTGGGCAACATGTTGTGGGTGGATTTCTGCCAGCCACAGTGTGTCACAAACATCCAGCCTATGTCTTGGAATAAGAAGGAGCTGAAGCCTCCATCAATCATTCCACCCCCCATTCTGTTTAGCTGGTTAGTGGGCATGGACGAGGGAGGGAGCTGGCGGTCATTTACCACTGTGTATACGCCTACGTGTGACTCTATAGACACATGGGATGCTCAGATGTGATAGGGAGGAAATGCGCAGCATAGAAACTCACTGAAAATAGAGCATGTGCACCAGTTGCCTACAGCTGCTCTGCAAAATCCCCAACTGCAGTAGGGATATAGAAAGCAGACAGAACACCAGGGTCAACCAGTTTTTTTTTTTTTTTGCAGAATACAGAAAACGAATCCCATAGCAAGTGGGTGAGTATGAATAACATGTAAAACAGCATTTATTGATAACTTTTAAATGTGGATTTAATGACACTAAGTATTTACATAGAGGGATTTAAACAAGCTCTTCCTGACCTCTATAGCTGCAGATACTGTGTGGCTTTCATCCTCAGATTTTACAGTAGAAAACACTAAAGTCATGCTCTCCAATAACTTAACTCACCTTGTTTTCTGCTCCCAGCAGGGATTTAACCGCCTACCAGCCTCCTAATGTTTCACATAAGTAGGGGAACTGGGGTAAATACATACATATTTGTTTTACTTGCCAAACGGAGAATTTGGTACATTAAAATGTACCCATCTCTGAAGTACATGCCAAGCGACCACCATATTTTCAGGTTTAGACTTCAGAGTCAAATTTCTGCCTCATAAGTGGGGCATAAAAGTTTTATTTTTTTTCTTCTATTCCTGGCACAGGTTTACTTTAAGCAGACTTGTTTCCATAGTAAATAAAAACAAAAAACACACAAACACACAAAACACACACCATCAAACAGTTGATCATAAGCAAAATAGTTTTGCATTCAAGGCCTTGGTGTATATTAACCACGTGCCTACCGTGCGCTTATACCCCCTTCCTGCCCAGGCCAATTTTTCAACTTTCAGCGCTGTTGCACTTTGAGTGACAATTGCACAGTCATGCAACATTGTACCCATATGAAATTTTTATAATTTTTTTCACACAAATACAGCTTTTTTTTGGTGGTATGTACTCGCCACTGGGTGTTTGTTTTTTTGTTTATAGCACAAAAAATAAAACATTTAGAAAAAAAAAATGTTTCTTTTTATAATATAAACAAACTGGTAATTTTTCTCCTGCAATGATGTGCTTTGATGAGGCTGTACTGATAGGCAGCACTGATGGGTACTGATAGGCGGCACTGATGAGGTGGAACTGATATGCAACAATGATGGGCACTGGTAGGTGGCACTGATATGCAACAATGATGGGCACTGATGGGTGACACTGACTGGCAGCACTGCTGGGCACCGATGATTAGTGCCGATCCCTCCTCTGACAATTGTGACAGCGTGAGGAAAGTGCAGCCGATAACCAGCAACTGCATTTACCAGTGAACTGTTGTGTCATTGGACACAGCTTATGTGGTAAAAGGCCGCTGTGTTTTGCCTTTTACCACATCACATGATTACCTGTGCCCGTAGGACACAGCAATCACTGAGATCACCAGCTGCACGCCCCTGGGGGCGCATGGGAGGGCGCGTTCTGGGAGAACGTCATATGACGCCCTCCCAGAACTGGCTGGCCGCAGTGAAGCCGTCATTTGGCTATCTGCGGCCGGCAAGTGGTTAAACAGTCGTGTGCAGAAATCAAAAAACACACAAGACTGTATAAGCAGCAACATTCAAGACTGTATAAAGCAGCAAACAAAACTCTGTAAGGTCAATGCAATAGGATGTACAGGTTTGCCTTTTTTTATTTTTTTTATTTTTTTAATCTTTCAAAACATTTCTAATTTAGGATTTCAATTCAAGTTTCAAAACCCGTCAGGATTTTATGATTGTCTGTGTCCCCACCAGGAAGATTAGCCCAAATTTCTCTTGATGACTGCTTTCACCAGGACACAGAGAATCCAAAATGTTATACCTCTCATTAGAACAGGATGCAATGGGAAATTTTCTAATGGAAAAACCTGTTCTGGTGACAACTGCAAAGGGGGTATTCCCTTTGTTTTGGAAATATTTCTTCACCATGTGCTTTGCATCGATGTGCCATTAATTTAGAAGTAGCTAGCAAAAACCCTGCGGTACAATTGTGCATTGCCAAAAATGAAGCAGGTCACAGTTTCTGGTGTGAGTGAGCTTCCAGCACATTTAAAAACAGGGGCAACTTACCTTAGCATACAAAATGTGTGCTTTACAGTGTGTCTTATGGAAAGTGTGAAGGGACCCCTTAAAGTGGTTGTCAAGACAAAGTTTTTTTTTTTTTTACCTCTAAAGGTTTAAATATATATTTGAAATAACAAACATGTCTATACTTACCTGCTGTGTGTACTGGTTTTGCCCAGAGCAATCGGGATCCCCCTCTTCTCGGGTCCCCCGCCGGAGCTCCTGTGGGGTGCCCCCACAGCAAGCAGCTTGCTATGTGGGCACCCACTGCTCCATGTGTCCATTCATACACAGAGCCACGACTCAGCCAATGGCTCCCGCTGCTCTCCCAGCCAATGAGGAGAGGGAGCCCCGGGATAATCAAGACTCCAGTGCACATCGCTGGATTGAGAGGGGGGCTTAGGTGAGTACTGGGGGGGGGGGGGGATGCTGCACAGAGAAGGTTTTTTACATTCATGCATAGAATTGCATGTAGGTGACAAACCTTCAGCCTTTACAACCACTTTAAAACAGAACTACATTGTGTGAACAATTATTAGGCAAATTGTATTTAATTTACCTAATTTCATTATTGAACTACAGTGCTCTCGTTCAATCCAAAAAGTTAATGAACCTCAAGCCTGAACATTTAAGAAAGTAAAAGTGAGCTTTTGGCTTTCTTAGGAGAATATCTATATGAACACAATTATTGGGCAATTATTATTGTGCAGCATTATTATGCAACTAAATGAAAAACAAACATTTTTCTCATCTCACTTGGTTATGTTCATCTGTTAAAGTGAAAATACACAAAATTTACAAACATTTTTTAAATGTCAGAAATCAGCGACCAATCTTTTCTTGCAATAACAGTCAGAAGCCTTCAATTCATGGAGTATGTCAGTTTCTAGATAAGTTTATGATCAACTTTTTGTGCAGCAGCAACCACAGCCTCCCAGACCCTGTTCAGAGAGGTGTACTGTTTTCCTTCACCATAAATCTCCCGTTTAACCGCCTCCTGTCTGCCATATAAGGAAATGACGGGTGAAGGCGGTTCTCTCGTTCTGGGAAGACATCCTCCCACTCTAATCGCGGGGGCTCATAGCGCAGAGATTGCTGGTGCGTTGTGTCCCTGGGACACAGCGAATCACCAATCAACGGAAAGAGCCGAAGACGTCGGCTCTGTCATGCTCAGCTGTGTCCAATCACAGCTGATCGTATGTAAATAAGGAAATGCCGGTTATTGGCATTTCTCTCCTCACGAGCTGTCACGCTGACAGCTCATGAGGAGAGGAGAGCCGGTAATCGGCATTACTCAGAAGGGACATCTACACTGATGATCAGTGTGCCTTGATGACCAGTGTAGCCCCAGCAGTGCCACCTGTCAGTGCCCATCAATGCCACCTGTCACTGCCCATTAATGCCACCTGCCAGTGCCCATCAATGCCACATTCAGGACCTACCAGTGCACATCAATGCCACATATCAGTGCCCATCTGAGCTGGCTTTCAGTGCCGCCTAACAGTGCCACATACGAGTGCTGCCTTTCAGTGCCCATCAGTGATGCCCATCAGTGCCACCTACTAGTGCCTCCTATCAGTGCCCATCACTGCAGCCTCATTAGCGCACATCAGTGAAGGAGAAAAATCACGTATTCACAAAATTTTATAACAGAAACTAAGAAAAAAAATTTTTTCTCTTCAAAATTCTCAGGTGTTTTTGGTTTGTTTTGCAAAAAAGAAAAAATCCAGAGGTGATTAAATACCACCAAAAGAAAGCGTTGTCTGCAAAAAAGGATAAAAATTTCATATGGGTACAATGTTGCATGACCGCGCAATTGTCAAAGTGTGACAGCGCTGAAAGCTGAAAATTGGCCTGAGCAGGAAGGGGGTATAAGTGCCCTGGAGGCAAGTGGCTAAGAAGTTCTCAATAGGGTTTAGGTCAGGTGAGGAAGGGGGCCATGTCAGCTGAGATGGGGGACCCACTTGTATTTATTAATTTAAATATGTACTGGTGCTTTTAGGTTATTTGTAATTTTTGGCAACCTTTATACATGAAGCTTTAATGATTTGTAGATTTTAGATGCTTAACGTGTCTGAGAATTTTGGTTCTGAGCGGTTTCTCTTTTTCACATCTCCGTCATTTGGAATGGCTGTCCCTCCTTACACCTGGCCTCTTTAATGCAAAATCAATGCTTCACTAAGTTACAGTGGCCAGTTACATCACAGGGCAGGGGGTATGCAAATACTGACATGCCTGACTGTTAGAAAATAAACTTATACCGGGGCTTGGTATGCATGCTATGAGAGATGTCCACTGGATGTTTGTCTCCATTCACCACTTTGGGTCATGTTACCACAGGGTCTCTTATGTTTATAGGGTATAGTTACTAAATTATAAAAGGTCAATTCACTGAAGCATAATGCATGTAGTGTTTTTATTACAGTGTGATATTTGATATTTTTTTTCAAATTACTTTAGATTGAATTGCTTTTGCAGTGTTTTGTATGTACTGTAAATGCCAATTTATAAACATACCTAGGCTTTTGCCCCTCAAAATATTGTGCGCTTTGGACCAACATTACTTGTGGTGTCTGGAGGAAAATCATTTAACCTGCTCAAAAGTACAGACAAAAAAGGGACAACATTCTTTTTTTAAGTTTAAGTTTCAAAAGTAATAAAAATCAAGTGGTAAAATATAGGTTTCTGTTTTTATTTTTTTGCACTAAATCCTTTTTATTATTCAAAATATTAAAATAATAATAATAAAAAAAAAAAATAGATAAAAATGGCACAGTGCAGCCAGCGGGTTGAGTGAAGAAAAAAAAAAAAAATTGAACAGATCGCTGCACCAACACAAGCCGTGTCGGTGCATTTCTCCCACTCTGTTTGTATTCTGATAGGGGAGCCATAGGTCTATTTCTATGGAATTTTAGTGTGTAGGTAGCCTGACACTAACATTTTACCAGCTGGACTACAGACACTGTGGATTGCCGTAGGCATCATAGAAAGTTAAGAACTGATCTGTTGGAGGGAGGATCAGAATCATGTATAAAAGTGTGTACATCAGAATCATGTATAAAAGTGTGTACATATTATATGTGTACTTATAACTTAGGCATCTCTAAAAAAAATTAAATAAAAAAATCTCAATTTTTTTTTTTTGCAGCACACATTGATCAGCTTTTTTTTTTTCCAATCAGCTGGTGAGTTGAATAAAAAACAAAAAATACTGAATAAATTCCCTCATCCACAAATACAAGGTGAATGTGGGAATACCCATGCTGAGCTATTGTATTTTGACAGTGGGACTCCTCTCCCCTACTTGGCTGCATGCACTAATTGAAGAAATTTACTGACAGTCCCATTTGAGAGGAGATGATTATCAGGCCGTCTCCTCTCGAATGGGAATGGCCACAGATGGATCAAAATATGGCTGGTCCCTGCTTAAAGCTGATCTTCATGTTTTGGTGAACTATAAAAAAAAAAAATAGTTAGTTTGGACTAAGCTGGTCCATACAAACAATTTCCTTCACTAATTGAGTCAGCAGCTTTCAGCTGCATAAGGTGTACAGCACTGTAACAAAATGGGAACTTCTCATCCTATTACCAGAACAAAAAAAAAAAAAAAAAAGTCGTTTTGACTCAGCCATAAACAGGAAACATTGCAGTCTATGAATAAATAGCTTCCTGCGATTGGCTGAGGTGGAGATCACAACATCTGCCCATCTCAGCCAAAGGATGCTTTGAATTCATTCAGAAAATACAAAGATTTTTGTGAATGGATGAGCAGCACTCAAAACGGGAACAGGACAGAAAGTTCCCACCCCGCTTCCATAACACAGCATTGTATACTATATGCAGCTGCAGTTCATGTGGTTAGTGAAGCAAATAGCTGTTTAAAAGTTCTCTAAAACATGGAGATGAGCTATAAATATGACAATAAGAAAGGTAGTTCGCACAGAGTACCATGTAACCAGTGGCTGGATATGGGAAGTCTTCAGCAGATTTTACTCCAACAGCCTAAGTTGCGCCTTTTACCCTGGAACTTTTGACAATTTCTATGTTTTTATGTTAATACTGCATTTTTTGCATGGGGTTCATGTGCCCTTTTTGGTTCTTCTATATACACTTCATCTTAAAAAACAGAATGCTAAGGTTTTGTGAGTACCACTAGCTCATGTATTGACTGCTCTCATCATTGTGTTATCACTGTGATATACTTTATGATCATCACTGCAGCTAACAGGATTACCAGTAATGTTTGTAAATATGTATGAAATGTCAATCTCTACTGGTTGTCTGTCAGAGGACGAATATACCTTTGCCAACATTCAATCCTGAGAGAAAATGGTCTTAGGAAGAATCGACCAGAAGAGTGAAAGAACATTCAACCAGAAAAAGAAATATCATGAAGGAGATCTCTGCACTGTATTTTTAAAAAAATGCCAGCTATTTG
Organism: Staurois parvus; assembly: GCF_062004578.1. Taxonomy (NCBI): domain Eukaryota; kingdom Metazoa; phylum Chordata; class Amphibia; order Anura; family Ranidae; genus Staurois; species Staurois parvus. The sequence continues at coordinate 3,437,108 of NW_028318047.1, read as the reverse complement.
TTCTGTGAAACATTTGTTTTGTGTGAACTGGGGCAAAAACAAAAATGTTAAAAGGCTATTCCAGTTTGAATGTTTTCATTTATAAGAATAGCGCAAAACATGAAAATACCACAATATGACCACTAGATGGAGCGGATGATCATAGTAAATAAGCATTTAAGTGTAATGAATCTGCTACTGAACAGAGAAAGCGGCTATACAGAATTGAAACAATGCTGAAGAGATGAAACTGTTAAGTTTGAGTCTCAAACACTTGACAGATGAGCAACAGGTCACCTTAAGGCTCCTTTCACATGGCCTGGATCCATTTTGCTCAGTAGGGGGATCTGTAAACTGAGCATTTACAGCTGACTGCCCTCCGATCCAAATCTGGCCAGATGGAGGGGAACCCACGAATTGGAGGTAGTCGGGTGTAAATAGGCACAAGTTCATTTACATCTGACTGCCCTTAGAGGAGAATGGGGAGTCCTAACGAGTCTGCCTGAAAAATGGACAGGCGGTCCTGATAAGACCACTCGTGTGAAAAGAGCTTTAGTAACAACAGTGTTCTTTCTCTACAACATTGTATCAATTTTGTATAATGTTCACTCCCTGCACTAGCCAATTCATTACACCGTCAGAGGTGAGCACAGGTATACATACAGTACATACACTTAGCAGAGGCCTTCCTATTAATTCCTCCACTGGTAAAGCCTGCATTCACACCAGAGCATCATGCTTTTGAGCATTTTTGCAGGCATTTGGTTATGCATTATGTGTGCTTGAGCATTTTAGCTCGTTTTTGCACAGCATTTTTAAAGCATCTTTGGGCTTTGCAGTTTTAAAGGAGTTGGCATCCTCCAGCTTCCTAACAACCAGTTACTCATCCCCGCTGTCAGCAGCAGGGATGAGTCATTGGTTGTTAAGAAGCTGGTACCCGCCAGCTTCCTAACAAAGAGCTGGCAGAACTTCGGGTTTGGTGTGGATTTTAAAGGGGACCCCACAGCAAAAAAAAGAATGGTGTGGGGTCCTCCCCAAAATCCATACTAGATCCTTATCCGTGCATGCAGCCTGGCAGACCAGAAAATGCGGGGAATTAACGAGTGCTATCCCCCCCTACTGAACCATACCAAGTCACATGCCCTCAACATGGGGAGAGGGTACTTTGTCAGAGAGGGGGCCCCCCATCAAAACACCTTGACCCCATGTTGATGAGGACAAGGGCCATTTTCCCACAATCCCGGCCTGGTGGTGGTGGGAGGGGTAGCTTATCGGAATCTGGAAGCCCCCTTTAAAAAAGGGCCCTCCAGATTCTGGCCCCATCCTCCACATGAATGAGTGATTATGGGGTAAAAAAAATTCAAAAGTAAATAAAAAACACAAGCCAGATTTGGACAAGTCCTTTATTAGAAGAAAAAAAAAGTCCCCCGATATAAATCCATTGTCAATCATGATGAATGCCAGCCGCGCACCAGAAGGAACAAACCCATTGACCGCTGAACACGATGGGTCCCGTCGCTTGTCACTCACTGAATAACAGTGCCCTCACCACTAAGTAAAGGGGCAGGGGTGACCCCACCGTTATGATATCACTATGACCCGTCTCATTACGTTATAGGGGACAGGGTCACCCGGTGAACCCGCCCCTTTATTTACTTAGCGGCAGGAGGAAGCAACGTTGTCATTTGGTGAGTGACAAGCAACGTGACTTGGCAGGCTTTTTTTTTTTCCTATGCAGGCTAGCGGTCATCATAATTAATGATGGGTTTACATCGGGAAACATGTTTATTTTTAAATAAACCTATAGTCAAAAACTCTTCTGGTTTTTAAATTTTACTTTCGACATGTTTTTGGTGAATGAGTAGGGATACTATGTATGCCATACTCATTCACATGGGGGAAGCTGGAATCTTGGGGCCCCCTTCTTAAAAGGGGGTGCTCGCGCGCCCCGCCTTTCCTGGCCTGGTGGGCTGCCTGCTTGGATAAGAGTTCAGTACAGATTTTGGGGGTGTGCGGGTCATGCATTCCAATCGGTTACCATTTAGTTCCCCCCCCCCCGTGTTGTGATGATGTAGCTCATAGTTCTGAAGTCTCTGATTCTAAGACAGGTTTCTGATGGCCTTTCCAAGCCATTTCCAGGTGAAGAATGCTGCCAGGCATCAATATTCAACAGTAAGCCAGAAAAAGAAAACCACCACAGAGAAACAAGCTGAGAACATTCTTGGAGTCCTGGGATTGCTGCTCGGTGAAATGTTCTGTTTCCCTGTGCTGGTGATAGGTAGTAGTGATTGTATTTTTTTCTCTCTCACTAGGTTATAATGCGAGATAAACTGCTGGGAAAAGCATAGAGCTAATCACATGGGCAGGAAATGAAACTTCTAGGCCATTCTGTACCGGCAACATACAGATTCCTCTTGGCTGCCATGGTTACAAGACGCAACATTTGATTTATTTTCAGCAGTTTTCAGGAAGACATAGCTGGCTGTGGCTAATGAGAGAACAGTAACCTGTAATAATGTTAAGAGGGACAATCTACCCAAAGTTTATTTCAGCATCCAGCAGTTATCAGAAACTTAAAACCACCTAACACTTCCTTGCCACATTTGTAGCATCTATGTCATGCAGTTTGGGGTCTGCATTCCTGCAGCAGCAAATTACTAGGGCATTACTGTCTCCCTGCTGGAATTTAATTTATACTATCCGGAACACAAGCAGATGAATGTGAATACCCAAAAACACAAGGTGGCAGAAATATGTCTCAAGGCTGGTGTCGACTGGGATACAGTCCAGCAGGTGACTTAAGCTCTACCAATACCTATAACACATGGGTGGACTGACACTTTAAAAAACAAAATGGCTTATGAAGGAGTTATATGCATTATATTAATTTAACAAAAGGTGGAGTTTTTCTTTTAAAAAAGCTTGATGGGTCAGCTGTTTCCTGAATCTACGGAAGCACCCAAACAGTGCCTCAAGCCGTCATTGTCTAACTCTTGGGAGAGGTGCTAGTTCTAAGGGCTGACACTCTGAATAACAATAGAAGTGCACAGTTCTCAAAACTAGCTCGGCTTTTTGGTGATGGACAACAGCATTCCCAAGATCTGAATGGCAGGATCTTGGTACAACATAACTCACCTTAGGAAGGTTGATGTCAGGATCACTCAAGAGGCTGTCTATCTGTCCCTATGGAATTGCTACCTCTGTTCAGAAAGCTGCTGAATTTCGAGCATTAGGGATGGGAGCAACAACATCTGGCTGCCTCAGCTACAGACAAACAGGCAGCCTCTTTGTGATCCTGCCAAGGGTGATTTAGACAGATCACCAGTGGCAGGATTGCTAGTGGCATAACTGGCTATCTGACCTCAGCCCAAGAAAAGATGTATCATGTTAGCAAATCAGAATCTCCCTGGCTCGGTCACAAGCTGACCAATATGCTGCAAAAAAGACACACTTTGGCAATATCATGAAAAACAGAGCTTAAAGCGGACCTTCACTCAAAAGTGAAAGTGCCACTCATCCCCTTCCTCTGTTCGGTCTCAAGTTCAATTTGTTTCCTTCTTTAGGGAGAGAGTACCCCTTTGTGACAGATACCCGCTTGCACGTCCCCAATTACCAGAATTACATCAGTTTGCCTAACCCCCTCCCTTCCCCGGCCTCCTGCGACACCTCACACATCGCAGGTGTCTGTGGAATCAGTAATGTGGTGCTGCTGAGCACAGAAATGTAGGGAATGAGTTTGGGTTTTTTCTTTTTTTTGGGGACAGGCTTGCTTTAATTAGTTGATCATAAAAGGAACATTTTTTTATTTAAATAAAATACACCATGAAAAAATTTAATATAATTTCCTTACCTGCAGTCTTTCAGCCATATAGCTATCTTTTCATTGGGAATATTTCCTGTAAAAATAAACAAATGCATTAGATTGTAAAAAGAAACATTTTACATCTATTCATCACTATAAAATGTGTTCCAGACTATAGAAAGCAATAACCATGCTTTGCCCATCGTTATAAAAAAGGTTTCTATTTATCACATGCATCAACAGAACTTGCTTTATGTACACTATGTTATTGATCTTTGCAATATACTATGTATAGAAGTAACTTCACAAAAGGTATCACATAGATTATTGCTTTTTTAGGCAAATCAGGACCCCCCACCAAAAAAGTAATATTGCAGCTTGCCAGTCCTTAGATGTGGGGTCTTTTTTTTTTATTATTATTATTATTATTATTAGAACAGGCTTTTCTCCCTTTATTTTAACCTATTAATAATCCCGCACGTGACATACTTCCTGTCCCCCAACTTCACTGCCAGTACTGATTGGATGCAGATGCTGGTTTTCCAAACGGCCAGCTTCTGTCGGACAGGCTGGTATTGATACCGGCCGAATATCGTCCGATTTCTGTTGAACCTAACAATATAGGGCCTGTGTGTACAGGACTTAAACATGTCTGCATTTGCTCCTCTCCATTACATGTGGCATGGGGAGATTAGTAGTCTTTTCAGCTCACAGGAAATGAAAAAGGACAACTCATTTCTAGCAAGATGAACAAGTATTTTCTTAAAGCCTGGTACACACTACTATTTTTTTTTTCTTAAAAATTTCAACCCAGCAGGCTGAAAAAAAAAAAAAAAAACAAAAAACCAATCTGACAGGTCAGGAGGAGCCGCTGTACGAACTATCCAACGTTAGTGCGGCGATCTCCCCTGCTGTGCTATGGTGTTCTGACAGGGGGATTGTCCCCCTGCCAAAACACTCCAGTCTACACTCTTAGCCATTGGCTGAGAGCCCTGTTCAGCATACCTTGTTTGGTCATGCTTCTCTCGAACAGATTGCCATACACACGGACCGAATGTCAGCCGCTTTCTCTTGAACCGACCAATGACGCTCTGACATTCAGCTCATAGTAGGCTTTATTTTCTGAACATGTTCTTTGATGCGATATCTACACTTGTTTTGTTTTTTTATATGAAAGGACTGATTCACTGAAATATATATTCGTTTTTTGTTTTGGCGTTTACATGCGCATCTCTTGGCCAGTGGTAAATGTTATGTCTCTAGGTTGTGTATGTTGTGTCTACTGAAGAAAGCAGAAACCAAGTAATTTGAGAGTGACAGGATAAAAGCTTAGGAAACAAAATGCTTTACATGTGAAAAACACACTTATGCAATATGTATGTGCGTGTACAAAAAGAAAATGATCAGGAAAATCACACAATACAGCTGGGTGAAGACCTGGATATCATTAGGGCACTAGAGGGCAGGCCTCGTCTACCCTTGTCCACAAACTGAACCTTTCACACAACTGGAGTAAACTTAGAAAACCATTCCACAACTAAGGGAAAGATTAGATTACAGACTTCGATTAGGCAGTCATTTATTTCACTCTACGGACAAGCTCACTACACTGCATGCGCTTAGAGTGTGTTACAAATTAAACACTCTGTATGATGTTAAAAGCACATAAAAAAGGGAATAAAAATGCTCATTTTTGCTCCTGAAAGAGATCACTGGGTAACCAATAAAAAATACACTCCTGAGACTGAGGAGATTTATCCAACCTTATGTGCTACAACTCTAAAAAAAGATCACATAATTGTGCAATTCAAGTCACTTATAGCAAGAGGATTAGCAGAGAATGCTGTACTACCCCCTTTGATGTTACATATATGACCTCATGTTCCTGGTAACAGACCTGGATCACAATCAGATGATCTGCAAAACCAACGGTGTATCTCTAGTTGTTCTCAGTCTCAATGGTCTTTTTCTTAGGCTGTGTCCAAAACACACAGGTAGATGACATTTTGACCAAGCTGGCTTTTCATGATGTACTTCTAGTAAAGACATTACACTGTAAGGCTTCGTACACATTGGGGCTCTTCTAAGAGCTTTTCTTGCAGGAGAAAAGCAGCTTCAAAAGCAGTACTAAAAACCACATTTTTCAGACGTTTAGGCACGTCAACCACTTGGGTGTTGAAATTAATATTCTGGAAAATCGCTCAAGTGCTAAAAGCACCTAGTGTTATCTACATGCGTCAGGCATGTATTTCTGCCAAGATGCTCCTCTCTTGAATGAACTAGTAATTTTGTTTCTGCCTCTAAACGCCAATAGTGTCAATGGACACACAGCCCAACATAAAAACAAAAACAAAGAAAAGAAAAAAGCTCAGACGCCAGCATTTTTTAGCTCAAGTGGGCATGAGGCCTTAAAGTGCTAGAATTCCCAACACCTTACTGAAAACAACAAAAACCTGTTCTACATGCCAAAAGATTTATAATTCTGTGCAAAACCATCCTGTGATTCAAGCATAACTGCCAGAAAACACAGCCAGGTTCTTCACCCCCAATTCAGCAGCACTGCTTGGTCAAGACACGAGAGTAAAAAAAAAAACAAAAAAAATCCACAACAAAACACACACATACTCTAAGCCAGGGGTCTCCAAACTTTATAACCGAAGGGCCAATTTAGTGTCCTTCAGACTTTAGGGGGGCCAGACTGTGGCCAGTGGGAGAAGAAAAATGTTCTGGCATCAGTGGGAGTAAACAATGCTTCATCATTGGTATTAACAGGAGATATAGTGTCCCATCGTTGGCGTCAGTGGGAGGACTAGTGCCCCCCCCCCATCGTTGGCGTCAGTGGGAGGACTAGTGCCCCCCCCCATCGTTGGCGTCAGTGGGAGGACTAGTGCCCCCCCCCCCATCGTTGGCGTCAGTGGGAGGACTAGTGCCCCCCCCCATCGTTGGCGTCAGTGGGAGGACTAGTGCCCCCCCCCATCGTTGGCGTCAGTGGGAGGACTAGTGCCCGCCCCCCCCCATCGTTCGCGTCAGTGGGAGGACTAGTGCCCGCCCCCCCCCATCGTTGGCGTCAGTGGGAGGACTAGTGCCCGCCCCCCCCCATCGTTGGCGTCAGTGGGAGGACTAGTGCCCGCCCCCCCCCATCGTTGGCGTCAGTGGGAGGACTAGTGCCCCCCCCCCATCGTTGGCGTCAGTGGGAGGACTAGTGCCCCCCCCCCATCGTTGGCGTCAGTGGGAGGACTGGTGCCCCATTATTGCTGTCAGTGGAAGGAATATTGCCCCATCATTGGTGTCAGTGGTGGAAAACATCCCCTACTGTTGCCAATTGTGGGGGGAATTATGCCCCAAGGGCTGGATAAAAGCAAGCAAAGGGCCGCATCCGCCCCCGGGTTGCAGTTTGGAGACCACTGCTCTAAGCTGATAACTGGACAAGGAAACAGCAGGACCACACAGAGATCACCAGGTCATTCTGCTAATAGCACTGGCTTTTCTTTTCAGTATACAGCATGTACGTACATGCATCAGAGCTTAGTTGGCTCATAGGGCCTCTCTTCATGTCTAAGTGCTAGTGTACAAGAGATAACACAGGCAGATCACAAGAAAGATTCAGAAATGACTGCTGTAATGAGTGGCTGTATACTTTGCTGATCAGTGTTGGGGGTTTGAGACACAGCACACATGACTGGTGAATGGGTGTGTGTGTGTGTGGGATGGGGGCGCTGGAGATGTGGCTGTTTGAGAACTGCAAATATGGCTACCTTGCAGCACTGGGGTCCCCTGTTCAAATCCAAGGCAGTTTGCATATGCTCCCTGTACTTGTGAGCATTTCTCCTGTGTATTTTGGTTGTTTCCTACATTCTAAAGACATGATGGCTCCTCTCAAAAAATTATATCGTGTGTGTGTGAATGCATGCATTTGAGGTGTGTAGGACCTTCGATTGTAAGCTCCTTGAGGGCAAGGACTGATGTGAATGTATAGTATACATCTGCTGGAAAAGGTGAACTGCAAGTGTTAGATGAAAGCCATAAACTACACATCTACTAGATTTAGATCATACTAAATGAACAAAATCTTAATTTTATAAAAAAAGTTACAGTATTTGCACCCTACCAAAACAGCTATAATAGGCATCTGGCAAAGAAAGCTGACCAACCTATATGATCTGAGATCTGTGAATGTGCAGCAAAATGGATCAGTACAATTGACACAGTCGGTCCCCTAAGGATATTTTACATTCATTTGTACACTATTTTTTACATTTCTTCACCTATATCAGATCCAGATATCCAACAAGAAATCATCATGGGAAGAGGTCTTGCTGACAGATCATGCCCTGTACCTAGACTTTGGCAACTAAAATACCCTGGATACAGGGAGAAAAAAAAAAAAAAAAAACCCACCCACACACACATCGGTTGATGTGGTGGTCTGCAATCTGCACACAGAGAACAAGCACTTGTTGTACACTCTGTCTCCTGCATGATTTAAATTTACAGAGTAGGTATATATGTCACTGTTTTATAAATCAGACCACACCAGTTTAATATCAGGCAGTCCACCTTTGACATCAAAAGTACAGATTTTAGTGAAACGTATGATCCAATATTGCTAGGATCCACAGCAATGCATGGAGATAAATACCTGCACCCCACAGGACAATATTGTACGATTGAAAGACGTGACGCACGCACGCACGCACGCACGCACACACACACACACACGTGTGTGTGTGCAGTTTACTAGGCAGCAGTTCAGTAAAATAACAACCCTGCAGCTACATAGAGATACACTCAGGAGAAGTAAGCTCTAGGGCGTCCACCATGTTTCTGCACAGAGATATTTTTACTTAGGCCCCATTCACATCTGAGCGATGCACCCAAGTTTTGTTTTTTGTAGCGCGTTCCATTTGACTGCGCCCCCTCTGCTCCAAAAATGTGCCAGACAAGCTCATGTACAAGCGTGTCTTGCAATGTGCACTTTTCTGTGTTTTACGTGCGACTGCTATCCACATTTGGGGTACCATTAAGAATTACACTGCAAGCGTGTAGTGCAAACGTGAGCAGAAACTCTTCTAAGCCCAAATGTGAACGGGGCCACATTGTCAACATAGAACAGGAACTTGCTTGGACGGCTGACACTAGTAGGAACAACTGGTGATATAATAGAAAGTAGCTTACGGGAACATGGGAAGTAACCCATTGTCCTCATTTGAGGGAAATGCACTTTTTTTTTCTTTTCTTTTTTAAGATACACAAACAATTGTTTGCACTGATACACTTTGACAAAAATCATCTTATTTTTTTTGCAAAGAATGAATTTCCAACATGCTGGAGAAAAAAAAATTCATATTGACTGATATTTCCAATATTATATAATAAAATGTTATAGATCAATGATCGAATTTAACCACCAATGGTACAACGTAATTTCCTTCAAATGATATTTAAAAAGGTCACAATTTCTACATAAAAAGTTTAAAGAGAGCCTTTTAAATGAAAGCTGTGGAAGCAGCGGGCACCTTCACACAAGGTTCTAATTGAATTCAGTTGTAAAATGTTTGAATCCTGGGTGAAAAAGTTTTGTGAAAACATTTATATACAACCTGTGACAGTTTGCAGCTGAAATCTTAAGCCAACAGCTCCGAGCACACACATGATCTGGGGAGACTACTGTTACAAATATAGGGCCTCCCTGTTCATTTACATTTAGAACCTTTTTGTATATTTACATTTGTGGCACTGAACACTGCATGGCATTCTTCTGTCTGTGTGCGCACTATGTATGAAAACTGTATTTATTTTTTTTGTATTATGGACACACTCATAGAATTTAAAAAAAAAAAAAAAAAAAAAAAAAAAAATCACATTAATAACAAAAAAGGAAAAAAACTAAAAACAAAAAAACACAAAAAAAAACAAAACAAGAAAAAAAACTTTAGACTTGTCCTAAACACATTGTAATGACCTCAGCTGCTATTCTTCCTGCCAAGCTGAACTCGACCACAAAACAGTGCTGTTTGCATACACAAATCACATGAATGTTATCGTAGCGGGACATTTGTAAACTCCATTCTCATATTCAGTGGGGAATTTGGTTACACTCAGACATGAGTGTCTGCATGAGAACTACTTACTGAACCTCTATATTTAAGTGCAACTTTCTGCAGGATAGAAACAAGTCCAGGGCACCCAACTAGATAGACCAGAAAGGCCAGAATTTTTCAAAGCAGCAACAAATTTTGTATAATGGGACCAAATTCCTGCTTTTATATGTGGATGAGAACACAGTGGAATAATTACAGTGCCTTGAAAAAATATTCATACCCCTTGCAATTTTCCACAGTTTGTCATGTTACAACCAAAAACGTAAATTTATTTAATTGGGATTTTATGTGAAAGACCAAAACAAAGTGGCAAATAATTGTGAAGTGGAAGGAAAATGATAAATGATTTTCAGAATCTTTTACAAATATCTGAAAAGTGTGGCGTGCATTTGTACGCAACCCCCCTGAGTCAATACTTTGTAGAACCACCTTTCACTGCAATTACAGCTGCAAGTCTTTTTGAGGATGTCTCTACCAGCTTTGCACATCCAGGAGGGTGACATATCTGCCCGGTCATCTTTGAAAAATAGCTCAAGCTCTGTCAGATTGGATGGAGAGCGTCTGTGAACAGCAATTTTCAAGTCTTGTCACAGATTCTTAATTGGATTAAGGTCTGGACTTTGACTGGGCCATTATAACACATGAATATGCTTTCATCTAAACCAGGGGTCTCCAAACTCTCGAAACAAAGGGACATTTAATTGCGCTTCAAGGTTTAGGGTGCCAGACAGGCCCATGGGAGGAAAATAAAAAAAAAAAAAAAAGGTACATAATTGGTGTCAGTAGGAGCAAGGGTGCCCCATCGTCGGAGTCAGTGGGAGCAATGGTGCCCCATTGTCGGCGTCAGTGGGAGCAATGGTGCCCCATATTTGTGTGAGTGGTTGAGGGCCAAAAGTGTCCCTTTGCTTGCCTTTTTCTGGCCCTTGAGGCACTAATCCTTTCAATGACACCAAAGACAGGGCACTATTCCTCCCACTGACACCAACAATGGGGTATGCCAACATGATACGGAATATATAATGTTCTTGTCCCATGTATAGCAAACTCCAGGCCTATTTTTTTTAAAAGAGGGGAAAGTAACCAAGCATATGGTAGGAGAAAACAAACACAAAGACAGTATATATAGGGCCTCTTCTAAAGGTGACCTGTGTCTCATCAACTCACATTGTATGGAAGCATCAGACAACCAGCCAATGCAAGGTGCTGTACAGTCCATGTACTGGATCGTGTTTATATAAACCTGCATAAAACCACAGAAAAAGAACAGGGGGAGGGAGGTAGGGGAAGTCACAAGTCAGAGGCTTACACAGTCTAAAGTGAATTCAACAGTTAAGGTTGCATAACATTCCTGTGGGGTTTTCTTTCTAGAATCTGTTCTTATCCAAAAATCGCTAAACCTATTCACAGGAAGAATAAAAGTTCAAGTCAAAGTACACCACACACGATAAAACAATCAAGCCGCATTATAGAGGAAAAACAACCAGATGAAATGTATAAGCAGAAATATCAGTATCAACATCAAGAGAACCTTGTTCAAGTGCTTGGAATGTACACAAATACTCGGCTCCTTCCTACAGATAGCAAAACTATAGAAAGCAGTAAACCAATCAAATTTCAGCATTTATCTTCTAGACCAGTCACAACAATGGCTAAAATAAACTTGTCATGACAGGCTAGCATTGCTTTTAAAACAGCTAGTTCCCTGGCAGTTATCCTGACCCCAACAAATTGTATAAATCTCCCCACTCTGTGGTGAATATTAACCCACACAACAAATGTAACCCCCCGCTGCTACATCTAATATAACCCCCGAAAATGTGAATGACCCCTACCACTGAAATACCTATAAAACCACACACCATCATCCAGCTGCCATAAACCCAATATGCCTTAAAGTGGAGTTCCAGTCAGTTTTGTGTTCATTAAAAGTCAGCAGCTACAAAAACTGTAGCTGCTGCCTTTTAAAAAAACACACACTTACCTGTGCCAGGATCCAGCAATGTGCTCACCCGCACCATCCCTCCCCTCCCTCTTCTCTCCCACAACTTTGGGCACCAGGCTGTGACAGCTTGCGGCTTCACAGTCGGGTGCCCACTGCGCATGCGTGAGTCAGACTGCGCATTCTGATTGGTCTGGCAGTCTTTTGGAACCTGTGAAGGAGACTGCGGGAGGAAGGAGGGGGGCCAAAAACAGGTATCCGCTCCCACCTCCCCTAAAAAGGTGCCAAATATAGCAGTGGAGGGAGGAGGAAGGGGGGAGGCAAACAAGCAGAGCTTCCACTTTTGAGTGGACCTCTGCTTTAAGCACCATTTAGCTATACAGCGTGCTTACAAAGCAACAAATCTCCACCACAAATCAAACCTCAATAAACACTGTGTTATTAAACAGGTCACTCAGCACTTCAGAATGTATCTACCACCATGTGCACATAAAGTCCTTTAATTCCTCCTGATATGAAGAGTTTTATCACCTGACACACCAGTGCACCTCTATCCACAGATTACATTGCACTCTTCCTCTCCTTTGCCTCACTTTTTCAAGACATGCAGTCACAACTTTATTCACTCTATTAGTCTTCTAGTTTCACTTTTCTATCTGCATCATGCGTCACTAAATCCTTATACCTAATCCTCATGTAACATCTGTATATAAGAAAAATAAAAAATATAAAAAGGTAAAATCCCACATTATTTTAGTGCACATTAGCACTATACCAGCAAGCTTATTGGAGCGTATCAAATCATCTGTCAGCATCCCACAGCTAGTGCCAATCTCTGCTGAAACACTCGCCTCATTAAAAAGATCATCACTTTCTATCCTGCATCAGCCATGGGAGCTGCCTCCTATGCACAGTACTATACTCCAGAGTATGCAGGCGTAGTATGGTAGCATGCATAGGTGTTGGTTCCCAAGTCTGATGAAGGAGAGGAAGTGATGGTATCTGATACAAGGTGAGTGCTTCAGCAGAGATCGGAAGTAGTTGTAGGATGCTGACAGGGAGATGATCCGATACGCTCCAATACACTTGCTGGTACATTGCCAACATGCATTGTGAGTGTGAGCTGGGTGTCTCTCTAGGTCTTAGCAGCCAGCCTCCTGAGGACGCTTCACTGAGCATGTGCATTAGTTTACAAGCAGCCCTGAAGCCTCATGGGATCCGTGACATCGGACAGGGGAGGACGTCATTCTGGCATAGGCCAGAAAGGATGAAGTGTTGGTTGTGCTCCACTGAAAAATGGATCATCTGACTCCAGAAAATTGCAAAAATATCATTTGTTTTGAAGGGTGGGGGTAGAAGCAAGAAAAAAAGGAAACCAAAAAAAAAGTGAGTAAACTTCCACTTTAAAGTATTGCTGTCAGTTTTTATTGCTGTCTATGTGCCTGTTATGGAGATTCACCCTCCCCATTTGTCCTGCTTACCATTATAATTGAAAGTAAAAAAAAAATAAATAAAACCCAAATTTTGGGTTGTCCCCAGAAAAGTAAGAAAGGAGGAATCTTTCAATGGGGACAATAGTTCTGATGACCAGGGGGTCCCCAAGGAATTCCCTTATTACCCCTCACTTCTGCCTTGGCTATGGGACAGGAAGTTAAGGGAAATCTTCGCAATGGGACAAAAAAAAAAATCTGACAGGGGTTATAACCCTTCCTTGCTCTATCCAAAATGGGAAAAAAAAAACAAAAAAAACAGACAAGGTTCTACTTCTTGACCACGCTATAGACGAATGACAGCTACAGTGCGGTCCTCCACTTCTGGGAGGACATCATAGGACAATCTTCCAGAACGCACCCGACACTCTGTGATCGCTGTGTCCTTTGGACACAGCTGATCACATGACACGGTAAAAAAGCCAATCACAGCGGCCTTTTAACACGTGATCAGCGGTGTCCAATCACCATTGATCACCATGTAAATACGCTTGCCGGTTAATGCCCTGATTATCAGTGCAGTCCCAAAAGTGCCAAGCAGTGCTGCCCATCAGTACAGCCTCTTCAGTGCCTCCTCATCAATACCCACCAGTGCCTCTCATCAGTGACGGAGAAAAAAATTACCCGTTTGAAAAAAAAAAAAAAGTTTCTTTCGATTATAAAATTTTGCAAAACTTTCGATCTTTCGTTTACAGTGCAAAAAAAAAAAAAAAAACACAGAAAACCCAGTGGTGATTAAATACCACCCAAAGGAACCTCTATTTCTGTGAAAAAAAATATTATAAAAACTTCACATGGAGTACAGTGTTGCATGACCGCGCAATTGTCAAAGTGTGACAGCACTGAAAGTTAAAAATTGGCCTGGGTAGGAAGGGGGTAAAAGTGCACCCTCTAGGCAAGTGGTTAAGCAGTACCTTGAAAGATTTACCTTTGTCTAGAAATCCTTCTTAAAAATAGAAGTGCACTTCCAGGTATGCAAGAGGGCCTAAGCACTCCCGTGCCTACAGCCATGAAGTGTCAAAATCTATAGTGTGAGATTTAAAGCCACAGGTGGATAGAATTTTCTAGGAAAATTTGTGTGAAAGTTCTCAGAACATTCCACTGTCAAAAGATCTTCTTTGCTTTTAATATTTGATTATGGAATGAATGGACTTTACCAAAACGAACACCAAAGATAATTGTTCAAAAATCATTATTTTGAGAATTTCCACCCTGCTCTTTTAAATTTTCTCATCACTGCAGTCAAAAATCGAACATCGATTTGACCCCCAATAATAAATAGAAAACCAAAAAGGAAATTTCTTAGAACATTCTTTTCCTAGAAATTTTCGAAATTCTACTGATCTATACCCAGTTTTAAAGCCCATACACACGATCAGAAAATCAGAGGATAAATACCACTTTTGAAGGGACCATACGATAATCTGATAGTTAGTACACAGCTTTCAAGAGCTGATTAAGACAGATTGTGCAAATTTATCTGATGGGACAAGCATGAAAATTTTTTTCGCACAATTTTCGGTAAATCAATACAGTTTTTGTTCGAAAATACAATACAGTAGTACATCACTTCCTTCCAAAATTTTATTCTGTTATACAAGTTTTTTTGTAACTTTAGAAATCACTTCATTTTAAAAATAGAAAGGAAGCAAAAAAAAAAAAAAACACAACAACACACACGGACAATCATTCGTCCAATAATCTCATTGTGTGTACAAAGCTTTAGGCACTGCTGCTTCTGGCTGAATCTCAAGAGCTTTGGAATGAGATTTGGTGAAGTCACAACTGTGCTACCCACAGCACCACCTCCTTGCTGGTGGCTTAAAGACGTTCTAAAGGCTCAAGGTTATTTACCTTCATGCATTCTATGCATAAAGGAAAAACCCCCTCTGCGTGTAGCAGCACCCCTAACACTTACCAGAGCCCCATCCCGATTCAGCGATGTCTATGAGAGCCTCAGTTCTCCGGGGACTCTCACTCCTGATTGGCTGCTGCAACAGCAAGAGCCATTGGCTCCCATTGCTGTCAATCACAGACTGTGAGCCAATCAGGAGAGGGAGGGGGCAAGGCTGAGCCATAGCTGTGTGTGAAAGGACACACAGAGCTGTGGCTCGGAAGCGTGCCTGCTTGGGTGCCCCCATAGTAGGCGGTTTGCTATAGGGGCACCCAACAGGAGGGAGGGGCCAGGAGAGCCAGCGGGGGACCCAAGAGGAGGAGGATCAGGGCTGCTGTGTACAAAACCACTGGTCAGAGCAGGTAAGAACATGAATAACAAGAAGAAAAAACAAAAAACAAATAAAAAAAAAAAAAGTTTTGTATCACTTTAAGGAAGCAGAGCCCTGTGCCTTTACAAAGACGAGTGCCTCCACATACAGACACCATTCAGAACAAGGCATAGTGGGTCAGTAACGAGGAAGATCAGCCGTCTGCCTCTTTTTTTGGATACGGTTTCCAGAACTCAGCTTCTCTTCAGGGCAGCCTTTCATTTTTAATGGATAGGCAACCACCTTAATGGCCCAAAACATGCACATTACCGTTTTTCTTCCCATGCAACGTACCACTAATAGTAATTAATGCTAGAGCACTGCCTACTACTGTAACAGTGCAAACTGCATGGCACTGCAGCAGAATTTGTGCATGATTGTCAGTTACCATGCATTCTACCATATAGTAGAACAGTGTAAAGATGTAAGTGGGCCCCAAGTATGACAAGTTTCCATTTCAGCGAGCCTAAATGACCTTACACATATATTCAAAATTATGATTTTTTTCATTTTTACATTGATTCCGACTGTGCCTGCCAGCATACAGTCAGACAAACCAGAGTAGAAGAGCAACCAAGCTTGTCTAATTACTTGATCATTATCAGATGAAGCGTCTATTTTGTGTGTGAAGAGGACCAGGAATCTCTCACTAATACCACTCTACCATTCACAATAGCGGTACAGAAGCCGCCTGACTGACAGTACCCACAATTTTCTGCTTTGTTGCTATGACTACTGCACCCGGCTCCTGAATTCTCAGACAAGCCCTTGTGTGTCAGCTCTCCCCACGCTGCTAGATACTCACAAACTACACTGAGTCATTGGACTAGTCGAAACATGTTGCAATCCACTTCCGTACACTTTGCCTCAATGACCTTATTACATCTGTCTACGTCAGACAGTCAGTCAGTCCTGTAATTCTGTTCTCTAATTGCTCCGTGTCACACTAACTACTACACCAGCCTGTTTCTGTAAGCACACAAGATTGTCCTGCATAATTACATCGCAATGTACAATGGAATCAAGGAGAATTGTCAAGGGACAAAATCATCTGAGCCAGGACAAACAAACAGCTCAAATCTTCGCCAAATAATTCAGGGGAAGAACATCTGCAACCTACAGAAAATGACAACAGAAAAAACAGTGAAATCACTGGTGCCGGAGAATGCCATCTATGTAGCAGATTCTTGTAGCAACAGTTTCTAATTGTAACAGAGATTGTATTTTAACTTGTGTATACATCTTTTATTTACACTAAAAATAATGAATATATTCTGTTTTTTGACTAGTCTGATACACATAAAATATTGCACGTTTGCAATCTTTTATCTAACCACTAGATAGAGCACTAGTATCCTTTTTAACATACTCTGCTATTTCAGTTTTTAGCTGTGCGTTAAAAAAAAAAAAAAAAAAAAAGGGAAGAAGAAGAAGTAAGGCTTATTCTGATGAGCTAAATTTTTCTAAAGCAACAGCACTCTGTGCTATGACCACATGGTAGCTGGTCAATCAGCTGCAGCCAGGTTGTGTGTGGCCAGAAAACGCCATCCGTGGAAGTGAAGTACTGTCTAGTTGATATTTTCATGGTGTTTTTTAATTCAGTCTTCTGAAGGTTGATAATTTATTTTTGATAATGGTGGCCACACAAAATATTGACACTTTGGGCCCAATTTGGACATTTTCACTTAGAGGTGTACTCACTTTTGTTGTCAGCGGTTTAGACATTAATGGCTGTGTGTTGAGTTGCTTTGAGGGGACAGCAAATTTACATGTTATACAAGCTGTACACTCACTACGTCACATTGTAGCAAAGTGTCATTTCTTCAGTGTTGTCACATGAAAAGATAGAATAAAATATTTACAAAAATGTGAGTGGGTTACTCACTTCTGTGAGATACTGTACATCTTTGTACTCATTTATAAAAAAAAAAAAAATATATATATATATATAATATATACACATACATACATACACTGGAATTGTTTTTTTATACTAGGAACAGTAGTGATCAGCGACTTATAGCGGGACTGCGGTGGGCATACTGACACTCAGGGGAAATTGACTAAATGCCATTGACATCCCAATGATACTAATACAGTGATCAGTGCTAATAACAAAAACACTGACACTGTACTGACATTGGGCAGCAAGGTGTTAACATCTGGGGTGATCAAAGGGTTAACTGTGTGCTGTTTTTTTACTATGTAAACATGCTACTGTGTATTTCAGAAGTACACAGCAGCATGTTACTGCTGGCAGGAGAGAGACCAGTGCCGTTTATACACACACACACACACACACACACACACACACACACACCCCGAAAATGCAAATTCACACACATACATTATATATATTTTACACATACACATATACACACACGTGATTTTGCACACCTCTGCTGCCCTGTAGCAGTGGTTCTGCTATAGGGCAGTTGGGAAGCTTTTTAAGTGGTTGCAAAGGCTGAAGGTTTTATACCTTCAGCTCCACCCCATAGTCCCCCTAATACCTGAGCCCGATCCCGGGTCTCTCCCTCTCTTCACTGGCTGAGACAACAGCGGGAGCCATTGGCTCTCACTGCTGTCAATCACAGCCAGGGAGGAGGCAGCTTGAGAGCAAGCATGCATGAGTGCCCCAGAGCAAGCAGCTTGCTCTGGGAGCACTCAGCAGGAGGAAGGGGCCAGAAATGCCAGTGGGGAACCTGAGAAGAGGAAAAGCAGGCCTGCTCTGTGCAAAACCATTTCATAGAGCAGGTAACTGTGACATTTTTTTTAAACAAATAAGGCTGAACCTTTATACCCACTTAAACAATGCAGTTTTCACCAATCCATTTTCCTGTGACACAGACTTTGGGGGGGGGGGGTGGAAAGGGAAGCCTTCCCTGCCATCAGACACAGATCAGTGCTGCTGGTAGCACTGTTCAAGCTGAAATTTTCCAAAAGGGCAGTTATACAGAAGTCAATTGGGTAGATTGACTTCAGTACAAACACACTGTCAATACATGGTTTGAAATTCGGCCAGTCCATGCTGAACCTGCCAAAATCGCGATCCATTTATGGCTGGCTTTAAAAAACTCCATGCTCTCTTTTATGTCAGGGGTTAGACTGATCATGGTTTGTACTCTACGATAGCTTTATTTTGCATGTGTGTTTTTTCCTTAGCTCTTCCCCATTTAGAGAGATAAGTTGGTCCTTTTGTTTTTTTTTCCTCCCCATACAATGAAAAACATTGCATCGGATCAAATACCTATAACTAGAGTATTAAAGGAATAACTATTAAATGCCGCTAAATTTCAGGGGTAGATGTGCAGCGGGTCACATCATCGGTCTACATAATTTATGAAGGAACATAAAGCGTCTGACAAATCATTTTGGGATAAAAGTATCCAGTATAAACAATTCCGGAACTGCTGCCACACTACTAAGAGCACCTGGCATGTATCAGTGTGAATTATGTAATAGATTTGTACAGAGCACACTAATGCAATTGCTTTAGGCTGGAGAGACAGGAACATTAAGGAACCATGTATACTGAGAGCTTATCCTGTGTGCATCCAATCCCACCAAGTTCCTGAGCCCAGAGGCACAGGTGCAGTGTCCAGCCCTGCTGCTTGCAGGCTGTCCAAATCTATGACAGGTTGGTATACATGATGTAGACTGCCACTGAATGCTGTACTGAGTTTAGGGCTGTACACTTTCAAGGTCATATCCCCAGACCATTAGTATTCTGTTTTCCAGGCATACATCCCTGATTGCATTGGGTCCTAAACGTGGGGCTGGAAGCTGTAACTGTGCCTCCTGAGTGCACAAGATGCCAGGATTGAACACAGAGCAGTATGATGTTATTTGGTTAAAAATATTAAATCAGCATCCTGAACTATTAGTAACAAAAATAAACTACTCAGAGCAAATATCCACACAAAAAAAAAAAAAAAAAAAAAAACAACAACACATCACAACAAACACACAGGTTTGAATTACCAGCTACTGAGAGATTGCCATACCAGCACATGAACCATATAAACATTGATTTTTCATGCAACACCAGTATGTGCCTTCATTATAATCCCTGAAGATGGACATTTTCCTGGGTTTGAAGCCCACTTCTGCACATTCCAACTCACTTCATTGGTGTAGTGTGGGTGACCATTCTGAAGCCGTGTTTGACATGCATTGTGTATTCTTGGACCAAAACACATCCTACTGCAATGCATTTCCAGTGTAAGCAAAAACAGGTCAAACACACCCATCTGTATTCAAAAGCATGCATGTGAGCAGTGCTGTATTCAAATACAAAAAAAAAGGAGGGCTTGACAACAAAAGCCCTATAAAAGCCTTTAATCCCCTCTATTCTATCGTCACTCATTGGAACATGTAGAAACAAAAAAATTAAAAAAATGTACAGTTTTCAGATCAGTCTAAATTGTTGATGCATGATCGCTCCATGCCCCATACATTCGGCTGAAAACTTAGAATTTCCCAGTCACTTTTGCTATTAAATTTGACCCATCAAAATAGGTCAAAAGTAAATCAAATATTGAAAACTAAACAAAATTGACTAGATTTGATTGTAGGATTGAAATGGTCGAGTCATCCAACAGTGATATGTATAAGACAAGGTGGTGATAATTATTCAAATCACTAGATCTGACCAATCAGAAGGTTTGAAGTTTAAGAAATGCACATGAGCAGCTCAGTGTACATTCAACAGAACACTGAGCAGGCAGGTAGCTTTCAAGTTAACTCTATTCCCTCATCAGGGTATATACATTTCTGATAAATGGTCCAGAAACCCACAGATTTATTCATAGAGTTACAAGGAGCAGGAATGCAATGCAAGTATTGGGGAAAATAAAAAAAAAAAACTTTTCTTCTATGAACATTTCAAAAAGGACTGTCATCTGAGGTGAGAGCTGTGCCTGGACTCCTGATCTGTGAGTTAGTTACCCCAATGACACCTCTAAACTCTGAACCCCTACAAGGGCCTCTACCATCAAGTGCTTCAAGAAAACGGAGTTGTATCTTTAAAAATGTGAAGGCGCTTCCTGGTAACTCTGTATAAATCTGTGGATTGCAGAAATGTATAAAGTCTGACAAAGGGATCTATTTTATCCCAAAAGCTTGAGGGCTCATTCACACCACGATCAAAATGAATTTCCCACACCACCTTAAAAGGCAAATAGTCTGTGCACTGCACGTGTCATTGCTCTAGATCTGAGAGGAAGCTCTGCTACTTTCTAACATCCAATCATGTGCAAGCAAAGATGCTGTGTTTTATTTCCTTTCATGTGATTGGGTATTCTTTGAAAGTGACACTTTACCTAATTTACTAAGCGCTGGAGCAGTGCACAGTATATTTGCCTTTAGTAAATCAACCCCAACAGGTGTGTGATCTGCTGCAGGTATATGATCCTAACGCCACCCAAAACGCAGATTGCATACGCAGTGCATTTCTCTGCACCAGATCGATCCAGTGCAGCGAGCTTCTGAAAAGTATTGCATGCACTACTTTTGGTGCAATCCAATTTGTTCTCAGCCCAAAAATTGCACTGAGTTGCACAGTCTGTGTGATTCAGGTGTGAACTGTCCCTTAATTTTGGATAACTTAGATAACTTGTAAAAGGGCATCACTAAAGCTCACCATACGCACATCAAATTTCCAAAAATACCAACTAAATTGTCTAAACTTTGTCCTGTCGGAACCACCCCAGTCGACTTTTGTTGAATGAGCCAGGCAGAAAATTCTCAGCCTCACAATCAGAGTACCTGTTCAGTGCCATCTGTCAGAAAACAATGGCCTGCAGTGAGAGATTTGTCCATTCATGCTGTACAGGAATCTGCAAGATTCCTTTCATTCAGCCCACAGGCATAAGCATGTATGGCCAGCTTTAAAGCTACTTTCACACTGCTTGGTCTAAAAAAACACATCAAAACACCATGTGCATTTCACCACTTTTTCCCCATGTTGCATCAAATGTAAAGCAATGCACAATGCGATTTTTATGCATTTTAGCCGCATTTGTGTGGCACTTTCCCCACATTACTTCTGGGATGTTCAATTTGTGTCGCCCGACACCTGGGACATGCAGTTCTGGGTACCGGGCAGGTAGTTTCTTTTAACCTTTAGTCCTGCTGCGGGAAAGCAGCAGAGCTCACCTGTCAGGTAGAAGCATTTGGGCAGCAGTGCTGCCACCCGATCGCTTCCACACAGCCCACTACAGTTCCACTCGTCGCCGCAGCCCGCCCGTCCACAAACTGCTGCCCTGCCCGCTAGGTCTCACGGGCTCCACTTGCCAATCTGCGGCCCTGGGACCTGTTCAGGGAGTACCAGTGGGTAGAGAGGAGGGAGGAGAGCAAAAACTTCAGATCTAAAATGATTTTTTAAATGTGTGCAAAAAAAATGGCTTTAGCAGTGAAAGGGATAAAGGATAAGCCTGACACTCTCCTTTCCGGAGGAGCACCCAATCGGTGCTTGTTACACTGCAAGGTCTCTCCCCTCCCTGCTAGTCCCCGGGTGCGGTGCTGCAGACAGGCAGGGAGGGGAGGAGAAGATTAACAATGCAATGTTAAAATTATTACAGGTTTAAGTCACCATAAAGCCCCTTTTGTTTTACAAAAGCCCCAGACATTCATAAAATCACCTCCAATTTAAATATGGTTTAGGTAAAAAAAAAAAAAATGTATCTGGACAAGTAGATCGTCATGAGGGACAAGTAGATTGGGACCCTGATTTAGTCCCTGGACAAGTAGTTTTTTTCAAAAATTTCCACACCCCTGCACTATTCTAATGCGATTTGCTTACAATTTCCAGTGCAACTATTGATGCAGCTTTGATGAGACTTCATTGCAAATTTAGAAGTTCTCAAGCCTGTGTTCACAGAACTGCATGACAAGAGAAATCAAATGATATTCCGACTTCAGTGTGATTTCAGCCTCAGAGACTTCTCTTCTCTCAAAGAAGTAGCATTAACATAGATAAGAAACATTCCTATTACTTTGATGGATCAGTGTTTTGTTTTATCTGTTTTTTTAAACCTCACTTCTCTCCTCTCACCTTTGCTGCCCAAAATCTAGGTTTTTACTGAAGCAGTTTTGATCCTGTGATCGATCAAAGGAAGGCTCCAAAATTGCAGCTGGATCAAAATCCATTGATGAAGGATGTCCAGGGAGGAGAGGTGAGGGTTAAAAACACTCATCCAAAGTCATAGGAATGCTTCTTATCTATGCTGATGGGACTTCTGTGAGAACATAGAAGTCTTTGGGGCTGAAATCAAACCAAAATCCACCAGGAACCTTTTCTAAAATTCGCACTGTGCTGAGTTGATTAGAGGGACATCACTGAGTATAATGCAAGTTCCCTTGTCATGTGATTCTGTAAACCGGGGATTGAAAACTTCCCACAGGTGCGTTGTGTTTTTGATGTGGTTTCCATTTGTTTCAATGGAGGGATGCATTTCTGAAGCATTTTTTTTTTACCAGAACAAAAACATGCACACAAAATGCAGCAAGCTGGATTTTGTTTAAGCGCAATGGACCAGTTTTCTTCTGCTTTTCTTAACTGAAGAACACACCAAAAGCGGATCAGTGTGAAATCAGCCTACTATTCTACTACTGCTATGATGACAGATTCAACCACAATAGTGATCCACCGAACAATGGGAATTGATACATGCAAGATCAGGTAGTGATAGGTATTCTACAAGCACTAGATGTGATATTGAACTAGAATGTTCAATGGACGATGCGACTGTTAAAAGGAAGATCAGGCTGTAATACGATTCAACAGTCTCTGGTTTCAATCACAGCACTGAACAATGAGACTGACACATAGAAGATCAGGTAGTAAAAAGCATTTAACAATCTATAGATTTGACCAGAATACTGTCTGTTCATTGGACAATAAGCTTTTAATGATTAAATCAGGGAGTGAGGATTCAACCACAAAACTGAACAATGAAATTGATACATACAAGATTGAGAAGTAAAAAGCATTTGACCAGTATATTGAATCAGACTGATCATTGGACAATGACAGTGATACGTGCAATATTGGCCAAACATGCAATGATCTAATCAAAACACAAACACACACTTTTCTGGTGGGTATGGGCAGAAATTTCAATCACAGGAAAGTAGATCTATTGTTAAAGTTAGGTGTATGATGCATCATTTGATCCCTTTTGCTCTTCTGATTGCGTTTTGATCCCCGACAAAAACAAAATCGATTGAGTACACAATCGTAAATAAAAAAAAATCATTTTACGTATGGCCAACATGAGATCAGGAAGTGATAAGTATTCAGCAACCTCTGGGTTTGACCATAGTATTGAACCAGTCTGTTCACTTATCAATGAATCACATGTAATTTGAGCTAGTGATAGGTAATCAATCTCTGGACGCAATGACAATATTGAATCAAACAGTTCATTAAACAGAGAGATTGATATGCGATAGATCAGGTGTCAATGGGTATTCAACAATCTCTAGATTTGACCACAGTACTGAACCAGACTCTTATTGGTATTGATAAGATCAGGTATTGAGAAGTATTCACCAACCTCTGGATTTGACCCAGACTGTTCAATGAACCACATATAAGATGAGGTAATCAATCTCTGGACTCAACCATAAGGCCCCGTGCACACAATGTGAATATCGGATGAATTATGGGCCGTTTTTATGTTGCATGCTAGTCTAATATCGAAAGTGAAGAGGTTAAAGTTACGAAAATTCTTGTATGATAGGATAAAAATTAGAAAGTGATGTAATGCATTTTATTTTCGGATGAGAACTGTACGGAATAAATGAACATCGTACGATCTGGTATTATACGAGAAACATTTTCGTGCTTGAACCTTCGGATAATTTTGGACGAAAGTTGTGCACTAACAATCACAATATTGTACGATCAGTTCGAAAGCGGTATTTTTCCCCCATACGATTTTCTGATCATGTATACTAGGCTTAATACTGAACAATCAGTTCACTGAACAATGATACGTGTAAGATCAGGTAGTGATGGGTATTCATCGATCTTTAGATTTGACCATAGACTTATCACTGATGAATGAATCATGTGTAAGATCAGATAGTGATAGGTATGTGCATGGTCACCATAAGATCGGGTATTGAGAAGTATTGAACAACCTCTAGATATTTATTTATTTCAGGTACTTATATAGTGCCGTCCATTTACACAACGCTTTATGCATATATATTGTACATTCACATCAGTCCCTAACCCTCAAGGGGCGTACAATCTAAGGTCCCTAACTCACATTCATACATACACATACTAGGGCCAATTTAGACAGGAGCCAATTCACCTACCAGCATGTCTTTGGAGTGTGGGAGGAAACCGGAGTACCCGGAAGAAATCACGCAGGCACAGGGAGAACATGCAAACTCCAGGCAGGTGGTGCCGTGGCTGGGATTCGAATCGACGACCCTAGTACTGCCAGGCGGAAGTGCTAACCATTTAGCTACTGTGCTATATGACCATAATATTGAACCAGACAGCTCAGTGAACAATATGTAAGATCAGTTAATGATAGGTAACCAATCTGTGGACTTGAACATAATATTGAACCAATTGGTTCATCGAAGAACAAAATTGATATGTGTAAGATCAGGTAGTGATGGGTCTATGGTCTCTAGGTTTGACCATAGCATTGAACCAGACCGTTCACTGATCAATGGATCATGTGTAAGGTCAGAAAGCGATAGGTGTGTGTAAAGCCACCACATGATTGGGTAGTGGTAGATAATCAATGATCTCTGGACTAAACCATATTATTGAATGGATTGGTGCACTGAACATTGAGATTGATATGTGTAAGATCAGGTAGTGACAGGCAATGACCTCTAGATTTAAACATTGTATTGAACTTATCAAGACTGACCAATGAATCATGTGTAAGATCAGGTACTGATAAGTACATGTATGGCCACCATAAGATCAGGTACTGATAAGTACATGCATGGCCACCATAAGATCAGGTACTGATAAGTACATGCATGGCCACCATAAGATCAGGTACTGATAAGTACATGCATGGCCACCATAAGATCAGGTACTGATAAGTACATGCATGGCCACCATAAGATCAGGTATTGATAAGCACGTGTATGGCCACCATAAGCTCAGGTATTGATAAGTACGTGTATGGCCACCATAAGATCAGGTATTGATAAGTACGTGTATGGCCACCATAAGATCAGGTATTGATAAGTACGTGTATGGCCACCATAAGATCAGGTATTGATAAGTACGTGTATGGCCAACATAAGATCAGGTATTGGTAAGTACGTGTAAGGCCGCCATAAGATCAGGTACTGATAAGTACGTAGTATGGCCACCATAAGATCAGGTACTGATAAGTACGTAGTATGGCCACCATAAGATCAGGTACTGATAAGTATTTAACAACCTCTGGATTTGACCATAATACTGAACCAGACTGTTCAATGAAACCCATGTAAGATCAGGTAGTAATAGGTAATCAATCTCTGGACTCAACCATAATATTGAATGGATCGGTTCATTACACAAAGAAATTGATATGTGTATAATCAGGTACTAATGGGTATTAAGAGATCTCTAGATTTGACCATAGTATTGAACCAGACTGCTCACTGATCAATGAATCATGTGTAAGACCGGGTATTGATAGGCAAGTGTGTGACCTCCACATGATCAGGTATTGATTTGGTCATAGTATTGAACCAGACTGTTTACTGATCAGTGCATCTGATGTAAGGCTGCCCATACATTAGTCTTTTTTTGTTCAACCAGCAGTTTGAATGAAAAGAAAATGACGCAATTCCCCCATCCACACTCCTGATATGGATGGGGGAATCCTTACCGCTGAGTTGTTGTATTCTCACTGCAAGGAGTCTTTCCTCACCGTCAGAATACACAGATCATTGTTGTTGGCTAGAATCTGCAAAACTGATCAATCAGGAAAAACCCAATAGGGTAGTTGTACAGAAGATGATCAGTAGATCGACTCCTGTGTAACCAGCCTGCCCATACATGGATCAAAATTTGGGCTGTACCTGCTGAACCGGCTTTGACCCATGTATGGCCGGCTTTGGATTGGGTGGAATAGGTACACGTATGGTCACCACAAATGATCAGGATGTGATCGTTATTCTCTAAACTCAACCATAGTACTGTACCAATCAACCAGTATGAGATTGATCTGTGTAGGGTCAGGGGGTCATAGGTAGTGAGCCCTGTGATTCATCCATGTATGGCTGACTTTAGATCGGGTGGGACAGGTACATGTATGGCCACCATAGATGATCAGGTGGTGATAGCTATTCTTCGGACCCAACCATAGTACTGTACCAATCATCTACTGAACGATGAGACCGATCTGTGTAAGGTCAGGCGGTCACCCCAGTGATTGATCCATGTGTGGCCGAACATAGATCGGGTAGGAAAAGTACATGTATGGCCACCATAGATGATCAGGTAGTGGTGGGTAATCAATCTCTGGACCCAACCATAGTACTGTACCAATCATCCACTGAACGATGAGATTGATCTGTGTAGGGTCAGGTGATCATGAGTGGTGACCCCTGTGATTGATCCATGCATGGCTGACTTTAGATTGGGTGGGATAGGTACATGTATGGCCACCATAGATAATCAGGTAGTGATGGGTAATCAGCCTCTGGACCCAACCATAGTACTGTACCAATCACCCACTGAATGATGAGACCGATCTGTGTAGGGTCAGGTGGTCACCCCAGTGATTGATCCATGCATGGCTGACTTTAGATCGGGTGGGACAGGTACATGTATGGCCACCATAGATGATCAGGTAGTGATGGGTAATCAATCTCTAGACCCAACCATAGTACTGTACCAATCATCCACTGAATGATGTGACTGATCTGTGTAGGGTCAGGTGGTGACCCCAGTGATTGATCCATGTATGGCGACCATCAGGTTGTATGTAATGAGATAGGGCAGCCATGACATGGGGCAGGATGTACTGGGTAGTTTCCTCTGCTGCCCCCCATAGGTCCCCCCGGTACTAACCTGCTCGCTCCCGCGGCTTGTCCTGCCCGGTGGAGGGGATGGTGCCGCTCTCCCCCGGGACCTGGTCTGCCGCCTCGGACGCCTGCCAGGAATCTCGGCTTTTGGCCCAGGCCATCCTCTTCTTGGCCACCAATTCCCTGGCCTGAGCCTCCTCCAGGAGCGTCTCGTCCATGCTGAGCTCCCCGGGGCTCTGCGTCCGCCTCAACTCCTCACCCGACCTGCGGACCAAGAAGAAGACAAGTCCGCCCGGTCAGCACTGTCCCCGCCCCTCCAGTCCGCACACCGACCTCGGGACAGCCCGGGCTTCTCACACTCCGCTCACTCCATGACTGCGAAAGTTACTTTGTTATAGAGCTCAGCTCACTACATTCTCCCCACCGTTTCCCTTCCCTGCTTATAGGACGGCCGCATCCCCGGCCTCCCTCCGGACGTGCACTCCTCCCTTCCTGCCGCTGGGTGGTGCTCGTCCCTCCGAGACACCCCGGTTGTGTGAGCTGTGAGGGGCGTCCTCTTGTGGTACCTCACACAGCCAGACATCCCTCTGTCACTGATACCTCCATTACAGTATCAAAGTATTCCAATAAAACCTTTTTTTATACTTTTGGCTAAGGCAGAGGAGGATTAGAACCCCTGTCCAGTTTTATTGTTGTCTGTGTCCCCATTACCCCTGGTTTGCATCTGTGCGATTTGCGTGGAGAAGAGAGCCCATTCAATGGACTCCCATGTCCCTGCACTACTCAGGAAATCGCAGTCCGTGTGGGAACCAAGGTTTTCAGTACGCATTCCTCTGTGTGGGTGGTGCAGCTGCGGGTATTTCTGTGGGCCCTACAGCAGAACCATCTGCACAGATGTGAACCAAGCCTTGGGGAGATTCACCCTCTCTATATGTCCTGGTGAAAACTATCACGTAGAATTAAACCGGTTACCAAAACAGAAATGGAAGAATCTTCCAATAGAAGCAACTACCAGGAATTTCCTCTGACTTCCTGTTGCAGCTATAGGTCAGGAAGTGAGGGAAAATCTCCCCACTAGGAGACAGGGTTTATAGCCTCCCTTTGAGCCATTTCTGCATTGCGTTTTTGACAAGGTTTGCAGGATTTATTCTTTTTTTTTTTTACTTTTCTTGTTGCTAGGCAGATTTAAAATGCAAACCGCGGCAAAAACGCAATACATGCTTTTCTGCAGCGTTTCCACTGAAGTCTATAAAAACAAAAACGCAACTTTTTGCATTCAAAAAAGTTCTCGACCCTTTCCAAAAAACACAGCGGGTGAAAATGTACAGGTGTGAACATGTCCCATAGGAAATCATGTTAAATGGACTATACTGCATTTCTGCAAAACGCTGCAGAAAATTCTTAGTTGTGAACTTAGGGTTAGGTCTAATTCATACGGTGTGTACAATACCGTGTGTCTGTGCAGGGCCGTGTTCACCTACTCAGAGATGTACTGGTGTTCCATGCATCCTCATGACAGTCCTACTGATGTCTATTGGCACGGACACATTGTCCCAATATAATATGTACAGTCTTGGCCAACAATACTGGCACCCGGGGCGGACTGACCATTTGAAAACTCGGGCACTCACCGAGGGCCTGGGGTCAGTAGGAGGCCCCATGAGATGCCCCTGGTACTTTTTTCATAGGCTTTTTTGAGTTTGGGCAAGGACACAGGGGCCCCATGATCCTCTATTGCCCCGGGGCCCCATGAGTTGTCAGTCCACCCCTGCTGGCACCCTTGCATTTCTGTAAGATAATACACCACTTCACACAGAAAATTGTTGTAATTACAAATGTTTAGGCATTCTCATGTTTATTTCGTTTGTTTGTATTGGTATGACACAAAAAAGTGGAGAAACAAAAAGCCAAATCTGACACATTCCATACAAAACCACAAAAATGGACTGGACAAAATTATTGGCACCTTCTCAAAGAAGAAGAAATAATTGCATTCCAAGTGTGTGATAATATGTAATTTATAATAAAATAACCCGTATCAGTTACCAGGTGCTGACAATATAGAAATCATACCAGCAACCAGTTAAAATGGTGAAAAAGTGACTCAGCCTTTCTGTTGTGTGCCTCTGTGTGCCATATGGAGCATGGAGATGAGAAAGAGCAGCAAAGATTTGTCTGAGGATTTGAGAACAAAAATTGTGGAAAAGCATAGACAATCTCAAGGTTACAAGTCCATCTCCAGAGATCTTAATGTTCCTGTGTTCACTGTGAGCAACATTGTCAAGACGTTTACAGCCCGTGGCACTGTAGCTCATCTCCCTGGATGTGGATGAAACAGAAAAACTTGATCAAAGATTGCAATGGATTGTTTGAATGGTGGATAAAGAACCTCA
The DNA here is from genome assembly GCF_062004578.1 of Staurois parvus. Classification (NCBI taxonomy): domain Eukaryota; kingdom Metazoa; phylum Chordata; class Amphibia; order Anura; family Ranidae; genus Staurois; species Staurois parvus. The sequence goes on along the minus strand of NW_028318047.1, from coordinate 3,407,134 downwards.
ATCAACTTCCAGACAAATTCAAGCTGACCTTCAGGCACAGGGTACAACTGTGTCAGCTCACACTATTTGTCCCCATCTGAATGAAAAGGGTTGCTATGGTAGGAGACCCAGGAGGACCCCACTGCTGACACAAACATAAAAAAGCCAGGCTGGAGTTTGCCAAAACTTACCTGAGGAAGCCAAAATCCTTTTGGGAGAATGTGCTGTGGACAGACGAAACAAAATTACAGCATTTTGGTAAAGCCCATGATTCTACTGTTTTTAGAAAAAGAAATGAGTCCCAACAGTCAAACATGGTGGAGGATCACTGATATTTTGGGGTTGCTTTGCTGCTTCAGACACTGGATGTTTTGACCGTGTGCATGGCATTATGAAATCTGAAGACTACCAAAGAACTCTGGGGTGCACAATAGGGCCCAGTTTCAGAAACTTGGGTCTCCGTCAGAGGTCATGGGTCTTACAGCAGAACAATGACCCAAAGCACACGTCAAAAGTCACCCAGGAATGGTTTCAGACAAAGCATTGAAGAGTACAGAACTGGCCAGCAAATGAGTCCAGATCTCAATCCCATAGAGAACCTGTGGAAAGATCTCAAAAAAGCAGTTGGGAAAAATAACCCTTCCAATCTAAGAGACCTGGAGCAGTTGTCGAAAGAAGAGTGGTCCAAAATTCCAGTAGAGAGGTGGAAGAAACTCATTGATGGTTACAGGAAGGCATTGATTTCAGTTATTTTTTCCAAGGGGTGTGCTGCCAAATGTTAAATTGAGGGTGCCAATAATTTTGTTCAGTCCATTTTTAGGGTTTTGCTTGGAATGTGTCAGATTTGGCTTTTTGTTTCTCCACTTTTTTGTGTCCTACCAATACAAACAAAAGGAATAAACATGAGAATGCCTAAACATTTGTAATTGCAACAATTTTCTGGGAGAATTGGTGCATTATCTGACAGAAATATGTTGTTTATCTGCCAAATATGTGCATTATCTGACAGTGCCAATATTTTTGGCCATGATTGTATGTGGATTGTGGTGGTAGGTCCCCAAACACAGATAGTGTGAACTCCAGGAACCCACACTCATATCTAGAACAGCAGCGCAGGATCTCCGTCAGCAATACATGTAGTTTTATTGAACAATTTAAAAATTGTACACTCACGTGTAAAGTTCTTGTCAAACAGCTCTGGTGCAGATCGCAACATAGAAGCAATCCCAAGTGTGTGAAGTAGATGACCATTCAGAATCCCTCAGCCGGCATAAGGAGTGAGTTTGATAGCTGTCAAACTCCACTAATGGTCGACACCGCTGACACTGCCCCGGGATCTCCATACAGTGTAAACTCTTGACAAACAACTTTGTTGCAGATCTCAACATAGAAACCATTCCAAGTGTAGGAAGTAGGTGATCATTTAGAATCCCCCAGCTGGCATAGCTAACACCACTGACACTGCCTCGTGGATCTCCAAACACTGTAGAGAGAGAGGAAGGGGAGGGCAAGGAGGGGGGCAGTAACACGTTTCAAAGGACACACCTTCTTTGTCATGGGTTTTGTCAGGCCCTGATGAAGTCACATGACTCGTGACGTAATGCATAGGATGGAAGCGTGGTGACGTCATTTCCGGTACAGACGGCAGCCGCCATCTTGGTACTCCCAACCACATACACCTGTCTGCAGTTTGTTGCAGTGCTTTTGCCTGTATGGGTCTATGGACCCTAGATTTTAATGCAAGTAGTTACTGTGTATTTTTTACAATAAATCTTTTAACTTACTACACTATGGGAAGTTTTCTTGTTTAATCTTCTGTGTGGGGATATTGGAGGTGAAAGAGATCTATGGCCATATCCTTATAAGGACATCTGAGTTACGCATGTGAGTGCTTGCCATTTTCACCAGAGAGGAGTCCTTGTTTGTTTACTACTGAGGTCAACTCTTATTGAGATCATCGTTTGAGTGGTTTATGCCTTTTGACCCTTGGCGGGTTGCAGTCTGAAGGTGACCGCGTACACTAGCTGGTGGATTGTTTGTTTGCAGTGACCACTGAATGTCTCATGGCTTTTGCTGAAGATTTACTGTGTCTGTTATATTTGGGACTATTATATTTATTCTGGGACTTATTTACTGTGTCACATTTTGTTAATTTTTCATTCATTTATTTATATTATTATTATTATACAGTATTTATATAGCGCCAAAGGGTTTGCTCAGCGCTGTACAATAACGAGGGGGACAGGACATGAGACGAAACAGTTACAATACAATACATGAGGGGTTCGAGGGCCCTGCTCTTTCGAGCTTACAATCTAAGAGGGAGGGGATAGTGGTACAGGAGGAAGTGGCTGTGGGGGATGGAGTGGTGGGAGAAGTGGAGGAGATTGGTTGTTAGGTGAGGGTGGGGTAGGCTTCCCTGAAGAGATGGGTTTTCAGGGTGCGCCTGAAGGTAAGGAGGGTAGGTGACAGTCTGATGGATTGGGGTAGTGAGTTCCAGAGGATGGGGGAAGTCCTAGAGAAGTCCTGCAGTCGGGCGTGGGAGGAGGAGACCAGGGAGCTAGAGAGTAAGAGGTCCTGTGAGGAGCGAAGGGAACGGGTAGGGTGGTATTTGGGTATCAGGTCAGTTAGGTAGTTTGGGGCGGCGTTGTGAATGGCTTTGTAGGTCAGAGTTAGTAATTTGAATTTGATGCGCTGGGCATTCGGGAGCCAGTGAAGGGATTGGCAGAGGGGGGGGGTGGCAGATGTGGAGCGGTTGGTGAGGTGGATGAGTCTAGCTGCTGAGTTCAGGATAGACTGGAGTGGGAATAGCGTTTGTTTGGGTAGGCCAGTGAGAAGGGAGTTGCAGTAGTCCAGGCGTGAGATGATGAGGGAGTGTACGAGTTGTTTAGCAGTGTCTGGGGTGAGGAATGTACGTATCTTGGAGATGTTGCGGAGGTGGAGCCTGCATGACTTTGATAGTGATTGGACATGAGGTTGGAAGGAAAGGTTTGAGTCCAGGGTGACACCAAGGACTTTGGCGTGTGGGGTGGGATTGATGGTGGCGTTGCTAGTAGTGATGGAGAGGATGGGGGGGGGCGCAGGCTGGGGGGAAAACCAGGAGCTCGGTTTTGGAAAGGTTTAACTTGAGGAAATGGAGCGACATCCAGTCTGATATGTCGTTCAGCAGGTGGGCGATGCGGGCGGAGAGTGAGGGGGTGAGGTGGGGGGTGGAGAGGTAAAATTGTGTGTCGTCGGCATAAAGGTGATAGTTGAAGCCGTGGGAGTGTATCAGTTTGCCAAGGGAGGAGGTGTAGATGGAGAAGAGGAGGGGTCCGAGGACGGAGCCTTGGGGGACTCCAACAGAGAGGGGGAGGTGGCAGTGTTATAGGTGACGCTGAAGGAGCGTTAGGATAGGTAGGAGGAGAACCAGGAGAGAGCAGCGTCCCTGATGCCAAAGGAGTGCAGTTTGGTAAGGAGGAGGGGGTGGTCGACTGTGTCGAAGGCCACGGAGAGGTCGAGGAGCAGGAGGACTGAGTAATGGCCATTAGCTTTGGCGGTTAGCAGGTCGTTAGTGATTTTAAGGAGGGCGGTTTCAGTGGAGTCTAGGGGACGGAAGCCAGACTGTAGTGGATCAAGGAGGTTGTTATCAGTGAGGTGGGCGCTTAGGCGATTCTAGGACAAGCGCTCAGGGAGCTTGGAAGTGAGTGGTAGCAGGGAGATGGGTCTAAGGTTGTTTAGGTCAGTGGGGTCAAGGAAGGGTTTTTTGAGTATGGGGGTGATGCGTGCGTGCTTCAGGGGGGAGGGGAATGTGCCAGTAGAGAGGGAGAGATTGAAGATGTGGGTGAGGGAGCGAATAATGGAGGAGGGGGGTGACTGGAGGAGTTGTGAGGGGATAGGGTCCAGGGGGCAAGTGGTGAGGCGGGCTTCAGTGAAGACCTTGGTGACCTCCTCAGTGGTAGCAGGGCTGAAGGAGCGGAGTGTTGGGGACGTGATAGTGTGCGGGGCGTTAGGTATGGTGGGGGGGCAGTGCGGTTATGAGGTCAGAGGAGGGGAGAGTTGAGGGGGTGATGGAGGGAGGGGGGCTAGGTGGAGAGGTAGATTGTGAATTGATAATGTCTTTACAGATTGCGTCATTCTTGTTTTGGAAATTATTGGCAATCTTGTGGGCGGTGAGTGAGGTATTGAGTGGAGGTGGGGGGGGAGAGAGTAGGGATTTGAAGGTGGAGAAGAGCCGGCGAGGACAAGTGGAGAGGGTGTTGATGAGGGTTACGAAATAGGCTTGCTTGGCAGCGTGGAGGGAGGTGGTGTAGGTGAGGAAGGTGGCTTTGTAGAGGGAGAACGCACGAGGGGATCTGGTTTTGCGCCATAATCGCTCCAGCACGCGACTGCGTCGTTTGAGACATTTTGTATATATATATATATTTGTTGATCACTCATTCACTTGTTTATCACTGATCATCTGATTACACTTTGTGGCTATGTGGATGATTTATTGTTTACAATTATTTTTGGCCACGTTTTTACATTTGTTGCTGTTTTAGCACTTTTTCATCTTTACATTTGGGGATGAGGTATATTTTATTTTTATTTTCATCCTAATACTTCATTACATTTATATGTTTATTGTTTATTTATCTATGCACTGAGTAGCCCAGCGCCAATCCATCATTCATTTTTTTGCTGTATCCCAATAGACATCAATAGAACTACCTGCATGGGGATGCATAGGACAAGTATACATCCCCATGTGGGTGCAGTGGAGTACAATATTGTATGCCCTGTGTGAAGGAGGTCTTGCTCTATCCAAAATGAATCTTTGTACAGCACTACAGAACAAATAGAATGTACTGTACACCAACATCATGTGACATCTTCTATAAAACTTTAGTAAATAGCAATATCCATGGCTGTGCCACCAACAGGGCCAACTGAGGCAGCTGGTCCATCCTCAGTGCAGCTCAGTCACTCTTACCAAACTGCAAACTCAGCATTATTGAGTGTTCTGTCTGGACTCATTGGTATCACACAGGTAGGTACAGCAGCTGAGCCTCTTTAGTGATGCTCAGCATGTTACCTCTACAGGGTTGCATAGGTTTGGATGTGTGGATGCATGTGGGTGTTTGTCCCCAAATTCACACAGTGTGGGTTGGGGACACAAACCCAGACCCACACAGCTAACAAACTGGGTGCAGCGACTGTGTTCATGCAGTAGCTGTGTCCCAATTGACATCAATGGGACTGCCTGCACAGGGATGTATGGGACACCTGTGCATATCGGTGCCGGTAAACATATTCCTTGCATTGGCACATGCTTTGTTACTCCCCATGTGAATGAGGCCTTAGGAGGAAGAGGGTTCACCCTTGAAATACATCAGCCAGGATGCACATTCTCGACAGCAAACACATGCCTGTTAGAATCAACAGTTGGTGATCGCCTGTATCCAGTTGGTTGAGCAGGACTCGCCTTGGATGGATTTTATGTGATATGCTGATTTCCAAAGTATCCTTGTGAGTATAAGATATTGTCATTTAACCTCGTGCGCTGGCGCCTCCTGGCCCTTTGAGGGGTTTGTGACCTCGGGAGGCAAGGTGAAGTTTAAGGTCATGTGACTGCCATGATTGGCTGTCACAGCAGTCACATAATTGGAAAGCTCCCGATCGCAGGTATCGAGACCTTTCCGTGAGACGCTAGTAAATGTTCTGGGAGCATGCAGCGCATGTGCTCTCAGCACATGTTTGTGTACATTGGGTATGCAAATATGCGGCCTCTCAGCCTCAAGGACCAGCTGCTGAGAGGCCACATATTAGCGTACCATCGGCGCCAAGGAGTTAGTTAAGATTTATAGATGATATCACTTAATGCTGCCAGTGCACTTTTTATTTGTTCTGTAGTGCTGTGGAAAGATACTCAAGTTTCGAGAGAGCGGAAAGGCCATGGATATCATTGCTCTGGGAAGCTTCCTTCACACTGGAGTTTATTTACTAAAGCTGGAGGGTGCAAAATTAGATGCCCATGTGCATAGAAAGCATTCAGCTTTTAGGTTTTATTGCCAAAACTTAATTGAACAAGCTGAGGTTAGAAATTGCTACCATGCACAGCTGCGCCAGATTCTGTGTGAACCAGTTTTAGTAAATCTATCCCCTTGTGTATTGAGTGTTTTAGTTAGTTGATCATTGCTGTGTAGTTTGAGTTAGGGATGCACCAATACCAGTTTGTTAAGAACGCGTATGAGTACCGATACTTTTTAACAGGTACTCGCCGATACCAATTACCGATACCTATTTTTCATGCAGTGCAATGTGATTTGAGCCCAAACAAAATGAATGGGCTCAACTTGAACTGCAAAGAATCACATGTGACTTGAACAGGAATGCAGTGCGATCCCTGTCTGACTCAAGTACAGTTTCTGGCACTGCTCCTCTGTGAAACCAGGCTGGAGTTACTATGACAGCCTGGCTTCACACAGTGAAGCAGGAAACTGGCCTACCTGACTCCTACACTGACCTACCTGACTACTACACTGACTGACCTTCCTGATTCCTACACTGACCTACTTGACTCCTACTAACTCTGACTGGAAAGTCCTGCACATCTGCTAGGAAGTGATCTCCTGCCCTCAGTACAGCCCTTACCCACAGTACAATGTAGATCAGTGGATCCTCCTCACCTCTCCATGTCCTCCATCGTTATCCTGATCAAGGCTCTGCCCAGCACTGGGCAGTACTGTTTTGGGGTCCCACCACCCAGCGCTCTTTGGTATCCCTCGCAGGAAGGACCAACACACCTACTCTACTGAGCACTGCCCCTCCTTTATCAGATTCCCCCATCAGAGCTCCCATACATCTGATTTCCCCATCAGAGTCCCCCCTACATCAGATCCCCCCATCAGAGATCCCATACATCAGATTCCTCCATCAGAGTCTCCATGCATCAGATTCCCCCATCAGAGTCCCCCTTACATCAGATTCCCCCATCAGAGTCCCCCTTACATCAGATTACCTCATCAGAGCCCCCATACATCAGATTCCTCCATCGGAGCCCCCATGCACCAGATTTTTGCATCAGAGCCCCCAAACATCAGATTCCCCCCATTAGAGCCCTCCTTATATCAGATTCCTCCATCAGAGCCCCCCTTACATTGGATTCCCCTATCAGAGCCTCCCTTACATCAGATTCCCCCATCAGAGCCCCCCATACATCAGATCCTCCACCTGAGCCCTTTTACATCAGATCCCCCTTACATCATATTCTCCATCAGTGCCCCCCATACATTTAAATTCCCCCATCAGAGCCCCCCATACCTTTAGACTTACTCTATAGAGCCCAGGAGGTAGGGGGCGGGAGCTGGGAAGCCTGGGAGGAGAAGCATGCTGCAGGGTAGGGCACACATGTGACATCATTGTTTGCTATGACATCCTAACAACCAATGAATGCAGGTTCCTGAGGATTCAGAGCAGCAGAATGGCTGGCTGATGGTCCAGACTGGACTGTCAGTCAGTCTGCCATTGGCTGCAATGAAGCACATCCCCCACCTTAGGGCACTGCCAGAAGAGGAGTACAGGGGAGCTGGGATATACATTACTGAGTAATTTCTCCTCGCATTTGGCGAGTGGGCGAGCGGCTTTTTCAAGCCCTGCTGTAACAGCCAGGCAACCAGCAATTTCCACAGCCTGTAAATCCTTGCACTCTTGATCAGCAGATACAGGTACAATGTCAGGCTTCTGCGAACTATCAGGGAAAGCTATCTGTCTGTACCTCCGATACGGGCAGGCAGTTACTGAATGACAAGAAGCTCATTAGAATATGAGAGCACTCACCAGCACCCTCGCAGCTCATTGAGAGCTACAAGCCATCATCTGCAAAGGCTGACTTGTAGGCATTCATTCACAGAACAATGTGAATGAATGACATTGTCTTGGGGGCTGAGCCCCACACAGCTGCACTCTTTTCAAATTGTGACAGTAGGTGCAGGGAGAAGATCCCAACCCGCTGTCACAGAGGGAGAGCTGGAGGAGCAGGAACATGTTACATGTTCCACCCTAAAAATGGGTGGAACGTGTAATATGTTTCCAAAGGTGAACTTATCGTTTCATTTCAGTGTCTAGCAAATTAAATGACTACCATTTAAAAGCCCGGACTAATTCTTCATGGTAGGCATGATTTGGGTGTAGCAAGGGTGTGCTCCTCTTCACTCCCTGACAACATTGATACTTTTTTTTTCTTTTACATTGACTAGCCCTGAGTAATATCAGTATAGGGTCGCCCTAAACCTCCAAACTTTTAAAAAAAGAATTGAAAGTATAGTTGAAAGCAAAACTTTATTTTTTAGATTGTGAGTAAATTGGAGGAGGCTTAGAACACCTGTCCAGTTTTTATTGCTGTTTGTCTCCATAAGGCCTCTTTCACACAGGCGTTCCATATGTCAGTTTTTCATCTGTCTGTTTATAGATGAAAAATGGACACCCTTGTATTTCTGTGGATTAGCGGATGTAAATAAGTGATCATCTGTTTACATCCATTGATGTCCATATCCGTTAACATCTGTTTTTTTGAACAGAAGAAAACCCTATTTTCCTTCCGTTACAAAAAAAGGAACGGACGAAAAACAGAATGTAAGGGGATGAAAACAGACAAAAATTAATGTAAACAGATGTAAAACGGATGAAAACCAGATGAAAAAACTGATGTAAACTTATGAAAAAAAGGGTGTAAACTGATGATAAATGGATTCAAACTGATCCATTTTTTCTTTGAAAAAACGTCACTGAAGTGATGAAAAATACAGAACGCCCATGTGAAAGTACCCTAGGGGTTTGTTAACACTTCCAGCAGTCTCTGAAAAGCATTCCATGGTAGATAGCTTTTTAGAGAGCGGTACAGGAGTGACTGACAGGTATTTAGAAGGTAATCCTGCCACCTCCTGAATACATTTTTTTTTTGACAGATAAATGGGATTTTTGGCGTTGAATACTACTTTACAACTGCAAGCCTAGCTATTGACTTGCACTTGCTGTGCAGCCCCCTTCACCTGAACACGGCAGGGAGTACAATGTTTGCCACGGTGCTCCACATAGCGACACAAATGCTCCTGTGCACAGGACTGTCTGGTAACCATTAAACTATGTGACTGATGTGGTGGGGTAAGGTAGGAGACCTTTAAAAAAGCTCCTTGACCGCTCTATTTCACCGCAAATCTAAGCTAGGCCTTAGAGAGATTCACTACCTCTATTTGTCCTGGTAACCATTACAACAAAAGTGAAGGAAAAACCCAATTTTGGGTGGTCACCATTGCATATCTTCCAAAGGGGCACACTAGTTCTGATAACCTTGGTGTCTACCAGAGATTTCTCTCACTTTGAAGAGTTTTGAAGGGAAATCTCTCCAACGAACAGAGATGACAAAAAAGGACAGGGGTTAAAACCCTCCCTTACTCTATTCAAAGGGAAAAGAAAAGTGTTGCCTCCAGTCATATGTTCTCCACAGCTACTGGTGAGACAAAAAATAAACCGCATGCTCTTTGTTTTCATTAGTGATCGGTGTCTTGGCAGAGCAAAGTTTGAGACAGGCAGAAGGCCAGAGAATAGTCAAAGTCCAGGCTGAGGACAGGGTAGTCAGCAGGCAAGAGGATAACATGAACAGAGTTTTCAACTGGGCCGGAGACACGAACAAGCTTAAGCAATCCAGGTCAGATACAGGTAAAGCAGAAACAACAATAACCTCAGGCACTAGATAGATGGCAAGAAGACACAGCACCGGCCACCATAAGGTAAGGCATTTAAATATCCTCCAAGGTCAGTGTGCACGCCCAGCTTCAGAGACACATGCCAATGCATGCTAACTGACCAGACTCCAGGATGAATAGACGCAGACCGTGGAGGTACTGTAAGACTCGCACCCACCAAAATCTCTATAGGGAGGAGAGCTCTTCTTTATTTTGGTTCCAGCAGTAAATATGAGGTGAAGCCTGGATCAGGATAACTGCTCTGAAGCACACACCAGATTTCTAGTATCTCATGTTTACTTTACAACTTACCTTTCAGCAAAGCTACAATGTTACAAATATCTGTGATTAGCAGCTGCAAAGGAGACCTGTGCAGATAATCACAGTGGAAGAAATATTATTAAAGGTCCTGTTCACTTCTAGTTCATATTCATTGTTTTCTATCTCTTGTCCTGATGAAGGGACATTTTTGGACCTCTAAAACGCACTGGATACTCTTTTGATGACTCCCTAGACCATGGTTTCTTAACCAGGGTTCCTCCAGAAGTTGCTAGAGGTTCCTTAAGCAATTTTTACCTCTCAGGTAAGTTCCCACTGAAATCATTGATCTTTTTAGCTATCTGTAAGGGGATATTTCTTCCCAATGACCACAAGTGTAAGGAGCATTCTCCCCAATGACCATCTTACTAATGTATCATGAGTTATAGATATAATATTTTTTTATCAGGGGTTCCTTGAGATTGGAAAGTTATGTCAAGGCTTCCACTATGTTGAAAAGGTTGAGAAAGACTGCCCTAGGCACTGAGTGGGATTAAGTCGTATCTGGACCTTCTAGAAGTGGTGTGGCACTTCAATTCACATTTTTGTTACCTTACACTACAAGCCAAGGATACTATGGAGAACCTCTCGGGTGTAGAAGCCACATGCCCATGAACTAGATCACCCACATCAACATCACTATATTAAAGTGGTTGCAAATCTCAGACATGAAAAATCAACAAAGCATATTCCTCTGTAGCAGGGTTTCGCAACCTGGGTTCCTCCAGAGGTTGCTAGGGGCTCCTTGAGCAATGAGAACTTCCTGCCTCTGACACCATTGATATTTTTAGCTATCTGTAAGGGGGTATTTCTTCCCAATGACCACAAGTGTAAGGAACATTCTTTCCACTTATCATCACACAGAGGAGTTGTAGGAGTTGTAGTAATTTTTAGTGGGGTTCCCTGAGACTTGAAAGTTATTATATCAAGGGTTCCTCTGTGCTGAACAGATTGAGAAAGACTGCTCTATAGTGTGTACTTGTCTTAATCCAGAACACTAAGGGTTTCATTTACTAAAGCTAGAGAGTGCAAAGTCAGGCTCATGTCTGAATAGAAACCAATCAGCTTCCAGGTTTAATTGCCAAAGCGTAATCGAACAAGCTGAGGTTAGAAGATGATTGGTTTCTATGTAGAAGTGAGCCTGATTTTGCACTCTCCAGCTTTAGTAAATACCCCCCTAAGTGTCATTTCTGACTGCTACCTCCTTCCTCTGCTATCAGCATAAATTACTTCTGACAAGTTTTCTTGACACGAAGAAAAAAATGGTGACGGGGAGAGCACAGCCTGTGATTGACAGCCTGAGCTCTGTTCCTGTGAGCTGTGTGGAGGAGGGTGTGTCTCTTCCCTCCAATCAGCTCTCAGAGCTCTCCTCACTGATGTTACTGCAGCTCCCCATGCTCTGCTTTTCAGAACTGAGAGATCCTGTGTAAGTTCTGCATTTTGAATGGCTGTAGAGAAGAGAAGACTGCAGATAAATAGGCATAAGGTATGTAGGAGGATTTGTTTAATCTCTATGTATCACCTGAGGTCAGCACTTCACTGGGTATATGGAGGGGTTTACAACAATTTTAAGATAGGATAGCAATACCAACAAGATAATGTTGTGGGGGCAGAGCTATTTTTCTGCCCACCTTAATTAGATTTTAGCACCTTGTATGTGTAACTGTCACCTAGAAATGAGGTTTGGGTTTGTGGCAACACAGGATTCAACACGCCAAATCTCCAGGTAGGTAGGAAGTTATTCATTTAGAGAAGGTGTTACTACAGCCATTAAATGCGACAGCTTCCTGCTCATGGCCCTCATTTGATGCTAGGCCATTGGCATCCTAGCAACCAAAAATGCCCCATTCAGCTGCCCTCAGGGAGATTCCTCAGACTATAGATAAAGAGGCAAGGATGCTGGCTGTCATCATTGGTGAAATATAGCCATGGCGTCATCCAGTATGCCATCCCTTTGTTTGCATTCAGCTGCCCTCTGAAGATTCCCCAGAATGTAAACAGAGACACGGATGCTGGCTGATGTCATTGGGCAACTATAGCCATGGCATAATCCAGCATGCCCACCCATTTGTTTACATTCATCTGTGATGAAAGTCTGTCAAGAGAAGACAATTGACACGGGTCGTTATTTACATGTCATGGAATCAGCATTCATTGTAATTACTGAAGGATCTGCATCACCAGATGACAATGGATACATGCTTTGTGGCATTTTTGGGGGGGATTAATGAAGGACAGAACAGTAAAGGGGGGTCATTACTCATTCATGCAAGGGCAAGGATTGAATATCTAAAGGCCCCCTTACCTTAAAAGGGGCTTCCAGATACCCCCCCTTGCAGACCTCCACATCCACTAAGGTCATTGTCAAAATCAACATTGGAACATGGTGCCTTGCAAGGGGGTTACATGCAATTAGGGAGTCCAGCCGGTCCTGGACACAGAGATGGCATTTCTGGCCACATACAAACTAGCAGCAGCTAATCTGCACATCTGAACACAGCCGCCTATCTTCCCCCATTCATTCATGTGAACAAACCCTAAAGAATAAGGCTGAAACCACATGTGAATTTTGCCCAGATGTGCTTTCTAAGACTCATGAACACTTGATATTTTTACAGCTTTTGTTTTTGGCTTTTGACATTTTTTTCTACAGCTAATAAACCCCCCAGCATGTTATCCTATGTGTCCATACACACATAGACTGTAGTCAATGTTTTTTTGGCAGGGATGTTTTTGGCTGGAAAAAAAACCCAGGACTAGTGGGTTTCTAGAGGAGTTTTTTAGCTGTAAAAATGCTCTAACACTGAAAAACATGTCAAAACATGGTAAAATGCAGCAAACCGGCGTTTCTGGCCAAAAAAACACAAATCCGGAAAACACAGGAAAATGCCGTTAAACGCAGCATAACACTGCTAAACGCTAATGCAAAAACGCTTAAAAAAGCTGAAAAACTCACATTTTTAATGTAACTTTACACAGCTAACGTTACGAGCATTATCAAAATGTCCAGTGTGCATGAGGCCTAATAGGCCACATGCACACAGCAAGCTTTGCTAACTCTCCTAGAAGCCTTTCCTCCTGGCAGCAGTATTTTAACAGAAAAAAAGCTTAACGCTTGTAAAAGTATGTAATGCATTTAGACTTGTCAAGCACTTGGGTGTTAATTAATTTCATTGGCCAGAACAATAATTTATTGTGGCCAATGAAATGAATTAACGCTCAATCGTTAAGGCACGTTTGTACATGTTTACACGCATTTACAGACATGAAGCGTTTTTCCTGCCAAAATGCTGCTGCTTTTGGGGATTTTTTTCTGCCTCTAAACACCTCTAAATGCCTATGTGTGCATGGAACTGGAGCATGTAAAATCTGCTGCAGCTCTACCTTAGAAACCAATCAGCTTCCAGTTTTTATTGTGAAAGCATAATTATTCAGCTTCATGCACACAGGCCTTTTTTTATCCACTTGAAAACAGGGCACTTATACCCCCTTCCTGCCCAGGCCAATTTTCAGCTTTCAGCGCTGTCACACTTTGAATGACAATTGCGCAGTCATGCAACACTGTACTCCTATGTATATGTAAGACAGATAGAGCGTTCTTTTGGTTGTATTTAATAACCTCTGGGTGTTTTATTTTTGCTAAACAAACCAAAAACAACTGAAAATTTTGAAAAAAAAATTTTTTTTCTTAGTTTTTGTTATAAAATTTTGTAAATAAGTGATTTTTCTCCTTCACTGATGTGCGCTAATGAGGCTGCAGTGATGGGCATTGATAGGTGGCACTGATGGGTACTGATGAGGAGGCACTGGTAGGTGGCACTGATGGGCATTGACAGGCATCACTGATGGGCACTGAAAGGCAGCACTCATATATGGCACTGTTAGGCGGCACTGATTGGCGGCACTGACGTGCACTGATAGGCGGCACTGACTGGCACTGATAGGCAGCACTGATAGGTGGTACTGACTGGCATTGATAGATGGCACTGACCGGCACTGATAGGTGGCACTGAAAGGCAGCTCAGATGAGCACTGATATGTGGCATTGATGTGCACTGGTAGGCATTAACATGTGGCATTGATGAGCCCTGACAGCTGGCATTGATGGACACTGACAAGTGGCACTGCTGTGGCTACAATGATCATCGGGGTACACTGATTATCAGTGCCCTGATGATCAGTGTACATGTCCCCTCTGAAGAATGCCGATTACCGGCTCTCCTCTCCTCTCGAGCTGTCAGCGTGACAGCTTGTGAGGTGAGAAATGCCGATAACCGACATTTCCTTATTTACATGCGATCAGCTGTGATTAGACACAGCTGATCACATGACCGAGGCTACGTCTTCAGCTCTTTCCGTTGATCGGTGATCCACTGTCAATCGCCGTGCTGTGCGCCCCCGGAGCCGCGCAGTTAGCATGGGATGGCATCATATGACGTCCTCCCAGAACAAGAGAACCGCCTTGCACCCGTCATTTCTTTATATGGCGGGCGGGAGGCGGATAAAAATGCTTCACTTCTTGGCAGCAGCATTTTGGCAGAAAAAACGCCTAACGGTTGTAAAAGTATCTAATGCTTTTAGAAGTGTTTAGGCACGTTTACAGGCATCAAGCATTTAGCCACTAATTTATTTCATTGGCCAGAATATTATTATTATTATACAGAATTTATATAGCGCTAAAAGATTTGCTCAGCGCTGTACATTATAGTGGGGGACAGAACATGGGACAATACAGTAACAAAACAAAACACGAGGGGTTCAAGGGCCCTGCTCTTTCGAGCTTACAATCTAGGAGGGAGGGGATAGTGGTACAGGAGGAAGTGGCTGTGGGGGATGGAGTGGTAGGAGGAGTGGAGGAGATCGACTGTTAGGTGAGGGCGGGGTAGGCTTCCCTGAAGAGATGGGTTTTCAGGGTGCGCCTAAAGGTGAGGAGGGTAGGTGACAGTCTGATGGATTGGGGTAGTGAGTTCCAGAGGATGGGGGAAATATGAATTTATTCTGGCCATTTAAATGAATAAGTGCTCAAGCACTAAACACGTCTAGCGTTAATACGTGGAGGGGCATTTGGAAGCAGCAAAAAAAAAGCCAGATTCCCCAAAAAGTGGCTGCAAAACCCTCTCTGTACATGAGGCCTACAAGCTGAATTTATAAGCTGACTGGCTACCATGCATAGCTGAACCAGATTCTGAGTGCACCAGTTTTAGTAAATCATCCCATAGGGTATCATGCAGGGGAATTTAGAGGCAGAAAGAAAAAAAGACCAGACGTCCCCAGGAGCAGCTGCAAAAACATGCAGTGTGTATTAGGCCTTAAAATCAAAGAAAACGATTGTCTCGTTTAATCAATTCATCTTATTTCAGTAGAAAACACATCTGGCCAAAAGGCACAAGTGTGTTTCCAGCCTGAGTAATTTTGCAACTGATTTGGATGCTCAGCTGATACAACGGAACTGGGGGATGAGCAACAAGTAGGCCCATCTAAAGGGCTGTCAGGGAAGCCTTACTTCATCATACTCTGCTTTCCTGTTCACTTCGCCCCCGCCTTTTCCACTGGCTTTTTTAATCACTTGTTATACTGAAGAAACTTAAAACGTGTTTTAACGTAGGCATCGCAAAAGGAAACTACCATTCAGACATTTATTGTCAAGATCATGCTGAAACAACACCTGAAAGAGGAGGTGACAGATGACTGGGAACCTTCCCCCTTTTAGGTCCCCCCCCCCAAGTGTCAAAACAGAGGTCAGACTTGGAATTTGCATCCACAGAGAGGTTGTCTTAGTTAGTGCTTTCAGGCTGTTATTTGTCACGCTTCAGAAAAATGGGGGCTTTAAACTTGCCATACACAAAGGTGTCAACCAGCCCTGAAGACTTTTCTCCAGTAATGACCACATTACTTCAGCTCCAGAAAGTTTTACCCTTCATGACCTTTGTGACCAAGCCATTTTTTGCTGTTCGGCGCTGCATTACATTAATTGTGCAGTTATGCAATGATGTACCCAAATTAAATTTATATAATTTGTTCGAACAAATAGAGCTCTCTGTTGGTAATATTTGACCACCACTGAATTTTTTTAAATGTATAAACTAAAAAAGATCAAACATTTTTAAAAATATTTTTTTTTTACTTTTTTTACTTTCTGCTATAAAAAAAAAAAAATATATATATATATATATAAATTCTGCATACATTTAAGCCAAAATGTGTTCTAACTTCTGCTACATGTCTTTGGTAAAAACAAAAAACCCAACAAGTATTTAAATATACATTTTTTGCTATTCGGCGCTGCATTACTTTATTTGTGCAGTTATGCAATGATGTACCCAAATTAAATTTATATAATTTGTTTGCACAAAAAGAACTTTCTTTTGGTAATATTTGATCACCACTGAATTTTTAAAATCTATAAACTAAAAAAGATTGAACATTTTATAGAAATTTTTTTTTTTTTTAACTTTTTTTACTTTCTGATATATATATATATATATATATATATATATATATATATATATAAATGCTTCATACATTTAGGTCAAAATGTGTTCTGCTACATGTCTTTGGTATAAAAAGCAAAAAACCCAATAAATATATATTGATTGGTTTGCATGAAAGTTACAGCTCCTACAAACTATGGTATATATGGAATTTTTTTAATTTATATTTTTAATACTAGTAATGACCGTGATAAGAGACTTATAATGGGACTGTGATAGTGCAAAGGCAATCTGACACTAACTGACATTGGGTGGGAACTGACTAACTGCCACTGACATCTCCAGTGACATTAATACAGTGATCAGTGATTTTAATATACATGTTCACTCTACTAATAACATTAGCTGTAAAGGTGTTAACCATGTGCCTAACAATGTGTGATATGTGCATTGTGTGCTGCTTTTTACTAAATATCTCTCTGTTTCTGCTCCCTGCTTTGCAGGGAGAAGACACAGAGAGATTGTTCCTTCTGTACAGAGCCCTGTATTGATTGTCAACACAGGGCTGTGGGCTGTGATTGGACACAGCCGATCAGCGGGTCCTTGCCATGAATCACTGCTAACTCCCGATGTGCACAATTACAGTAGATGTAGGCACCTGGAAGAGGCCTGCACCTGGAATAGGCAAGCGACATACAGGTATGTTGCTCTGTCTGTACGGGCCACCCATCTGCTGTGCATCATGGCCAGACAGTCCACAAGTGGTTTTATGTATTTCTTAAAGAATATTTAATCCCAACATTTCATATTACTGTGTTCCACTACACTACTTTACCTGCCAATTGCTCGGCCATGCAACGCTGTACCCAAAATTAAATTTATATAATTTTTTTCACACAAATAGAGCTTTCCTTTGGTGGTATTTGATCATCACTGGATTGTTTTATTTTTTATTATACAAACAAAAAAAAAACCAAAACCCCTGAAAACAGTATTTTTTACTTTCTGCTATAAAACATCCAATAAAAAAATATTTTTTTTTTCATAAATTTAGGCCAAAATGTATTCTGCTACATGTCTTTGGTAAAAAAAAAACCAATAAGTGTATTTTGGTTTGCGTTGAAAGTTATAACGTTTGCAAATGGTGGTGTATATACTGGAATTTTTAGTTATTTATGTTTTATACTAGTAATGGTGGTGGTCAGCGACTTATAGTGGGACAATGATAGTGACACTTTGTGGGAACTGACTAAATGACATTGAAATCTCCAGTGACACTAATACAGTGATCAGTGCTAATAATATACATTGTCACTGTGCTATTTACATCTAGGGGAATCAAAGGGTTAAAGCAATTCTAAAGGTTCTTTTTTTTAGGGAAAATAACAAACATATATATACTTATCTGTGCTGTATAGTGGTTTTACACAGAGCAGCTTGGATCCTTCTCTTCTCGTATCCAACGCAGGCTCTCCTGGCCCCTCGCTCCTGTTGGCTGCCCCACAGCAAGCAGCTTGCTATGGGATCACCCGCTGCTCCATGTGTCCATTCACACACAAAGTCGTGGTTTAACCCCACCCCCTCTCTCTCCTCATTGGCTGACTGGCTGTGATTGACTATCTCAGCCAATGGGGAGGCAGAGAATCGGGATAGCTGAGGCTGTTGTGCACATCGATGGATCGTGATGGGGCTCAGGTAAGTATTGAGGGGGCTGGGGGAGCTGCTGCACACAGACGTTTTTTTTACCTTCATGGTAAAAAACCTTCAGCCTTTACAACCACTTTAACTGTGTGCCTCAATTCCTGCGTTGCAAGGAGAAAAAAACAGCCAAAGCACTGTATTTGTAGAGAGCTCTGTGCTGTTAAAATTCGGGAAGTGAAGCAAAAAGAGCGCACCAACCTTGCGCATTACCTCAGTAAATCTGTGATTTTATTAAATAAAAAATATATATACTCACAAACAATGAAGTATAACAAGCATTACAGATCCTCAAAGGAACTAGGGAGTGTAGAGCCATCAGAGCTCTGATGAAGAAGGGTCCCCCTTCGAAACTCGTCAGCCTCACTTTGAGAGTCTACCCTCATGACGTGACTCACACTGGCTCTGCACTCCCTAGTTCCTTTGAGGATCTGTAATGCTTGTTATACTTCCTTGTTTGTGACTATATATATTTTTTATTTAATAAAATCACAGATTTACTGAGGTAATGCGCAAGGTTGGTGCGCTCTTTCTTTTTTCTTCACTTCACAATATCAGTCAGGCTTTGTCAGCCTTGTTCTAGAGCTGCACAACCTTCCATGCACTGGTGGAATTGTTTTGAGGTTCCTTCAACCCTTCCACCCCTGGTTTGAGTCCTAGAGCGCAGGAGGTGTTGTTTCTGTTTCTGTTAAAAGTTCGGCCATGGATGCTCATCCTGTGCACAAGTCATCATTTTATGGCTTATTTACCTTTTTCTATTAAAGGTACTTAAAGCAGAGCTCCACCCAAAAGGAGAAGTTCCGCTTTAAGCCTTTGTCCCCCATTAAGGATTGGCACCTTTGGGTAGCGGGTACACGAATTTGAAAGGTACCTGCTCCCACTTCCGCTGTGATTGCCTAGGTGATTGGAAGCAAAAGTTGTCTTCCCCCCTTCCCCCATCCCGTAGTCTTCTGGGACACATGACAGGTCCAAGAAGACTACTGGCCATTCCCAAAGTGCAGCGCCTCTCATGCATGCGCAGTGGCGCCTGGCTGTGAAGCCGCAAACTGTCACTGGATACCCAAATTAAAGATGCCAGCATTAGGGAGAAAAGACGGCCGGTGAAACCAGAGGTGGTGAGTACACCACTGGACCGAGGGACAAGTAAGTGACTGTATTTTAAAAAGTCAGTAGCTACATTTTTTGTAGCTGCTGACTTTTATTTATTATTTTTCAGGTGGAACTCAACTAGATTTCACAAGCAACATACCATTTACAATTTTTTTGTTGTTTAATCTTCATCATCCACCATAAATTGAAATATCAGTTTTGGGTTAACCTGCCCCTTGAATAGGGGATACATGTGATTTTTTAATACCTTGTTAGTAAGATACTGTATATAACTGGGCAATAGGTTTAATAGCAGGTTAGAATTAGGCTACAGCATTTGCTAGGAAAGGGTTATATATCTTGCTGACAAAGAGATTAAAGTCTCATAAGCAACATTTAGACTTGGATCATGTGATAACATTGGATAGAACCCTAGGACAGTCTGAAAAGTACATTGAAACTGTTTGTAGACAAGCTTTTGATACATCTGTCAAATAATATATTGTGAGAAACTAATTATGCTGGAAGCCAAACTGCTCTCTCATTCAGGCTGCATTCACACCTGCGTGTTTCCTAAACCTGTGACAAAACATACAAAATTGTGTGTTTTGCCGCATTGTGTATTTTGGAAACATGCTGCATTCAGAGCAGACAGTACCTATTCTGTAAGCTACAATGGAGTGCTTGTGGTATCAATAATTGTTAATGGCATCCCAAGCACAGGTAGCAGACACACGGTTTGCTGCGTGACAAGACGCGCTGTACTGAAAAATTGCCCAAGCTACTTTGGTGCATTTGTCACGGGCAGAGCATCCCATTCAAGTGAATAGGCTGCCCTAGGCGCAATGCACATTGACGCTTGAATAACACAGAAAAAAATGCAAGCAGGAAAGCATGTTCCTTCTATGCTCAGGTGTGAATGGGGCATTAAGTCTAGGTTCACACCTATGCAGGTTGCGCTTTATGCACTTCTGCATTTGCTTTTGCCGCATTTTTTAAACATTTATTTTTCCATTTTTTAATTGTTCTTGTTGCTAGGCAGATTTTAAATGCAAAACACATGAAAAACACAGCAAAAACGCAATACATGCTTTTCTGCGGCATTCCCATTGAAGTCTACAGAACCAAAAATGTAACATTTTGCATTCAAAAAAGTCCCTGACCCTTTCCAAAAAACACACCGGGTAAAAATGCGGAGATGTGAACCTGTCCCATAGGAAATCATGTTAAATGGACTGTACTGCATTTCTGCAAAACGCTGCAGAAAATGCTTAGGTGTGAACCTAGGGTAAGGGTACATTCACACCAGGTGCCAAAGGACTGAGTTGGGCAGCTTGTACCGAGCAGTCTCACTGCAAAGCCCAGTACACATTTTAAAAAATCAGATGAACAATTGTTCAAATTTTTTTCGAATTTTCATACAAAGTTGAAAACGAGAATGCCAATAATAGTATAAAAATTCTTGAATAACTCAGGAAAACGTCCCCCCGTAGCTTCATTCCACCATAAAATCGAAAATGACATAATGTGCGCAAGACACTTCTAATCATAGTAACAATATTAATATTAACCACTTGCTACCTGGTCACATTAGATTTACTGTGACCAGGTGACAGCTACAATCTCAGCACCATAAATATTGTGAGCCTTCTTACAGATTTGGGGCATGCACCCCCTGCTGTCCTATGCTGTGTTTGGACACAGCAGGATTCTGTCAGCTGGTTCCAGCCAATAATTTATGGCTGAGACCTGCTGATCAACTATGTCAAATCACAGCACAGGGCCCTGTACACAGAGCAGCGATCTGACTCCCTTCTCCCTGCAAAGCAGGGAGAAAAAAACAGCCAAATCTCCTAGTAAAAGCAGCACATATTACACACAATACACATTGTCAAGCACACAGTTAACTCTTTGATTGCTTCTTGATATTAACCCCCTCTCATCCAGTGTTACTTGTACAGTGAAAGTGTTCAGTAGTTGCAATGATCACTGTATAAGTGTCTCTATTGATGTCAATGTCAGTTAGTCAACTTGTGTACCTCCCAGCCAGCATCAGCTAGCACCACACTATCACAGTCCCTCCATAAGTCGCTGATCACCGCCATTACCTTTAGAGCAGCATAGCTGTGTAAATAAATATATATTGTAGTTTGTAGCTGCTATGACTTTCATACAAACCAATTAATATACACTTACTGGGACTTTTTTTTTTACCAAAGACATGTAGCAGAATACATTCATTTTGGCCTAAATTTATGAAGAAATTAGATTTTTTGATTTTTTTTTCTATTGAATATGTTTTATAACAGAAAGTATAAAATATAATTGTCTTTCTTCAAAATTTTCGTTCTTTCTTCACTTATATAACAAAAATAAAAAACACAGTGGTGATCTTATACCACCAAAAGAAAACTCTATACGTGTGAAAAAAAATTATATAAATGTAATTGGCGTAGAGAGTTGCACGACCAGTTACAGCAGTGCAGTCAGTGCTGAATAGCAAAAATGCCCTGATCATGAAGGGGGTAATACCTTCCCGAGGTCAAGAGGTTAATATTGAGTAAAATTGAAAATAATATTTTTATTATTATTATTATTATTATTACTAATACCTATTAATTATAACCCTTTATTTGTAGTCCAAGATATAGTCTGTATACTGATAAATTGTATACCTATATACTATAATAGTCACTTTATATAGAGTTCATACCTCCTTAAAAAATATTTTATTATCCTGTATTTGACAATTCTTTTGTGTTTACAAAAATAATTTTTATTGCCTTCTTCCTTGTTGTACTTTCTCGATTTTTTAAGGACACGTACTATTTAAACAAAAACCGTTTGTTCTGGTAACTAATGAGAAAATTTTTACAGCATGTTCCTTCAGAAATTTTCATCTGAACAGTCGACATCAGCTCTTGAAAGCAGTATACTAATAAATGGAACATCGAATCGGAATACAGATATTTTCTTCCAATTTTCTAATAATGTGTGCTAGACATAAAAAAAGGCAAAATGCTTTGTCTTACACCTGACCATCAGGTTGCAGTACTGTGTTGCAGTGCGATGCAGTCCATCACCTCGCTCCATGATGTGGCCAATAGAACCAAATGAAATAAAAGCAAAGGAAATAAATAGAAAATGGCAAAGCACTGGGAAAGTAAATACATTTAGATGCCTAAACTTGTACATTGGGTAAATTTCTAAGATCCGTATTTTTTATGTTCAGTGTTTAATTAAGGTGTTTCAAGGAAAAGGATATGTGTGCTAATTGAGAGCAGGTTATGGACGTTATCTGCAATACACACCTAATGACCCATCAGTTTCAGCAAATAATAAGTTAATGAGTAGTTGGGTGTTTACTGTGTACACTCTGAGTCATTTTTGATTTACCCGGGAATCACATATATTTTTCTAATAAAAAATATCATTCAACTCCAAAGACATATCTGTTTTTTATTGTTTAGATTGGCTGGGTGAACATGATTTAAAGGACCATACATTCAAAAATATTATGGCTATGGCAGATGAATGTAATTTATTTGTTTCTGACAAAATATTTGTCAGAAATATTTTGTCAACAATTTTAAGGGGCACATCTGTATTTTATCCATTCTAGGTAAAGTAACAAGTTAGCCTAGATTCACTTGACTAGATTTGACTTTTATTTAGATGTCCTTAACCTGTTGACACCAGACGCACGCATATATGCAGCCGCTCAGCATGTGGGCCTTAACGCCGAGCAACTGCAAATATGTGGCCCTGTTAAAACTACTTACCGTTCTGAGAGCGTATTCCCTGCATGCTCCCAGCGCAGTAGCTGGCGATGATTGGTAAGCTCCCAATGCATACTTGCGATAGGGAGCTTTCCAATCATGTGACCGCTGTGAGAGCCAATCACAACGGTCACATGACCATAAGGCCCGCCTCCACCTCCTGTCTTTTAGGATCCTTAAAAGATCGTGAGGCTGTATTCTATGCATGAAGGTAAAAAAACCTTCTGTGTACAGCAGCCCCCCAGCCCCCTTTATATTTACCTGAGCCCCATCGCGATGTGCACGAGAGCCTTGGCTCTCTGGGGACTCTGCCTCCTTATTGGCTGAGACAACAGTGGAAGCCATTGGCTGTCCATCACAGCCAGTCAACCACTGAGGAGAGAGAGGGGGCTCTGTGTGTGAATGGATACGCAGAGCAGTGGCTCGGGAGCAAGTCTGCTTGGGTGCCAACATAGCAAGCTGCTTGCTCTGGGAGCACTCGGCAGGAGGGAAGGGTCCGAAATGCCGATGGGGGACCTGTGAAGAGGAGGATCGGGGCTGCTCTGTGCAAAACCACTGCACAGAACAGGTAAGTATGACATGTTTGTTTGTTTTTTTTAAATTGCCTTTATTATTTTAAGCTACAGCATTTTTGTTATAGCCATAATGAAGCTAGTTACTAGGAGGAGGGGATGGTTGTTAGGTATGAAATACATGCATTACTATAGTTTTTCAGGTGGTCTTTAGGCACTCCCATTGAAGTTTATTGGGGCTACATGTGTTAAAAGTCTAAATGTGCAATCATGCTTCAAGGAAGCTCTTGTACTTTTCTGAGCATTGATTCTCAGCACATTGCTCAGATGTGAACAGGCAAAATATAAAAAAATAATGCCCCTTTTACACAAACCTTGTGTTTTTCAGGCAGACCTGATCGGAACCTCCATTTTCCTCTATGTAGTGTCCTACCTCCAATCTGACCTGCTAAAAACAGACAAATGGGGATTGTTCCCCTTTGTTCCGTTCCCCTTCTGTCCAGCATATCAGATTGGATGGCATTTGGGTGTAAACCAACAGGCAGTCCATTTACATCCGGCCGCCCATAAAGGGGAGCGGGCTGTGTCCGTATCCACTAAGCATAAGCGGAGCAGACACAAACCTGTCATCTGCCTGCTCATCAGGGATCAGCAGACAGATCCCCTGCTGAGCAAGTGGATTACAGTCGGAGTCCCGCCCCGTGTGAAAGGGGCCTTACATTAAAATTTGGTATTGAGCTTTGAAGAGCTCCTGGAAACACTATAAGGCTCAGTTCACACTAGTGTTGAAAGCAGACATTTGAGGGGTGTTTTTAATGCTCCTCAAATGCCTATGAAAATGATACACATGGCAGCACACAGTGCTGTTCACACTGAAGCATTACAGTTGCATCATAATTGACGCCTCATGTTGAGTCAGGAGGAGTTGAAGCCTTTAAATGCCTCTCATTCAAGTCTATGGTGATGGTCCTCAAATGCCTGGCAGTTAATACCATTAAGTTCATTATAGGCATTTGTGGTGCGGTTTTAATGCTTGTAAAATGCCTATAAAATGCCTCAAAACATAAGGCGTTTCGGGAGCATTTTTAATGCTTGTAAAACGCCTGTCTAATGCTATAGGGGTGTTTGGGAAGAAGTCAAGTGTGAACAAGCCTAAGGAGGAAGTACTGGAAATGGTCCGTATGTAAAGGTTAAACACAGAGAATACATAAGACACTGGGCTTCATTTACTAAAACTGGAGAGTGCAAAATCTGGTGCAGCTCTGCAGAGAAACCAATCAGCTTCCAGGATTTTATGTCAAAGATCATTTGAATAAGCTGAGGTTAAAAGCTGATTGACTTCCATGCAGATCTGCACTAGATTTTGCACTCTCCAGTTTAAGTAAAACAACCCCACTTTGTGCAATATGCCCTCACCCTTCTAAGGCAGTATAGAGAACTGATACGTAGCCATTGACATTTTGAGGGACATTTAGAAAAAAGCAAAAACACTGATATGAAAGCAGACATTTTTTATTGTTTAACATTAAAATCAAGAATAAGATTCTACAAAAGTCATTACTTTTGAATTTTTTGCTGGTATTCTGGCTCTCAGTGTTACAATACACTTACCATTCGATTTGTAGACTGATCATTTCTTTGTGACTGGGCAAACATTCAAAATCAGCAGGGGATCAAATACTTATTTCCTTCACTGTAGATACATCCTATCCACTCTCTCTGGATACAGAGCCGTGTAGATGGATTGCTTTATACACAGGACACTGGGAGGGGTGGAAGCGGATGGTAACAGCAGGAGCTCCCCATTGGAGATGCTGATCTGACTCCCCATAATCCTTTTGATGTTGTTGGAGCCTCACCATGAGAACAGCACACCGCCTGGAGAAGATGTTCAATCAAACAGGTCCTTCCACTACACAGTTTGTGGAAGATCTAAAGGCTATTGTACATTTACAGCTTATGTGTTGCTCCAGTTTCATGGCCAGCATAAAAGGATGGAAAGTAAAAAAAAAACTTTGTACAGGTGTTCCCCAGTGCATGCTCAGGCTCTTGAGGTATCTAGAGAGACCATTGAAATTTGGAGGGCATAATAGTTACATCTGTATCTAGAAGATCATTTTCATTGGATGCTGTGGGCAGAGCCTGGGTTTACACAGGAGCGGTGCAGGACACCGCATGTAATTTGGACATGAATTGCACCGTATTTCTGTTCAAATCACGTGCAATTCTTTGCAGTGCGATTTGAGCCCATTCATTTTGTATGGGCTTAAGTCACTTTCGCAAAAGTCACTAAAAAAGGTATCTGTAATTGGTATCGGCGAGTACTTGAGAAAAAGTATCGGTACTTATACCCAGTCTTAAAAAACTGGTATCGGTGCATCCCTAGTACATATGACATAACTGGAAAATGTTAGTGGACTTACAAACTGTTTGCACACTGTTAGTGACAACAGCTTAGAGTGCACCTAATCCTAAAAGAGAAGTGCAGGATCCAAAAAAAAAAACCATTCATACTCACTTATAAGCCTGCAGCATCGATACCGGTGGACGTGGTATACTTGGATTTTGCAAAAGCATTTGGCACAGTTCCCCACACACGGCTAATGTGTAAGGTAAAGTCTACAGGCTTGGAAAAATCCTTATGTAAATGGATAGAAAACTGGCTAAAAGATCGTATTCAGAGAGTAGTGGTAATGATTCATACTCTGAATGGTCTAGGGTTGTCAGTGCTGTACCCCAAGGTTCAGTGTTGGGACCCTTACTTTTTAATATATTTATAAACGATATAGGGTCTGGGATCAAAAATATAATTTCAGTCTTTGCAGATGACACCAAGCTGTGCAGTGGAATAACGTCCTTACAAGATATCTTCAACTTACAAGCCGACCTCAATGCACTGTTTAATTGGGCAACTATGTGGCAAATGAGGTTTAATGTTGATCAATGTAAGGTTATGCACTTGGGGGCTAAGAATATGCATGCATCATACATACTGGGGGGGGTACAACTGGGGGAATCAATGGTGGAGAAGGATCTGGGAGTTCTGGTAGATCACAAGCTTAATAATGGCATGCAATGCCAAGCTGCGATTTCTAATGTGAGCAAAATCATCTCTTGTATTAAAAGAGTTATAGACTTCAGAGAGAGAAATATCATATCACCCCTGTACAAATCATTAGTAATACCTCATCTGGATTATGCAGTTCAGTTTTGGGCACCAATTCACAAAAAGAATATTGGAGAACTTGAGAAAGTACAGAGAAGGGCAACTAAGCTGATAAGAGGCATGGAGGAGCTCAGCTATGAGGAAAGATTAGAGGAACTGAATTTATTCTCTCTTGAGAAGAGGAGATTAAGGGGGATATGATCAAGATGTATAAATACATCAATGGTTCATATAGTGAACTCGGTGTAGAGTTACTCACCCTGAGGTCATCACAGAGGACAAGGGGGCACTCTTTACGTCTGGAGGAAAATACATTTAAACTCCAAACACGAAAGGTTTCTTCACAGTGAGAGCTGTGAAAATGTGGAATAGACTCCATCAAGAGTTGGTTCTGGCCAGCTCAGTAGATTGCTTCAAAAAAGGTCTGGATTGTTTCTTAGATACACAGAATATAACTGGATACTAACATTTATAGGTAAAGTTGATTCAGGGAATATCCGATTGCCTCTCGGGGGATCAGGAAGGAATTTTTTTCCCAGCGGGAGCAGATTGGATCATGCTTTTCTGGGTTTTTTTGCCTTCCTCTGGATCAACTGTAGGTGTAGGATTATAACTTTTTTTTTTCTATGGTGGAACTGGATGGACTTTTGTCTTTTTTCAGCCAGACTAACTATGTAACTATGTAACTTCATGAGAGCTTCACTCTCCTTTAAACCATTCATTGAAATGCAAACGGTTTGCATTAACATCACGTTAAGGTAAAATCAGGTCGGTTGACAATAGCACAAATTAGCACCATGGCAACATGTTCACATGTTTGTGATGGCTGAAATAATTTGATTGTCTTGCAATAAACACAAATGTCATCTCGATCATCTAAAGACCTTTTGTGACTCAAGGAGGAAATATATATATATATATATATATATATATATATATATATATAGTTGTGTTTAATATAATAGCAGTGCGTTGAAAAAAAAGTGAATAAAGCTCAAAATCCTTCTAATAGCTTTTATTTCCATACACACAAATGCATTGGGAACACTACACATTCTATTCCAGATCAAAACATGAAGAAAAATATATCAAATTTGTGTTGTTCCTCTAAAAAAATTGAAGAAAAGTGAATATTAGACTGTTCAAAAAAATAGCAGTGTTTGTATTCTTCTTTACAAACTCAAACATTCACTATATAAACTGAAAAATGTTTGAAGATTTTGCTTTCCTTTGAATCACAATTAATATTTAGTTGCATAACCACTGTTTCTGAGAACTGCTGTACATCTGTGTTGCATGGAGTCAACCAACTTCTGGCACCTGTGAACAGGTATTCCAGCCCAGGATGATTGAACTACATTCCACAGTTCGTCTCTATTTCTTGGTTTTACCTCAGAAACTGCATTTTTGATGTCACCCCACAAGTTTTCTATTGGGTTAACATCTGGCAATTGGGCTGGCCACTCCATAACGTCAATCTTGTTGGTCTGGAACCAAGATGTTGCACATTTACTGGTGTGTTTGGGGTCGTTGTCTTGTTGGAATACCCATTTCAAGGACATTTCCTCTTCAGCATAAGACAGAATGACCTCTTCAAGGATTCTGATGTATTCAAACTGATCCATGATCACTGGTATGCGATAAATAGGCCCAACACCGTAGTATGAGAAACATCCCCATATCATGATGCTTGTGCAACCATGCTTCACTGTCTTCACAGTGTACTGTGGCTTGAATTCAGTGTTTGGATGTCATCTGACAAACTGTCTCCGGCCACTAGACCCATAAAGAACAATCTTACTTTCATCAGTCCACAAAATGTTGCGCCATTTCTCTTTAGGCCAGTCAATGTGCTCTTTGGCAAATTGTAACCTCTTCAGCACATGTCTTTTTTCAACAGTGGGACTTTGTGGGGGCTTCTTGCAGATAGCTTGGCTTCACATAGGAGTCTTCTAATTGTAACAGTACTCACAGGTAACTTTAGACTTTCTTTGATCTTCCTGGAGCTGATTGTTGGCTGAGTCCTTGCCATTTTGGCTATTCTTCTATCCATTTGAATGGTAGTTTTTTGCTTTCTTCCACATCTTTCAGGTTTTGGTTGCCATTTTAAAGCATTTGCGATCATTTTAGCTGAGCAGCCTATCATATTCTGCACTTCTTTATATGTTTTCCCCTCTCCAATCAACTTTTTAATCAAGGTATACTGTTCTTCTGAACAATGTCTGGAACAACCCATTTTCCTCAGAATTTCAGAGAGAAATGCACTGTAACCAGCATGTACAACATTTGCTGCCTTCCTTCCTTAAATAAGGGCAATAATTGCCACCTGTTTTTCAAAGAATGACTGACCTCACTAATAGAACTCCACACTGCTATTATTTTGAACATGCCCCTTTCAATTAGTGATTCAATTACACAGAATCAGCAGCATGCATGTCATGACTGTTGGGTATGTTGGATTTCTATTACTCTACTACACTTGCTAGTAAATTATTTGCCATGTAGAAATATAATTTCTACCAAAAACAGTGATTGATCAGGTTAGTGATGTCAGACTGCTATTATTTTGAACACAACTGTATATATATATATATTTGTATTTTTATTTTACATTTTTGAGACCTGAGACCTGAGCAAGGTGAAAATAAAAAATCTTCTTTATCGAGAACAAGGAGTAAAATGTTTGTGCTATGAAACATTTTACTCATTGTTCTCAAAAAAGAAGATATTTTATTTACACCTTGTTGCTGACATTCATTTATGCTGATGAAGTGTTCGAGCCTCTAAAATGCCTTGGATTTTTTGTGGAATAAACGTTATGGACTATTGATATTAGTGTGGCTCTCTCATTCTTTTTAAATTTTAAACTTCCTCCAGGGTTCTTTTGGTAGCGCTGACTTTAAAAATAGCCTACGAGGCTCTTTACATCATACCTTATAATTCCATATACCAGAGGCATAGCTACAGGAGTCGCATCGGTCGCAATTGCGACCCGGCCCAATGCTGCAGGGGGCCCGTGTAGCTCCCTGTATGCCTGGATAGGAGGAGCGGCAAAGACGACTGCATATACAGGAACCAATCTCTCCATGTTCCTGTTGCATCCGCTGAATGCCTGTGGAAGAGGACAAACAAGCATTCAAAGGCTGCAGGAGGAAAATGAAGAGATGGATTCCTGTATATGCAGCCACCCTGCAGCTCCTCCTATTTAGCTTCTTTTGGCTGCACCAAAGCTGAGAGAATTAGCGCTGAAAGTTCCCCCCCACCCCACGAATGGGAGAGGATTGAGAGTTGCTTCTGCTGCTCCTCCTCCCGTCCCTCAATCTGCTCCTGTGTCTGCCACGCTTACACTCCCAGTGAGTTGTAAGAGGGACCCTTTCCTTTCCTTTTTTCTTTTTTCTTTTTTTTTCTTTTCTTCGTTTTCTTTCTTCCATCCTTCCTTCCGTTTCCTTTTCTTTTCTCTTTTCTTTTTTCTTTCCTTCCTTCCCTTCTCCTTCCTTCCTTCCTTCCTTCCTTCCTACCCTTCCTTCTCTCCTTTCTTCTGTTTCCTTTACTTTTTTCTTTCCTTCCTTCCCTTCCTCTCTCTTCCTTCCTTCCTTCCTTTTTAGATCCCTGATATCTCACCTATGCCCCCCAAAAGGACTCCTAAAAAAATTACTGACACTAGTGGTGGAACTACCAGGGTCAAAAAGGCCAAACTTGCGACTGGGCCCTGGCGTTCAGCCACAGGGCTCAGAGGGAAAGGCCTCGGCTGGGGGTCAGGGGGGGCCCTTCATGGTTTCTGGCATTGGGGCCCTGAAGGTTCTAGTTACACCACTGCCATATTATATAGCTGATTTCGATGCTCCTACATTGAACACAAATAAACAATTTGGCAGGTTTAGAAAAGCATAGCAACTGTAGATTGAGATGGACCGGTCCTTTTAAAATTAAACTGAGACTATCAGCAAAATAAAAATAAAAACATACAGAATATGGTACAGTTTTTCACTGCCATCTTTTATTCTATAATAGGATATTTCATAAATACAGTACATTGCTGTATTAATTATTAAAGCTGAACTTTAGACAGATAATATACTCAAATATTACAGCTTTGTGATCATGAATAAAGAATTAAATGTGTGTTATTAATGGAATATGTGTAAGTATCTGAATTTAAACTGGTATCAGCCTCTTGCAGTCTCTGTTCCACAAGGCTTGAGCATGAGAGGAAGAAGCAGCAAAAGGAGCCATTAATTTAATGCACTGAGAAGCAGCATGCTGATACTAGGACAGGGCAAAGTGATAGAGGGATGGGCTTATCACTGTACAGCTTCTTTCACTGTCTAATCACAGGGGGGGGGGCAGAAAAGAAGTGGGTTGAGTGATGCTGGTCATCAGACTGGGGGCATCCTGTGGCAAAAAAACATTACTGCAAAGGAGAGCTCTGGATTAAAATTGAATATTGCAACAAATAAGTGTTTTTTTTATTTTATCTTTTAAAATAATTTTTACTTAGTTACTTTTGGCTGGAGTTCTGCTTCCGTAGCTTGAAAACCATGAATTGTAAATGGAAAAAGTGCATGTCATTTACATTTCACACTAATTCAAGTGTTCAGGAAAGCCTAACAGGTCATCTTGATAATTATAATGAAGAAACCTCCACTGGAAAGAAACCTCATATGAACCAATTACACTGTAATGCTGGCTTGTAAATGACCCCACAGAGAGAAAAATCAATATTTTTCAAAGGGCAGCCATTTAGAGACATGTTATTGATGTCCTTTTTCTTGTCTACAACCTGCCTCATTAGGTGCACAGTCAACTAAGCTCTCCATTTTCTCCAGGCAGACTTGTTATAATAATGTTATCTTTAGCTATATAGAGCACTGAAAATGTTATCAGTGCTGTACGCATCATTTTCTGGAAGTGCCTCTTTTCTTCAATAGAGCTCACTGTGTGGTCACCAAGGGACCTAACAGGGTGGGTGTGTTTGTTCTTAATAATGAGTTTATAAAAGCCAGAAATTATTTTAGCAGGTACATACATTAAGAGCAAAAAGAGGATGATACACACCATTCTCTAAGGGAAAGATTTATGGTAAATGAAGAGTTCTTAAATTTTGATAATATATACATTTGCATCAAAACCACTGTACAAATATATATTACCAAAACATATATAAACTTTCTAGATGGCAACCTGCTATATATTACATTTTATGTTCTTGGATTTATTAATACTTCATATTTGTTCTTCAATGTTTTAGTTGTGAAGTTTAGTATTTTTTTGGGGGACCTGGTAATACAGCACCAAACACATTAATTACATGTAATGGTGTGTATCCTATGTTCTGTAGGGTGCTGTTCCATGTAAAAAGCCTCCCTTCATGCCACTGAATGCTGCCCAGAACAAGGATCTTATGTGAGCAGCTGTAAGTGTGAAAGACGCCCACCCCTGACCCCCTCTTCCTGGCCAGTTACAAAACGTGAACTATTATAGTCCAACAATGCAACACCAGTAATGGGTGCCGTGTGTATCTGAGAAACTGGAGTAATTCAAATGATATTAAAGCTTAAGTTTATTTTTTTGATTTTTGCAACTGCTACAGACATACAATATGTTCTGCCTCTTGACATGTTAATGTTGTTCCTTTCTCTTAATTCCTGTCTCCTCCACACTAATGAGGCGGCATGGTTTCAGGGTCGCCCTATTGCCTTTCAGGGTTCCATGGAGTCACCCTTATGTGAGTAATCGCGGGTGAGAGAGAGAATCCAAGATGATGCTATGACACTGCTTGTGGCAACATACATAATCAGCAAGGGAGGACAAATGGGGCATATACAGTTGTGTTCAAAATAAAAGCAGTCAGACATCACTAACCTGATCAATCACTGTTTTTGGTAAAAATGATATTTCTACATGGCAAATAATTTACTAGCAGGTGTAGTAGAGTAATAGAAATCCAAGAGACCCAACAGTCATGACATGCATGCTGCTGATTCTGTATAATTGAACCACTAATTGAAAGCGGCATGTTCAAAATATTAGCAGTGTGGAGTTCTATTAGTGAGGTCATTCATTCTTTGAAAAACAGGTGGCAATTATTAATAATAAGAAAATAGTATACGAGCGCACCTGTGAGAATAAAGTAGCAGCTGAACATCAGGTAACCAAACACCCCCAAAAAACAATATATATCATAAAATGCAGCGCTACAGAAAAGAGTACTACATATGGCGAATAAAAATATCAAAGGAATAAATAAATAAATGCATAAAGGAATAAGTAAATGCAACAGTTCATAGTATAAGGTGACTTCAAGTGCTCTCCTCTATTTCATATCCTCCTGATGCTCAGGCGCTGTGCGAAATAGTGCTGAAGGAATGCACACTCACCAGAATGCACAGTAAAATGAGCGTTTGTCAATATAAATTCCCCTCTGGAACATCAGCTGGTCAGGATAGGGTCAGCAGTATGACAACCTCCCACCAGAGCTCCTGGATATTCCTGTATGATCCCTCGGTAGGTAGCCTGTGGACTTCTCCTTACAGCTTACATACGCTCCCTAGGACACCAAGTGAAGATATAGAGCCAGACCACAATGAGGTGCCAAACAAAGATACCCTCACATCTCCCGAAGAGGCTCGCCAGGCCTTGGTCGTGGACAATCTTGTACGCGGGAATAAGCTAAGACTCGTATGCACTAGGTCCATAGGAGGAGGAAAAAAAAGGATTCCTTTTTTTTTCCTCCTCCTATGGACCTAGTGCATACGGGTCTTAGCTTATTCCCGCGTACAAGATTATCCACGACCAAGGCCTGGCGAGCCTCTTCGGGAGATGTGAGGGTATCTTTGTTTAGCACCTCATTGTGGTCTGGCTCTATATCTTCACTTGGTGTCCTAGGGAGCGTATGTAAGCTGTAAGGAGAAGTCCACAGGCTACCTACCGAGGGATCATACAGGAATATCCAGGAGCTCTGGTGGGAGGTTGTCATACTGCTGACCCTATCCTGACCAGCTGATGTTCCAGAGGGGAATTTATATTGACAAACGCTCATTTTACTGTGCGTTCTGGTGAGTGTGCATTCCTTCAGCACTATTTCGCACAGCGCCTGAGCATCAGGAGGATATGAAATAGAGGAGAGCACTTGAAGTCACCTTATACTATGAACTGTTGCATTTACTTATTCCTTTATGCATTTATTTATTTATTCCTTTGATATATTTATTCGCCATATGTAGTACTCTTTTCTGTAGCGCTGCATTTTATGATATATATTGTTTTTTAGGCGGCAATTATTGCCCTTATTTAAGGAAGGAAGGCAGCAAATGTTGTACATGCTGGTTACAGTGCATTTCTCTCTGAAATTCTGAGGATAACCAGTTGTTCTAGACATTGTTCAGAAGAACAGCGTACCTTGATTAAAAAGTTGATTGGAGAGGGGAAAACATATAAAGAAGTGCAGAAAATGAGAGGCTGCTCAGCTAAAATGATCGCAAATGCTTTAAAATGGCAACCAAAACCTGAAAGACGTGGAAGAAAGCGAAAAACTACCATTCGAATGGATAGAATAATAGCCAAAATGGCAAGGACTCAGCCAACAATCAGCTCCAGGAAGATCAAAGAAGGTCTAAAGTTACCTGTGAGTACTGTTACAATTAGAAGACTCCTATATGAAGCCAAGCTATCTGCAAGAAGCCCCCGCAAAGTCCCACTGTTGAAAAAAAGACATGTGCTGAAGAGGTTACAATTTGCCAAAGAGCACATTGACTGGCCTAAAGAGAAATGGCGCAACATTTTGTGGACTGATGAAAGTAAGATTGTTCTTTATGGGTCTAGTGGCCGGAGACAGTTTGTTGGAAGACCCCCAAACACTGAATTCAAGCCACAGTACACTGTGAAGACAGTGAAGCATGGTTGCAAAAGCATCATGATATGGGGATGTTTCTCATACTACAGTGTTGGGCCTATTTATCGCATACCAGGGATCATGGATCAGTTTGAATACATCAGAATACTTGAAGAGGTCATGCTGCCTTACGCTGAAGAGGAAATGCCCAAGAAATGGGCGTTCCAACAAGACAATGACCCCAAACACACCAGTAAACGTGCAACATCTTGGTTCCAGACCAACAAGATTGACGTTATGGAGTGGCCAGCCCAATCCCTGGATCTTAATCCAATAGAAAACTTGTGGGGTGACATCAAAAATGCAGTTTCTGAGGCCAAACCAAGAAATAGAGAACTGTGGAATGTAGTCCAATCATTCTGGGCTGGAATACCTGTTCACAGGTGCCAGAAGTTGGTTGACTCCATGCAACACAGATGTACAGCAGTTCTCAGAAACAGTGCTTATACAACTAAATATTCATTAAGTGATTCAAAGGAAAGCAAAATCTTCAAACATTTTTCAGTTTATATAGTGAATGTTTGAGTTTGTAAAGAAGAACACAAACACTGCTATTTTTTTGAACAGTCTAATATTCACTTTTCTTCAATTTTTTTTTTTAGAGGAACAACACAAATTTAATATATTTTTCTTCATGTTTCGATTTGGAATAGAATGTGTAATGTTCCCAATGCATTTGTGTGTATGGAAATAAAAGCTATTAGAAGGATTTTGAGCTTTATTCACTTTTTTCAACACACTGCTTTTATTTTGAACACAACTGTATACTCAGAGTCCATAGTGGCGCTTAGAATTATTGAAGTTGTAATCCCAAAGAAGGAGATCAGGGGGACTACTTTGAAGTGATAAGTGTGAGCTCCCCAACTAGAAGTTCAGGGAAATGGCACACAGAACCCCAGAGGCTGCAAAGATGAAGATAATAAACTGTTTCAGAACCTTTTTTTTAAATAAATGTTTACAGGATTTATTGTACTTGATTGCTCCATACAAATGTAATACTACTAAAAACGTGATGCTTTTGTACTACTTCTAGGGTAAATATAATACTGATGTGATTGCTCTCGCCTTCAGAGAAGTCTTCCAAACGTTTGAAAACCTTGGGGAAGTCAGAGCAATTTTTCTGTGGAGAGACACTGGGGTTCATTTACTAAATCTGGAAAATGCAAGATCAGGCTCACTTCTGCAGAGAAACCAATCTTCACTTTACAATATAAAGGGGGACAGTATAATTACAATACAGTTTAATACAGAAGGAATAGGAGGGCTCTGATCATGTAGCTTACAATCTAAAGGGAGGGGGAGATGGTACAAAAGCTAATAGCTGCATGGGATGATCCGATGGAGATGACTCAAGTACAGCTTTTTAGGTGGAGGTGGGATAGGCTTTTTTGAATAAATGAGTTTATAAGAATTGCCTAAAGGCGGACAGGGTATAATCTGACCAGACATACTGGGGTAGGGAGTTCCAGAGGATGGGAGAGGTTCTGGAAAAGTCCTGGAGGTGAGCATGGGAAGAGGTAAAAAATGAGGAGCGAAGAGGATGATTTTGGAGATACTGTATCTGCAGATGAGGTTGGTGATGTAGCTAGGGGCAGTGTTATGGATGGCTTTATACGCTGTGGTTAGTATTTTGAATTTTATACGTTGGGCTAGTAGAAGCCAGTGAAAAGACTGGCAGAGAGGGGCAGTTGGAAGAGTGAGCCTGGGAGACTTATGATGCAGCAGTGGAGACTTTCTGCAGACAGAGGACCACATGCTTCATGTGCTACACTGTTCCAGTTATCCAGAGTGGCACATATTCCAGCTGCTACCGAGGGACCACTCCGGACCAGAACTGGAACTATCTGTGGTGAGAGGCCTCTGGCCACCATCTTGTTTATCTAATTGAATGCTCCAACACAAGGACTCCATTGACAGCAGACTGTCAGCATTGTACCACTGACCATTGATTAGGTAGGGCATCTCTGCAGTAGGTAGGCTCTAATGCTAGTGTGAATGTAATTTGTACTGCTGTACTGTGTTGGAATTGTTGTTTATTTGCATTACATGACAGTATCGCTCTCTCATGCCTGCTTAGTGACATTTTTGCACTGGTTGCTTCATAGTGGTCATAGGGAATGATCAGTGACCCCCCCTGAATTGGATTGTTTAACGAGATACCTGCTTTGCTATGATATTGCTTTGTCTTAAAATCAAGCCCATATACCCTCCGTTCACATCAAGCCTGATTTTGAAATTGTGCGACTTACAGTGAATAAATACATCAGTAGTTCATATAGTGAACTTGGTGTAGAGCTATTCACCCTGAGGTCATCACAGAGGACAAGGGGGCACTCTTTACGTCTGGAGGAAAAGAAATGTATTCTCCTAACACGGAAAGGTTTCTTCACAGTGAGAGCTGTGAAAATGTGGAATAGACTCCATCAAGAGTTGGTTCTGGCCAGCTCAGTGGATTGCTTCAAAAAAGGCCTGGATTCTTTCTTGGATGCATAGAATATAACTGGATACTAACATTTATAGGTAAAGCTGATCCAGGGAATATCCGATTGCCTCTCGGGGGATAAGGAAGGAATTTTTTTCCCATCAGGAGCAAATTGGATCGTGCTTTGCTGGGTTTTTTTTGCCTTCCTCTGGATCAACTGTGGGTATAGGATTATAACTTTTTTTTTTATATAGTTGAACTGGATGGACTTTTGTCTTTTTTCAGCCAGACTAACTATGTAACTATGTAAAATCGGTGGACCCGCTGATTTCAGGTGCAATTTGCAAGACATTTGACACAGATGTCTATGCAAATCACACCAAAAGTAGTGCATGTATTACTTTTGAAATCGGTGTAGCTCCGACCAAGTCAGAACCGCACGGATATGACTGTTCCTATTGTGGACAATAGAGTGCAACTTGGCATGCAATTTGCAAGTCACAGGGCATACAAACTGCATGCCAAGTTGCATCCAGTGTGAACCAGGGCTGAAACCGTGTAAGGTGTGTTACTTTTCTTGGGCCCTTGTAACGGCAGCCATCACTGGTGCAGGGTAAAAGGGACTCAATTCAGTGGCTCCTTTGGGGGGTAAGTACTACACACATGTAAATTATGTGTTGTCATGTATGTTAAGCAGCTTTTTTTTTTTTTTACTTTTTGTCTGCTATAGTTCATGGTCTTCTCCTTGACAACAGTACAGTTGGATTTTTTAAGAGTACAAACAGACTCATTATAGGTCTATATACACATTGTGACAAGTGATAAATTTAACTTTACTTCCACTTTTGCTCTTGTAAACAGTGGAGGTATCGTGTATCCAGAACATAAGCAAATTGATTTTACCTGTCTGGAGCACGCATCATCTGAATAAGCAGAACACCTTGTAGTATATCTTAGCAAGTTTGTAGTGACATTTAAAATATACAAGGACTATATGCTTAAAATATTATGTAAGGAAGAAATATACATTGGGAGCATTTCTAAATCTAACCAGGCTAGAAACCAGGCACATACTCTTCTTAGTATTTAGTTTTGTTTTGCCCCAAAAAGAAGAGCTTAATTCTTGATTAGAATGTTTATGTTGTATGAAATAACAGCTGGTTAAATGCCACAAACAGATATCCTGCTGATTCAGAGCAGAGCAGTATGGATGTCTCCTTAATTTTTGTTTGCATTTTGATAGTGGACATACAGGCTGCCGGATGTAAATGGGCTTATGTCTGCTTACATCAGGATACCTCTAATCTATCAGTGTTTTTTCTGTTCATTTCTGTTTTTTTTCTGGACCTGGATGGATTTGAAGGTAGATGGATATAAACAGACACATTTCCATTTGCATCTGCCTGCCCATACACTTGCATGGAGCTTCTGATCACGACCTCCTGATGGTGTGACAGGCGGATTAACCAGAAAGCCCTTTTGAAAGGACCCTAAGACCCCATTCACACTAGTGTGATTTCTGCTGCATCTACCATTGTACTGCAATGTACGACAATTGTTCTCCATAGTGCCTTTTAACAACAATGCAACATGGTGCAGTGCAATTTTTCAAAGGTGCAGGGTATCTTTTGTTGTGCATTTTTGGCACCATAGACTTCAATGGAAGCACTGAAAAGCAGTTTTGATTAGTTTTTGGTAGGGTTTTCTGTTTAGCAGCAACCAGTCTCCTCCTCCTACAAGAAAACCATGAAGCGTACAAACTCGCTACAAAAACGCACTTCTAAACACAATAATTTGCAGCAGCACTAGTGTGAACCTAGGTTAAAGCAAGCCTGTGCTTTGCCTTTTCACTCTGAATTGGTGGCCCCTTATACAAAGGGCTCTTTTTTTGTGCATATATAAAGCTATTTGGACCTGAGCATTCATTTCTCCATTTCTACTGCAGGGTGAAGATTAGTACCTATAAAGGGCAGGGATGCCAGAACTTGCCTACTGTGCTGTAACCCCTTTCTGTTTTATAAATACTTGACTATAAATATTAACACACTTTGATCAATTTTATTTTTAAAGCCCAACTCAGCCTCCCCTTCAAGTCTTCCCCATGTGTAGTTTATGCTTTTTTTTACTTTCTTTCCAAAATCTTCAGCCCAGCAACAAGATGCATGGGGTCCTCTTTGTCATTTCTTCTGGCAATGGTCAGTCCTCAGTGAAGCAAAAAGTGAGCTGAATTGATGATGTTAGCACCTCTTTCAGCGTCAGTACAATGTGAGTGCAGAGTGCCATGGTTTTGTCCCTTCAAAGGGCCAGTATAGTCTATGACACTGCACTCTCAGTAATTCCCTCAGTCCTCTGGTTTGATTAACACAAAGCATCATTCAACAAAGAGGAATGAAGACATCTTATTGTGGAAAAGAAGTATTGTGGGGGGGAGAAGCAGTAGTATTTCAGCCAAGCCTCTTTTTTGAAAAGCAACCCACATGGAAGGAAAATATATTTGAAATGTATTTTAAAAATATTCTTCCCAAATATATTGACATATATTTGAAATGCTACAATTTTGGCCATATTCATAATATTTAAAAAAAAAAAAAAAATAAATAATATATATATATATATATATATATATATATATATATATAAATACTGTATGTTGAAATGCGTTTTTATTACAAAATATATAAAAAATAGTTTCAAAAATACTTTTCAAATATACTGTATGTCTTTAAATATACAAATCTACATTTTTGGAATGCATTTACAAATATATGTAAAAATATATGTTAAAATGCCTTTTTATATGTTAAAATATGAAATATATATATTTTTAAAAATATATTTTTTTTAAATATATTGTTCAGATCTTTTTTAACATATAAAAAGTCATTCTAACATATATTTTTACATATATTTGTAAATGCATTTCAAAAATGTATATTTGTATTTTTTAAGACATACAGTATATTTGAAATGTATTTTTAAAAATATTTTTCATATATTTTGTAATAAAAACGCATTTCAGCATACTATATATGTATATATATATATATATATATATATATATTTATTTATTTATTTATTGAAATGTATTTGGAAATATATTGAATATGGCCAAAATTGTAGCATTTCAAATATATGTCAATATATGTGGGAAGAATATTTTTAAAACATATTTCAAATATATTTTCTTCCATATGGGAACTTCCAGTGAGACTGTTTGGGACTTCGAAAAAAATTGCCCAGAGTACATATATATATAGTATTGGACAAATCAAAAGACTATAGTTTCCTATAGTAGACTATATAATTTAGCAAAAGTACAAGGAGCTGTGTTGTGGATCATTCAAATTCACATTTCACATTAAACAGTGGTGCACTTGGCACTTAATTAGATACTGTTCAATTGCTTGGTAACACAAATTACTAATCAGCCAATCACATGAGCTCAATGCATTGAGGCATGCAGACATGGTAAAGATGACTCGCTGAAGTTCAAACTGAGCATCAAAATGGGGAAGAAAGGGGATTTAAATGACTTTGAATGTGGCATGTTTGTTGGTATCAGACAGACTAGTCTGAGTATTTCAAAACTGCTGATCTACTGGGATCTTCACACACAACCATCTCTAGGGTTTAGAGAATGGTCCAAAAAAGATAAAATATCCAGTGAGCTGCAGTTGTGTGGATGAAAATGCATTGTTCAGGTCATAGGAGAATGAGCAGAATGGTTGATGTGACATTCAGATGGTAGGGTCAGAATTTGGTGTAAACAACATGAAAGCATGGTTCCATCCTGCCTTGTATCAATGGTTTAGGTTGGTGGTGGTGGTGTAATGGTGTGGAAGATATTTTCTTGGCACTAGCAAGGTGTACCTAATAAAGTGGCCCGTGAGTGTAATTTTCTGTACAATACCTTTTGTTACAGAAGCGATAATGACTTTGTGTCCTGGTTGTACATACGGTAATTTCGTCTGAGGTTTTGTTTCCCTGGCTCTGAGTTTATATGTAGACTATGTACTGTGCACCTGGAGTCACTGTTTATAGCAAGTAAGTACTGTCTGGGGATTAGTTTATGCTTCCTTCTCAGCAGATCCTAACATTTCAACATTGCAAACAAAAAGTGGATGTAACGTGCACATTTGTGTGCAGTAAAGGGAAGACTGAAATATGAACTAGGCATTTCCAAAAGTCTTTTA
The DNA here is from genome assembly GCF_062004578.1 of Staurois parvus. NCBI lineage: Eukaryota > Metazoa > Chordata > Amphibia > Anura > Ranidae > Staurois > Staurois parvus. Next base: position 3,365,952 of record NW_028318047.1, on the reverse strand, counting down.
CCAAAGAGTATCTTAAATTCACGTCATTTGTGTATATTTTCCCAGAATTTTTGACACATAAGGGTAAAACATTTGACCCCAGGTAGCTAATTTTTTTCAGTGGATAGATCAATATAAACCAAACAGTTTAGTTTTTGGAAGGTACCAGCAATTATCTCTCTTTCTCCAAATACTCTTTATATATGGGATAATGGATGCTTACAGATTTCTGCATCTGTGTTGACAGCCCAAAAAAACTTTCAAAACCAGTATGTGGGGATCCTGCTTTTATTTCTAGTGTTTTTATTTAATATTTAATAACAGTACATTCTAGTCTAAATATAAACTTTGAAATTCATACAGGAAGCACATCCTGCCTGCTCATTACTTAACTCTTTTGATCCCCGTTGTATAGTGCACCATGCCACCCCAATCTATTTTGTTCATAATTTGGTGATTTGAAAAACCCAACTTGAAAACTATTCCCAAGCACACCCATAACAGGCTCCTTGCTGCAAAACAATGTCAGAGCTTCTGTAACCTTTTGAATGCAGATAAAAGGGTGATCCTACTACACTGTAAATCCACTACTACACTTGAAAGGAGGGAATTACTCCTCCACATTGACCAGGTAGCCAAAAGGAAAGAATTGATACACAATATTAGAGATAACATGACATCCGACGTCAGCCTTTCTCAACCAGGGTGCCCAGGCACCCTGGGGTGCCTTGAGGTTTCCTCAGGGGTGCCTTGGCAAATTGTCTAAAAATGTCTAAAAATGTCCAAAAACTTGCATACAAGCCAGTGGGTGGATCAAGCCTGCCTTTTAGTTACACAAAGCCAAAAGTTTTCATTGTGCACCATTACGACCTTCTAGCCGCCTGCATCCTGACAATCAATTACGTCATCAGTTGATAAGGAGGATTTCAGTTGCCTGCCCAGGATCCTATTTTGATCCTCCCCTGCCCCTCTCTATCAGTGCTGGGGTCACATTAGCTCAGTGATGGAGAAAAACTGAGGGAGAAGAAAAACACTGGAATACTAGTCAGTACCAGTGTGCAAAAGTGTACTTGCGCTGGAAGAATAAGTTACCTGACAGCGTGAGGAAAGTGCAGCCAAAAACTGGCAATTGCATTTCCCGGTGATCAGCGCGTCATTGGACACGGCTGATCACGTGGTAAAAGGCCGCTGTGATTGGCCTTTTACCACGTCATGTGTCCATAGGACACAACGATCACAGAGATCGCCGGGTGCGCACCCCCGGGGGGCGCGCAGGAGAGTGCGTTCTGGGAGGACGTCATATGACGCCCTCCCAGAACTGGCCAGCCGCAATGTAGAAATGTTTTTAAACGGCAGGACGATGTCACTCTAGGGGCGGGTTGCCGTTCATAAACGGCACCCGCATTTTCTAGTTGTGCGTGCTCCCTCAGAGCGCGCAGCACCGCGTTCCAGTGCCCGCTGTGTCCTCCGGACACAGTGGAACACCGATCGTCAGACGGGACCTCTGTGTGAGGTCCCGATTATGTGATCACTGATTGGCCAATGCAGAGTAGTAAGCAAGATGTCACTTGTGACATTATTGCTTACTACGTGTGAAATCTGTGAATGATCACAGAGGTCACATGGTACAAGGCTATTCACAACAGTCTTGTACCATGTGATAAGCTGTGACCAAGCTCACTCAGTAGTTCTCAATGGCTGTAAGAATGCAGCCATAGAGAAGGAGAAATTATTGCTTTTACAGCCTATATGGGTGTAAAAGCAATCAGTGTAAAAAAAAAAAAATCTTCATCACACCCCACACGTAGTACAGTGTCACCATGGTGGCACTGTACTGCTAGGGTGACAGTATGTAAAAAAAAACAAAAAACAAATAATAATATAAAAAAATTTAAAAAATGTAAAAATTTTTTTAAAAATTATAATTTTTGGTTATAAACTAATTTGTGTTATTTTTTTTTTTACTAAAAAGATAACAAAATAAATTTTGGCCAAGATTTATGATGAAATATTATTTATTTGCAAAATTTTATAAGAAAAACACTTTTTTTCAAAATTTTTGGACATTTTCATTTAAATAGCAAAAAAAAAATAAAAATCCCAGGGGTGAATAAATACCACTAAAATAAAGATTTTTCTGTCTCAAAAAAATGCTAAAAAATTCATATAGGTACAGTGTTGCATGACCGCGCAATTGTTATTCAAAGTGTGATAATGCTGAAAGCTGAAAATTGGCCTGGACAGGAAGGGGGTGAAAGTGTCCGGACAGGAAGTGGTTAAAGTACTGTATATGTCAGGGAAAAATAAAAAAAACATATAAATACATCTCTGTAATATACCTCTGTAATACATGATCAGCCAGAAATATACTCAGCTCCTAATTTCCTGTTGTGGGCTGGCAACACAGTACATTTTATAGACTGGAATTGCAAGAAATTGTGTCAGCTCTGCCCAGTTGTCTAATTCCAAACTACAGAATCCCAACCCCTTGTATCATCACCAAAACACAGGAGGGGTGTGCTCTGACAGACCATTTGACAGACTGTAGGGGAGAAAACATGAGCAGTTTGTTGCAGGAGTTTGTAGGCACATTATGTTTAGGGCCCCTTTCACACGCGGTGGACCCATCTGCAGATCTGCTTGCTTAGTGGGGGGATCTGCCTGCTGATCCCCGCTGGGCAAGTGGATGACAGGTGTGTGTCAGCTCCGCTTATGCAGAACGGACATGGACACGAACACAGCCCACTATTCTCTATGGGCTGTTGGATAGTTTGAGCGGACAGGATCGGATCATATGCAGGCGGGTGTAAACAGACACCCATCACTTCATAGAGAGCAATGGAGCATCCAATCGTTTCCACTTGAAAAATGGACAGGTGGATTCGATTGGTCTGCTCGTGTGAAAGGGGCCAAAAAGTTACATAACGCACTCTTCAGGAAGTACACTCTCAGTGTTCTTTTGATTCTGTCTACTTTTTTTTAAAACAATAATTATTTTTTAAGGAATTCTTTCTCTTTGCCAAATTAGGCACCCCATGACCTCCTTAAACTCCTCTTCCACACACTCCCTTGCCCCGGCTGACATAAAAAAAAACAACTAACAAACTATTTCAGCCAATACCAACTGACTGTACCTTATAATCACACAATCTATATACAACTGCTAACAGTGACTGTTCCTCCATCAGCAGTTCATTGCTACAGCTTCCTGTATGCAAACCCTGAAGAAGGGGTCTTTTTGAGGCCCCAAAATGCATTGTCCACATCTATACAGGATCAGACACTCTCTTTTGGTGGTCAACTCTTTTCTTTATTTTTTCAGTTCACTTTTGCATCTCCATGATTAGGACATATTCTGAGTTTAAAGCAAATTAAGAAAGTCTAAGCATTTCTCTGAGATACATAAATTGTTCTTCCAGCAGATTAAGTACCATCAATAAGATTAAAATGTCTGTCACTTTTTTTAGGGCAACAGTGACAAGTTCTCTACAAAAACACCTAAGTCTAAACCTTACATTATTTTAATATATTCCTAAAATGGACTTTTATCCTTGAAAAGGACTTTAGGTCCCTGCTTCGGCCATCCCCTCTACTAGCTAAACAGCTGTTTTCTTTCAGAAGTATGCTTTTGTGACGATTGTGCGCCATAGAGACATAGACACTGTACGTGACAGCCATCTTGTTAGGTCACAGCCATGTTGTCTCTCCTGTCCTCCCTCCTGCCTTTTGAATGGAATGTGAGGCTGTAAGTCAACAGAGATCAAAAGGGCCTCTTAGCCTAAATAAAACACAGCTAGATGAGCTCCATGGCTGTAAACCACTAATTAGTCTGGTTCCAGGGGCTCTTCTTTGTAAAACCACTTTCCTCTGCCCAATCGTAAAACAATAACTCAGTCAGTCATGATCTGTTAGGCCATTGGAGCTAAAGCATGCCATAAATTGTACATTCCACATGAGTCATTTTTCATACAAACTCATAAACTTCAGCAGGAACTGTGCACATTAATATGAAGAATATATTCGGATAGGTCATTTTAATATGAGTCACACGAGACCTTACATCACTATATTAGCCCCTACAAGAGAGAAGAAGTAGTCTCTTTTATCCGGAGTGGAAAGGATATGCTATGTTTGATATCTTTGCGTTTGGAATATAATTCTAAATATTAATCTGCCAGTTGCTAGGATGTTACCTGTACCTATTGAACGTTATTGACCTTAGCATAAAATTGTAAGGGATTTGGTCATAACCTTGGTTACCGCCTAACACCCATCCCCAAACTGGATGATTGCTCATTTGTTCTCAGGAGACACCTCTTTGAGATGATAGAAAAAGACTGACAGCCTGGAGAAAAATAAGCTCTCCTTTAACATTGATCAGGAACCATCTAAGAGATTTGAGAGCCAAGGCAAACCTTTTGTTTGGCCAATTGGACTCTGCTCAAACCAAGGACTATTGCAAGTATTCTGCCTTCTGGACTTCTTTCTTTTATTTCTCTGTTGTTTTATTGCTCTCTTTTTATCTTTGTTACATCTTTTTCTGTAAATATTTTAATTGCACCGTTTTGACCTTTTAAGTAATAAATCCTATTTTCTGAAAAGTGTTGAACTGTCTCTAAAGCTTTTAATGCAAACTAAAGAATCCCTGTCTCTGAAGAGTGCTACTGTTTGTAATAATCCTCTGAATATATCTGTCTGTGGTGACAGTGTGTATTACAGACGCTTATACTAATATCATAGTGTTACTGCTAAGATTTGTGAGTTTCATCCTTCTCTGTAAAAAGGGGGTGGTGGCAATGTGAAGGGTTAATTGCGTAATTAACCTAACCCAGTAACACTCGTTCTCAGGCTGCTGGCACATAGATTGTAGTCCCGCGAGCTGGAAAATCTTTGTGCAGGGCACAGTTGAGAGTGGCATTGTTACGCAGGTGACAGCGCGGTGCGAGATCGGCTGGTCCTCCGGTCACAGCGTGGTGAGAAGGGCTGGGGTCTGAAGCCGCGCACCGTCACAACTTTTATGTTTCTTTTTTCTGGGGCTCTGTTCTTTCTTCCTTCACACCTAGGTGAGAATGATGCGTTCTATTTCTGTACTCCTGCATCCTACTGGAAAATACCCTTCACATATCGAAGGAGGCTGCCGGAGCTCATTTAGAGTGACAGGTGACTCACATCAATAGGTGCCTGACTGCCTGAACATGGAAGAGACAGCTGGACTCCTGATGACTAAGTGCACCAAGAAGGTGGCATGGGTCACATGCTTTGACACCCAATCAGCGGATAAAAGCAGGACAATTCTGCATCCACTGCGCAGGAAAGTGTGCTTTCTGATGAGATCCCAATGTCACAGGTAAGAGGGGATGGGTGGGGGAAAGCATGGAGGAATGAAGTTGTGATCCGTGCACCCCTGACAATCAGCATATTTAGGTCAGTGACCTACATTTTCTTTACTGCAGTTAGGTAATCAAAATTTGGTCACCAACATTCATTTAGCCTGTAATAGGAAAATGAAGGGGACACAGAATTACCATGGTCTTTGCACTGCTCTCTCTGGTAAGCAACTGTTGACTGAAAACACTGTGCAAAACTTCAAGAAAATGCCAATATTAATTTACCATCCTTTCACCTACGAAATGGTGTTTAGGTATTAGCTGTATAACTCCTGCATAGTCACGCTAAAATTATAATGAATAAGAAGCTGTCTGTGTGGGTAGAGGATGGATTAGAGGTCTCAGAGATAAGACATGAAAGTAACTTTATCTTGCTGAAATAAAACATTGGAAACTGAAAAAAGAACATGCTGTACTTTTCAAACAGCCATGAACTATCTATAAAGCTGTTGTTACACTAGTAGATTTTTGAACGATAAATATGACTTCACTAAACAACGAAGCCACCTTATTTTAAACTGCAGAGATTTTTTTCTTAGAATAATGATTGGGGAGCTAACAAGAGGTAGGAATAATTCAGCCAATTCATCTTAGAAATTTTTTGCATATAAAAGACGAAATTACTTTTGAGTACTTTGCCATTTTTACATGGCACATCTATAAGCGAATGGCCCATGTACCATGTTCAAATCCAAGAGTTCTACAAGAAGTGCCATTGTTGTTCTCCTTCTTTCAGGCCTCATTGCAATGGCCAAATCAGTCATGGCAGGGGGGGGCAGGTATAGTACAAATATTTTTGTCCAAAAACCCAAATGTTTGCAGAGAGTTGAGGCCAGAAAGCCTGCACAAGTTAAAGCAGAACTTCACTCTGTCAAGTGAAGGTATTATTTTGATGCACTGTGATCATGGATAATTAATCTCACATGTGTGCTTTGTATATGTATAACTGTCTCTTCTTACCTGTCCTACCTCATCTGTATAATTAAGCCCAGTGGTAGGTGAAATGTATCAGAGGAGGAGATACCAGTAGGAGCTTCATGTAGCTTGCCCTGGAACAATAACATTTTAATAGAGCTTGCTGCCAGCTTTTTTTTCTATGGATGTGTTAGCAGTTTGGGCTCCTGATTAGTTTTGACTGCTCACTTAAGGCTAGCTCTATCCTGAGAATACTGTACATTTGCAGAAACTAAATTGTTTTATTACTATTAATTTTTTGGCAAGCCAGTATTCCCAATATAGTACTCCTACGGCATACATTACACAGAGAGCAAAGGGTCTATTGACGATGTAATACTTTGGGTACAAATTCTTGGGCTGCTAAAAGTCCAAATGAAGTCGCTAAAGCAGTTTCTCTATTCTTTTACCTACCTAAAAGTCTTTTTTTGCCCTCCTGCATCTACACACATACTCTGCAGTGGGAAACTGCTTGTAATGTTTACATTAGACTGCACAATACATTTCTCAGTCTCTATAATGGTCTGTGTCATATGAGGACATTCCTCTGTACAGAGATCATCAGTTTTGACAGCACAACAGGGACTGTCCCTGTGGATTTTATACAGGAGGAGGAGGTGGGGATGCCTGAATGGCTGTGCGCCACCACTGGCAACACTGCAGTCTATTTGCTGGCCTTTGAGGAGTGCTGGCAAGTTCAAAACAAGAAAATGATGACTTATGCAAAGAGATCTGTGGTAAGATGCAGACAACCAGAGGTTGACAAGACCTACATTTGTAATCACATTGGAGAAAAATGTAATTAAGGTCCATTTCACCTCTAATCCATTTACATTGTTTTTAATATCAAGCACTGATGAAGGGGGCAGTTTTGACCTAATGAAATTAGTTGGATACAGGGGCGGACTGACAACTCATGGGGCCCCTGGGCAATAGGGGATCATGGGGCCCCTGTGTCCTTGCCCACACTCAAAAAAGCCTATAAAAAAGGTACCAGGGGCATTTCATGGGGCCCTCTACTGACCCCAGGCCCTCGGGCAGTGCCTGAGTGCTCGAATGGTCAGTCCGCCCCTGGTTGGATAACATTTTGATTGTCCCTCTGACCTTCATTAGAATAAAATCATAGCTATCCTAGTCATAGTCCCAGTTACAGACAGTGTGAGTTCGGGAACACGCACCCATAACCATACCCACACCCACACAGATGTACTTGGGAGCAGCGCCTGTGTCCATGCAGCTGCTGTATCACAATTGATATGAATGGGACTGCCTGCATGCAGATATACAGACCACCTGTGCATCCTCAGCAAACAAATATGGCTCTCCTCTAGGTGTATTTTATGTATGCATGTGTTAATGAGGCCTTACAGTAAATTACATGATGTCCCTCTAATGAAACCCCAGATAGCCATAAAAATCTGACAGGGGTTCTAATTCTTCCCCACTCTATTCCAAAACAAGTATTGGTTAGACATACACTTTAAGTCGGGCTTACACCAGTTGAACACAGGCTGTAAGTAATCTGACCAGCAATAATTGGCCCTGATTGCAGTTCTCCTTTAAAACTGGAATTCATAAAAAGTGATAAATATTGCGGCTGTCAGACTCCAGAGTAAATGGACCAAATTTCCGGTTCACTGTGCAAAAAACTCACATTAATGATTCCTTTAATTCATGCTGTACCTTTTTCTTCTAAACATATTTTGCTCTGACAAATTACCTGCACAGGAAAAGTTTATCCATGGTTGAAGTATTTATAGCTGCAGGGGAGGGCACAGCAAGGCCATTTCATCTTTCTTCTATAATTTCATAACTCTTCTTTCTCAGAGGATTTCATAGAACTGGAAGCTCTTTCACCGGGCACATTTTCTAAGCAGCTTAGACATTTTACAAGATGATATATAAAGAGAAGAAGATTACCGTCTTTTATTTCTGTAGCAAAAACTGTCTAGTTCTACAGATGCTACTAATAGAAAAATCTGTGATATATTTACAAAGGTGCAAAAGCCAATGAGGGTATATTGGTCTGTTCAGCTGTTTACTTTTTTTGATTAAAGAAAGCTGATTTTTTTTTACATTATTTTCAGTGGTGTAAAAAGATAACTGCTCTAGCTCAGTGTATCAAATAACATGCCTTGTGCTTACATTCTTTACAAACCACCTGCCTGGAGTTTGTATGTTCTTCCTGTGCTTGCGTGGGTTTCCTCGGGGTTCTCTGGTTTCCTCCCACACTCCAAAGACATGCTGGTAGGTAATTGGCTCCTGTCTAAATTGGCCCTAGTATGTGTATGTATGAATGTGAGTTAGGGACCTTAGATTGTATGCTCCTTGAGGGTTAGGGACTGATGTGAATGTGCAATATACAGCAGACAGTATATGTAAAGTGCTGCGTAAATTGATGGCGCTATATAAGTACCTAAACAAAAAAATAAAGAAATAACCCTTAGGTGACAATCCAGAAATGGTTTCTGGAATGAGAACTCTGGAGGAAAAAGCTACTTGCACTTTCATTACAGTCCTCATCTTTTATATTTCAATGGTTTTTATTAATTTTAATTTTAAACAGTATAAAACAGAGGCAACAAAACACGCCCACGCAGGGGCGATCAATTGCACCGATAAAAAAAAAGCATAATAGAGAAAACAGTGCTCTAACTCCAACAAGGCAAAAGGTACGCCCACGCAGGGGCTATCAATGGCACATAAGTTACAATAACATCAATGTAACTCTGACTATAACAACTAAAGGCAGCTGTCCACTGTCACACCAAAAACAAACAGAAAAAGAGAGAAAGGAAAAAAACCAAAACAAAACAAAAAAAAACAAAGAGCAGGGGTCCAAGAGCGCCAATACCGAACTCCAATGTCAAACGCCATTACATCCCCATACTAGCCAGGGGGAGCATGGGAAAGGCATATTGCAACCACGACTCCCATTTTTTTAAAAATTTACGTTGGGAGTCGTTGCATATACTCGACATCTGTTCGTTGAGCATCATAGTGGTCATACGATCCCGCACCCCTGAAGAAGGACAAACGGACTCCTCCAGGCCTGAACAAAAACACAACCCCAAAAACATCGATCACTACAGGCAGGGTTAGCCTGGGCCAAACGAGCCGGAACCCAATACCAACGAAACAATACCTTATAGGCTGCCTCCAGCGTGGTTATATTGAATGAGCATTTAGCTATGAGTGACCACGTCTTATTCCAGTCCTCCGGATCCACAGCCACTCCCAGGTCGCGCTCCCACTGAACAACATATGAAAGAGAAGTATGCGACGAGCGTCTGTTCAGAGCTGCATAAAGAAGGGAGATAAGGCCCGGGGTGCCCGGACGCTTCTGGCAAAGCTGTTAAAAGGCAGATTTCTGGTATGGGAAAGCAGAAGTGCCCCGCAGCGAGAGCAGCCAGTGCCACAATTGAAGGTATCGAAAAAATTCCGCCGGGGGAAAATCCCGGGACTCCCGAAGAAAATTCCAGGTGGGGGAGGACCAAAAAATCAAAAAGTGTCGCACCTGCGAAAAACCATTAGCCACCCACCAAGAAAACGCGCTTGGGTGATCTAAACCCGGTGGGAAAAGAGGGTTGTTAATAATTGAGAGCAAAGTTAGAAAGGGTGACATCAGGCCACTGGAGTAACGTACCGAGTCCCAGACTTGTAAGCCATTAAGCAACATCGGACTCAGCGCCATAGGGCACAGGGTGGGGGGAAGCCATAGAAGCGTCGACGGTGCGATAGGGGCGCAATTAGGTAGTTCCAGCAGGACCCAGAGAGGAACGTCAGAGGAAGCATGCAACATAGACAGCGGGGCAATCTGGCTCGCCTGATAATACTTAGTTACATTAGGCACCCCAAGACCACCCTGGAGTCTATGAGCAAAGAGCGTATTTCTGGAGACTCTGGGGTGCTTATTGGCCCAGATAAAATGCATAAACTTCGCCTGAAGCAACCGAAGAAAATGAGGGGGAACCCGCACTGGGAGGGTGCGAAAATAATATAACAATTTCGGCAGGATGGTAATTTTCACTGAATGAACCCGTCCTATCCAAGACAGGTGCGGAAATTGCCAAGAATGCATAAGAGAGGATAGAGAGCTAAGCAATGGATAATAATTTGCAGCAAACAAGGAGTCATAGGTGGGGGTCAAGCAAATGCCTAAGTATTCAAGAGAAGAGGAAGCCCACCTGTAAGGGAAGTGGGATTGTAGGCGCGAAACCAAATCTGAAGCCAAAGTAATATTGAGAGCGACAGTCTTATCCAAGTTAATACGGAGACCCGAAATCAAGGAGAAGCGCTCAAGAACCCATTGCAAATTTGGAAGTGTTGTCAGAGGATTAGTAAGAGTCAAGAGGGCATCGTCCGGAAAAAGGTTCAGCTTAAACTCCTGTCCCGCGTATGGAACCCCGGATACATTGCAATCGGTCCGGAGCGCTAAAGCCAGCGGCTCAAGCGCCAGGACAAAGAGCGCCGGGGACAGAGGGCAGCTCTGTCTCGTCCCTCGCCCAATAGAAAAGGGATCAGAGAAATACCCAGCGTATTTAACGGAGGCCGAAGGAGAAGAATACAAGGCTTGAATCCAAGAAAGAATAGAATCCCCAAAACCCCGAGACAGCTCAAACCGCAGATATTCCCAGGATAGAGAATCAAAGACTTTATATATGTCTAAGGACAGTAAGAATCCTGGGATTTTCCGCTGTTGCAGAAAATGTATAAGATGAACCACCTTACGAACGTTATCACCCGCCTGCCTCCCAGGGATGAACCCTACTTGGTCCCTGTGGACCAGGCTACGCAAATATTTATTGACTAAAAACTAAGGATCTTGCCCAATATCTTCAGGTCTTCATTAAGAGGAGAAATGGGCTGGAAGGCTTGCGGTTCCTGTACATCATCGGTCGACTTAGGAATCATGGAGATATGCGCTCTAAGCACGTCTGGGGAGGGCAAGGAGCCCCGTCGTAACTCATTGAAATAGTCAGCCAAAAAGGGCGCCAACAGGGCCGAGAATATCTTATAATAGAGACCAGAGAAGCCGTCGGGACCTGGGGCCGCGGTGGACTGTAAAGATTTGATAGCTTGGAGCACTTCCGGTACGGTAACACCGGCGTTGAGGGCCACCTGTGCTGCCTCGGATAATCCAGGAAGATGGAGATCTTGAAAGAATGCCTCTGGTTGAGCCACAGGGAAGGGATCTGCTTTAGCGTAGAGGCGCGAAAGGAAGTCAGAGAATCGGGAAACAATCTGCGGGGGATTAGAAGTAGAGCCACCTGTGGGAAGTAACAGTCGGATCGGTTTATGGGGTGTCCCCACAGAATTGAGTTTCCTGGCCAGCATTGGACCTGGCTTATTAGCACAGGAATAAAATTTGTGTTTGGTCCAACGCAGGGCCCGTTCCACCTCCGAAGAGGCAAGTAGGTCCAACTCTGTCGCCAGAGCGCCCCAAGCGCGTTTATGGGCCACGGATGGGGATAACTTCCAACACGCATCCGCAGAGGCCAGGAGAGAATGAAGCTCCAAAAGTCGGCGTTCCTGCTCCCGTTTCCGGACTGCCGCCAGCTGTATAACATGACCCCGCACCGTGGCCTTATGCGCCTCCCATAGGGGCACTGCCAAAGAGACCGATCCTGAGTTTTCTGTGAAGTATGTTCGTAAAAAAAATTCTATTTGTTGGCAGGTAGTCTGAGTGGTCAATAAAGAGTCATTGATGTGCCAATGAAAAGGGCGCCGTTCTGACCCAGAGAGGGCAAGGAGGGATCATGGTCCGACCAGGGTGAGGAGGGAATAGTTATCCGCCGGACCAAGGGAAGCTGCTGAACCTGCATGAATATATGGTCAACAGTCCTATTTTTAATTCTTTAGGGCACCTCTGGTATACAAGGATGTGTTTTGTCATCCTTGTAGCATTTGGAAAAGAATATTTCTCCTCACAATATTTGCAAATCACAGATTTGCTCTGAGCAAAAATTGCCATGTGGAAATGATTCCAAACTCTAGATGCTGGTTTCACCATTTTACTAAGAGGAGAAAAAGAAAAAAACTATTTACTGACCAGACTATAGATAAACATTATGCTATGATGACTATAGATAAACATTATGCTATGATGGTGCAAAACATTCATAGGAAGCATTTAAAGGTTATAAAGATAAACTAATTTGTCAGACAAATGTACCCTGTCAAGCAAGGCCTGAGAGGAGGACAGAAACTATCATCTACTGTATTCCAACAATTGCCCAACTGTAGTAGGTACAAAAGGGAGCCCACAAGCAAACTGTACTAGAGCCTTTCCCCTGCAGTGCCCCCTCATGGCAGAAATGCGTTTTTCTCTTGTTTGAGAACTGCGTTGAGAAGTACAGCGTGACTTTGAATTGTATTCAAGGATTTGCTTGTTTTTAGTTGAGAGAACCTACAATAATTTAGGACTTTACATAAAGTCTCAGAAATCTTTCATTAAGGTCTTCATGTTATATAGTGTGAATACATGTCATAGATACAGCAGTTAAAATAAGTATTGAAGATGTCACAATTTTTCTAGGTAAATATATTTCTAATGGTGCTATTGACATGAAATTTTCACCACATGTCGGAAAAAAAAGAGAGGGGCCAATTAGCGGACTTTAAAGGCACTACAACAATAGTTTGTTAAAACCACTTTTTATTATTGAAATATAAGCCATTACAATTGTGGGAACATGTGTGGATTGTTTATGCTACAAAAGACTATTCAATTGGTCTGTCCGGCTCTGAAATTGATGACAATAATAACCTTATAGTCTCCATAATTGGAAGGAGACTCTCCCTATAGGACCACTCAGTATGCCACCTATTCTGGTGGGATCCCCCTGCAGACTTGCTTGAGATGTGGTTGCTCCATGAGCCCAAATCTCCTCACACAATCCCTGCATTGTAGCTGATACTCCAAGTAACTCCTGAAAAAGCAAAATTCTCGCGAATCATGTTAGGTAACTACCATCATTGATATCTGATTAATGTTCCTTGATACCCTTAGCTGGACACAGTATATCTGTATCAATTTTTAATCACTATATGTATTTTCGAGTTTTGTAACTGCATAGAATGCATCACCCTCATCGAAGGTTTTGCATTCTGAGCGGGGCATTTTTATGTGTTACTATGTAATGGCTTATATTCCAATAATCAAAAGTGGTTTAACGAACTATTGTTGCAGTGCCTTTAAAGTCTGCTAATTGGCTCCTCTCCTTTTTGTTCCAATACACTAGTTATGACAGGATGTGGCTCATAGGAGTCCACCATATACCCCACAGTGGTCACTCTGTGTTGGGCAATTCTTTACATGTCGGTAACAACCCATGCAATCCATACATACAAAGAAACCAAAACAAATACCGGTACTTTCAGAAATTAAGTTATGTGTAATAAAATGGAAAAAAGTATTGAACATATGAAAAAAGGAAGGTGCAAAAAGGTACAGAGAGCCAAGACACCAGCTGAAATCTGTCAGTAATTAGGAAGCAATCCTGCCCCTTGTCAGTGCAAATGAATATCAGCTGGTTCAGTCTCAACTGATGGCCTATACAAAGGTGCCTCATTACCAAGGTGTCAAACAACAAACATCTCATGATGGGTAAAAGCAAAGAGCTCTCTCAAGACCTTTGCAACCTTATTGCTGCAAAACATACTGAAGGCATTGGTTACAGAAGCATTTCTATACTTCTGAATGTTCCAGTGAACACTGTTGGGGCCATAATCTGGAAGTGGAAAGAACATCACTTCATCACGACCAGGTGCCCCTCACAAGATTTCTGACAGAGGAGTGAAAACATTATCAGAAGAGTTGTCCAAGAGCCAAGGGCCACTTGTGGAGAGCTTCAGAAAGACCTGCAATTAGCAGGTACAATTGTTTCAAAGAACACAATAAGTAATTCCACTCAACTGCCATGGTCTGTATGCATGCTCACCACGCAAGACTTCATTGCTGAAAAAAAAAGCATGTTATAGCTCGTTTAAAGTTTTCTGCACAACATTTAGGCAAGCCTGTGAAATACAGGGAGAATATAGTCAGGTCAGATGAGACCAAAATTGAACTCTTTGGATGCCATAATACACAGCATGTTTGGAGGTCAAATGACACTGCACATCACCCCAAAAACACCATCCCAACAGTGAAGTTTGCAGGTGGGAACATCATGGTGGAATGAATGAAGGATGAATGGAAAAATGCACCAAGACATTCTTGCTAAAAATCTGCTGCCATCTACCAGGATGATGAAGATGAAACGAAGGTGGACATTTCAGCAAGACAATGATCCCAAACACAAAGCCAAGGAAACTCAATTGGTTTCAAAGAAAGAAAATAAGGCTGCTAGAATGGCCCACCCAATCACCTGACTTGAATCCAGTAGGCAATCTATGGAAAGAACTACAGATCAGAGTTCATAGAACCTTCAAGATTTGAATACTGTTTGTGTGGAAGAATGGACCAAAATCACACCTGAGCAATGCTTGCGACTTGTTTCCCCATACAGGAGGCATTTTGAAGCTGTCATTACCAACAAAGGATTTTGTATGAGCTAGTAAATAAATTTCAGTTAGCGCGCTCAATACTTTTATCCTGTGTCATTTCATTTTATTACACATAACTTAGTTTCTGAACTTATTTGTTATGGTTTCTTTGTATGTATGGATTGCATGGGTTGTTTCCTGATATGTGGTGAAAATGTCAATAATGTCAATAGCACCTTTAGAAATATATTTACCTAGAAAAATTGTGATGTGTTTAATATTTTATTTATCTGCTGTATATTATTTGTGATTGTAAAAGAACAAATTCCTTCATTTTTTACAATTTTCTGGGAAAAAACAAAAAAAAGGCTTTCCCATTTCTAGTCCCAATGTATGACCCACTGGGAACTGCACAGCCGCCACTGCAAATTGCCATTTTCCTGCACATGTGTACAAGACGTTTAATGGAATTTGTAACTCAGACAGACTACATCAGACAGACTACATCAGACAGGCACATTTGCTTAATTCTACTTCTGGAAATGTAATGGATAAAGTTGGCCATATGTAGCACCCCCCTCTGCGTGGGGTAGAGGACTCACCTCCAGCAGGGAAAAGGTTAGCATTTACTCCAAAATGGATCCATGGCCACAGTAGGGAGCATCACACAGCAATGAAGGGTTCCAGTCACTTTAGTCTTTTCAAAGTTTTATTGCTCCAGCTTCACAGGAAGAAAGGATTAAGGTTAAGTCTTCAATAGCAACCAGGGCCCATCAGACAAAAGGAGTTCCTGGATCCTCCGAGGGTGGACACTGATCCCCCTTCAATAGGGTATTCCTTGAGGTCTACAAGCTTGAAAGCCATACCCTCCTTGACCAGGCAGGGTAGCTTGGAGAATTCTGTGCCAGGTCTCATACAGGTTCCAGACCTACGCAGCACAAACACTTTGCACACATCCACCCCAGGCCGCAGCCAGTGGGGAAAGAGAGCTCACTAGGCCATATAGCCTTCCCCAGCATGCTCCACTGGCCTGAACCTCCTAGTGGTAGCCAGAGAGGACATAAAGGCTCAATAGCACAAGATTTACTACTGTCCCATAACTATTGTCCTAAGTGCCAATGACTCTCAGGGACAGTAGTAAGGAACTTCAGCAATCTCAAACATAGGGAAGAAACCAAATATGAAAAACTAGAAATTGGCCTATGCTTCAAAATTCCAACTTCAAAATTTCATTTGCATTTAACATTTGATGTTGGAATGTATGGACTTTCCTGAATGTAAGGCACATAGACTGTTGGAAATTAATTCTTCAAGAAAAAATTTCCATCTTGTTCCTTTGAATTTTCTTGTCACTGCGGTCAAGAACTTCTGTCAATTTGACCCCACTAACAATTAGAAATTTGAACCTTCCTAAAATGAAAAAAGTCTAACAAAATTCTACTAGTGTATGACCAGCATAACAGAATATATAAACAGTTTATAATATTTTCAAAATACCTGTTGCAAATGCTTTGTAAGTTTGTTTGCAGAATGAGCATATACTGTTATTTATTTATTTTATTTTTTGATTGCAAGAATTCAGTTAACAAATAGCCACAACATTTGGTCAGTAGAACAATACAAAACTGAAAGTTTGTTAGTATAGTTTGAGAGCCAGCTATCAGTGCTCGGTCAAAGGATGGACATTAAGAAACAAAAAGACAGATGGCAGCCAGTCTAACAACTAGCAGATTATGGAAAGAAGAGAGGCTTTAGCTGTTAAAGCGTAAAATATATATTAATTTGTATTGGAGGGTAGGATATCAATTGGAGGGTCATTAGTTAACAGTCTGGTTGTGTATATTTAAAACATTGTACTATTGATTGTTGGGTATCTGTAGGCAAGATTTGAATGAAAGATTCCCAGATATCAAATAATTTTTGGACCTGTGACTCCTTATGCAAGGAGACCTCTACCCATTCCATGTAGAAAGCATAGGAGAATTTGATTATAAACAAAGAAATGGTGGGGGGTTCTGGGTAGATTCAGTTATGTAAAGTGGTTTTTCGTGCTACATGGAAGATGACAATTAGGAGTTGTTTACATCCTCTTGAGATTTAAACACCTGGTATGTTGATTAGGCCAAAGAGCGCCCATGCAGGGGTTAGAGGTTAGTAGTTTACTAAGTATGTGGTAGCATAATGCACAACTGTGTTCCAAAATTGTTTAATCTTGGGACAATTCCAGAAGGCATGGAACAAGTCTGTGTCTAATTGTCCACATTTCAGGCAGCACGAGGGCGAGCTTAGGCCCATAAGATATGAGCAATGTGGAGATACTGTATATAAGAACGATGGAAAAACCAGAGCATCATCTCACCGTACATTGTAGCTTTGAATTTTCCCCAGGTAAAACATAATGATTTTAAAAGTGTGTCAACCTGAAGTTGGGGGAAAGTCTTGGCCCATTTGGTAAGACCAGCTGTAGTGGAGGTATAGTCCAATGGCTGCTGGAAAAAATTGTATAAGCTTTTTTACTAGGGTTTGGATAGCCTAAAAGTGTATCCAATTAATTTGTCCAGTCCTTTTGAGAACATTTCTTAATAGTAGAGACAATGTAGGATTTCACTTTTAGGAAAAGGAACGGGTTAGTAGATAAGGATGCAAATTTCTCTAGGGCTGTATTGGAGGGGAGAAGTTGCTTATTGTTAACATCCACCAAGGATTTTATAAAGCGAAGACCTGCATGGTGTCATTGTTTAAGGGTAGGAAGTCCAGAGGACTCCGGGAGATCTGAATTGTTCCATAAGGGGAGGAAAAGAAATGCGTGGCTATAGAGCTTGCAGCGTGTGCGTATTTTCTGCTATGCAAAAGCAGTGACTTTAATAGTTTTATGACCTATGGTTATACCTTGGAAAGTAGTTTGGGATTCTAGAAGGTGATGGAGGGGGTCCAGTGAGATTCTAAAAAAAATGAGAGAAAGGGGGACCATCACCTGGTCCTCTTCCGGGTTTGGACGTTCAAAGGTTCCATTGTAATCTCCTTTGTTGATATCTTCATTCCCCTATGTTAAACATTAATTCCAAATCCATAATTCGGCATTTATATTATATTGATGGCAAGCTTGCAATTATTCGGTTTTTATGATTAATCATAATTAATATTAAAATGTGCGATTGGCCTTGAACAAGTGATAGTGTTAAATTATTCAGTTATAGCTGAGACAGAAAAATATATTTGGAGTTAAGCTAACTAGCTGGAAGCTGAGTATTCTATAGAAGGGCATAGCTGGTATAAAATGTCATGGGAGAGAAGCAAAATAGAATTAGTATAAAATAATACTGTATATATTCTAATAGTATCTGTGTGTATTTAGTTTATGTTTTATAAGTTGGTAATATGTGTTACATAAGTACATTTTTGGTTATACAACATTATTGATATATTATGTTGTAAAGTTAGATTGTTAGTTTATACTATCATTTAAACAGAGAATCTTGTGACATGAGCAGGCTGATGCAAAATTGTCAGCTTATGAAGCCACTACATATGGGCTTGTCACTAGACACTAAAGAATTATTATATGTGTCTCAGAAAATTCTACACCCTACAAGTTAACCAATTCCTGCCCAGCCAATAGCAAAATAATGGCTGAGCGGAACTCTCGTTGATCCAGGGGGCGTCATATGACATCCTCCCGGATTGCACCTCACACGTACCAGTGGAGTCATGATGTGGCGAGGTCTGTCCCTGGCTATGTGACAGACATGATCTGACAGATCTGTGTACCGGCCCATTGCAGTACCATGTGACTGCTGTGACCAATCACAGCAGGCCACATGACAATTGTAAACAATGGATGGCTTCCTTTCATGCCATTCATTATATACAATTGTGTCCCTAGCTGTGATTGGTCACAGTAATCACATGGTACAAACCATCTGTGTCATGTGATTAGCTGTGACTAATCACAGCTAATCACAACAAAAAACCTGAATGAATATATTTCATTCAGTTAAATGCTTGCTTATAGCAAAGAAATTCTTTGCTACAAGCAATCATAATGTGTAAAAGAAAAGAAAAAAAAATTACTGATCACTTCCCCAGAGTAGTACAATGTTACTATGGTAAAATTATACTACTCTGGTTACAGTGTGTTATGAGAATAAAAAATCATTAAAAAAAATGGAATAAAAATATATTAACAAAATAAAATTATTTTTTTTTCTTTTCCATACTGTCACCAGTCAGTGTCCCTGATCACTGCCACACCAGTTATATAATGACACTGTACTGCACTGCTGACAGCATATAAAAAAAATTTGTAAACACATTTTTTTTTAATTTCTTCATTTTTCAAATAATTATGACAAAAATTACAACCTCAAAAAACCCTCTTTTAGTCTACTGTACTGTCTTGACATTTTTGGGCCTCAAGAAATGAGATTGGCTGTCAGTACATCAGGATTGATTGATTTTTAGATATACCATGGTTTGTGGACTCTATAACTTTCCTACAGACTAAATAATAAATACTGATTTGGGTTATTTCCAACAAAGAAATGTAGCAGAATATATATTGGCCTAAATTTATGAAGGACAATTATTTATTTGCAACATTTTATAACAGAAATGAAGAAAAACATGTTTTTCCAAATTTTCAGTCTTTTTTCATTACTTTAGCAAAAAATAAAAAACCCAGTGGTGAGTAAACACCATCAAACAAAAGCTCTAGTTGTGTGAACAAAAGGATAAAAATTGTATTTGGTTACACGTTGCATCACCACGTAATTGTCATTTAAAGTGCGAGAACGCTGAAAGCTAATAATTTGCCTGGGCAGTAAAAGTTCCCGGTATTGAGGTGGTTAAACAGAGCTTATAATTTTGTTTTGAGACTCCATACATTAGGAATTCCACCTGCTTATAAATATCAGCATTTAGTAACTTCTGAAATTTGGCCAATAAACTTTTCAGCACTACTGTGTGGTAAAAATTGTTGTGGTTTTGAAAGCAAACATCCATGTATTTTAATAGTTTGAACCAATGATGGTCAATTTCTAAAGTAATCATTGTTGGTGATAATAATAAGGGAAAAACATTCTTCAAGAGATTTGACACATACCTTCACAGCCCCATAATTAGAACCTGGAAAAGAGCCAGCCTTCTAGGCAGTAAGACGCATCATCTGCAAAAACAAAATATCTTTATGTAACTTGGCATGGCTTAATCATAGTTGCAGTAATTACCAGCACAACCATCCATTGCCTAAAACAGTCAAAATCTCCTTGGAATGAAGAATGCTAAAAAGGAATATGCAGCAACATGTTAAGATTCATTGAAATTGAGTGTAATATTTGAATGTAGAAAACTTAAACTATTTAATGTACTATTCACTTGAGTACATAATGTACAGTATCTATTAGGAAGACTTAGTAAACTGGCAGTTAATAAAAATATTAATGCAATTCTATTCTTTGCTTTGAATTTTGGGAACATTTGGTTTATAACTTGCTAATATGAATAAACTAAAAATTAAATCTTAAAAAATAAGGTAACACTTGCCTGCTCTCTGCAACTGTATTGTGGAGAAATGTTGCTTTCTTCCTTCTCTAATAGTCCCGTTTCTTCCCTTCTTTGGGTGTCTTCTGCAGCAGACCAGGTGCTAAGGGGCGACCTATGCTTGCATGATCCAGTCTCCACTCCCTCCTCACAGGAGTTTGATTGACAGCAGCAGGAGCCTATTACTTTGCTGATCTCAGTTTCTCCTGTGAAATCCAGAAGTGATGGTAGCAACACTAGAGCCTGAAGTGGTGACATGGAGCCAGGCAAGTGTTTAGGGATAGAGTTAAAGACAGATAATGGTTTTTTTTGTACCTTAACCACTTCATGTCTAGACATTTTTACCCCCTTCCTGTCCAGGCAATTTTCAGCTTTCAGTGCTGTCACACTTTGAATGACATTTGCGCCGTCATGCAACACTGTACCCATATGAATTTTTTAGCTTTTTCTTTGAGACAGATAAAACATTATTTTGGTGGTATTTATTCACCACTGGGATTTTTATTTTTTTTTGCTATATAAATGAAAAAGTCCAAAAATTTGAAAAAAAAGTGCTTTTCTTATAAAATTTTGCAAATAAATAATCTTTCTTTATAAATCTTGGCCAAAATGTATTCAGTTATCTTTTTAGTAAAAAAAAAAAAAATAACCCAAATTAGTTTATAACCAAAAATTATAATTTAAAATTTTTTTTTTTTAAATTTTTTATTAATTTTTTTTATTTTATTATTATTTGTTTTTTTTTAACATACTGTCACCCTAGCAGTACAGTGTCACCAATGTGACACTGTACCACTTGTGGGGGGTGATGAAGATTTTTTTTTTTTACACTGATTGCTTTTACACCCATAAAGGCTGTAAAAGCAATAATTTCTCCTTCTCCCTGGCTGCATTCTTGCAGCCATTGAGAAATACTATGTTAGCTGTGATTGGTCACAGCTTGTCACATGGTACAAGGCTGTTGCTATGCACAAAAACATAGAAACTGGGGTGCAGAAAAGTGGCAACAGGTGCTCTGGACTGATGAGTCAACATTTGAAATATTTGACTGTAGCAAAAGGCAGTGTCTTTGCAAATGTTTGGAGAGCGGTACAATAATGACTGTCTGCAAGCAATAGTGAAGCATAGTGGAGCTTTCTTGCAATTGTGGGGCTGCATTTCTGCAAATGGAGCTGGAGATTTAGTTGCAATCAATTGTGTCCTCAATGCTGAGAGATACAGGCAGATACTTATCCATCATGCCATACCATTAGAGCATGTGATTGGCCCCAAATTTATTCTGACCCAGGACAATGACCCAAACATACAGCCAATGACATTAAGAACTATCTTCAGCATAAAGAAGAACAAGATGTCCTGAAAGTGATGGTTTGGCCTACACAGAGCTATGGTCTCAACATCATTGAGTCTGTTTACATGAAGAGACAAACGGATTTGAGGCAGCCTACATCCACATTTACTTTCCATTTTGTTAACTGCTAAAAATAAACTATTAACACTTCTATTTCTGAAAGCATTTTTAATTTACTGCATTTTTTCACACCTGCCTAAGACTTTTGCACAGTACTGTACCACTTACCCCCTTCCTGACCAGCCCATTTTTTGCAATACGGCTCTGTGTCACTTTAACTGACAATTGCATGGTCATTTATTGTTGTACCTAAATGAAATTTAAGTCCTTTTTTTCCTCACAAATAGAGCTTTCTTTCGGTGGTATTTGATTGCCTCTGTGTTTTTTATTTTTTTGTGTTAAAAACAAAAAAAGACCAACAATTTTGAAATTGTAAAATAGTAAAATAGTAAAAAAAAAATCTAAAAATCAAATTTCACCAAAAAGTTAGCCCAAAATGTATTCTGCTACATATTTTTGCTAAAAAATCCCAATACATGCAAATTAATTGGTTTATGTGCAAGTTATAGCGACTACAAATGGTGGTATATATTTTTTTATATTAGTAATGGCAGTGATCAGAGACTTATAGCGGGACTGCTGGACTGCGGCGGGCATTCTGACACTTGGAGGGAACTGACTAACTGCCACTGATATCCCCAGTGACACTAATACAGTGATCAGTGCTAATAAAAAGCACCGTCACTGTAACAGTGACATTGGGCAGGAAGGGGTCAACATCTGGGGCGATCAAAGGGTTAACTGTGTGCTGTTTGACATGATGTGCTGTGTGTGTTTTACTAGTGAAACATGCTGCTGTGTATTTCTCTGAAATACACAGCAGCATGTTCTTGGTGGCAGGAGAGAGACCTGTGTTGTTTCCACACAGGTTTCTCCCCTTTCAGTGTTACTCGGCGATCGCCGGGTGCAGGTGGAGAATCTTTGTCCAAGACCCGGTGATTGATATCAGTAGCTGTTGATGGCAGCGTGGGTAGGGTGGCGCTTGCACGTGCCCTGCCTGGGAATGCAAATCACGTATATACGTGACTTTGCGCAGACCTGTCACCCTGTAGTAGTATTTCTGCTATAGGATAGGGGGAAAGAGGTTAACTGGATCGTCCAATGTCTGTTATACAATTAAAACCACATCCAGATTAAAATCTGTGGCATTTGGTGCAGCACTCAGAAGGGCATGTATCTAATGGAAAAACTTGTTTTTGCTTTTAATAGTTTGTTGACCTGTTAAAATCCCTGCCTGTTTTAACTGCTCAAGATAAAGTTAAAAAGAAGTTAAATCAAAGTCAACATGTTTATCCAAAGTAATTTGAGTGCTTAAGGGCTCCTCCTTCATCATGGCTACATATACAGTATAAATTAAATAAATAAATAAATAATAAACCTTTATAATGTTGATACAAAATTTGATAAAATTACTATAAGCAGCCAGCAGGCACTCTCATCAGTAGCTGGTTCTTGCAGGTTGCAACAACCAGTTGCAAATGAGTGTGCTCTATATATTGAGCCCTGGACATATATAGAGATTTGGCCTGACTGCTTTCATTGAATCAAAGACTTTAGCACTCCAACATCCTGGTGTAAAACGCTTGTTTTTTTTTTAACTTTCTCTTACACTTCAATCCAAAGTAACTTGACATTACGTTTTCACAATATCATGGTGGAAGCAATGGTATCTTGGGGATCCAACACCATTTACTGTTTTTTCTTGCTGCCTGTGTCACTTCTGGGGAGGTTCACCACCCCTGATTCTCCTGGTGACTGTTGTTATTGGCCCAAAAAATAATAAGAATTCCAATATTTGCAGTTGTGATTGGAACTGTAATAACGAGGAACTATTTCTATGTTTTGGTGACAACTTTTTAAGAGGGGGATTTCCATTCAACACTTCCTTCAGGGCAAGCAATGCTTTTAACCACTCCAAAAAAATGGCTTTAGATATAGTTTAAAGGATCTGTTTGCCCAGAACTGATATGTACTGTGCACCTCAAGTTCCTCCCAGCCTCCAGGCTGGCATCAATGTCACATATAAATTAGGGGAAATACAAGTTCAAACTACATTGTGCAAACCAAATATGAGATCAAGCATACTACTGAAACAAACTGGAGGCGCCATTTGTTTGCTTTTATCATTATTAAATATGCTTAAGATAGTCAGTCAAGTTGTCAAGTATTCTTCAAAATATAATGTTCTACTTACAGAATAATTGTACTTCTTGTGAGAATATCCTATGAGATGTGTATCCTATGATAGTCAAAGCTTACCCTGAATGAGTAGGTAGGTATTCTGTACCTTTGGCAATCTGAAGTACACTATCCACTGTACTAAACAACAAGTTCTATTGCCTCTGGGAAAATAGTTTATAATTAGCACTTACCCTCTAATCTCCTTGGCAACAGGCGATATAGGTTAAAATGGTCTGATTCACCTCGCCAAAGATAAAAAAAAGGAATTTAATTTTATCCATACTTTTGAGAAAAGTGGTTTGGGCTCCCCCGTGATAATCTAGCACATTTTTATAATGATGCCACGAAAATCTTTTGAGTCGTACCTGACAGCTTTATATGTTGCTTCCAATATCTATCAAGTTCAATCAATACCCACTTCATATTTTTCTACTTATGCTGCTAACATTGGCTCTAAACTGACCAGTGTCAACAGTCTTCTTCACTTGCTATCTGAACAGTATTTTGGCACCCTTCATCCCTTCATAAACCTCTTGGCACCGGCCACACTCAAATGTAAATGTGTGGCCTCCCGGCATCTGGGCCTTGACGCCGAGCGGCAGCACATTTCCATGCAATTAAGAAAAACATATGTGCTGAGACCGCGCGCCCTGTGCGCTCCTAGCACAAATGTCCAGTATTCACAGAAAGGTCCCGATCTCTTCTTTTAATCGGAACCTTTCCCAATCATGTGACTGCTGGGATAGCGAATCACGGCAGTCACATGACCCTAAAACCCCTCCCCACCTCCCAGCTTCTGAAACCCTTAAAGGGCCGGAAGGCGCCGGCGCCAAGGGGTTAAAGTAACACCCAGTGGAGCCCTTGTCATTTAAGTGCCCGGTCATACTGGAGCAATTTGAGAATTGAAATCACACGTGAAATCGCATCTAATAAATATGAATGTCAGTGTCTTAATGTGCGATTTGCTTCAGCACGATTTCTAAAGTAGTTCTTGCATTACCTTTTCTGCAGTTTTGTTATGATTTCACATGCATAGAATATAATGGAAAACTGCAAAGAATTGTACTGCAAAGAAAAGTAGCAATAACGTCTTCAGAAATCGCACCTGACATCGCACTGAAATTGCACACTAAATCTCCTGTACTGCAACACAGCTGATGGGTAGCATGGGCAGGAAAGTGTTTGCTTTGCAGTGCTGGTGCCCTGGTCTTTATTCCCACCATAGACATTATCTACTTGGTAGATGGCATGTTCTTTCTATCTTTTGGAATTTCTTCTGCAACCTAAAAACCTGCTATAAGCTAATTAGATTGCAAACAATTAATTAGCTCCACAATTAAAGAATATGTTACCCCAATATTTCTTGTTGCTGATAAGTGTCTGTAGCAGTAGTAACGTATAACCCTCTTGTATTGAGCTGTATCATTGCTGTATTATCTCCCTTTATATTGTAAAGCGCTGAGCAAACTGCTGGCAGTATATAAATCCTGTATAATTATAATAATAATAATAATAATATATGTAAAAAGGATCCCGTTCTCTGTGTATTGCTTCCTTTGTGATCCTGCCAGCCCCCTTGCTTTCCTATTTCAAACTGACCCCACACTCAGCTTGGAAGTTCATCCATTTATTTTGTGTATTTATTTGCTTAAGTCCCATACAATCAAACATATCATAGCCTGTTTTTCAAAAGATGTGGAACTAGCACAAAGGTGATACAAACCAGCTTTTAGACAACATGTTTAAATGCTGCATGGTTAACATTTAACTTATATCCGCTCTATTAATGCAAATCACCATTTTTTAAAAATATAGCAGCATCTGAGTGGTCATCGTGCATGAATGGACTCCCTGTGATCAATATATAGCGTTTACTTAACATAATAAACCGTCCATCTGTTCCTCATGTATTAGTCCATATTGATATAATGACACATGCAGCAGTGACGCAATATTGATAAGCACTAAAACAGCTGACATCTTATCATGTTGTGCTGTTATCCATATCATGCTCCAAGCAGTTGTTCCTTTATGATTCTTAGAGTACCTCTTTCCTTTAATGATCATCTGTGCTCTCCAGGCAAAGTGTGAGCTGTTACTGTTAACGTTCTCCATGTAAAATTCATGTATTACTCAGTAGTGGTGCCATAATCATGGGATCATCTTAAACAAACATTTCCCATCATGATGCATTGTTCATCAGGTGTAGCAAACACATCATAAAACTAACATGTTTCATCCCAGCTAGGGACTTCTTCAGGGGGCCTAATGTAATGTCTGTCATTGAATGTTTTTACAGGCTGCAGTGTACAAAAAAAAAATCATGTTTAATGTGCTGCAAGCAGAAAAGCTTACTAACAGCTACAGCTAATTTAGAGATCATTGATGTCTGGGTAATTTTCTAAAGTGGATAGCAGTATACTTTGCCTCTTGATTAACTGCCTCCCACCCACCATGTAAGGAAATGACAGACGGGCAGTGGCTTTCTTGTTCTGGGAGGACGTCATATGACGTCCTCCCATTCTAGCTGCGCATGCTTGCCCCCGGAGGCGTGTGGCACGGCGATCATGGTGTGTCCCTGGGACACAGAGGATCACCGATCACAGTAAAGAGCTGATGATGTAGGCTCTATCATGTGATCAGCTGTGCCAATCACAGCGGATCGCATGTAAGTAGGAAATGCCAGTTATCGGCAGTCCTCTCCTCACGCTGACAGCGTGTGAAGAGAGGAGAGCCGGTAAATGGCATTCTTTTGAGGGGAGATCTACACTGATCATCAGTGTCCTGATGATCAGTGTAGTCCCATCAGTGCCACCTGTCAGTGCCCATAATTGCCACCTGTCAGTGCCCATCAATGCCACATATCAGTGCCCATCAGAGCTGCCTTTCAGTGCCAAGTATCAGTGCCAGTCAGTGCCACCTATCAGTGCCAGTCAATGCTGCCTATCATTGTCCATCAGTGCCACCTAACAGTTCCAATCAGTGCCTCCTATCAGTGCCAGTCAGTGCCGCCTATCAGTGCTGCCTATAAGTGCCATATATGCATGCTGCCTTTCAGTACCCATCAGTGATGCATGTCAATGACCACCAGTGATGCATTGATGCCCATCAGTGCCTCCTATCAGTGCTGCCTATCAGTGCCCATCAGTGCAGCCTATCAGTGCCTATAACTGCAGCCTCATTAGCACACATCAGAGAAGGAGAAATATTACTGATTTACCAAATTTTTTAACAGAAACTAAGAAAAAAATTTTTTTTTCAAAAATTTCAGTCTTTTTGAGTTTGTTTAGCAAAAAATAAAAAACCCAGAGGTGACTAAATGCCACAAAAGAAAGCTCTATCTGTCTAAAAAATGATAAAAATTTTATTTGGGTACAGTGTTGCATGACTGCGCAATTGTCATTCAAAGTGCGACAGCACTGAAAGCTGAAAATATGCCTGGGCAGGAAGGGAGTAAAAGTGCCCATTAGGCAAGTGGTTAAACAGACACTACACATAAAATTCAATAGTCAAGCAAATATGCAAGAGACCATATTGTTTCTTGCTCTGTCACATGTGCTTTGTATTTGCTGAGAGCAGATATGGACTAAGAGTATTCATAGAAATTAATGTGGTAAATAATATACAGGAGTTAATTCAACTGGCTTCATCAAATCACACCCAGGATGCTATCTGCATGGAGCTTGGATGTTCTCTCTGGGTTTCCTCCAGGTACTCTGATCTACTTCCACTCTCCAAAAACATGCTGGCAGATTAACTGTGGGCTGCGGTCTAAAATTGTCCCTAGTATGAGGTGATTTCAAAAAGTTTCAAGTTTAGTTTTAATTTTGTAACATGCCAACAGATGGCAGCACAAGGCACAGGGAGCACTGATCAGTCAGTCAGTGTGCCAAAAAGACATCATCCTGTGTATATCAGGAGCTGTGCAACAGGTGGTATTCTGACCACATGCGTTACCACGTCTGCTATTTCATCACGGACAGCAAGTTAGAACAAAGACCAAAGGAGAATTCTGTGTGAAACTGGGAAAATCGCTGGATCTCCGCAATGGTTTTAAAAAGGCGACCTTTGAACTAGATCTTCATCTTCGGG
Organism: Staurois parvus; assembly: GCF_062004578.1. NCBI lineage: Eukaryota > Metazoa > Chordata > Amphibia > Anura > Ranidae > Staurois > Staurois parvus. Next base: position 3,337,923 of record NW_028318047.1, on the reverse strand, counting down.
AGGAGGGCGTTTTCGGGGGTTGAGCTCATCGAAGCTTTTCCTGATCTCTTATCGCTTCCAGTGATGTTCTTCCATTCTAGAAGCATGCACACCACTCAAAACACCTTGAACAACTCACTGAAGCGTCACCTTAACCATGCCAAGTCATTTCAAATGTCTCTGTGGCAGATTTGGCCAGTTTCATGCAGAATTTCACGTTTGCTTTTTGTTCTAGAGTAACTTGCCGTCCATGATGAAACGTGGTAATGTACGTGGTCAGAATAGAACCAGTTGCACAGCTTCCGATGTACACAGGATGATGTCTTTTGGCACACTGACTTATAAAGGTCAGTGCTCCCTATGACTGTGCATTCAACCTTGTGCTGCCATCTGTTGGCGTGTTACAAAACTAGTCTCTAAACTTTTTGATACCACCTCATATGCATATGTATGCATTCTGACATATCTGTGCAGATAGCACTTAAAGAGTATCTAAACCCAAAAGCAACAATTTAATGTATTGCAGCTTACAATCCTTATATGTCATAGATGCTTTAGTTTGATGTTTTTAGGCTTTTAAGTAACACATTTCCTGTCTTAGGGTGGCTACTCTCAGGGGTGTATGTACCAGAAGGCAAACAAGGCATTTGCCTAGGGCAGCATTTTTCAGGGGGGAGCAGAGCTGCCCCCTGGAATAAGAGAAGGAAGAAGGGTCACACACGGCATGAGGACCAGGTGGGAACTGAGAGAGACTGCGGACTGCTTGACGTTGTATGTAGAGCCCGACTCTTGCTCCCAGGGATGTCCGGAGATGTGAAAGTGAGTGTCTTCTCTCTCTTGCTGGGGGGTTGGGGTGTCTGGTGTATGGGGGTGATAGTAGTGGAAGGCTGTCTTGGGTTGGGGGACGGGATGTTGTTGGTCAATGTGAGTCTCTCTCCACGTGGGAAAGGGGGGGAATTGGTTGGTGTCAAGCTCTCTCTCTCTCTCTGCGGGGGAGGGGGGTGGCCAATTTTTGTGTTGCCTAGGGCAGCACAAAACCTAAATACACCATTGGCTACTCTATCTATGGAGGAGTAACAGAGACACCCTTGAACAGCAGCATTGTTTGGAGAGGGTAGTGATAATGATAGATCGACTAGTAGATTTAGATCGACTTTACATAAGTGACTAACAAATTAAAGCCTAACTCCAGCTAACACTAATTAGGTAGTTACAGAAACATGTTTTTCCTTTTGGGAAATTGTTTTAATGGAATGAATAAAAGCTGACCATTGTAAGCACCCCTGTCAGTGTTAAATGGTTTACTCAACCCTCTAACTGCTGTACAGACTAGTCTGTTAAAGGAAGTTGAAAAATAACAGACTTACTGGCCGGATCACTGGGTGAAAATAAAGGAAAAAAAAGCCTAAGAAAAGGTGTATCTATCACACAGCTGCTGGTGTGTACTGGAAGGTTGCTTTTTTTGTTAGAACTTTATTAACATATCTCAAGTAATATTTCATTAAGTTCTATTGGCTGCAGCACAGTGCAATGTGGTGGATTGTGTCTCACAATGCTGCACTAAACAAAAAAGTACTGCATGATGTAGTGTTTATATCAGCGCACACCACCATGATGCAGTTGTGTGAATTGGCCTTATAGGGAACAAGACTTTTTGCCTTGTCTTGTGATGGGACTGTGCTGGGCATCCTTGCACAGCTCACCTGGTGTAGTAGGACCCTAAAGGATTGGTAAGCTGTTATATATTACATTTTTGCTTTTGCATAAGATATACTTCAAATACTCTTTCTATTTATAGACATTCCTCATATTATGGACTCCAGATAAACAGTAAAGAACCAGCAATCTGCATACCAATGCCTGTTCATCTAAGGGTCATAGTTGAACGTGGTATCTGAGGGTACTGGAGGCACAAAAGGTACATAGTCTCTACTGCCCCTAGAAGATATTATGTAAAACAAAACTCTTATTACTTACGGTATCTGATTCTTTTGATTTCAAGTGCACATTGCAGCAAGCAAAACCCTCTGATCAGACCTGGGCTCTAAATTCTCTTTTAATTTTATTGGAACAATAATTTGATATACAAGTTGGATTATCATGTACAACTTAAAACTGAACACCATAATAAAGGCTACCGAGGCAGAATGATGTCACTTCCAGCCAATGTATTATTACTGAGGCCTCCCACATGTCTGAGGTTATTAACACCAAGAATTTGGATATTTATTATTGGGTACAACAGACAGTCATATTTAAAATCTGGAGGTAGCCCACAATTAGTTCTGTAAACTAAATTGCATAGTGGAACATTTTTTTAAAGATTAACCAGAGGGAAAACAATTATCTCTCAGTACGATGAATCCTGCATTAGCTAAACTGCGTGGGGTTGCAATGACTGCTATGGAGACTACCGGTTGCATTACAAAAGAACTGGTGATTTGGAAAGTTTGTATGGTCAGCTGACTGTCTCATTTGTTAAAGTGGAACTTTACCCATAACAACTTGATAAAAAATAATGTTTTGTAGCACAGAAAACATACATTTCATATTAATAATTACACAACTAAAATTAGTGTGTGCTGTAAATTGCCTCCAGCATTGTTCCTATTTCTTCTTGCTGGAGGCGACCATTTTGCTGAAGACCAGAGCCCTTGAGCAGCAGTAAATCTTTAGGCTGTAAGCAGACCGTCCTCTACATTTTCAGCATAGTGCCTAAAAATAAGAAGCAACTGAGCATGTGAAGAGTAGGGTTAGACAGTGTATTTCAGGATTTTAAACAGTATAGGTTCTTATTTTTAATGGTTTATGTACGTAGGTTTACCTGCAAAATGACCAGCCTGATATGATGAAAACAAAAAAGCAGACATTTCATACTTATCTGCTCTGTGCAATTGTTTTTCACAGAGCAGCCCCTATCCTCCTCTTGTCGGGTCCCCCTTGGGTGCTCCTGGCCCCTCCCCCCTGCCAAGTGCCCCCCAGAGCATGCTTGCTCCTGAGCGCCACTCTGTGTGTCATAAGACACACAGAGCGTGCCTTGGTCCCATCCCTCGCTCCCAATTCGCTGTCCATGATTGACAGCATTGGGAGTGAATGGCTCCCACTGCTGTGTCTGAGCCAATGAGGAGGGAGAGACGATGCTCTTGTGCACATCGCTGGATCGAGATTGTGCTCAGATTAGTATTAGGGGGGCTGCAGGGGGAGCTAAACACTGAAGTTTTTTTACCTTCATGAATGGAATGCATGAAGGTAAGAAACCTTCAGCCTTTAGAACGACTTTAATTTTCTGACTACACTTCCACTTTAAATCAGGATAAACAAAGTTAAGTGGGTGTCTAAAAATGGAAGATGTGTATAGGATGTGAAAGGGGTTTGTGCTAGTGTCAGATTGTTTTGTTTCAAGTAGTTAGAACCCACATGTATGTATGATCTTATTTTTAAGGGCCTATTCACACCATAGAAACACAGTGTGGATCAGGGGCAGACTGACCATTGGGGCACTCGGGCACTACCTGAGGGCCCAGGGTCAGTAGGGGGCCCCATGAGATGCCCCTAGTACCTTTCATAGGCTTTTTTTGTGTGTGGTTTGTGTGTGGGCAAGGCCACAGGGGCCCCATGATCCCCTATTACCCGAGGGCCCCATGAATTGTCAGTCCGCCCCTGGTCTGGATGCGTTTCTGCATGTGTATTTGTGACACGTTCCAGTGTGTTTTTGATGCATTTCAGATTCTTTTTTTTCCTCTTTTTTGGGCCGTTCTGGTGTGTTTTTAAAATGTTTTACCGTTCCAGTACAGTTCTATGCAGTAAAAATGCAGCGTGTTCTACTTTTTTATGAAACTGGAATGCACTGGAACTGCAAGCACTGGTGTGAACCATGCCGTTGACAACCATGTAACCTGCTTTCTGTGCATTTTGGATGCAGGGAAAAAACCCACTGTTCACAGTGTAAACCAGCCATAAAACAATATTGGGACATGCTGCAAAGGTCTTGATGAAGCATGAATTGTACAGGTCTCATACATATGTCTGCTCTTGAAGATGAGTTCAAGGGCTTTTGGAGTTTTTTTGCCAAATCCCGTGAACTCAACTCAAGAAAAGCCTACGTGTCAATGCACATATAGACTTTTATTATTATTATACAGTATTTATATAGCGCCTATAGTTCGCTCAGCGCTGTACATTACAATGGGAGACAATACATGAGACAGTACAATAACAATACAATGCGATACACGAGGGGTTCCAGAGTTTAACAGCAACAGAAGCATTTAGGGCCAATGAAAAGTCCCTCTCCTGAATGCAAAAGAATCGCGTTCAGGAGAGGAGCAAATTGGCCAAAAAAAATTAAACTTTACGGCTGCTGCAGCCATAAGCTTGGCATTGGTTTTTTCCATTCAGTTATTGGCTTTTAAGTAAAGGCGCCACCCCCTGTGGCACCTATATAAGGCTCTGAAGGGGTCTCCCCCAGCTGCTGTTGCCTGGGGTTATTCCTGAACTCTTCCTTTACCCTGGGGAGCCCAGGACTATGATAAAATATCCCAACACTGATTGCAGGAGGGGCATGGGTAACATCAGTTCCCCTATCTTCTCTGTGAATCTGAAGGCAACAAGGATTTTGTCACTTACTTGTTCAGAGCTTGTCATTGTCTGACTACTACTAAAGCTGATTTGCTGCTGTTGAGGGTAAGGGAGACATTGTGGTCTATTAGGTCCTGTTTCATAAAGACTTGTCACCTACCCGTGCTATCACATAAATGGCTTGTTAGCCTCCTTGGTTTACAATAAAGTAAAAATATAAATAGTATATAAAATATATTAATTTGAATATAATATTTTATGATATTATATATATATATTATTATTATACAGTATTTATATAGCGCCAACGGTTTGCTCAGCGCTGTACATTATATATATATATATATATATATATATATATATATATATATATATAATAAAAATATAATAAATGATTATATTAAAATGAATAGAAATAATTTTAAAAAAGTTTAAGAGCTCCTCTTTTGTCCTTGTACACACCCAAATGCAAATGCACATGTGTATGTAGTACTACCCCCTAAGGAGTTGCTGAAGATTTGGGTCCCCCTATAGTCCTGCACAGCCAGGCAACACACATTTTCCACAGATTTACATTCTGGAGACAGTAAACAGTCTTTGAGCTTGGTTTTTAAGTTTTATTAGGGGTATTGAACTTGGATGGGGTTGAGGGGTGTATGGGATGCCCAAGAGAACTGCAACTGAGGACAACTTCTTAGTAACAATGTACAAGTCTCTATACAGCAAAAAAGGGTTTTTTCTTGAAGAGCACTCCAGCCTCCCTTGATGTACCACCCCAGACCCCAGATGAATACTCTCCTCATCCAGCTGTACTGAGTGAATCCTTGGGCAAGGCAACTCAGAATCTGTCTCCTTAGAACAAACAGTCTCAGATGGGTGCTAGTTAGGTTTCAAACCCAAATTCCCTCCCCCTTTATCTGGCCCAGGGGGTGTAAGAGTATTCACTCCTCCTCTCCTGTGAGCTTGTTGGGGTGGTGGCTGCCTTTCCGCCTTCTGCTGGGCTGGCTCCTTTCCTTCTACACAGGTGGTCCTCTCCTAGGGGACTCCTGAGGTTGACTGATCCTCTTTTCCAGCAACTCAGCCTGTAGGTAGGCACCATCTTACTGGACCCCGTCCCAGGCCCCTGCATCTCAACCTCTCATTGCATCTTCCATCCAAACTCTCCTGCTGCTGGGGATGCTCAGTCATACTTAAAGGCTGCCCTGGCCCCATGCCAAGCCTCCAGATTGGGGATTGGCCAGAGTGTGCAAGGCAACCCTTCCTCACCCCCGCCAACTGCTTTTTAGAATATTGTCCAAGTTTCTAGAGCAGGGGGTGATATCATGGAACTGCCCTCAGCCATTACAAAATTTGTCTCATGCCCATGTTGCTACTCAGCCTTTCTATATAAAAATTGATAACTAGCTCCCCCTGGCTATCTAGAGGGGCGCTACATGTAGGTAAATGTAAATTGTGCCACACATATGACATATCACTGCAAATACCAGATTAAGAGCAATTATATCCAGAGCTATAAGTCACAGCTTACTCTAAACTGACAACCTATAAAAGCTTTTAAAGTGGTAGTAAACTGCCACAAGAAATGAAAAAAAAAACAGGTCCCCTGCAGGTGTACAATATACTGGCAAATTATGACAGACTTACCTGCACACGAAGCCCTCCAGCACAGTGCTGTCACAGCTCTCCAGTGCTTCCATCTTCACCAGGTCTTCCTTCCAGGTTTGCGGGCTCCAGCAGTATGAATGGCCAGGGCCATGAGGACATCTCTTCAGCGCATGCAGCACACTGTGCTTGTGTGGGTGACGTAATCGGCTATATACGGCATACGTTTAGGAGATATTTATTGTTCCTACAGGTAAGCCTGATGGTAAGCTTACCTGTAGGTACAAGTTAAAAAATTAGAGTTTACTACCATTTTAAAGCAACGCCTATGGACAATTTTGGGCACTACAGTTTTTCATGATTACATGATTACAATTTTAAAGCTTGTCATGTATCAAGTCCCTTGACGCAAGCCCATCTTTTATATTTTCCCCAAAATCGGTTATTATATTGTGTTCGTTTGCGCTAAAATTCATTTTAGTATATTTTTTCTGAAAATATGCATTTGATAAACAAATTTTGTGCAACAAAAAACTGCAACTGCCACCATTTTATTCTACAGGGCCTCTGGTTTCATAATACATTTCATTTTTGGAGGGTTTCAAGTAATTTCTAGCAACAAAATGCAGATTTTAACATGTGTGCAAAAGTATAAAAATTGTCCCAGTAGAAAAGTGGTTAATGATTGATTCTCTTTAACAAACAAAAGTAAATTTCACATTTTACTATTGAAGCAAGCAACAGAGATTAGGCATGTAACAAGCAGCATGGTATAGTTGTGTCTTGCCTCTCTCACTTATACAAGTCATGAGCTAATAACTCAATTGTTTCAAAGTTATTTTCTGGGCTGTCACACGCAATGCAATATTCTCCTGTTGATGTGATGGTTTTTAAAATTATTGCCCTGTTTCTCAGCACCTTGAAAATTATTATTATAATGTTTTTTTATGAACAGGATTGAGCCAAGAGCTATTTTAAGCCCTGGTTTAATGGGTGTTGACACTTTATAGGCTTTGCCAAATAAAGGTGGAGACTTTTTAGACTAGACTATTGTCATATCAAATCTGATAATTCTTTTCTCACAGGATTTTGCTTGGGCTTGTTCTGCAAAAATCTTTTTTTCTTAATTGTTTTTACTCTGCAATTAATGTGTCAGATTTTTTGGACAGTGAATGTTTATTTTGAATATTAGATTTTTGGGTTGGTGCTGTTTTTACCCACAGCTTTTTTTTTTTTTTTTAGGATAATCTAAAGGGGATCTCCAGTTTATGCATTATTGATCTAAAATAATACAAAAGTTTTTGAACTAGTAGGCTGCACAGTGGATAGATCCCCTTCTGAGAAAAGTGGATTCCACCCCATATGAAAGAGGCTTTAAAGCTGAGTTCCAGCTGTTTTTGTGTTTATTAAAAGTCATCAGCTAAAACAAAAACTGTAGCTGCTGACGTTTAATAAACACACACTTACCTGTCCCAGAGTCAAGCGATGTTCTCACCCACGCCATCCCTTCTCCCTTTGTCTCCTCCACGACACTGGCATCTCAACTGTGGACGCCAGGCTGTGACAGCTTGCGGCTTCACAGCCTGGTGACCACTGTGTTTGCGCGTGTCACACTGCACCTCCTAATTGGTCCAGCAGTCTCCTGGGACCTGTGAAGGTTCCCAGGAGAATGCGGGAGGGAGGAGGTGGCTGAACTTTTGGCTCACTTTGTCGCAGCGAACTGAGCCAGAAGTGGGAGCGGGTACCTGTCAAAAACAGGTATCTGCTCCCCCCCAAATGGTGCCAAATATGGCAATGGAGGGGGTAGGGAGGCACATTAGCAGAGCTTCCGCTTCAATCTGCAAAGGCAGCCTGGATGGAGGTAAAGACATCCTTTGCATTGCGGCATGGCAAAAATATTCCCCTTGTCACATTTGGCAGGGCAGTACTGCTGCCAAACATGACATACTCAAATGAATGGGGCAGCGGCGCTGCCCCATTCACTTGAGTATGTCGTGTTTGGCAGCAGTATTGCCTGCCAAATGTGCGCCAGAACCTCAAGCCAAATGCTAGGCAGGAGATTGCGGTGAAGTATTCCCATTCAAACAGCCCATTTGGCTATCAAATATACAGGCATTCAAGAGACAGCAGTATCACCTCCTGAAGGTCTGTGAGCTGCACCTGCACCGTTTTGTGAAAAATGATCCATCGCGAGCCCTGAATCCTTTTTTCTCCCTTTGACTTGAAAGCTGTCATCGCAGGCCCAAGCCTGTGTGAATTCTGCTTTGTTTACATTCAGTTTGCTTGTGCTTTTTTTTTTTTAAACTGAATTTAAAGTAGAACTAAAGGCACATTTTTTATATACATTTTTGGTTCAGTAAGGAAGGCATTCTTCCATCTACCATCTGTGCCCATTGGGGACATTTCCCTTCATTTCCTGTCCCAGAACCAAAACAAGAACTGAAAGGAAATCTCTCCAAAGTGAGGGAATCCCTAGTAGTCACCAGAATCACCAATTACTAGTATTCCCATTGCAGATTTCCCCAAATTTCCTGTTCTGGTGACCACTCAGAATTTGGGATTTTCTTTCTCTTTCAGTATTAATAGTTACCAGGACATATAGAGATGGTGAATCTCCCTTACAGGGACACAGACAGCAATAACAACTGACAGGTGTTCTAATCCCTTTCCATTTTTTTAAAACTAATAAAAAAGTTTTGTCTTTAGTTATACTTTAATGTAAAAGCCTGGAGTGTAGAATTCCTCTAGCTTATGGGTGTCAAACTGGTAGCCCTCCAGCTGTTGCCAAACTACGAGTCCCATGAGGCATTGCAAGATTGACAGCTACAAGCATGACTCCCAAGGGCAGAAGCATGATGGGACTTGTAGTTTCATGACAGCTGGAGGGCCGCCAGTTTGACACCTGTTTGTCACTGCAGTGTTGCAAATGTTTTTCAGGTACTTTTTTTGTGGTTATGAATGGAGACCCTTTATGGGAAAAGATTACCTGTTCCTTGTCCTTACACCAATATGAAATATTGCCATTAATTTCAGATGTGACTGCTTGACAGATTACTATATTCAAAGTAAAATAAAGCATTAATGAAGAATTCCAGGTACGGCATTTTATGCATAGTTACATTGGCTCAGCTTTGCATATACCATGCCTGTGGGATCCCTCTAGAAGCTGGAAATCACTGTAGCAGACATTGCTACTCCAGTGATCTTCACTAGCATGGGCCCCTTTCCTAGAATACTTTGCACTTTCTCATTCTCTGATTGGACTAGGTGGAGAGCATAATGTCACGGCCCTGCTTCTGTACCTCATCAAATCAGAGAATGCTTTTCATTAATTGAGAAAATTCTCTGAATGGTGCTCTTGCCAAGCAGCCAATCTGTTGTGTTCAGAATGCAGCAGGGCAGCCGCCCAGCACAGGACCCTGTAACTAATGGAGATCATTGTAGTTGTGATATTTAGAGGGATCCCACTAGACCAATGTAACTATGTATAACATTCCATACCTAGAACTCAGTTTTAAATCACAACTCTCAACACTCCCAGATTCAATGGAAAACAAATTGTGCAGTCCTGCAGATCCCAGCATTGTTCTGCATCTCCCCTGCCCCTCATTGTTATTCTGCACAGCAGTGCAGGGCAGGAGAAATGACAGCCGACATCAGCACCAGTCAACTGTTTAGTGAGTGTACTCTGTCATTGTAACTTGTATTTACAGTATTCAAAAGTTCTGGACTTCCAGGCAATCAGAAGGTTCTGACTCAATGCCAGCTCTTTCCTGATTGGCTGCAGTTCCAGAACCTCTGACTGGATACAAGCTACATTGTCAGTACCATCACTAAATAGTTGACTGGTGCTGATTAATGGAAATGGTTGCAGACTGAGCACAAGGACCCTGTGTGCCTGGTGAGAGGGGGGGACTGGGGAAATGGGAGGCACAGAAAGCAGGGAAAGATGGGGGAATCGACACAGTTTACACTAAATGTTTGTTATTGGCAGGAAAGTGTTCCTCAGCCCCTGACTGTATCTGTGTATACACACACAGCAGGACATGCACTCTGCAGTGTCACGTTGTGTGTACACATACGACAGGATTTTTTATACAGATCCTTTAGGTCTATGTAAGTGAGTCTCTCTCTCATAGCTCAGTAATTATCAAATATGTTGTGGGTACAAGCACTGCAGACTGTGTACAGTGTATACCATATGAAGGTTTAGACTCTATTTAACCATGCTTCTTTAAGCTATGGCCGATTTTCAGCTCAGTTTAGACATGGCCATATTTTTCGTGATGTGCAGAGCTCGCCACATCTCTTTTTCATCCCAGGATGTCCCTCATTCTTAAAGTGGAACTTTACCCATATGACTTGATGAAAAAAAATTATATTCTGTAGCAAGAAACATATGTTCCCCTTTAATAATTGTGCTACCAAAATTAGTGTATGCTGAAAATTGCTTCAGCATTGTTCCTGTTTCTTCTTGCTGAAGGCTGCCAATTTGCTGAAGCCCAGAGCCTCTGAGCAGCATTAAATCTTTAGTCTGTAAAAATATTGGACTCTAGTGGCTCTGATTTTCATCACAATGATAAAGATGGGGAGCAACTGAGCATGTGCACATCAGGGTGAGACAATGTGTTACTGTATTAACATTGGGGAACTGGAGAAAGTACAGAGAAGGGCAACCATACTGATAAGAGGCATGGAGGAGATCAGCTATGAGGAAAGATTAGAGGAACTGAATTTATTCTCTCTTGAGAGATTAAGGGGGGATATGATCAACATGTATAAATACATCAGTGGCTCATATAGTGAACTCGGTGTAGAGCTATTCACCCTGAGGTCATCACAGAGGACAAGGGGGCACTCTTTACATCTGGAGGAAAAGAAATTTAATATCCAAACATGGAAAGGTTTCTTCACAGTGAGAGCTGTGAAAATGTAGAACAGACTCCCTCAAGAGTTGGTTGTGGCCAGCTCAGTGGGTTGCTTAAAAAAAAGGCCTGGATTCTTTCTTGGATACACGGAATATAACTGGATACTAACATTTATAGGTAAAGTTGATCCAGGGAATATCCGGTTGCTTCTCGGGGGATCATGAAGGATTTTTTTTCCCCTGCAGGAGCAAATTGAATCATGCTTTGCTGGGTTTTTTTGCCTTCCTCTGGATCAACTGTGGATATAGGATTATAACTTTTTTTTTTAATGGTTGAACTGGATGGACATTTGTCTTTTTTTCAGCTAGACTAACTATGTAACTGCATTTTAAACCATATAGATGCCTATTTTGTTTTACGTAGCTATACCTGCAAAAGAGACCAGCATGAAGTGATCTAGCAGGACTTAATTTTCTGACTAAAGTTCCACTTTAAGTCACCAAGTTGAGAGTTATTTTAAAGTCAGATGAAAAAAAACTGCCAGACATTCCTTGAGGCTTGCATGGTTTCTATATTGTTTCAATCTGTCCTACAGGCAATAACTTGACACACATTATGCTACTGTCAGTCAATATTGCATTCTTCAGTATAACAAAAAGCTTCATGCTGCCACTCCTGTCAGCAGCATCTTGATGGGTCTTAATTGTCTCTGCTGTTCTGCACATCATTGCAGTTTTATTGGTGGATTTCTAAGTTTAGGCAAAGCTATCATTTAAGCATCGTTTTCCCCAGCAAGGCATTTCTCATGCTGTTATGATGTTTAATTTTTTGGCATTTTACCAGGAGTAGCCAGTCCAAGACCATTGGGGACAGAAGAAAACAAACTCAGCCCTACCTGGAAGGGGATATTTCCATCAACATAGTGTAGGGAGGGGAAAAAATTGGAAGTTTTCACTTTGCTAAAATGTCTGGAAATTCAAGACATTCCAACCAATTTCACTATTTTGGTGAAATGCACTGGAGTCAATAGCGAAGGTGAAATTAGGAGGGTTTATGGTGATTTTTAAGGGAGCAATGGTATTTTGATAATAGCTCCTGATCTTTATGGAAGCTATCATGATGTGCATTTCTGCCAAGAAAATTCTAATCAATTTCTGTTATCCCACATTTAGGGAAACTGTGCAATCTTAGCTTCAAAGGGAAATTTCTGTTTTTGTTTTCTAGAAGTGCTGTATTGGGGACTAATTGTGCACAAAATGTCAGTGGAAATCACTGTTTTGAGGCGAAATCAAGTTTTGCAAAATCGCCCATTCATTCCTGATATAAACAACATGTTCTATGTATTTTGCTGTGATATATATGCTGTATATGTATGTACAGTATATCACAAATCCTACATTATGAAACTAACTCCCATATTTACCTAAAATATAGATTACGAACTACCAGATAAGCTGAAAAAATGAGCAAGTGAGGGATACTTTAAAAATGGATTTATATAAAACATCCATTTTTAACTATTTTTAGAAAATATGAACAGACAGGAACTATCCTGGACATAGAAAGGAAGCTGAAACTATTTATCAAAGCATGGGAAAGCTGTGTTAACATATTAAACTACAGATCAGAAATTAATTTGCTGCCTTCATTAAATAACCTGGCATTTAGTAAGCCAAGTAGCCAATGATGCTCTAATACAATACAATTAGGTATTTATTTATTTATTACAGGCACTTATATAGCACAGACAATTCACGCAGTGCTTTACATATAATGTATATTTTACATTCACATCAGTTCCTGCCCTCAAGGAGGTTACAATCTAAAGTCCCTAACTTACATACACATACTAGGCCAATTTAGAGAGGAGCCAATTAACCTAACAGCATGTCTTTGGAGCGTGGGAGGAAACCAGAGTACCATGAGGAAACCCATATGCTCTGCAAATCATAGTTTATATGCTTTTATATGCTTGGATGGTTAAGGGTTGGTATTTACTTATTTTGCATGTATAACACCCTATAAATGTCTAATGCAGGATGTTAAAGCCAACACGAGATGGCAGTGTCCTGCAGAACAGTAGCCTTCACATGTTAAAGAACAGTTATATGGAACTTGTATGCTGAATTGCAGGACTTTGCTAAGGAGCAGTGCATCTTCCCAGAAGAACTTGCAAGTAGGCGGGGGCATATATATTTAAAAGCCCAGGAGACTGAGCAGGGAGTGAGAGGGGAGAGATCAAGAGAGGAGGAAGTGTGCTGACTGCTGGTCACTAGTAACCACCATCACAAATATTTTATTAAAATTTAAAAGCCCTCTTATGGTAAAAACTCACATATCAACATTGTAATGCTTACTGCAAATTTCAGCTTGTGTGGCAGGGCTGGCTAGATGTACATGGGCTTGCCCCTTCTCAATTGCTAGTGGATAGACTTTTGCAGGTGTGACATTTTATTATACGGCAGATGATCCCATATCTCCCTCAGGGGGTGCTCACGCATACCCATAGTTCTCTTTATGGTGTCTCAGGTGAACTAACTACTAATTACTTGTTTTTGGCCTTGGTTTTTTACGTTATGTATTGTCAAAGTGATTATGGATCCTTATATTTCATGTTCTGTTTGGTCAATGCTTTTGGTCTTTAATATGTCACAGGATCTGCGCATCCACGTGGTATCACTACATATAATTCTGTTTGTATTTTCATGTTTTCAAAGATTCTGTAAGCACTGTTTTCACTTTTCATTTTCATTGACAATAAAAATTGTTTGGATTAAAAAAAAAAAATTGAAAAGCCATACACAAAATGTAAAAATGTAAATGCATTCATCTAAAATTTGAATGGATAGGTGTCAAGTGCGGTGTTCATTCAAATTTTAGATGAATGCATTAACATTTTTACATTTTGTGAATGGCTTTTTCATTTTAATAAGATATTTGTGATGTTGGTTACTGTACCATTGGATGCTTATCTTTTTTCTTTCATGGTAATGATACTTGGTGGAGCGGAGTAAAGAGGTTTAAACTATGGCCGGAGAGCAGATGGGGAGTATATAAAGCTAGCCATGTTGACCATGAGAATGGAAGGCATAGGGAGTCAGTGAGTGTCTTACTGTAGGGGAGAGGAACCTGCATGAGATCTTTGTGGAGTGGTGGAAAGAAGTTGGTTGAGAAGGAAGGAAGCACCTTTTTTTGCACATATTCATTGTGGAATTGTATTGTAAGTCATATGGTAATTGAATATCATTAAACATTACCTTTCCTTTTCAATCCGCAGGACTGTAGTTTTCTGTAAAATGCAATGCAGTATGGCTACCTATGGCTACAGACTATGTACAGAACACCCCCTGAAAATGTAATTTCCTGCTTGTGTGACTGGCGTACTGTTGTTCTCAGAAGTCTGCACTAAGATACAAGTCAGATGCATGTCATTTTTTGTGAGATACTTCCAAAGGGAAATCATGTCTAAAGGAATGTAGACCCTGCAATTTATCTCATTAGAACCTGAAGGTGCAGCAGCTGATTGATATAAAATCACTTCCATACAGATTCACTTTTCACATGGAGACAGACAAAAATAGTTATTTCTTAAGAATAACAAAAGGCAGGAATCAGCAACAAAGTTTGTTAAAATCCTTACAATGTACATTGATCACCCAGAAGGGAATGATTTTTTCTTAACAAAAGTGTAGTTACTCTTTAACATAATCCTAACAAGTATATATAGATTGAATATATTTCTACAAAATGTAATATTATTGTTAGGGATGAGCACATTGATTCACTTGACTAAGACCTTGCAGTGAGTCCAGTTGATGATTAGCTCAGTGTTAGGGCTCATTGGGAATTCCCCTGTGTGACTTTACTGCCTTAAAAAGTCCATAGTATGTCCCCATCTTAGAATAACACCTAATAAGGAAATACACTATTTTCAAACCAATAACAGCACTGGAGTGGGGATGTTTTCTCTCTTGTGATCCACATTTGGGTGGCAAACAGAAACCATGAACAAAGAACACAAACTACTGTAGGGATGTGGAACATATGTCATTGCTGGAGACAAGAAATATAAACCAAATCCAAGGTGAACAGGAAACATGTAAATATGGAGATGAGAGAAACAAGGACAAAGTATAATTGTAACAGGCAAAAACTTCAGTAGACTACTCCAGGAAGAGCAGATATACAAATACAGGAATCTTCTGGGGACAGGTGAACAAGGGCAAAAAGATAGCAAAGTGAGCTCTCTGACAAAGTGGAATGAAAGACTCAATTAAAACAACTTCTGAAAAGGTGCAGTGAGTGACATAGAGGCGGAGAACTGGACAAATCCCAAGTATGAAACTAAACAGAACTTTACACGTGTACAGTATAGGCATGTAAAAAAGATATTTGTCTGACATGCACACTATGATGATTGTCTTTGGTTATTTTTGGCCACTTTGTGGGCCTGTGTTGATGGGTTTTGCTCTCATCAGACAGGTTTTGCTATTCACACAATTCTTTTGGAACAGAAATTCTGCTTAAAGCAGGTAAAATGTAGGTCAGATGAAGGTCAGATGAAGGTCAAATGCACCTGTCAATGAATTCTGAATAATCTCAAAAGTATCTCAAACTAACATCAAACTAAAGCCATTGACACAGGCCCAACAATTGTTGTTGGCTTGTACTTAAACAAATTTTAAATTTCTAAAACTAAATCTGGCATTTTAATGTGTTTTCATTTCACTGTATTTATTAAGTTTGTCATCAGAAAATAACAAAAAATACATGTAGAATAGATTCCATAAACCAGTTGTACAAAAGGTAAATGGTCAATAAACAAAATGGAATTCAATATAGACAGTTTTGTGTCTTTATTCATACATATTTAAATACGAAGGATACAAAATGCAGGCAGCTTTGTTTTCCAAACCAAAGAACATATAAAATTGAAGAATGTAATATTTACACATTCCTTTTTTAGGGAAAAGGAGAAGAAACAGTAAACAGGGAGAAGGGGGGAGGTTAGTAGATAGTGTTGAAAGAAGGGAGTTGGAAGAGATGGGGGGGGCATGATGCAGGAGATCCCCAGCTACCACATCAGTGCTTCATTAGGTGGATGAGCTTTATAATAGAAATAGTTGCATGACGACATGTGACCCATCTGTTCCAGATCTTAAAATATTTTTCATGAATTGCAGTGAGGATACTATTTAGTTGTTTGATAATGAAGAAGCTGTCAATTTGGGTCTCAACTTCAGAGAAATATGTGAACTGTTTTACCAAACTCTGGCTATTGTCAATTTGGAAGGCAGAAGAACAAAGTGAGCTAGTTTAAATTGTTTTTTAGTAATTTTTGAAGGTTTGAAATGTAAAAGAGCTAACTAAAGATCTTTGAACTTAAATGCAGAATGTAAAAGTGCAAATACTTTGGTCTAAAACCACCATGCATGAAGTACATCACCTGCAGTATGACGTTCTCTAAAGAAAAGGTCTGTATGACCAGGAAACATTTGGGTGAGTCTAGAAGGCACCTGGTACCAACTGGTTAGGACCTTCTGTGCTTACTCGAGGGTGGTGACATCAATGGTACAACTGGCAATAGTAGTGCAGGTGTCATGCCAAACGTTTTCTGATTTATTGGCTTTTAAAGGATATGTTCACCTTTGGGAACATGTTCCCAGTGCTGCAGGTGCTGCCCGATCTCCCCTCCCCCATGACAGCAATACGGGGAGAAGTTTCCTGTACAAGCTGTCATTTTAAAAACAGTGCAGCCATGCGGGGCTCCACCCACACGGCCACATCATAGTTCTGTGAATGAACTACAAGACTTGACAGGCTTAGTGGCAGTCAGCTTGTAGTTCTCAATTAACTACTTAATTGATTCTTCCTGTAAGTATATTTGCTTGCCCATACATCCTATATGGACAAGCAGATATATTGACAGGTCTGCAGGAGAACTGCATGGCACCAGTGATCTGCTGATCAGTGGTGCAACAGGCACTTGCAACAAAAAATGTGCATTTAATATTTTTTGTCAAAAGGTGAACTTATCCTTTAAGTCTTTTTTGTATTTTACTTCATAGGTGTGTGAGGTAGGTAAAGGTAGGTAATTAAAGTGGGCCATAGATATTAGTTTCTAAGAGGGTGACATGGCAAATGCTTTCAAAAGTGGTCAAAGTGGTGAAAATAGTTGAAGCAAGAACAGTTGCTTTGGACATTATTAGCATTTCAGTGTTTAAGGTGTAACAGAAGTTAACTCTTTCTGGTTGTTAGTTGGTCAATCACTGGTGAGTTTGATATCAGTGGGCTGGACCACGCCTGAGTGCGGGCCAGAGCCAAAGCTCTGAGGACCTAGCCCTTTGGTCTAGAAAGACCTTACAAAAGGTCCTGTTCCTGTGTGGTACATTAGAGCCAGGGGACTGATGAGTGTCAATTAAAACCTCCATTGGTTTAAAGCTTCAGTCAGAGACCTGGCACAGAGTTATTTCAACTTATTTTGTGCTTGTGAAGTTGAGCCCTATTCAGGTACTGTGTCAGCACCAAGAAAATGTAGGAATGTTTTCGAACTAGAATAAGTTCTATATCTGTGCTTTACAAAAAAAACACTAAAAAGAAATTTACTGTGGGTACTGGACCTGCTTTACTAAGAGAAACTGAATAAGAGTAACTGCTTAGGGACAAGGTGTCATTAATTTTAGGGGATCCCGCTTGCGAAGCCCAAAACCCTTCTGAGTGGAGAGACTGCCAAAGAAATGAACCACAAGAGTTCTATAAACACTTTCCAATTCCAAGGAATTTCTGCAGAGCCAATCAGTGAAATTCTATAAAGCACTACCGACAGTTTTCTGGCACTACTGCTGAATGGATTTCTGGCCCCTACAACTGGTTCTGATCTTCATTTAAGTCATACTAAAAACAAAGACAGAGAGTCTTTTTTCATTAATACATTTTATATTTTCATATATATTTAATTTCATATTTGTATAATTTAGCAAATGATTGACAGCTGAACCACAAGGCAGTTATAAAAACAATAATTTAGGTAGTCATACTGTACATTCTTTCAAAACATTAGTGCAACAATCCATCTAGATATCAACCTTCTGAAAACCTCTGCATAGCACAAGTCATTTCTATGGATTGCACAAGTAAATTAAAGCACCATGGGACACCTTACAGACTCAGGCAGATAATATCTTCAATAGTCAAGGTCTGCAATATAACACTGTCAAAGGCATTCAAAAGTGATTTAACCATAATACAAAATGTAAATTCAATATGAAAATAAAGCCTTGTTGGTCTGTATGAGCTGTATACTGGTCAAGGAGCCAAATAAACGGGAGCACATACTTTATTCTAAACTTTGTCCTTTGTGTATGGTTCACCCCTTTGCACACCCCACTTTCGAGGCAAAATTAGATCTGCCATCCCACTGCTGTTACATTACCTTTGTCGATAAAATCTGCTCCTTTATCCATAAAGAGTTTTGAATTGCAGTTTGCTAGTTTAAATAAAGCAGTAGTACATTTACGCTATGAATTTAAATCATATAAATGAATGTGAAAAAAAGAGAACACATGAAGAACAGTGCACCACAATTACCAAATACATATTTGCATACATGTACACGTAATCCAATTTCCTTAAGTTATTTCATAAGTAATATATAGATTGCTGCTGCTAGCCTCCTAAGGAAAACACCTATGCTGCAACTTGAATATATTCAATAATATATTCATATATATATAAATCAATGATTGGACCAAGTGCACAAATAAGAAATCATGAGTTCACGGTGACCTCAATTGTTGCATGCTGGTTTCAATTCCATTTTTAAAGTATTGAAGGCAAAGAGCCAATCGACTGGCATTATCAGAATCAAACATATCTCCCACATGATAAGTACAATACTTATTAACTGCAAAAAGGAAGTTTCAACTCTCAGTACCTCAGGTTTCAATGCCTGGAGGTGTGCAGGGAATATTTGGTGCACAGCTTTCCAAGTGTGATACTCTGAGAGCAATGCTGTACCCTAAGCCTCTCTCAAAGCTTTCTTCCTTTAAACCCTAAAAGTAACCCTCATGTTATCTGTTCCTGTATCCTTGAAGTGTTACTAAACCCAATACCCTGTATTCAATATATCTGGTCTCCCACAGTACACAGAACATGGAAATGCAATTGTTTTAATAAATATATACTGCTAAATACCTTTTCTCATCAGCAGTTAGAGCAGTCTTGTGACTTCTATCAGTATTCATCAGAGCACATGTTAAAACTTGTAGGAGGAGTTTTCTTTCTGCTGTAGGAGGATGCAGAACCCCTGACCTCTGTCTGGACAGTGCTGATTGACCCTGTGCTGATCACATGCACTCTCCCAAGAAAAAAAAAACTCTCCAGCAATACACATCTAACTGAGCATGTGCAGAGTGTCTCCACAATATGTCTTATCATCAGGAGATAGGAGGGAGACTCTGAAAGAAGGGAAGGATCAAATAAGTCAGAATAAAACAGCATTTTTACACAATGCAGATGATTAACCTCTTAGGTTCCACAGTGAGTATAACAAGCATGCTTTACTGCATACAGGCTGATTTTACTGTAACACTTTAATACTAACCCACTCACTAATGCTCCCTGTAATCCTAACACAATAACGCTTACACTAACCTGTGGAATCCTAACTTTAAGCCTCATACTGTCCTTTCCTGCAACCCATATTCTGACTTTCACAAAATCTGTTTCTGTAACTCAAACAATAACCCAACAACTCGCTCTCCCTGTAATCCTACCACTAATCCACCCACCCACTAAATTTTCCTGTAACTCTCACCCTAACCTTCTTTGTATTACAAGCAATCACCCTCACACAGTCCCTTCATGTAACCCTGATACTTACCCTCACATTAACCCTTTCTATAACCCTCACCCACACTCACATTAACCTGCCCTGTAACACTAACCCTCCCTGTAATTCTAACATTAGCACTCACATTCTACCACTTACACAGTATCTGACCTTGTAACCCTAGCAGTATTCCTCACACTCTCCATTCTGGAACCTAATTCTACCCCTCAAACACAGTGGTGTATTTATGTTTTGTGCTGCCCTAGGCAACACACAAATCATCCCCCCCTGCACTGTCTGTAGTGCACCAAGCTCTCTAGAGTGGATGGTGGTGGGGAGCAAGGACTGAGTGATGATCCCTGAGGACGGCAGTGTCCAGGGGAGGCCCAATACTCCCACTGTTCACTATATTCCTCTGCTGTAGTGACATCACTGACGTCCCTTCTTCCGAGGCGCAGCGCCGCCCCCCTGAAAAGTGCCGCCCTAGGCAACTGCTTTGTTTGCCTCATGGCAAATATGCCAATGCTCACACATACTCTGTAACCCTGTACCCTAACAATAACCCTCCCTGTATCCCCAACCCTCACACTAACCCTCCCTAACCCCACGTTTGCATACTTTCCTCTTCTGAAGTACAAACCTTTGTGGCAAAGAGTAAGCCCTATGCACTAAAAGATCTCGTGTCAGAATGTACTATTCTGTTTTACCTTCCTTAGTTGCATCATATTAGTTACAAAGCAACAAACCCTTTTTAACTGGTCATGAAATGCCAAGAAGATACATTTGTGATTTTGTAACTACTGATATATAGAGGTTAGCCGAACTGCTCTGGGTTTGGTTTGGATGGGGTATGCCAAAAGTCAAAGAAGTTCAGATTCCGAACTCAAAAACATTTGAAATCCATGGGAGCCAAATCTGTCAAATTAAAAATGACAATTTTCTGGGCTAATAGGCAAGGAGGCATAAAAAAATAACACGGGGGTGAGTCAGATAAGCAAAAATGCAGCACTTCCACAGAAACAAAAGTAATTGCACCCGTGCAAATTATAATCATGTTCATAAACACAATGACTGTAAAGTATCCAATGTAGTGATCCCCAAAACAATGTGTAGCCAGTACTTAACCATACAATATTATCCACAGTGTCGTGCCTCCACCTTAGGTAGAAATACACACTCACCAAAATGTACTGCTGTCTATAAAAAAGAACAGCCAAATGTGCTCAGTACTGCAGTATCGCTCCCTCTAGGAACTTGGCACTCCATTCACTCAGTATCCGGTGTGGTCTGCCCAGTCATTTCTCTCTCCAATAATGGATCTTATGAATCCTTAAAATGTGACCCACTCATCCAGATTGAACCACCAGCGACAAAGAAAATACTTATAGTGCAGTATTTATTGGTGACTCAGATCTCATACAGTATACCAAAATAAAAACAGAATGGAGTCGGAACCTCTGGCATAACAATCCACCTATAGGCTTTAAACTGGGGTTTTGCTAACCACTTTCTTCAAAGGGGTCTTCTCACTATATACTGGTCCCAAAGCGTAAGTACACTATACGGGTTAATGCTCAGACCTCCTCCCTATTGAACATGGAACCGGCCAAGGTTGCCCTCTCTTCCCATTGATCTTCGCTCTTGCTTTAGCCACTTAATTTGCTCAGACTCCAACATTAAAGGCCTAGGACTAGGCAATCACCACCATTAGTTCTGCCTTTTTGCACATGATAATTTATGGAAATGTATCCGCGCTCTCTAGAGATCAATCTCTATATAAAACTTCTAATCAATTACCTGTGAATCTATTCATTATGTGAAGCAATAAGTGTTTCAGATATATCAACCTTATTCAACCATAAATAATACAAATATAAAATTCATGTACTCCCCAAATATAAAAGTACAAACAATAAAAAACAAGTTCTATATCAATAAATACATGTCAAAAATGAGAATGATCCCAAGTGAAAAACATCCAAAGTGTAAAATAGTCCAATATAAATAATAGTATCAATCAATTCATATAAAAAAATAAAAAATACTCCCAAGTGCTAATAATCCAAATGCATATAGTCCAATAAAGTGTTAATATCCAAGTATAATAAAAATCAAAATAATCCAGTAAAGGTGATCTCCGATGATGCCTTGATGCTGAAACGTGTAAGGTGTGGTTGGGATCGTGATGTCACCCTGCACAGCTTGCCAGCTCGTGGCTTGGCAACATAGCTGGAGTATGCAGTGCACATTTAGTCTGAGCGATTTATCCTAAGTGTTGGGTTGACACCCAGACATTGTAATTGTAACTCTTTTATGTGGTTAATAAATGTTTAATGGTTACACTATCAGTGCTTTTCTCTTCCTGAGACACATATATGTGAGATGGGATCGGATTAAACAATTGTTTGGGCTGGAGATGAAATTGTACTCCCAGGTTAGAGAGTTTGATTGCGCAGTTGACCCAACACTTTATCCATCATCTAAAGGGACTCGCAAATATTGGAACGATATATACAGTATATATTTTCTTGGGTCATACCTGTTCAAGATATTGCAGTTTATACCGAGGTTACTGAGTATGCTTAGGCAAAGACACATGGTCGTGTGTTGTTACGGACAATCACTGAGACTCAAGCATGGACACACTGTAGCTGCAACACTTTGCACTTTATTGGACTATTTTGATTTATTTTTTATTATACTTGGATATTCACACTTCATTGGACTATATGCATTTGGATTATTAGCACTTGGGACTTTTTTTTTATATGAATTGATTGATACCAGTTATTTATATTAGACTATTTTGCGCTTTGGATGTTTTTCACTTGAGATCATTCTCATTTTTTTTGATTGTTTGCACTTTATCTTTAGGGACCACATGCATTTTATAATTTTATCATTTATGGTTGAATAAGGGTGATATAATTGAAATACTCTTTGCTGAACATAATGAATAGATTCATAGGTAATTGATTAGAGGTGTTATATAGAGATTGATCTGTAGAGAGCGTGGTTACATTTCCATAATTCTTAATTTTAGACTTTACGTCTTTCAGTAACTGCAGTCCACATTCAATCTAGGTTGGATCTGGCTGGCGCAGACACCTATTAACCTCCCTAGCGGTCTGATTATGTCAGTATTTCTGTGCTCAAAGTGGTACATTTTTTTGCATGGAAATAGTCGTTTTCTTATTGTAGGCCTGTAATTTTGTAGGAATAACTGAAATCTGTCGGAACAAGAGTCTAGTAAACATCCCGGGTATGTTAAAATTTGAAACACGAAATCATACATTATAATATAATAAATAATCATTAAAAAGTATTAATATAATAATAATACATTTATTTCAATAATATAATCAAACCAAAAACACTGAAATTTGAAATAGAGCGCCAACTTCGCACATCACTGAGCAAAGTCGCAAAATCATTTTCAGTGTCTGATGACGAATTTCCCCACGAATCATTATCACTCAATTCTGCAAGTGGTTCTAATTTGCTATTGCTGTTCTCTAGCTGGTCTAAAACCGTTTTTGACCTAAAAGGACGCTTTTTGGACGGCATGGATGTTTCTCAGTTTCCAGGCAGAAAGAACAGTAAAAATGCAAACAGGGCACAGGACAAAGCACTCAGGACAAAATGTATGTGAAATGGTTTGATACAGTAATGTTATACTATGTGATTTTAGTGTATTTAGTGAATGTAATTTTTTAGCATTTTGAAATTTCCCATCGGTTCTGTCCCCGTACGACCCGTACGTCCCGACGCTCGCAGGGATCGGAACCTGGAAGACGGATGCTGGCATCGGCTGGAGGAGATGGCTGGGGACGCTGCAGGGGGGACAACGCAGGAACGAAGGACAAGGTAAGTGCAAGAGGGATCCCGGAGCAACGCTGCAGGGTAGTCCCAAGTGTAGCTCGGGGTTACTTCATTTGGTACTGAAAGTTAACCCCGAGCTACACTCGGGAATACCGCCAGGGGGGTTAAGAACTATTTTTGCAGATAATGTCTTAGTTTTTATGTCCCCCCCAATCTCAGCCCCCGATCTCCTTCAGACACTAGAACAATTTTTTCAAGTCTCAAGCCTAATGGTCAATCCCCAAAAATCAACAGCGCTTAATGTTGTTTCACTGCCATCATCCATTCTTGCCTAACAACAGGATGTCCTAACTTTCCTCTGGTCCATATATTATATTTTGTTCTTGGGAGTCAAATTTACTGCTAACCTGTCTGACCTATACACAGTTAATCACCCCCCTATGCTGTCCCACCTCACAGCTCTCATGTCCAGATGGGCTAGCATTCCCCTGGATTGAATGGTGTGACTAGAGTGGTTAAAATGTCTACTTTACCCCAGATCTTATACCTCTTCCGGGTGCACCCGATTCAGGTGCCGACACACTATCTCTGGATATTACAACACCGTCTTCCTCGTTTATCTGGGGTATGCTTAGACCTTGTCTTCCACAATCGATCCTCTACAAAGTGGGTCTAAGTTTGCCTAATATCATCAAATATTACCAGGCTGCACAAAAAGCACAACTCCCTAAATATTACACCACTAAAGAAACTCCTCTATGAGTAGTATTGGAGACTGTTGACTGGAACCCATTATCAGTAGCGAATCTTCTTTTGCTGACACCTTTGCACCGATGGACCATAACTAACTGTATCACACAACACAGTCTGGCCCTCTTGGATAAGCTCAAGCTGCATTTTGGCCTCTAGACAAACCATAATCACTTATTTTCCTTCCACTGCAATCCAGCATTTTACCCTGCTTGGTCCTCCCCATCCTCTTTCTCTGCATGGTCACTAGCCAACTTGATTCGGGCACATAAATTCTTTACTGCTAATTCTATTAAATCATTTCCATCCCTTTGCGACTGATATGTTCACCCCCTTCTAAAATTTTTCAATTTCTGTAGATAAAACATTTCCTCACCCCACTTACCTCTTCAGATGCCTCTGCCTCTCGACTCTTCAAACGTGCCTGTAAAAGTGACCCTCACAGACGAGCCCTTATTTCGGCAATATATGCAAAATTGTTAGAACCCACAATCATAAAACCCCCAGCCTATGTCACGAAATAGGAGGGAGACCTAGGTATCAACCTAGACCCTGATGACTGGATTAACATCTGTTAAGCAACCAAAATTTCCATGCAGAATATTGTAGCTTTCGAAAACAATTATAAAGATTTAACTACAGTAGGTGGTACTTGATCCCCACCAGCATTGCTAAATTCTTCCCACAATACCTCCTCCAATGCTTCCAAGGCTGCAATGCAATAGGCACACACCTGCATGTGTGATGGAAATGTCCTGTACCATGAACCTTCTGACATATTTGCGATCCTCTCGAAACTTTTCGCTAAACACTTAACTCCTGACACCACCATAGTGCTCCTGAATTACACCATAACAAACCTTCAATTTAAACTCCTTCTTCAAGACACCATGGTGCTAGGCAGAGTGTTGCAAAAGCGTGGAAGTCCCCTTCCTCTGCGTCCTCACAACTAAACATAGAGTTACACAGGCAATGATCCACACTAAAATAAAAGCTGAATTGCTAGATAGCGTGACCAGATTTAAAAAACTCTGGAGTCCCTGGGTGGTCAATTACTTACCACCCGAGTTTGATGACTCTATTGCTTCCTTAGTCAGTATAGTGCTTGTTCATTACACATGACTCACTGTAGTCCCTTGTAAGCCTAGCCTCCCCTAGGGAATCCCCCCTTTCCCCAGTCTACCCCCTCTCCTCCCTCCCCCTTTACCATCCGAGGGTCTCTTTCCCGCCTCCCCCTTACCCCCTACTCCCCAACCCTTACCTGTCTGCCTCTTTTCTCTACAGATTCCTCCCTCTTCTATCCTTGACTCTGATTGTAAAGCTGAATGCTTTACACTTGCTCTTCTATAACCAATGACTTCTGACTTCTGATACGCGACTGACTCACTGCACTTGAGGCCTGGGTCCTACTGAAGCCTCTCTGCTTGGTACATAATCTTCTTAATTAGTTATCCAAGGCACTGCTATGTTGTCATGCTTTTGGTTTTTACCTCTTGAATTATTAATAAAGTCCTCTGGATCCTCTCTGACGCATCTGTAGCTGACGCACCAATCTCTAGGCCTGCCCACTTAAACTCTCTTATCTCCCATCCTGAGGCCCAACCTCAAGCACTGTATACTAATGTCATTGAGTCTATGGTCATTGCCACATGTTGTAACCTGTTTATTGACAGTATTTTATTCAGCACTTTCTTTTCTAAACATCTGTTTCAACCTTACCTCAAATCAATTTAATAAAAATTATTTGAATTAGAACTTTCTTTTCCCAATAACTTTTTTTTTTTAATTCTACTCATCTATGGCCAGCTTTAGTCTCCTATGGCTCAGATTAGAGGCAGCATTTTCTTTAAAATAATTAAGAAACTGATAACAAGATACATATGGAGGAATAAAAAACCAAGACTGTCATACGAACTGCTAAGTAGGAGGAAAGAAAGAGGGGGTTTAGGGCTCCCAGACTTTAAAAGATATTACAAAGCGGTAATATTGTCAAGAACCATAGATTAGATATTTAATAATAAAAAAAGCTGGGTGAGAATAGAGAATGAACTTAGCGGAATAGATTTGGGAAGAATGATATGGGTGCCAACACAGTATAGGGGTTTAAATGACAATGTAAATACATACACTTTGAATGTTTTAAAGATTTGGGATAACTTACACAGAAGTATGAAATGGACTTTTAATTCCACACTGATTCCACTAAAAAATACAGAGTTTTTTCCCCCAGGCAGAGAAGAAATAGGAGGGAAGTGGTTTAAAAAAGATAAGGTGCAATTGGGAGATATCTTGGTGGGAGATGAAATAGGAGCATTTGGTGAATTGAAAAAAAAAGAGGGAGAGATTTTCACTAAATTAGACGAATGGCGGTATTTCCAATTGAGGTGTTTTGTTAGAAGTCTGCCAAGACCTTTAAGGACAAGAGACAATTGGAACTTGTTCGAAAAGATATTGGGAACACAAGGTGATGGGAAACACGGGATTGCTAGAATTTATAAAATACTCACTGAACTAGACACAAACACGAAGCCAACATATACAGTTGTGGCCAAAATTATTCAACCCCCAATGCTGTAAAGGGGTTTAGGGACTATAGTGTACATTTGGAATTGTATTCAGAATCAAATCCTACAAGGACGTTGTAACTACCCAAATGCAACTAAAATGACATCAATTGTTTATGTAATACAGTAGTAAATGGTTCTTATGTGGTTTCTTCATTGCCACAATTATTCAACCCCTTAAAGACTACCACTCTGAAGAACAGAGGTTCATACAGGTGCTTTCCATCAGGTATTGAAAACACCTGTGGATGTCACCGAGCAGCAATCAAGCATAATAAGCACCAATTAGGCAGCTTTAAAATGACTGTGATACTCAGCTCCTTCTAGACATTTACTGGTGTGGTTACAAACATGGTGAAGGCAAGAGAATGGTCCAGGAAGACAAGAGAAGAGGTGATTTCTCTTCACAGGAAGGGCAATGGCTATAAGAAGATTGCAAAGATGTTAAACATACCAAGAGACACCTTAGGAAGCATCATTCGCAAATTCAAGGCAAAGGGCACTGTTGAAACGCTACCTGGTCGTGGCAGAAAGAAGATGCTGACTTCGACTGCTGTGCGCTACCTGAAGCGTAGAGTGGAGAGAAGTCCCCGTGTGACTGCTGAGGAACTGAGAAAAGATTTGTCAGATGTGGGTACAGAAGTTTCAGCCCAGACAATAAGACGCACACTGCGTAATGAAGGCCTCCGTGCCAGAACTCCCAGGCGTACCCCCTTGCTGTCTCCAAAGAATAAGAAGAGTCGACTGCAGTATGCCAAAAGCCATGTGGACAAACCACAAAAGTTGTGGGATAGTGTTCTGTGGACTGATGAAACAAAATTAGAACTGTTTGGGCCCATGGATCAACGCTATGTTTGGAGGAGGAAGAACAAGGCCTATGATGAAAAGAACACCTTGCCTACTGTGAAGCATGGTGGAGGGTCAATCATGCTTTGGGGCTGTTTTGCTTCTGCAGGTACAGGGAAGCTTCAGCGTGTGCAAGGTACCATGAATTCTCTTCAGTACCAGGAGATATTGGATGGAAACGTGATGCAGTCCGTCACACACCTGAGGCTTGGGAGACGTTGGACCTTTCAACAGGACAATGATCCCAAGCATACCTCCAAGTCCACTAGAGCATGGTTGCAGAGGAAAGGCTGGAACATTTTGGAGTGGCCATCGCAGTCACCAGACTTAAATCCGATTGAGAACCTCTGGTGGGACTTAAAGAAAGCAGTTGCAGTGCGCAAGCCTAAGAATGTGACTGAACTGGAGGCCTTTGCCCATGAAGAATGGGCGAAGATACCCGTAGATCGCTGCAAGACACTTGTGTCAAGCTATGCTTCACGTTTAAAAGCTGTTATAACTGTAAAAGGATGCTGTACTAAGTACTAAGATTGAATGTCACTTGGGGGTTGAATAAAACTGATAATGCTGTGAGCACAGAAAAGACATTTGTGGTTATTTCATTATAACTGTTATGTTATATTTGTCTGACCTACAAGTGCCTCTTTAATGTAAATGTAAGCAAGATGACTGAATGATCAAAAGCAATGTCAAACTGGCCAAAACACTCAATTTCAGTGGGGGTTGAATAATTTTGGCCACAACTGTATAACAAAATGGGAAATGGATATGGGAGTGGTGATAGATGAGGAAAAGCAGAGGAGAATGTATAGATTAACTCACGAAAATGTCTCTATGAGAGAAGTAGAGATGAACTATAAGTGTTTGACAAGATGGCACATTTCACCAACAGTAGAAAATAAGATGTGTGGAGAGAGTACACCGTTGTGTTGGAGGGGATGTGTAGAAAAGGCACAATATACCATATATGGTGGGGATGCCCAAAAATCCAGATATTCTGGAAAACAATAATCCACTTAATAAGAAAATTGACAGAAATAGACATAAAGCTAGATCCAGAAGTATGTATCTTGCACATCACGGATATAACGGTAAATAAATATAAAAAATCAGGGATATGGTACTATATAAATGCTGCAAAAGCCCTGATACCCAAGTTCTGGCGGCGAATACAGGCACCAAAGGAAGAGGACTGGATTGAAAGAGTCGAGCAGATTAAAAAGATGGAAAGGTTGTGCCATACCCAAGAAGATAAGATGGAGGCTTACTATGGGAAATGGGAGAACTGGGAAAAAGCTAGATTATATATGAGGTATAGGAAAGAATAAAGATAACAACAGAAAAATTCCACTTGCTGATATAAGAAGACGCAGAGAAAAGGTAGAATAGGCAGAGGGGATACGGGGTGGGGGGTGGTGGTGGTGGTGGGGGGGAAAGATAGCATAGAGTATATAAAGTAGAAATGTTGGTTAATATAATACTATAGAATATATTTTTATATATATATATATTTATATTGTGATGATGAAATGTAATTAAAATGGAAAATTAATAAATATTTAAATTATAAAAAAAAAAAAAAAGATTAGAGGCAGCAGGGTGCTCAGTCTGCTTATAACTAGCAAATCATAGGCATTCTAACCTGCTACCCTCAAAGAGCTGTCATTCAACTAGTGTTAAGCTGGAAATAGATGAGTTGAAAACCAAATTAAAATTTGTGTCAGTCATTGAATCGTTTGTTTTTTCAAATCATTAGTACGACACCATTTTCATGGTGCAATCGAAAGTGCCTGATCCAGCATGCTGGGGTTTCTTTAAGAAAATTAAACAAATGATGACACAATCAGATGAGCTATATTTGTTTTTCGGTCAACAGAACATTCGGTTTTCTATTCATTTCTGGCTGGCTTTACTGTTGGTGATCGGTTGTGTGTGGCGGGTTGTCAGGGTTTTGCTTTCAGTGAGTCGATGACAGTGGACATCATGATTGTCAATTGATTTACAATGAGGGACATTTTTGGAGATTTTATTTAGTTCTTGTCAAACATTGGGTGTCTTTATTTGTAGGCTGCATCTTTGTTTTTTTGAATGAGTGGAGGAATTATGTACCCCCTACATATTCACATGGGGGGGGTCAGTATCTGTTATTAAAGAGAGCTTCCAGATTCCATTAAGCCCCTCACCTGCAGACTCCCACAACCACTTGTCAAGGGTTGTGGAGATGAGGCCCTTGTCCTCATAAACATGGGGAAAAAGTGCTTTGCTAGGGGGTACATTTGGCCTGGTAAGGTTTGGAGGGGGCTAACGCTCAATTACCACATAATTACATCACACTGATTGTTAGCTGAAGGTTACAGCACATCATCTCCTCACTGCCTGCACACCATGGTCTGAGAAAGTGAGAAGACCTACCAATAGACAGAAAACTGCTAGGGATCCTAGGACTCCTGGCATCAGTGACAGTGTTGGGGGGGGGAGGGTGTGATCAGTGGCAGTGCAGTGGGGGGGTTGATGGAAACAGTGGCAGTGGTGAGGGGGATGGGATTAGTGGCAGTGGTAGGATGGGATAAGTGGCACTGCTGGGGGGATGGGATCAGTGGCAGTGGTAGGATGGGATAAGTGGCAGTGCTGGGGTATAGGATGAGTGACAGTGCTAATGGAGGATAGGATCAGTGGCAGCGCTTGGAGTGGATAGGATCAGTAGGAGTGCTGGATGGGGATGGGAAGTGATATTTCTACACCGACCACAGATGTTAAGAGGGATTTAAGCTGATGACCAATGTAAAGGAGGATTTACATTTTCCACCAGGGTAAGGGCAATTCTGCACTTACCACCAATGTAATAAAGAATTTACACTGCCAACCACAAATTTAATGGGGGATTTTACACCAACAACCAATAAAATTCTACACTAGACACCAATGTAAGGGGGAATTTATACTGACCACCAATTTCAGGAGGGCCTCTACATGGACCACCATTGTACAGGAGGATTCAACACTGACCACAAATGTAAGTTAGGATTTTTTACCAACTACAAATATAAAGAGGAGTTTATACACTGGCCACCAATGTAAAGGGATTTACACTGACCACTAGTGTAATAGGAGCATTCACAGTAACCACCAATGTAAGGAGGGATTTACCCTGACCACAAATGCAAAAGGAACATTCACACTGACAGCTAGTGTGAATGAAAGGATTCTACACCACGCCCCAATGTAACGAGAAGATATACACTGACCACCAATGTGGTTGAGTTGGGAACACATGTGAAATCACTGACACCACAGAAAAGTGCTACCCTTTAGCAGATACACAACAGTGCCATTATTCGTTAATGATACCCTCACTGCTGACGTGCGCGTTTTCACATGCACCAAAATTCACTGTGCTATGGCACTGTAAGGCTCGGTGATATTTTTAAAAAGGGTCAGGGACTTCTTTTTCACATTTCTAGTGCACAGAGCAGCCCATTGAAATGAATGGGCTGCCCTACACGTGATGTACATCTTTATCAAACCCGTCAGTACACCTTTGCATGCTAAATTTCCCTGCTAACCTCTGCACCCCAAACCTCCCCCATCCTCTCCAGTCCAACCCCTCCCACCCAACCTTAACTCTACATGCCTTCCACCTTCCTTACCTCTGCACATCCCTTCCTTGCTCACCCTGTGGACCCCAAACTGTAATTTCCTTTTCTTTGGTAGGCTCAGTGGCCACAATTGCAGGCAGCATTACAGCCGCTATTTACATATGAATATCACATTGCTGGCACTGTTTACATATGAATGTAATAATGATTACTTGTGGAGCAGAGGAAGCTCCATGTATTACTTGGGCCTTTGATCAAATGGGCTCTTCAGGTACACAGAGACCAATCTGAAATACAATATAGATACTTGCTGGCACTGCTTCAGCAATATGATTACCTTTGTAAAATTAAATGTGTAACTTTAGTTTTGTTGAAAAAGCGCAATCCCCTTTTGGAAATGTTATATACTACAAGGAGGTTAACAAACTCTTACCTTCTGTCTCACAGAAATAGCTATTAGTTTCACCATCTCCTTTCCAGAGTGATTCTGGAATTGGAGGGTCATCCTACAGTATAACCATCTATGTGTCGGAACTAAGCAAGCACTTGGGAAGATCCCGCCATTATCGAAACTCCAATTGCTGAGCATGCCTAAAATCTGCCACATATACTGTATTAACCTGTCTGTCATCTTTTGAGAAAACAAGTGAGCCAATCACACAAGCAAGAAATAATATTTTTGAGGGAATATCACACCAATGATATTCAAGGCACCTTCAAGTCAAAATACTGGAAAAAAGTGACACTTGACAGTTTTGGAAAATTACATTGGATGCAGACTGAAATGGAAAGGAAATTTTCAAAGCATTACAAAATAGGTTATGTAAGAATTATATAATATTTTATTTTGTTTTTAAAAAGTTTTTATATAAGGCAACTACTTTTTCTATTTTAGTTACACAGCTGTTGAAACTAACAATGACATATGTCAAAGGAGATTAACTTTCGATCACTCTTAATTGACGTAACAGTAAGAATCTTATCATATATTTACACTATTGCTAAACATGAATGAGCAAATAGATCATGATGTGTCATTTCATTGTCAAGGAAAATAAAGAGGTAAATAGACTTTAACAAATACTCTGAATTTTCACCATCTATCAGGCACCTACACCTGTCAGTTCATACTTGAGAAAAAAATATCAGTTAATATAAGTATGTCAACTTGTTTCAGCAATTCCTTCTGAATTGTATGTGTGATACGTAAATATGCACTTAAAGGATTGCTATTACAGAAGATATTGTATTGTGGACAGCTAGGAAAAAAAACAAGAATATGTAAAAATAATACATGGAATTATATGATTCAATACTGTAAGCTTATACAGTATAAAATATTTTTTCTGTGACAATCTTGTTTGGGCCCCTTATAATCTATGCGCATGTTACCTAGCATTACGGTGAGTGTTTTTTATTTCCCTGGAGTGTTTAACAAGTATCTATTTATCAGAAAATATTTCTGTCCATTTTCCCCCCAGTGCAATGCAACAAAGTACATATGTTTCTGTTGCATGTGTTGAGGATCAGGTATGTTTACTACATGGATGTGCCTTTGGGGGCTATTAGCAATAAATGGGAGCACTATAAATGCATACACAATGTATATGTCAATTGCATGCACAAAGGTGTGAATCTGACCAAAATTCTTACTTAACTTA
The DNA here is from genome assembly GCF_062004578.1 of Staurois parvus. NCBI lineage: Eukaryota > Metazoa > Chordata > Amphibia > Anura > Ranidae > Staurois > Staurois parvus. Next base: position 3,304,827 of record NW_028318047.1, on the reverse strand, counting down.
TTTTAAGTGGGTGGTATGAGTTTAAAATTGAGCTATGTCCTGCTGACCCCATGTACTGTGCCCTGCTGACCCCATGTACTGTGCTCTGCTGACCCCCTTGCTTGATAAACCCCTTTAATCGTTCCTGATGATCCCTGTACTCTGTCAAGCGGATCCCAGTACTCTTCCAAGTTGACCCCTGCCCTGCTGATTCCTTTGCCCCACTAAACCCTTGTAATCTGCCCTGCTGACCCCTGTGCTCTGCCCTGTTAAACCCCATGGTCTGTCCTGTTAAGCCTTGTACTCTGCCCTCCTGAGCCCTGTGTTCTGTCCTGCTGCTGCCTGTACTCTGCCTTGCTGACCAATTGCTCTGCCCTGCTGAACCCCTGTACTCTGCCATGCTGACCCCACAGCTTTGCCATGTTAAACCTCTGTGCTCTTCCCTGCTGAGCCTTGTACTCTGCCCTGATGGCCCCTGTGCCCTGCCCTACTGAGCTCTGTACTCTGCCCTGATGAGCCTTGTACTATGCCCTGCTGACCTCAATGCTCTGCCATCTTTAACCCCTTTGCTCTGCCCTGCTGATCCCTGTACTCTGGCCTACTAAGCCCGTGCTCTACCCTGATGATGTGTGTATTCAGCCCTGCTGACCCCTGTGCCTTGCTCTACTGAGCCCTGTGCTCTGCCCTGCTGACCCCTGTGCCATGCCCTGCTGACCCATGTGCCCTGTCCAACTGAGCCCTGTACAGGTTTGTGTACAATTGATCCTTTCACCCTTTCACTACATGTTGGGAGAATCGTGAATGCCAACCAGCATTTAATCCACTAAACAGCCCAAGTTTTGAATTTTGCTCATCACCACTAATATTATTGTGTAATTTATTTCTATTTATATTCAGTGGGTAATTTTGTTATGTTTAATACTTCCTTTTTTATTTCTTTATGAAATTTGTTGTTTAAAGGCTACATTGGCCACCTATATATGCAGCTATTTTTTGTGATTTCATCCTCATGCACACTGGATGTTTTTGGCTTTTGACATTTTTTTCTACAGCCAGTAAACTCCCCAGCATGTTATCCTGTGTGTCCATGCACACATAGACTGTAATCAACGTTTTTTGCCTGGAAAAAAACCCCATAACTAGTGGGTCTCTAGAGGAGTTTTTTAGCTGTCAAAATGCTCACGCTGAAAAACGTGGCAAAACGCGGTAAATCATGGCATACCTGCATTTTTGGACTTTTTTGAGAAAAAAACTCTAAAAACCGCATTTGCGAAAAAACATGGCAAAATACCGCTAAACACTAATAAAAAAACACTAAAAAATGCTGAAAAACTCACTTTTTTAACGTGACTTTACACAGTGGAGGACAAAAAAGACAAATTTAGTCACAATATCTAGCATTCCTATCTTGAGTGCTGCTAGATATACAGTTGTGGCCAAAATTATTCAACCCCCACTGAAATTGAGTGTTTTGGCCAGTTTGACATTGCTTTTGATCATTCAGTCATCTTGCTTACATTTACATTAAAGAGGCACTTGTAGGTCAGACAAATATAACATAACAGTTATAATGAAATAACCACAAATGTCTTTTCTGTGCTCACAGCATTATCAGTTTTATTCAACCCCCAAGTGACATTCAATCTTAGTACTTAGTACAGCATCCTTTTACAGTTATAACAGCTTTTAAACGTGAAGCATAGCTTGACACAAGTGTCTTGCAGCGATCTACGGGTATCTTCGCCCATTCTTCATGGGCAAAGGCCTCCAGTTCAGTCACATTCTTAGGCTTGCGCACTGCAACTGCTTTCTTTAAGTCCCACCAGAGGTTCTCAATCGGATTTAAGTCTGGTGACTGCGATGGCCACTCCAAAATGTTCCAGCCTTTCCTCTGCAACCATGCTCTAGTGGACTTGGAGGTATGCTTGGGATCATTGTCCTGTTGAAAGGTCCAACGTCTCCCAAGCCTCAGGTGTGTGACGGACTGCATCACGTTTCCATCCAATATCTCCTGGTACTGAAGAGAATTCATGGTACCTTGCACACGCTGAAGCTTCCCTGTACCTGCAGAAGCAAAACAGCCCCAAAGCATGATTGACCCTCCACCATGCTTCACAGTAGGCAAGGTGTTCTTTTCATCATAGGCCTTGTTCTTCCTCCTCCAAACATAGCGTTGATCCATGGGCCCAAACAGTTCTAATTTTGTTTCATCAGTCCACAGAACACTATCCCACAACTTTTGTGGTTTGTCCACATGGCTTTTGGCATACTGCAGTCGACTCTTCTTATTCTTTGGAGACAGCAAGGGGGTACGCCTGGGAGTTCTGGCACGGAGGCCTTCATTACGCAGTGTGCGTCTTATTGTCTGGGCTGAAACTTCTGTACCCACATCTGACAAATCTTTTCTCAGTTCCTCAGCAGTCACACGGGGACTTCTCTCCACTCTACGCTTCAGGTAGCGCACAGCAGTCGAAGTCAGCATCTTCTTTCTGCCACGACCAGGTAGCGTTTCAACAGTGCCCTTTGCCTTGAATTTGCGAATGATGCTTCCTAAGGTGTCTCTTGGTATGTTTAACATCTTTGCAATCTTCTTATAGCCATTGCCCTTCCTGTGAAGAGAAATCACCTCTTCTCTTGTCTTCCTGGACCATTCTCTTGCCTTCACCATGTTTGTAACCACACCAGTAAATGTCTAGAAGGAGCTGAGTATCACAGTCATTTTAAAGCTGCCTAATTGGTGCTTATTATGCTTGATTGCTGCTCGGTGACATCCACAGGTGTTTTCAATACCTGATGGAAAGCACCTGTATGAACCTCTGTTCTTCAGAGTGGTAGTCTTTAAGGGGTTGAATAATTGTGGCAATGAAGAAACCACATAAGAACCATTTACTACTGTATTACATAAACAATTGATGTCATTTTAGTTGCATTTGGGTAGTTACAACGTCCTTGTAGGATTTGATTCTGAATACAATTCCAAATGTACACTATAGTCCCTAAACCCCTTTACAGCATTGGGGGTTGAATAATTTTGGCCACAACTGTACCTTCTATTTTGCAGACAAATTGCATTGTTTTGTTATGCTTAATTCATCAATTAAATCATTATGTCAAGTGTTGCAAGAACAACACAGTTTTGCTAACAGAAGGTAGCTTTTATGTTGCTGACAGAATTCCATAAAGCTATTTTAAGCAACCACAAAGACATTCATGGCATATAGAAACAAAGACCGTATCAGCAAACAAATCAGATAACATAAGTTTCCCAACTCTCTTCAGAGAGAATCAACTTTTTTTCCTGTATGTTTCTTCCTGGAACATCTAAAATAATCAATAAAGTAATCAGGGATCATGCATGAATTCACAAAGAGGACAAACCGAGTTTAAAAATGATACTTATTGGTTAACTTACACCCCGGGCACACCGATCCTGACTTTGAAATCATGTGATTTACAGTGAAGTCTCACTATTTCAAAGTTAGGGGGACCTGCTGATTTGAGGTGTGATTTATTATTATTTCAGGTACTTATATAGCCCCATCAATTTATGCAGCGCTTTACATATATATTGTACATTCACATCAGTCCCTAACCCTCAATGGGCATACAATCTAAGATCCCTAACTCACATTCATACATACACATACTAGGGCCAATTTTTAGACAGGAGCCACTTAACCTGTCAGCATGTCTTTGGAGTGTGGGAGGAAACAGGAGTTCCCAGAGGAAACCCACACAAGCACAGGGAGAACATGCAAACTCCAGGCAGGTGGTGCCGTGGCTGGGATTCGAACCAACGACCCTAGTACTGCCAGGCGGAAGTGCTAACCATTTAGCCACTGTGCTGCCCACAGATGCTGACACAGATGTCTATGCAAATCGCACCAAAAGTAGTGCATGCACTACTTCAAAAATCGGTGTGACTCCGACCAAGTCGGTACTGCACCTATATGACTGCTGTAATTGCGAACAATAAGGTGCGACTTGTAATGCGATTTGCAAGTCGTATGGCATGCAAAGCGCATGCCAAGTCACACCTGGTGTGATCGGGGGCATAAAATGGTTGTAAACCTCAGGCACAAAATATGAACAAAGCATAGCCTTCTATAATGTGTAAAAGTGCAAAATCTGGTGCAACGCTGCAGAATCAATCAGTTTCCAGGATTTATTTGCAAAGCTTAATTGAACAAACTGAAGTTAGAAGCTGATTAGCTACCATGTACAGCTGCACCAGTTTCTGAGTGCTCCAGTTATAGTAAATCTACCCCTAAGTGTCATTTCTGTCTTCTGCTTTGTTCCTCTACTATCAACATGAATCGCTTCATGTTCCTGTGAGCTGTGTGATGTGGTGGTGATAGTGGTGGTGGTGGGGAGGCAAGTCTCTTCCCTCCAATCAGCTCTCAAAGCTCTCCTCACTGAGCTTTGCAGGGTGTAACTTCAGCTCTCTGCCCCCTTTTTTCTGAACTTTCAAACAAGCTTTATAAATTCTGCACTTTGAATGGATGTAGAGAAGAGAAGACTCAGACAGGTAAAACTTGGGTTTACAACCACTTTAAATGGGACCTATACTAGGCCATGCCAAAAAAAAGACAGGCAAAGGGAAACAGACTAGTCAACTATATTACCTGTAGACTGCTTACATTTGATATTTTAACCTATTTTGTCTGAAAACAGATTACTCTTCTTAAAATGTTACAAAACCCAGGTGCCTGCAGTCACTATATCTGGTCTCCCACAGTACACACAACATGGAAATGCAATTATTTTAGTAAATATAAACTGCTAAATACTTGTTTTCATCAGCAGTATATAGCAGTCTTGTGACTTCAGCAGAGCACTGGTTGAAGCTTGTAGGAGGAGTTTTCTTTCTGCTCTAGGAGGATGTGAAAGTCCTGACCCTCTGCCTGGACAGTGCTGATTGGCCCTGTGCTGATGACATGCACTCTCCCAAGAAAAAAAAAACCTCTCTAGCATTACACACTAAACAGTGCATGTGCATGTGACTACAGATTCAGTCTGTATCAGGTGGTCATTTCAACAAGAAGAGGGAAAGTGAAGAAAAGATCAAAGAGCCTTTTTACACAATGCTGAGGATTAACCCCTTAGGTTCCACAGTGAGTATAACAAGCATGCTTTACTGCATATACAGACTGATTTTACTGTTGTGGGTTTAGTAACACTTTAATCTTCCAGATAGGTGGGTGTAGTGCAATTATGCAATCAAAAAGCAGGTGCCACACCAGTAGGTACATAAACCTATAATAATTTCTCTGACTCACTGTAAGTATAGGTGTGGATTATTAACCAAACACAATGGCATAAGAAAAGGAGCAGCTGACAAGAACAAACTGTGAATAGTTGGACAAAGTGAAAGTGGATTCACAAAGGATCCTAGTGTAACGGTAATTGCGGAGTGATCACTTACTGTCAACTTTCACTATTGCATCTTCCGGAATCCATATGACGATATAGAGCTTCGCTTTCCCATGTATGGCTTTTAGTAATTACTGGCTTGAATCCTTTCATTACAGCTGTAACATCATCAGATGTAAGTAAAGGTGCTCAAAGGGCATAACACCGCTGGTACTGGTTGTCCGCTCTGCTATTAACCACTTCAATTCCAGACACTTTACCCCCTTCCTGTCCGGGCCAATTTTCAGCTTTCAGTGCTATCACACTTTGAATGACAATTGCGCGGTCATGCAACGCTGTACCCATATTAATTTTTTAGCATTTTTTGAGACAGATAAAACTTTATTTTGGTGGTATTTATTCACCACTGGGATTTTTATTTTTTTTGCTAAATAAATTAAAATGTACAAAAATTTTTTAAAAAGTGTTTTTTTTTATAATATTTTGCAAATAAATAATCTTTCTTCATAAATCTTGGCAAAAATGTATTCAGTTATCTTTTTAATAAAAAAAATAACCCAAATTAGTTTATAACCAAAAATTATAATTTTTCAAAATTGTGATTTATATTTTTATTTTATTTTTTTATATTATTATTTATGGGGGGAGGGTGTTTAACATACTGTCACCCTAGCTACTACTTGCGGGGGTGAAGAAGATGTTTTTTTTTTTTACACTGCTTGCTTTTACACCCATTTTTTTTTAACATACTGTCACCCTAGCAGTACAGTGTCACCATAGTGATACTGTGCTACTTGTGGGGGGTGATGAAGATTTTTTTTTTTTACACTGCTTGCTTTTACACCTATAAAGGCTGTAAAAGCAATAATTTCTCCTTCTCTCTGACTGCATTCTTGCAGCCATTGAAAAATACTGTGAGAGCTGTGATTGGTCACAGCTTGCCACATGGTATAAGGCTGTTGTGAATAGCCTTGTACCATGTGATATCTGTGATCATTCACAAATTTCACAAGTAGTATGCAATGATGTCAGAAGTGACATTGTCAGGGATCCCCTCGATCCCTGCCGCGATGGTCCCGGCGCAGGCGCACTGCTCCGCCCTGTGCAGGAACACGGGCACTAGGTCCGGGCCGGCCGCGGCGTTCGAGTTCGCGCATGCGCAGTAGAATCCGCGGCCGCCCGCTGGGCACCAATGGCAGCGCAGGGCGGGATATTTAAACGTCCCTGAGCTGTCATTTCGTTGCCTTCTGGTCTTACCTGCTTCCTGTGATTCTGAATCTGTGCCTTGTAAGTTAATTGACCCGGATTGTTCTTGACCTGCTGATTTCTCCTGCCCAGACCCTTGCTTTGCCTGACCTCTCTCCCTGGATGCCCCTCATTAGATCTGACCTACTGTTGCTGACCTGGCGTGTGACCCGACGATTCTCTGCCTGCTCCCTTGTACCTTACCGTCCTCTACGTTACCAACTCGGCCTGTCTGACTTCGCACTTGCTCAGCCATCCATCCATCCATCCCATCGGGGTCACCCGACCTCCTCACACCTGGCTCTCCCTGGTTGGAGCCCCTGGCGAACACCCCTACCACTGACAGGTGTGCTCAGTAGTGGCGACCTGGTCTCGGGGTACTACAAGTCCATCCCCACCATCAGGGGCCCTGGTGAACAAGTACCCTGGGGCTTAGACTCCGCGCTCTGGGCACGCCTGACCAGTGGAGTGCTAGTGGTGCCGCTCGGCGGTCCCTCACAGTACCAGAAGGCCATGACTGAGCCTTGAGGAGGACCCTCCCCGATGGAGGAGGTTTGCAGGCACCTGGCTACCCTGACGCAAGCAGTAAACTCTTTGCAGGACAGATGTTTGCAGATTGAGAATCGGTTTCAGGCCTGCACCATATCTGCTCCTGTTTCACAGGCCCCGGCTCCTGCACCTCCGGTCGCAGCAGCCCACGAGCCGGCTCCTGGGCCTTCCGCATCACTCCCTATGGCGGAACCCCGAGTACCCTTACCCGAGCGCTTCCACGGGGATCGCACACGCTTTCGGTCATTCCGTGACTCATGTCTGCTCTACTTTGAACTGCAACCACGGACCTTTTTGACAGAATCGGTGAAAGTGGGGTTTGTTATCTCCCTGTTGCAGGGTGAACCCCAAGACTGGGCCCACCGACTACGGGGAAATAATGATCCCCATCTGGTTACGGTTGACAACTTCTTTAACGCTATGGCCATCTTATACGATGACCCACAACGGGCGGCCTCGGCCGAGGCCACATTATACGCACTCCGACAAGGTCGGCGAGCGGCTGAGGAATACGCCTCTGACTTTAGGCGCTGGATGGGAGACACTCGCTGGAACGAGTTCGCACTTTTGCACCAGTTCCGTATGGGCCTATCTGAGGCTCTGAAAGACGAGCTCGCCCGGGTAGAGGTGCCCGAGACATTAGAGGACTTGATTGCACTCACCATTAAAATTGACCATAGGCTACGGGAGCGCAGATTGGAGAGGTCTGGTCAGGGTCGCGGAAATACCTGGGGGTCATTCCAAGGATCCAGTCAACATACTAGGCCAAACATCCAGAACCTGCCGTCTGAAGATGCTCCCGAACCCATGCAGCTAGGCCTGGCACGGCCTAAACTACCGCCAGAGGAACGCCAGCGCAGACGCTCCCAGAATCTGTGTCTCTACTGCGGTGAAGCTGGTCACATGGTACGTTCCTGCTCGCAGAAACTGAGTAAGTTCACCTCATCTTCTTTATCTATTGGCAATATGAATCCGTCCCAATACTTAGCTGTCCCCCTCTCCCTTCAGCTTTCAGAAAGGACCGTGGAGGTGACGGCCATAGTTGATTCGGGGGCATGCAGCTGTTTTGTGGATATCAATTTTGCTCACCAGCAGGGTATCCCCCTCCGTCCAAAGGAGAAGGGGTTTCACATCTTTTTGGCTGATGGGTCCCGGATAAAGTCAGGGGTGGTTAACCAGGAGACCCCTTCCATTGTGTCTTCCATTGCCGGTCAGCACCGGGAACTCCTCCGCCTGGATGCTATTGCATCACCCCTTTTCCCAGTCATTCTGGGGCTCCCATGGTTGCGGGCCCATAACCCCCAAATTGACTGGGAAACTGGGGTTGTCTCGTTCCCTTCCCCATACTGTCGGGAACTGTGCCGAACTTCAGGCCCGGAGGTCCCCCAGGTCCTCCTGTGCGCTGAAGGGGATGCCAGCCTAAAACAAGTGATTCCTGCAGCCTATCATAAGTTTCTTGATGTGTTCAGTGAACGGGGAGCAGATACTCTACCCCCCCACCGCCCATATGACTGTCCTATTGATCTATTACACGGTTCTGAAATTCCCTTCGGGCGAATTTTTCCCCTTTCTGAGCTAGAATTAGGGGCCCTGAAGGATTATATTGAGGACAGCCTCCGGAAGGGATTCATCCGTCCCTCCACTTCCCCAGCAGGTGCAGGGATCTTCTTTGTAGAAAAGAAAGACAAGACTTTGAGGCCATGTATTGACTATCGGGAGCTGAATAGGGTCACAATCAAGAATCGTTACCCATTACCACTGGTACCAGAATTATTCCAGAGCTTAAAAGTTGCAGTAGTATTTACCAAGCTGGACTTAAGGGGAGCCTACAACTTGGTTCGCATAAGGGAGGGGGATGAGTGGAAAACGGCCTTCCGCACCCGTTTCGGCCATTTCAAATACCTGGTCCTGCCTTTCGGGTTGTGCATTGCGCCGGCCACCTTCCAGCACTTTGTAAACGACATCTTTAGGGACTTCCTGGACATCTTTGTCATCGTCTACTTAGACGACATTTTGATTTTCTCATCCTCCCTGGGGGAGCACAGGGTACATGTAACAAAGGTGTTGGGGCGGTTGCGGCAGCACGGGTTGTACGCTAAAGCAGAGAAATGTTGCTTTGAACAGGCTAGCGTTACATTTCTGGGTCTGATTATCTCCACCACGGGGGTCGCAATGGACCCTCAGAAGGTCTCTGCGATCCTAGATTGGCCTGAACCCACGGACAGGAAAAGCGTCCAACGTTTTATCGGGTTCGCAAACTTCTACCGGAAGTTCATCAAGAACTTCTCGGGTCTGGTCTCCCCCATCACTCAGTTAACCAAGCTTGGGACGCGATTCAGATGGACGCCAGAGGCACAGGAAGCTTTTGAAGCACTAAAGAAGTTATTTACCTCGGCACCCATTCTGGGTCATCCCGACGCCTCCCTGCCCTACATCTTAGAAGTAGATGCGTCAGAAAACGCGGTTGGCTCCATCCTTTCCCAGCGAAAGGGCGCCAAGGAATTACTTCACCCAGTAGCATTCTTCTCACGGAAACTTACCCCTGCGGAGAAGAACTACGACATTGGGGATCGAGAACTACTGGCTATCAAGACCGCATTAGAAGAATGGAGGTACCTGCTGGAAGGTGCCTCACATCCCATCCTGATATTCAGGGACCACAAGAACCTGGAATATCTGAGGACGGCCAAACGTCTGTGCCCACGACAAGCAAGATGGGAATTGTTTTTCTCGAGGTTCCAGTTCCACATAACATACCAGCCGGGATCAAAAAACACGAAGCCAGACGCGTTGTCACGTATATACGAGGACGCCAAGGAGATCCCAGTACCTGACACTATTCTGCCTGCGGGAAACTTCTTGGTCCTCCAGACGAATCTTCGCTCCGAGATCCTGAGAGCGTCCACAGCGATGTCTACCTCCGATGGGGCGCCCCTCCAGAACAAGGGGGGAGTCCTATGGAGGGAGGACCGGATTGTGGTGCCGGAGGATGCCCGAACCTTAGTCTTGGGACATTGCCATGACCACCCGATGGCAAGACATTTTGGCCCGGTCAAGACCCTGGAACTTCTCCGACGTTCCTTCTGGTGGCCGGACATGGCCAAGGATTGTAAAAGTTACGTGGCCTCCTGTGCCATCTGCCAGCGGAACAAGCCTTCAAGAAATAAGGGCCTGCTACGTCCATTACCCATCCCTGAACGGCCCTGGCAGAAAATCTCTATGGACTTCATAGTCGAGCTTCCACCTTCACTGGACCACACAGCAATTCTCGTGGTCGTGGACCGCTTATCCAACATGGCCCATTTCATTCCTTTACGGAAGACTCCATCAGCAGCCGAGACGGCGCAAGTTTTTATTCGAGAGGTTGTTAGACTGCATGGGGTTCCCGAAGACATCGTCTCGGACCGAGGGGTGCAGTTTACCTTGAGATTTTGGAGGGCATTGTGCAAAGCCCTGGATATCAAGCTATCCCTTTCCTCGGAATTTCACCCTCAGACCAATGGTCAGACCGAAAGGACCAATCAGACCCTAGAGCAATACCTGCGATGCTACACATCATTCTCTCAGGACGACTGGGTGCCACTTTTCCCTTTGGCGGAATTCGCGTACAACAACGCTTGCCATTCAGCAACAGGGCAGTCCCCGTTCTTCTCCGACTATGGGTTTCACCCTGTCTTCCTCCCGGATTTAGTCCCGGAATGCCCAATTCCAGCGACACAGGATGCACTAACCTTTTTCACTTCAAACAATAAAAAACTACAGGAAGCCATCCGTCAAGCCCAAGAAGACTACAAGAGGGCTTTTAATAGGAAGCGAAGAGGGGATCTGGTGTTGCGGCCCAGAGAGAAGGTTTGGCTGGCTACATCGAACCTGAAGATGCTCTGCCCGTCAAAAAAGTTGGGACCTAAATTTACAGGCCCTTTTTGCATCAAACGGATGGTCAATGAAGTGGCCTATGAACTTGTTCTCCCTGAGACACTCAAGATCCACCCTGTCTTCCACGTGTCCCTGTTGAAGCCGGTAGCCCCTGATGCCTTCCCGGAACGGGAATCCAGGCCCCCGGAGGCCGTAACAGTTGAAGAGGAAGAAGAATTCGAGGTGGAGGCAATCCTGAAGTGCCGACGAAGGGGGGGCCAGACCCAATTTCTCATCAAGTGGAAGGGCTACGGCCCTGAGGACAATTCGTGGGAACCAGCCCATAATGTCCATGCACCTAGACTTGTCCGGAGGTTTCTTTGTGATCACCCGTGGTGGAGAGATCGGGTGGGCATCCGGAGGTTGCCCGTAGGGGGGGGGCAATGTCAGGGATCCCCTCGATCCCTGCCGCGATGGTCCCGGCGCAGGCGCACTGCTCCGCCCTGTGCAGGGACACGGGCACTAGGTCCGGGCCGGCCGCGGCGTTCGAGTTCGCGCATGCGCAGTAGAAGCCGCGGCCGCCCGCTGGGCACCAATGGCAGTGCAGGGCGGGATATTTAAACGTCCCTGAGCTGTCATTTCGTTGCCTTCTGGTCTTACCTGCTTCCTGTGATTCTGAATCTGTGCCTTGTAAGTTAATTGACCCGGATTGTTCTTGACCTGCTGATTTCTCCTGCCCAGACCCTTGCTTTGCCTGACCTCTCTCCCTGGATGCCCCTCATTAGATCTGACCTACTGTTGCTGACCTGGCGTGTGACCCGACGATTCTCTGCCTGCTCCCTTGTACCTTACCGTCCTCTACGTTACCAACTCGGCCTGTCTGACTTCGCACTTGCTCAGCCATCCATCCATCCATCCCATCGGGGTCACCCGACCTCCTCACACCTGGCTCTCCCTGGTTGGAGCCCCTGGCGAACACCCCTACCACTGACAAGTGTGCTCAGTAGTGGCGACCTGGTCTCGGGGTACTACAAGTCCATCTCCACCATCAGGGGCCCTGGTGAACAAGTACCCTGGGGCTTAGACTCCGCGCTCTGGGCACGCCTGACCAGTGGAGTGCTAGTGGTGCCGCTCGGCGGTCCCTCACAGACATCTTGCTTACTACTATTCATGTGATCACTGATTGGCCAATCAGTGATCATATGATTGGGACCTCACATAGAGGTCCCGTACAGCAATTGGTGCCGCGTGCTCCCAGGGAGCGCACACAGGCTGAAATTGCGGGCTCTGTTTATGAACAGCAACCTGCTCCTGGACTGCTCCTCCCCGGCCGTTTATGTACATGGGCCGGACGGAAAGTGGTTAAAGCTGTTCCTGAACCCTTTTTGAATACCTTTATAGGATTTACATTACCGTGGACTTTTTGCACAAGACAATCAACCTCTCTCTCTGGGGAGGTTACTCCAGAATACTGAGTGGAGGCTATGTTGCTGTTTCATCCATTTTCTGGCATATCTTTGTCTATCCATCTCAGATGACACTGAGCGATTCTCATGCACAACTGCTATATAATCGATGAGAGATCTGTGGAAGCTCTGATGGTGAGATATCTGTGAGTCTTTGATGTTCACGTTCTTTGGACCTATACTGTATATCCTTTTGAATCTATGTCATATGACTGTTATTCCTGCTTCCCTATGTATGGCTTCATCCTCTGTATCCAAACCAGTGCACTGAATTTTCATCCACTGTTTCATCTTTTCATTGACTACTGTTGATATTAAAGGACTGACCCAATCTGCTGCCTTATCATTTTCACCACTACACTATTGACGGTCAATGGATATCTTCAAGCGGTGAGACAGTCAGTACCATGGTGTCCGTTTATGACACAGAGAATAGCTGCGATTCAACGGATCTCAGCTGTTCTCTGGTCATTCACAGTTTATAACACTCAGGAGATCATGTCAGCCCTTCACTGGAGATCTGTGTTCTCCCTCCAGATTCTCCAGCCCAGAGCTGGAGAATCAGAGGGACCGCAAACTAAGCAGCAATAATTTACCTCTGCTTAGTAAACTGATCTTTTACTGTAATCTCGCGAGATTATAGTAAAATCAGCCGTTTTCCAGAGTTTGTAGACCGTTCTCCAGCGTTTGGAGACCGTTCTCCCTTCGTTCGGAGAACTGCTTCATAAACTGCATTCCGAGAATGCCGGAGAACTGAGCAGCAATCTATTACCTCTGGCTCATAAACGGACACCTATACCGCTTATGCTACCACTGGATACCAGCATGGAACTTAATATAAGTGGATGCAACACTTTGATCTTACTTCATGAGAATTTTTTACCTCTTTTTTGCAGCTCTTCATGTCCTTTTCCTTCACAGTTGGAACTATCCTTATGAGGTTATGTATTATCTGGTTTCCAAGCCCATTTAATGCTATATCTAATTAAGCTATGTGTATGGCGTGGACAAATGTTTTTATCACACTGTCTTTTAATGTTATTTGGCTGATTGTATGTTCACTTTGAGAAGAGCTTATTCTTCACATGATCCTTGGGATCATATAATAAAGATACTTTATGCATTCATATTTATGCATTATTTATAGAGATGAGCGAATCGAAGTAGGCGAAGTGGAATTCGAGTCGAATATTGGAAAATAGCCTACTTCGGACGCGCGAATCGAAATTTTTCCTAAAATGGCGGCGGACATGTGCGGCGACGGAGCGGGGATGTCTGGGAAGGCGCGCAGACAAGGCGCGCTGACCCATAATGCATTCCTTAATGACATGTGATCGCATTAGCCAATCAGCAGCCAGCCAGCCAGCACTGTGTAATGGTCGAGCTATAAATAGCGGCCATTTTAGAATTCTTCATTTGCCTCCAGTCATTCAAGAGAGGCAGACCGCTCTGTATTAGGGACAGAGTTAGGGCCACAGAAACGTTACTTGGGGACAGAGAAACGTTACTTAGGGACAGAGAAGCATTACTCAGGGACACAGAATTGTTAATGAGGGCCACAGAATCGTTACTTAGGGCCAAAGAAACGCTAGTTAGGGCCACAGAATTGTTACTCAGGGACAGACAGAATTGTTACTGAGTGCCAGAGAATTGTTACTTAGGGCCACAGAAACGTTAGTTAGGGCCACAGAATTGTTACTCAGGGACAGACACAGAATTGTTACTGAGGGCCACAGAACTGTTACTTAGGGCCACAGAAACGTTATTAGGGCCACAGAATTGTTACTCAGGGACAGACAGAATTGTTACTGAGTGCCAGAGAATTGTTACTTAGGGCCACAGAAACGTTAGTTAGGGCCACAGAATTGTTACTCAGGGACAGACACAGAATTGTTACTGAGGGCCACAGAACTGTTACTTAGGGCCACAGAAACGTTAGTTAGGGCCACAGAATTGTTACTCAGGGACAGACACAGAATTGTTACTGAGGGCCACAGAACTGTTACTTAGGGCCACAGAAACGTTAGTTAGGGCCACAGAATTGTTACTCAGGGACAGACACAGAATTGTTACTGAGGGCCACAGAATTGTTACTTAGGGCCACAGAATTGTTACTCAGGGACAGACAGAATTGTTACTGAGTGCCAGAGAATTGTTACTTAGGGCCACAGAAACGTTAGTTAGGGCCACAGAATTGTTACTCAGGGACAGACAGAATTGTTACTGAGTGCCAGAGAATTGTTACTTAGGGCCGAAGAAACGTTAGTTAGGGCCACAGAATTGTTACTCAGGGACAGACACAGAATTGTTACTGAGGGCCACAGAATTGTTACTTAGGGCCACAGAAACGTTACTCAGGGACACAGAATTGTTACTGAGGGCCACAGAACTGTTACTTAGGGCCACAGAAACGTTAGTTAGGGCCACAGAATTGTTACTCAGGGACAGAAACAGAATTGTTACTGAGGGCCACAGAATTGTTACTTAGGGCCACAGAAACGTTACTCAGGGACACAGAATTGTTGCTGAGGGCCACAGAACCGTTACTTAGGGCCACAGAATTGTTACTCAGGGACAGACACAGAATTGTTCCTCAGGGACACAGAATTGTTACTGAGGGTCACAGAACCGTTACTTAGGGCCACAGAAACGTTACTCAGGGACAGACACAGAATTGTTACTGAGGGACACAGAATTGTTACTGAGGGCCACAACCGTTACTTAGGGCCACAGAATTGTTACTCAGGGACACAGAATTGTTACTGAGGGCCACAGAACCGTTACTTAGGGCCACAGAATTGTTACTCAGGAACACAGAATTGTTACTGAGGGCCACAGAACCGTTACTTAGGGCCACAGAATTGTTACTCAGGGACAGACACAGAATTGTTACTGAGGGACACAGAATTGTTACTGAGGGCCACAGAAACGTTAATCAGGGACACAGAATTGTTACTGAGGGCCACAGAACCGTTACTTAGGGCCACATAAAAGTTAATCAGGGACACAGAATTGTTACTGAGGGCCACAGAACCGTTACTTAGGGCCACAGAATTGTTACTCAGGGACAGACACAGAATTGTTACTGAGGGCCACAGAATTGTTACTGAGGGCCACAGAACCGTTACTTAGGGCCACAGAAACGTTAATCAGGGACACAGAATTGTTACTGAGGGCCACAGAACCGTTACTTAGGGCCACATAAACGTTAATCAGGGACACAGAATTGTTACTGAGGGCCACAGAACCGTTACTTAGGGCCACAGAATTGTTACTCACGGACAGACACAGAATTGTTTCTTGAGGGACACAGAATTGTTACTGAGGGCCACAGAACCGTTACTTAGGGCCACAGAAACGTTAATCAGGGACACAGAATTGTTACTGAGGGCCACAGAACCGTTACTTAGGGCCACGTAAACGTTAATCAGGGACAGACACAGAATTGTTACTGAGGGACACAGAATTGTTACTGAGGGACACAGAATTGTTACTGAGGGCCACAGAACCGTTACTTAGGGCCACAGAATTGTTACTTAGGGACACAGAATTGTTACTGAGGGCCACAGAACCGTTACTTAGGGCCACAGAATTGTTACTTAGGGACACAGAATTGTTACTGAGGGCCACAGAACTGTTACTTAGGGCCAGAGAATTGTTACTCGGACAGACACAGAATTGTTACTCAGGGACACAGAATTGTTACTGAGGGCCACAGAACCGTTACTTAGGGCCACAGAATTGTTACTCAGGGACACAGAATTGTTACTGAGGGCCACAGAACTGTTACTTAGGGCCACAGAATTGTTACTCAGGGACACAGAATTGTTACTGAGGGCCACAGAACTGTTACTTAGGGCCACAGAATTGTTACTCAGACAGACACAGAATTGTTACTCAGGGACACAGAATTGTTACTGAGGGCCACAGAACCGTTACTTAGGGCCACAGAATTGTTACTCAGGGACACAGAATTGTTACTGAGGGCCACAGAACCGTTACTTAGGGCCACAGAATTGTTACTCAGGGACACAGAATTGTTACTGAGGGCCACAGAACTGTTACTTAGGGCCACAGAATTGTTACTCGGACAGACACAGAATTGTTACTCAGGGACACAGAATTGTTACTGAGGGCCACAGAACCGTTACTTAGGGCCACAGAATTGTTACTCAGGGACACAGAATTGTTACTGAGGGCCACAGAACTGTTACTTAGGGCCACAGAATTGTTACTCGGACAGACACAGAATTGTTACTCAGGGACACAGAATTGTTACTGAGGGCCACAGAACCGTTACTTAGGGCCACAGAATTGTTACTCAGGGACACAGAATTGTTACTGAGGGCCACAGAACCGTTACTTAGGGCCACAGAATTGTTACTCAGGGACACAGAATTGTTACTGAGGGCCACAGAACTGTTACTTAGGGCCACAGAATTGTTACTCGGACAGACACAGAATTGTTACTCAGGGACACAGAATTGTTACTGAGGGCCACAGAACCGTTACTTAGGGCCACATAAACGTTAATCAGGGACACAGAATTGTTACTGAGGGCCACAGAACCGTTACTTAGGGCCACATAATTGTTACTCAGGGACAGACACAGAATTGTTACTGAGGGACACAGAATTGTTACTGAGGGCCACAGAACCGTTACTTAGGGCCACAGAATTGTTACTCAGGGACAGACACAGAATTGTTACTCAGGGACACAGAATTGTTACTCAGGGACACAGAATCGTTGAATTAAAGAGTATGTCAGACAACATGCAGAGGAGTGGCAGAGGAGGCAATGTTTTAGGAGCGAGCAGACGTGGCAGCAGAGGAAGGGGTCGAGGCAGCACTATTCGCAGCCAGAGGCCAGTGCTCCCGGTGTCATCCAGCGGTCGTGTCTCCACCGACAACCCTGCCGTCGTCGATTGGTTGGCTCGGTCGTCTTCCTCTTCCCAGGTCACCTCTGACACCTACAGCCAACGGTCGGTGGGTACGTCAGACACAACCGTTAGTTGACATGGCCCGGGACCAAGCCCACTGAAATCACGTGTCCTCTACCTGCCCCTGTCCTTTGGTGTTCCCTCACCAAGCGAAGTATCGCATGCTGTGGGCTCAGCCCCACTGTACAGTGAGGAAGAGCTAACAGAGGGCAGTCAGGAACGGGGGGAGACATCCGCCTTTTCAGCAGCCAGGCGAAGAAGTAGTGGCGAGGAGAGTGGCTCGGTAGCCGGTCTAGAGACAGGTCTGTCTCCTGACCCAGACGCAGCCGAGGGGGCTAGTAGTGAGGCGGAGACCCTACTTGATGATGAGGAGTTGGTTGATCGCACTTGGCAGCCTCGTCGTCATCAGGCAATTTCTTCCGCATCATCAGGAGAAGAGGGTGGCAGCTTGGCAGCGAGTGAAACAGTCGGTGGGTTGCCCAGGAGGCAGCAGGGTCGCAGCAGTGTCAGTGGAGCCAAACGGCCACGGAGTAGAGCACCAGCTCCACTGCAGCCTACCACCACGGCCAGTAGTGGTGCCGGTGTGCACGGAGGAAGCAGCAGTCAGCCAGTGAGGAGTATCGGGGGCAAAGTTTCCTACTCGGCGGTGTGGCAATTTTTCGTCAAGCCGCCCGAGGAAGTAAACGTAGCCGTATGTCGACTATGTGGCCAGAAAGTCAAGCGTGGCCAGGGGGCCCATGTTGGGACTACAGCGTTGCGGCAGCATATGCAGCGTCGCCATTTGGTGGCCTGGGAAAACCGTGATAAAGATACGGCGGTTCTGCCCGCCCCAGCCCCCGCTCCATCACCCGCTCCGTTACTTGCTCCGTCACCCGACGTCAATCGCCCTCCATCAGCCAGTCAAGGCTCCAACACCTCTGCTGAGGGGAGTTGTCGCTCGTTGGCATCTTCCGCTCGTTCAGATGCTCCTTCTCCTGCTACTCCTCTTCACGGATTCCGTCAGCAGTCTTTCTTGGAATCCGTTTCCAAGAGACAACAGTTTGCGAGCACGCACCCGACGGTGCAAAAGCTGAACGTCCTCCTGTCCAAGTTTCTGGTGCTGCAGTCCCTCCCTTTCCAAGTGGTGGACTCAGCACCTTTCCGAGAAATGATGGCTTGTGCCGCGCCGCGGTGGAGAGTGCCAAGCCGTCATTTCTTCGCCAAAAAGGCAGTGCCAGCCCTGCATTCACATGTAGAAGACATGGTGGGCCAGTCTTTGAGCATGTCGGTCTCTGCCAAAGTGCACGGCAGCGCCGACGTGTGGAGCTGTAACTACGGTCAGGGACAGTACATGTCATTTACGGCCCACTGGGTGAACGTGGTGCCGTCACAGCCGCACCAGCAACTTGGACAGGTCACGCCGCTTTTGCCTCCACGTTTGCACGTCCTTGGTCCACAAAAGATGTCCGCCTCTACCACCTCTTCTTCCGCCGTGTCCTCAGCCGCCACCCCCGTGCCAAGTCCCATTACCCGACCGGCATATCACATGTGCAGGGCGCAACGGTGTCACGCTGTTCTGCACCTGGTATGCCTTGGCGAACGTAGTCACACAGGGGAGGAACTTCTGAGTGTAATGAACAGAGAAATCGACAGATGGCTGTCTCCGCGCAAACTGAAAATCGGAACCATGTTGACCGACAACGGAAAGAACATGGTGTCTGTTCTGCGTCAAGGAAGGTTGTGACATGCGCCATGCATGGCTCACGTGTTCAATCTGGTTGTCAAGCGGTTCCTAAAATCCACCATCCCACTGCAAGACATCCTTAAAATGTCACGTAAACTTTGCATGCATTTCAGCCATTCCTACACCGCAAAGCACACCCTCATTGAGCTGCAGCGGCAGAACGGAATTCCACATCATCGCCTGATCTGCGACGTTGCAACAAAGTGGAATTCAACCCTACACATGTTAGACCGCCTTTACGAGCAGCGAAAGGCCATCACCGATTTCCTGATGTTACAAGCGGAGAAAGGTACTCCCCTGTGTAACTTCGATGTCAGCCATTGGCAGCTCATGCGTGACACCTGCCGCTTGCTCAGGCCCTTTGAGGAGGCCACGCTATTCGTGAGTCGGCAGGACTATGGGATGAACGACGTCATTCCTCTGTTGCACGTCCTTGAACAAATGCTGTTAACAATGGCTGGTCAGGGTGCGGTAGACGTGGCGCACAGATCTCAACGCCACATGACCCCTGTGGGGGCAGGACAGGAAGAAGAGGAGGAGGTAGAGGAGGACATTTGTGCTCAGGAATTATTGAGTGAAATGGGTGGTTTTTCCACTCAGCGGACAGGAGTGGAGGAGCAGGAGCATCTGGTAGAGGAGGAGGAGGAGGAGACAGAGGACCCAGACGCACCGTGGCAGTATGCTGTGGAGATGGAGGCAGGGAGTCCCTCGCATTCCTTGGCACAAATGGCCCATAGCATGCTCGCTTGCTTGCGTAGCGACAGCCGAATAATAACCATCAGACAGAGGGATGACTTTTGGCTGTCCACCTTGTTGGACCCTCGCTACCGTTCAAAAATGGTGGCCTTTTTCACACCTGCTGAGAGGGAGGCCAAAATAACGTACTATAAAAACCACCTATGTAGTCAGTTGGTCTCTGCCTTTGTGCGCCAACGTCCATCCTCAGACACTGTGGGCCCTGTGCGCTCGAGTTCCGCTGCCATGGCAGCAGGGGAGGGGTGGTAGGAGCAGTGGCAGCTCCACCAGCAGCGGCTGCCTCAGTCTGCAGTCGATGATGAGTAGCTTTCTTCACCAGCGCAGTGAGGAAACTACTAACCAGCCGCAGCAGCAGCAGCAGCAGCAGCATCAGGTGGACCTGGAGCAGGACCTCAAACAACAGGCTTGGGCCTACTTGGACAGCACCCTGCCAACCGAGGTAGACAATCCCCTTGACTACTGGGCAACGAAACTTGACCTTTGGCCCCAACTAGCTGAATTTGCCCTTGAAAGGCTGTCATGCCCGGCCAGTAGCGTGGCATCGGAGCGCGTGTTTAGTGCGGCAGGAGGTATTGTAACTCCGCGGAGGACACGACTGTCCACCCAAAGTGTGGAGAGACTCACGTTTGTGAAAATGAATCAGGCGTGGATTAGTCTGGATTTCAAACCACCAGTTCCTGACACAACTGACTGAATCATGCCTCAAACATGTGCCACTTTCAGGTCTCCTCACACACTGCTGGTGTGTTCCATTTTTTGTCATAGGGTGCTGGCAGATTACGGGCCTCCCATAGCTGCTGCCAGGCCCCTAATCTGCCATAGGCCCCTATATACCGCCTCCTCATGCTGCTGCCAGGTCCAGAGTCTCTCATGGGTCCCTGTACGGCCTCCCATTGCTGCTGTCTCCATCGCCACACTCTGCCATGTGCCACTTTCAGGTCTCCTCACACACTGCTGGTGTGTTGAATTTTTTGACATAGGGTGCTGGCAGATTACGGGCCTCCCATAGCTGCTGCCAGGCCCCTAATCTGCCATAGGCCCCTATATACCGCCTCCTCATGCTGCTGCCAGGTCTAGAGTCTGTCATGGGTCCCTGTACGGCCTCCCATTGCTGCTGTCTCCATCGCCACACTCTGCCATGTGCCACTTTCAGGTCTCCTCACACACTGCTGGTGTGTTGAATTTTTTGACATAGGGTGCTGGCAGATTACGGGCCTCCCATAGCTGCTGCTAGGCCCCTAATCTGCCATAGGCCCCTATATACCGCCTCCTCATGCTGCTGCCAAGTCCAGAGTCTCTCATGGGTCCCTGTACGGCCTCCCATTGCTGCTGTCTCCATCGCCACACTTTGCCATGTGCCACTTTCAGGTCTCCTCACACTGCTGGTGTGTTGAATTTTTTGACATAGGGTGCTGGCAGATTACGGGCCTCCTATAGCTGCTGCCAGGCCCCTAATCTGCCATAGGCCCCTATATACCGCCTCCTCATGCTGCTGCCAGGTCCAGAGTCTGTCATGGGTCCCTGTACGGCCTCCCATTGCTGCTGTCTCCATCGCCACACTCTGCCATGTGCCACTTTCAGGTCTCCTCACACACTGCTGGTGTGTTGAATTTTTTGACATAGGGTGCTGGCAGATTACGGGCCTCCCATAGCTGCTGCCAGGCCCCTAATCTGCCATAGGCCCCTATATACCGCCTCCTCATGCTGCTGCCAAGTCCAGAGTCTCTCATGGGTCCCTGTACGGCCTCCCATTGCTGCTGTCTCCATCGCCACACTCTGCCATGTGCCACTTTCAGGTCTCCTCACACTGCTGGTGTGTTGAATTTTTTGACATAGGGTGCTGGCAGATTAAGGGCCTCCTATAGCTGCTGCCAGGCCCCTAATCTGCCATAGGCCCCTATATACCGCCTCCTCATGCTGCTGCCAAGTCCAGAGTCTGTCATGGGTCCCTGTACGGCCTCCCATTGCTGCTGTCTCCATCGCCACACTCTGCCATGTGCCACTTTCAGGTCTCTTCACACTGCTGGTGTGTTGAATTTTTTGACATAGGGTGCTGGCAGATTACGGGCCTCCTATAGCTGCTGCCAGGCCCCTAATCTGCCATAGGCCCCTATATACCGCCTCCTCATGCTGCTGCCAGGTCCAGAGTCTGTCATGGGTCCCTGTACGGCCTCCCATTGCTGCTGTCTCCATCGCCACACTCTGCCATGTGCCACTTTCAGGTCTCCTCACACACTGCTGGTGTGTTCAATTTTTTGACATAGGGTGCTGGCAGATTACGGGCCTCCCATAGCTGCTGCCAGGCCCCTAATCTGCCATGGGCCCCTATACCGCCTCCTCATGCTGCTGCCAAGTCCAGAGTCTGTCATGGGTCCCTGTACGGCCTCCCATTGCTGCTGTCTCCATCGCCACACTCTGCCATGTGCCACTTTCAGGTCTCCTCACACTGCTGGTGTGTTGAATTTTTTGACATTGGGTGCTGGCAGATTACGGGCCTCCCATAGCTGCTGCCAGGCCCCTAATCTGCCATGGGCCTCTGTACCGCCTCCTCATGCTGCTGCCAGGTCCACAGTGTCTCATGCCATGTGCCACTTTCAGGTCTCCTCACACTGCTGGTGTGTTCAATTTTTTGACATAGGGTGCTGGCAGATTACGGGCCTCCTATAGCTGCTGCCAGGCCCCTAATCTGCCATGGGCCCCTATACCGCCTCCTCATGCTGCTGCCAGGTCCAGAGTCTCTCATGGGTCCCTGTACGGCCTCCCATTGCTGCTGTCTCCATCGCCACACTCTGCCATGTGCCACTTTCAGGTCTCCTCACACACTGCTGGTGTGTTGAATTTTTTGACATAGGGTGCTGGCAGATTACGGGCCTCCCATTGCTGCTGCCAGGCCCGTAATCTGCCATGGGCCCCCGTACCGACTCCTCATGCTGTGACGTTGCAACAAGGTGGAATTCAACCCTACATATGTTAGACCGCCTTTACGAACAGCAAAAGACCATCACAGATTTCCTGATGTTAAAAGCGGATAAAGGTACTCCCTGTGTAACTTAGATGTCAACCATTGGCAGCTCATGCGTGACACCTGCGCTTGCTCAGGCCCTTTGAGGAGGCCACGCTATTCGTGAGTCGGCAGGACTATGGGATGAACGACGTCATTCCTCTGTTGCACGTCCTGGAACAAATGCTGTTAATAATGGCTGGTCAGGGTGCGGTAGACGTGGCGCACAGATCTCAACGCCACATGACCCATGTGGGGGCAGGACAGGAAGAAGAGGAGGAGGTAGAGGAGGACATTGGTGCTCAGGAATTATTGAGTGAAATGGGTGGTTTTTCCACTCAGCGGACAGGAGTGGAGGAGCAGGAGCATCTGGTAGAGGAGGAGGAAGAGGAGACAGAGGACCCAGACGCACCGTGGCAGTATGCTGTGGAGATGGAGGCAGGGAGTCCCTCGCATTCCTTGGCACAAATGGCCCATAGCATGCTCGCTTGCTTGCGTAGCGACAGCCGAATAATAACCATCAGACAGAGGGATGACTTTTGGCTGTCCACCTTGTTGGACCCTCGCTACCGTTCCAAAATGGTGGCCTTTTTCACACCTGCTGAGAGGGAGGCCAAAATAACGTACTATAAAAACCACCTATGTAGTCAGCTGGTCTCTGCCTGTCTGCGCCAACGTCCATCCTCAGACACTGTGGGCCCTGTGCGCTCGCGTTACGCTGCCATGGCAGCAGGGGAGGGGTGGGGTGGTAGGAGCAGTGGCAGCTCCACCAGCAGCAGCTGCCTCAGTCTGCAGTCGATGATGAGTAGCTTTCTTCACCAGCGCAGTGAGGAAACTAATAACCAGCCGCAGCAGCAGCAGCAGCAGCATCAGGTGGACCTGGAGCAGGACCTCAAACAACAGGCTCGGGCCTACTTGGACAGCACCCTGCCAACCGAGGTAGACAATCCCCTTGACTACTGGGCAACGAAACTTGACCTTTGGCCCCAACTAGATGAATTTGCCCTTTAAAGGCTGTCATGCCCGGCCAGTAGCGTGGCATCGGAGCGCGTGTTTAGTGCGGCAGGAGGTATTGCAACTCCGCGGAGGACACGACTGTCCACCCAAAGTGTGGAGAGACTCACGTTTGTGAAAATGAATCAGGCGTGGATTAGTCTGGATTTCAAACCACCAGTTCCTGACACAACTGACTAAATCCGCCATGAATCATGCCCCAAACATGTGCCACTTTCAGGTCTCCTCACACTGCTGGTGTGTTCCATTTTTTGTCATAGGGTGCTGGCAGATTACGGGCCTCCCATAGCTGCTGCCAGGCCCCTAATCTGCCATGGGCCCCTATACCGCCTCCTCATGCTGCTGCCAAGTCCAGAGTCTGTCATGGGTCCCTGTACGGCCTCCCATTGCTGCTGTCTCCATCGCCACACTCTGCCATGTGCCACTTTCAGGTCTCCTCACACTGCTGGTGTGTTGAATTTTTTGACATAGGGTGCTGGCAGATTACGGGCCTCCCATAGCTGCTGCCAGGCCCCTAATCTGCCATAGGCCCCTATATACCGCCTCCTCATGCTGCTGCCAGGTCCAGAGTGTCTCATGGGTCCCTGTACGGCCTCCCATTGCTGCTGTCTCCATCGCCACACTCTGCCATGTGCCACTTTCAGGTCTCCTCACACACTGCTGGTGTGTTGAATTTTTTGACATAGGGTGCTGGCAGATTACGGGCCTGCCATAGCTGCTGCCAGGCCCCTAATCTGCCATGGGCCCCTATATACCGCCTCCTCATGCTGCTGCCAAGTCCAGAGTCTGTCATGGGTCCCTGTACGGCCTCCCATTGCTGCTGTCTCCATCGCCACACTCTGCCATGTGCCACTTTCAGGTCTCCTCACACTGCTGGTGTGTTGAATTTTTTGACATAGGGTGCTGGCAGATTACGGGCCTCCTATAGCTGCTGCCAGGCCCCTAATCTGCCATGGGCCCCTATACCGCCTCCTCATGCTGCTGCCAGGTCCAGAGTCTGTCATGTGTCCCTGTACGGCCTCCCATTGCTGCTGTCTCCATCGCCACACTCTGCCATGTGCCACTTTCAGGTCTCCTCACACTGCTGGTGGGTTCCATTTTGTCATAGGGTGCTGACAGATTACGGGCCTCCCATTGCTGCTGCCAGGCCTGTAATCTGCCATGGGCCTCCGTACCGCCTGGTCACGCTGCTGCTGGGTCCACAGTGTGACATGGGTCCCTGTACCGCCTCCCATTGCTCCCACTCTGCCATGTGCCACTTTGAGGTCTCCTCACACTCCTGCTGGTTTCCATTTTGTCATAGGTTGCTGTATGGCCTCCCATTGCTGCTGCCTCCACCGCCACACTGTGGCTCCAAACACTGGTTTTGGCCCCGTGACTGGCCAAATGAGTGAAGTGTGCGGTGATTCTAAGATCGACGGCACTCATCTGCATGTCATACTGACTGACAGTATTATTTCTCTTCCCCAGCAGACTCCAAGGGCATTTAAATTAAAGGTACAGTGTTCTGCACTAATATTAAGTCTCTCTGAAGCCTAGAAACACCCTTTTTTAAGTTAAATTCACAGCGAATATATTCGACTCGAATCGAATATTGTCCACGAATTCGCCGGATAAGTCGAATCGAATTTTTGAATACTTCGCTCATCTCTAATTATTTACTCTGCTTGGGATTAACTAATACCGACTTTTTACAGTTTGTTCTTGTCAACTCCTTTTTTTCTTATGCAGTGCAATTATTCAGCTGCTCAAACAAAAAGCCATCTACGGCCAGCTTAAGTCACATTTTCACCCACCTAAATATCTCAGGCTGGGATAGAAAACCTTTGTTTTTATGATCTCCAAAATCCACACTTGCCAGCAGTTGTTCTGCATTGCTTATATATTCATCCACTTTTCCAAGGAGTCTTTGCTTTCTATGATAATTGTAGAACATATTGCACTATACGCACCCTTCATGATTTGTGACAGTCCATATTCCTAGTAATTTGAAAAAGGAAATCTAGTCATGCCATCATAGTTCTACTGTATTTATTTTGCAACTATTAAGTTAAACAAACATACTTCTCACTTTTGTCATGCTTTGCTAACTTTCATTATACGGGTCTTAAAAACACTCAAGTTAATACAAAACACATAAAGATAATGTACAGTAATCCACTCGGATGAAAGTCTACATGAAATGGGGTGAAAGTGATCAGATAGGACAAGAATCCTTTTGTGGTGGCTCATTTTAGTGGTCTCTCTTTAAGATTAACTTCTCCTTCCCCATATTTTATGAACTGAAAAAATGAGAGAGATAGTGTCAGAGAATTCCTTTTAGCCAACTGGCTCAGATATGCGCATACCTCTGTACCTCTGCATGAATGAGGTCCAGATGTACGCATGTACAAAAATTCCCATTTGTCCATTGCTGTAACGTCTGCTCTTTTACCATCCGAACATGGCTAAGCTTGGGTTTCATCATTGAATTTTATGATTGGTTACTGCAGCCTTGCACAATTGGAACGGTATGTTTTCTTAGATTTATACAATAATTTACCAATTTTATTTTAGCCAAACAATGGGTCTCTTTTCTGTATTTTTGTCTCTTCTCTGTAATATATGCAATTTTTTTACTAACTTTGGGGAGGAGGGGTGTAGTTGGTTTTCAGAGAAGTAAGAGACGCATATATTGTTTTTCTTTTTTTCATTGATTATTTTATGGACCCTTAGAACATTGGTTTGGCTTTCTGCTGTTTATCTGACCAGAGGAACTCTTGGGCTAATGTTTCCCTAATAGGAGCAGAGGTACTCTTGGACTGATGGTTTCCTCCCTGATGTCTGCTGAATAAGGCTTTCTTGTATTTCTACCAATATTGATCTTCATCTACATCAGGTATTACTATTGTACAGAGCATCATCATCGGTTGGTAATTTTCTGCCTTTACTTTATTCATGTATTTTTGCTTTACATTTTCATTGAGTTCATTATTATGTTTTATTTGTATTTTTCATTGTTAAATGGTTCTGTATCTTTTGATTTCACTATAGGCAATGGTATTTTGTTTTCCTAAACTCCCTCAACAAGTGGGTCTTATCCCATCGAAATGCGTCAGATTTCTGGATCAATTTCTTTAATTCAACTTTATGCCTAATGAGGATCTATGTATCTGATGTTATTGTTGGGGCTCTTAGACTCTTGCTCGTGATGCTTTTGTGTCCCAGGCCAGAGCCTTTCCCCCCTTTTTGTTACTTATAGATTTATAGTATGTTTTTGCTGCTTTACTATGCATGTGTCTATTTTGGCTGACCAATCGGTCTCTCTTACCACTTATGTGTTTTTTTTACAAAATTACAATAAAACGTTCTATTTTATCTAGTGTTTTCTTGCTGTGCATATTTATATTTTCATGTGGTATAGTACTGTAAAAGCCCCATTAGTTTTTCTCTGTTAGGGTTTTAGTATCCATGTGCAAAAATGCACGTGTTTGTACACATGCATCACGGTGTGTGCGCAAATGTGTGTGCACACCCAGAATCATGGTGCTAGATGGCTTGTTTAAGGGATGCTAAATATGCTTTCTGTTATCAACCCAGCTTCCCCTGACCTGATATTGGATCCTGCTCTGTACCTTTGCTCAGCCAGTTTCTGACTTCAGCTTTGCCCCTGACCTTGATCCAACTTCTGATTTTGAACTGCATTGTCCAGTCGTTGCTGACCTTGGTCTGATCTGTGTCAAGTGCCTGCTTGCCCTACGTTCTGATTCAGCTGCTGCTTCTATGTATAGTCCTGCTACATGCCTTCTAGTGTCATTGCTAGGACCTGGCATGCTGAACCCTTAGAAAAGCCAGAGTTCCCCTTTAACAGTTGCTGGTTCTCTTACTGGTCCCTTGCCTGACACTCCTGCTGCCAAGTTCCGCTGGATCTTCCTGGTTGGCATCTCCATTTTGGGGTTCTGCAAATCACAGCCTCTGGCAGTCATGTTCCTCCTGTTCCTTTGCACCCTCTTTCCCACTTTCAGGGGTGTTTGGGCAGGAGATATAAGAGAGGCCACCATCATAATCTTGGTCTCCTATCAAGTACACGACAGACAGTGTTGGACAGAGTCATAAAGTCATCCTATGCAACACCAATTTTTACCCTTCCGAGCACCATCTCTTGGTTGATCCTCTTACCCACCTCCCAGTTCTGCCCCTTTTAGAGAATACAGAACCATACATAATTTGTGTGGAATTTGTTAATGGTAAGCTATAAAATATATCCCCTGCGAACATCAACAATACACCCCCTTTCAACAATATTTCTTCCCAGTAACAATAGACCAACCCAGCAACAAGAAACCCCCCCAGCAACAATAAAACCCACCAGCAACAGTAGATCTCCCAGCATCCAGCATCATTAGACCCTCTATCAACCAGCAACAATAGACCCCTCCCTTAACAGTAGGTCCCTCCCAGTAACAATAGATCCTCGAGAAGCCAGCATCCATAGACCCTTCAGCACACTTCAGCACCCCTTACCATTACATACATTCAGTGCTGGAGGTACTGGAACTGTGTTCCCCCATGTTTCCACTGCAAAAAGCCCTAGTTACATGTAAACAAAAGAAAAGGTCTGGAAGTAGTTGAACCCCTGCCATTCAGTTCATGTCATTATTGTACAGATTGAAGGACTGAGGTTGATGATTCCATCATGTGTCACTGCATTCATAGTGAAGTAAATATGTGGTATTCTTCAAACAGTATGTTTCCAAACTTCAAGATTGTTCAGATGAATAGAAACAGGCTACAAAAAATTGATATTCACCATGAAAAGGAATATTGGTCATACATTGTAAGCTCCAAGGAGCAGGGCCCTCCTATCCCTCTTGTATTGAACTGTATCATTGCTGTATTGCTTGCCTTTATATTGTAAAGCGCTGAACAAACTGTTGGCGCTATATAAATCCTGTATAATAATAATAACATTGTAGATAAACTTTAACTGCTTTTTAAGCTGATAACGGGTTTAATTTAAAAACAGTAAAACATAAGTATGTTCAGGTACAAATTAAATGGCACTACAGCATTTACCCAATAAATATTTATTGTACTCTAGCAAAGGTCTTCATAATTGTGGCCTCTTCATTTCAATACAATTAAATGCCATTTGTTTGATTGTTCTCTGTTCATTCGTTCAAATAAAAACATGCACTTTGCTTTTCTGTTATTTTTGGCTGCAAATGCAAACCATTTGAAGGTTCAAGCTAATGAGTCCTTATTTGTAAAGAACAATTGAAGTGCTGTACGCCCAGTATTGTGAAATGAATTGAGTAACATTATATGATGTACAACATTGAGGGACGTGATGTCAGTAACAGTCTTTTTCATATTGCAGGCTTCACCCCCAACTTCTTAAGCCCCTTATGCCGCTGAGTACAGAGGTTATGTGATCACTTATCAAAAAAGCCCCAAAAAAGTTTATTATAATGTTTAATACGAATATATATCTTTATATATATATATATATATATATATATATATATACACACACGCATATTTTAAACTGATTGGGATATTTACAAGTTAAGAGTTTGCATACACTTTAGCAATTTTCTCATAATTCACTTCAATTATCCAGCAATGTGCAGATGAAAAACTGAAAAAGTATTTGCGTTTCACATGACTGGATAATTGAAGTGACTATTTACACAATGTATCATATGAAAAATTCTCAATATCTTTAGGTGATATTAAAGCCTTTTTTTTGCAAATTTTTCGACTGATATAAGCATTCACATTCTATGCTGCTAATTAATGAATTAAAGTTTTACTTTCTTCCTAAATTAGCTGGTTTCCACAATGTTGGCCCCATTTTACAGGGTAATGGTGGCTCTATGGCTTGCAGGGTCTTATGAGGACACCCGATCATTTGCGCTCCTGTGAGAAACTACAGGCTGATATAAGGGCACTGCATACACTGATGGACAAAGGCAGAGAGATTTAGACACATAAGACCTGCTTCCAAAGTGGAAGAGAATGAAATTTGCTTGTATGCCACACACATGCATGATGGTGCTACAAATTATGTGACATGTAGGACAATTGGTTAGCACTTCTGCCTAGCAGTCCTAGGGTTGTTGATTTGAATGCCAACCACGGCACTACCTGCACAGAGTTTGCATGCTCTCTCTGTGCCTACATGTGTTTCCTTCCACATTCCTAAGATGTGCTGGTAGGTTCATTGACTCCTGTCTAAAAAGGTCCTAGTGTGTGTGTACAGTATATATGAATGTGCATTAGGGACTATAGATTGTACACTCCTTGGGGGTTAGAGACTGATGTGAACATACAATATATATGTAAAGTGCTGTGAAAATTGATTATGCTTTATAAGTACCTGTCATAATAAATGAAATTTGATAGAGCTGTCCCTATTGTCACACCAAGTAGCAAGCACTTCTCAGACACATGGGCATTCAAGAGGGTATATAGCCTCACAAGATCTTCTCCGATCCTCACTCTATGCATGCAAGTGTGTTGGGAAAGAAAGGAGACCAAGCGCTCCACATAGTGTAAAATCCATCTAACATATAATTTATTAACAATTGCTAAAATGCACTTACAAACAAAGCAGAAAAAACAGCTGTATATAAACCAAACGTCATGTAGAAAACCGCACCTCTGGTGACATTTTTGGTGATGATGTAACAGCAGGCTCCGCATGATTAGCACACACAACCCCCCACATTCAAACCATTTGCCACCACTTACAGAATCCAGGGGTTATTCTCACCTCGGGCTCTGGGGCTGTGCATAGTTCTGCCCACAAAAATCTGGAAATGAAAAACTAGAAGTCCCATTCACCACCACAGCAGAGAGACTGTAGTTTTCAGCTGTGCACACGGTGACATCACCACACTTTTAGTCCATTGATACTGCCTCCAGCTTTGTAGCTAAATGATGAACAAATATTAGGAATGATCAGGATCCCTGAGTGACCGCGCTCCTATAAAAGGGTTATGCTATCTTACCTGTGAGTAAAGACTGTTATCTGTGTACAGGGCTGCTGTTAGAAACCACAGGACCCCATACAGCCAACTTGACATGGCCCCCCCGAAAAAACAGTTCACTATGCTTCAGTTATGAATGAACACAGCGAGTGATCGACACTGGTCACTTCTTGTGTTCATTCAGGAAAGGATCCTATTATGTGCTTGCGGTTGCAGTGGGAAGGAGAGGAGGGAAGCCGGAAGCACTGTGGGGGCACACAGAGGGGCCTGGGCAGTAGGGGGAAACGTATGGTGCACAGGGAGGGTGATGGTTGCAGGGAGGGGTCAATTACTGAATTCAATCCCCTGTATGGCTCTCTTTACAGCAGCTGAAAGCCAGTGAGAGGGAGAGGAGAAGAAGCCAGCTTTCACCTGCTGCAGATAGAGCCATGCAGGGGATCAGATCCAGTAATTGCAAACCCCTTCCCCTGTCATGCCAATCACCCTCCCTGAACACATATGAGTACCCGTACAGGAGGACTGGTGGTACCATCTTATCCACAGCCCTGTCTGTGTATTAGGACTGTACAGTTCTGCCTTAGCAAAGCCTTTTCACTTTTCATAGGGTTTGCAATGTACCAAGAGACAGGGGTACAGAATGCTAGGTACATTAGCTAAGTTAGTGAACAGCACAGGATGTAATTTGTCTCCTGTTTTCATTAAATCCATTACCTTTACAAACCATGTCTTCTGTGCCTCACCTAATAAAGTGTAATAATGCTATGTTTCTATTGCAGCAGATTAACCACTAGCCTACAGGGCACTTATACCCCCTTCCTGCCCAGGCCAATTTCCAGCTTTCAGCGCTGTCACACTTTGAATGACAATTGTCTGAGGGACACAGCGGACTGGTGATCGCCGCGCATGCACAGTGAGAATGGTAGGATGTCATATGACGTCCTATCAGAACGAGAGAACCGCCTTGCGCCCGTCATTGTACTATAGGGCGGGCGGAAGGTGGTTAAACACTTAGGCTCCATGCACACGGGGCGTTTTAATAATACTGGTAACATTAGCTGTGTAAAGTCACGTTAAAAACGTGAGTTTTTCAGCATTTTTCTATAAGCGTTTTGCTGCGTTTTTAGAGGGGTTTTTTTTTACCAAAAAAAATTTTTTTTTGGTCAAAAAAAGTCCCAAAACTCTGTTTTGCCATGATTTACCATGTCCTACTGCGTTTTTCAGCGTTAGAGCATTTTTACAGCTGAAAAAACTCCTCTAGAAACCCACTAGTTCTGGGGTTTTTTTCTAGCCAAAAAAACGTTCCTGCCAAGAAACATTGATTACAGTCTGTGTGCATGGACACATAGGATAACATGCTGGGGAGTTTACTGGCTGTAGAAAAAAAAACGTTAAAAGCCAAAACAACAGCAGCTGTAAAAAAGTTCAACATGCATGAGGACTTATGGATGATTCTCATTATCATGGATACTAGGTTTTCAAGCTTTAGATGGTAGAAAATCAGTTGAACCAACATTTACTCAGAAAATCCATACCCATAGTAATAAATTCCTCTTTAACCTCCTCATTTTCTATTTACCTTCAAGCAGCGAGACAATGCAGTTTCCCAGCTTTCTTATCTCTGTCTGTATTCTTATCTGTAAAAGAAAATATTTCTCTGAAACATGTCCAAACGAGATCATTATGTTCAAATTTTATGTGGCCTAGAGCTAGCCATAGCTGATAGTGTTTGCCGGACATAGATCTTAAGGCCTTGTTCACATGAGATTTTATTGCCAGCCGTAGCAAGAATCCAGTAAATTCCTGAGGTTGGATTCATGGTAGATGCAGATAGTTGCAGCCCTTCAGTCTGTATAAAGCAATGACAGGCTGACAGAAGCCACAGCTGTCCATGGGTGTTTGGATGTAATCACACGTGGACCATTTACCTACAGTTAGGGACAAATGAACGCCTTTTGCAATCAACTTAGGCTCCATGCACACTGGGCGTTTTAATAATGCTGGTAGAGTTAGCTGTGTAAAATCATGTTAAAAATGCACGTTTTTAGTGTTTTTTAATGTTTTTGCATTAGCGTTTAGCTACGTTTGGCCGCGTTTTTTTGCGTTTGCACTTTTTCCCCCCCCGAAAAATGTTTTGATCAAAAAAAGTCCAAAAACGCTAGTTTGACAAGTTTTACCACGTTTTGCTGCGTTTTTCAGCATTAGAGCATTTTTGCAGCTAAAAAACACCCCTGCCAAAAAACGCTGATTATCCTGTGTGCATGGACATATAGGATAACATGCTGGGGAGTTTACTGGCTGTAAAAATTAATGCCAAAAGACAAAAACAGCAGCTGTAAAAATGTCCAGTGTACATGAGGACTTACAATCATTAGAACACTGTGGCCACCATGAACCTTTTATGAGTAAGTTGGAAGTGATGAAACACATCAAGGGATGTGACATCAGACATTACAGATTGATTGTAAGTAGTAGAGCAGCCATCTTTACTAAGGTGATAGCAATGTATGTGGTTCCTGGAAGCTGCTTGGAGATCCTGTCATATGGGAATACATGCATTTTATTATTTATATCATGTAAGCATATTTATTTATTTAATTACAGGTACTTATATAGCACTGTCACTTTACACAGCACTTTACATATATATTGTACATTCACATCAGTCTCTGACCCTCAAGGGGTGTACAATCTAAGGTCCCTAACTCACATTCATACATATACATACTAGGGCCAATTTAGACAGGATCCAATTAACCTACCAGCATGTCTTTGGAGGAAACTGGAGTACCTGGAGGACACCCACACAGGCACAGAGAGAACATACAAACTCCAGGCAGGTGGTGCCATGGTTGGGATTCAAACCAACGACCCTAGTGCTGCCAGGCGGCAGTGCTAACCATTTAGCCACTGTGCTACTCTCAACTGATTGATTTGAATACAACACTATATAGTCCTTTCTTTCCTTCTGGTGATGCTTTATGGACGGCATTGAGATGCATATCCTATGAGAGCAAGCTTACTCTTATATCATGCTTAGGGACAAGTGTTAGTTCGGTAAGGTGCATGATTTGGAAGGTGAAGGAGAGTGTTACACGTGTGATTACTATATCACATATTTATTTGGAGGATACTGCACTATTATTGAAAATCTTTTTTAGAGGTATTTTGCACAGTCATTATGGAATGGTCCTGAAGGAATTATTGGAGAAAACGTATGGGGAATATTATCCTAAAGGCCTCTGTTTATTTTATATAGGGTAAGAGTATTCACTCTAGCCACTTAGAAGTGCTCACGGGTGTCTCACATTGTCACGTGATTCACGGTTATTCACAAATTGGCAATTTATTTCATATTTATATATACAGTTGCAAGAAAAAGTATGTGAACCCCTTGGGATTACGTGGAGTTTTGCAAGAATTGGGCATAAAATGTGCTCTGAATGTCATCTAAGTCACAACAATAGAAGAACACAGTCTGCTGAACATAATACTACACAAAAATTAGATGTTGCCATGGTTTAATTGCACATAACATGTAAACATTCACAGTGCAGGGAGGAAAAAGTATGTGAAGCCCTAGCTTAATGACTTCTCCCAGAGCTAATTGGAGCCAGGAGTGAGCCAACCTTGACTCCAATCAGTTTGATGATATTGGATGTGTTGCTGACAGCTGTCCTGCCCTTAAAAAACACACACCTGTTTTGGGTTTACTGGTTTCAAGAAGCACTGTGTGATGTGAACCATGCCTTGCAGAAAAGAGCTCTCAGAAGACCTACGATCAAGAATTGTTGACTTGCATGAAGCTGGAAAGGGTTACAAAAGTATCTCCAAAAGCCTTGATGTTCATGTGTCCACGGTAAGACAGACTGTCTACAAATGGAGAAAGTTCAGCACTGTTGCTACTCTCCCTAGACGTGGTCGTCCTGTAAAAATGACTGCAAGAGCACAGTGCAGAATGCTGCATGAGGTAAAGAAGAATCCCAGAGTGTCAGCTAAAGACCTACAGAAATCTCTGGCACATGCTAACATTTTTGTTGACACATCTACAATAAGGAAAACATTAAACAAGAATGGAGTACATGGGAGGACACCACGGAGGAAGCCATTGCTGTCCAAAAAGAATATTGCAGCACGTTTGAAGTTTGCAAAAGAGCACCTGGATGTTCCACAGCACTACTGGCAAAATGTACTGTGGACAGATGAAACCAAGATTGAGTTGTTTGGGAAGAACACACAACACTATGTGTGGAGAAAAAAAGGCACAGCACACCAACATCAAACCTCATCCCCACTGTAAAACATGGCGGAGAGAGCATCATGGTTTGGGGCTGCTTTGCTGCCTCAGGGCCTGGACGGATTGTTGTCATTGATGGGAAAATGAATTCCAGAGTTTATCAAGACATTTTGCAGGAAAACGTACGATTATCTGTCCGCCAACTGAAGCTCCGCAGAGGATGGGTGATGCAACAGGACAATGACCCAAAGCATACAAGTAATTCAACAAAACAATGGCTGCAACAGCAGAGAATACGCCTTCTGGAGTGGCCCAGTCAGAGTCCTGACCTCAACCCGATTGAAATGCTGTGGCATGACCTTAAGAGAGCGATTCACACCAGACATCCCAAGAATATTGCTATACTGAAACAGTTTTGTGAAGAGGAGTGGTCCAAAATGACTCCAGATCATTGTGCCGGTCTGATCTGCAACTACAGGAAACGTTTGGTTGAGGTTATTGCTGCCAAAGGAGGGTCAACCAGTTATTAAGTCCAAAGGTTCACATACTTTTTCCTCCCTGCACTGTGAATGTTTACATGTTATGTGCAATTAAACCATGGCAACATCTAATGTTTGTGTAGTATTATGTTCAGCAGACTGTGTTCTTCTATTGTTGTGACTTAGATGACGTTCAGAGCACATTTTATGCCCAATTCATGCAAAACTCCACGTAATCCCAAAGGGTTCACATACTTTTTCTTGCAACTGTATGTTTTCGATTATTTGCATATATATTGAGGATAATACACTATCTAGTTTTTTTATATATATTTTTTGGAGGTACATGGTGGAAGCCAACAATATATTTGGATTATTACGTCAAAGGAATAAAGAATTGAGATGATTTACTGACACCAAGAGGGTTTTTCATTTCACCATGAACCTTTTACTCAGACTCACATGTTCTCAACTGGCAAGGATAACGAGGGGATAACAAGCACACAATTTGCTCAGCATTTCATCTATATGCTTATGGACATTGTAATATGGGGTTTCCTCTTGTGCTTTGTGGTTTGAAGGTTGAAGTGCAAAAAATTGCCCAGGTGTGAATGGGAACTAATCTAGTTCTCTGGCCTCATTTACACTTGGGGTTGGGGGCAGTAAAAACATGTGGGCGAATCTTTTTTTTTAACTTCCCCCAACCACTCCCTCTTAAAATATATGTGAACCCCTACTTTGTAAAAATCAATTCAGTTTAGAATAGAAATGAAAGGAAAAATGTCTGTGCGTGTATATACCCTATGTTACCAAAAGAATTGGGACATGTGCCTTTGCACACACATGAACTTTAATGGCATCCCAGTCTTAGTCCATAGGGTTCAATATTGAGTTGGTTCACCCTTTGCAGCTTCAACTCTGCTGGGAAGGCTGTCCACAAGGTTTAGGAGTGTGTCTATGGGAATGTTTGACCATTCTTCCAGAAGCCCATTTGTGAGCACTGATGTCGGATGAGAAGGCCTGGCTCGCAGGCTTTAATTCATCCCAAAGGTGTTCTATTGGGTTGAGGTCAGGACTCTGTGCAGACCAGTCAAGTTCCTCCACCCCAAACTCACTCATTCATGTCTTTATGGAGCTTGCTTTGTGCATTGGTGCGCAGTCATGTTAGAACAGGAAGGAGCCATTCCAAAACTCTTCCCATAATGTTGGGAGCATGAAATTGTCCAAAATGTCTTGGTATGCTGACGCCTGAAGACTACCCTTCACTGAAACTAAGGGGCCAAGCCCAACCCCTGAAAGACAACCCCACACCATAATCCCTCCTCCACCAAACTTTACACTTGGCACAATGCAGACAGGCAAGTACCATTCTCCTGGCAACTGCCTAACGCAGACACATTCATTGGATTTCCAGACAGAGAAGCGTGATTCATCACTCCAGAGAACATGTCTCTGCTTCCCTAGAGTCCAGTGGTGGCATACTTTACACCACTGCATCCGATGCTTTGCATTGCACTTGGTGATGTAATGCCTGAATGCAGCTGCTCGGCCATGGAAATGCATTTAATGAAGCTCTCTACGCAGTTTTGTTGTGCTAATCTGAAGGCCATATAAAGTTTAGAGGTCTTCAGCAATTGACTCTGCAGACAGTTAGCGACTTCTGAGCACTGTGTACTTCAGCCATGCGTTGACCCCGCTCTGTCATTTTACGTAGACTACCACTTTGTGGCTGAGTTGCTGTTGTTCCCAGTCACTTCCACTTTGTTATAACACCACTAACAGTTGACCGTGGAATATTTGGTAGCAAGGAAATGTCACGGATGGACTTATTGCCCAGGTTTTAACCTATCACAGTACCACACTTTTATTCACTGAGCTCCTGAGAGCGACCCATTCTTTCATAAATGTTTGTAGAAGCAGTCTGCATGCTTAAGTGTTTGATTTTATACACCTGTGGCCATGGAGGGGATTGGAACACCTGAACCCAGCGATTTGGAGGGGTGTAACAACTCTTTTGGCAATATAGTGCATAGTTGACAACAGTCCCAAAATGCCTGGGACGCTCACGGATTTTTGACATTTGTCACGGACAGTCCTTGTCCAGGGCTGAATCACAAAAATTTAGTTTTGTCAAGGATAGGTCTACTTTGTCAAGGACCACCATGGCTGCGGCGGCCGGTCTATTGCAGTGTGTTAGGTATTGTTGTCCCCCTCGCTCCCTCTGATCCTTTGCCCTCCCTCTCTGTCCTCCCCCTGCCTGATACTGCCATTCAGCTGTGAGACAGGAAGTCATGTGGCTGCTTCTCCCAATCATGATTGGTTGTTACTGTGAGGGGGCATGGCCAGCCCAGGGGTGACTGCGTCAGCCCGCCTTAGCCTCCTCAATCTCAGCAGGGGCACATGCAAGGCAGAATAAGCTGCTAAAGTGTGGACCAAGCCCAGGATGCACACTGACCAGGACCAAGCAGAGAGGACTCAGGAGCTGCAGGGACAGGCGGACACAGAGAGGAGACAAGTCTGACCAGCTGAGGACTTGAGAAGAGGTGCAACGCCAGCTAGCCTGAGAGCGGACAATGACTTGACCACTCAGATAAGTTGCTAACTTTTTGGGAGTGGCGGTTAGGTTTTTTGGGGAGAGGGCTGTGAGAGACCTTTTTTTTGGGGGGGTAATCATGACCTGAGAGGAGCAAAATGTTTTGCGGGGTGGAGCAGCAGGTGAGGGTTGTCTCATTTGGCTGTGATGGGGGCACGAGTCTCTGTTTTTTTGGGGGGGGTTGGGTGAAGTGTAATAATTCCCCCCCCCCAAAAAAAAACAAAACACACACTTGCTCCTCCATCACAGCCAAATGAGAAAACCCTCACTCACTGCCCCCTCCCCCACAAAAAAATGTGCTCCTCTCAGGTCATGATAACCCCCCCCAAAAAAAAGAGACTAACTCTTACAGCCAAATGAGACAACACCCACCCACTGCCCCCCCCCCCCAAGGAAAAAAACGCTCTCGGCCCATGATTACTGTAATCATGGCCAAAGAGGAGTACATTTTTTTTTGAGGGGGGAGCAGTGGGTGGGAGTTGTCTTATTTGGCTGTGATGGAGGAGTGAGTGTCTGACCCTTTCCTGTACTACACCGGCAGTCTCTGACCCTCTTCTGCACTACGCTGGCAGTCTCTGACCCTCTCCTGTACTATGCCGGCAGCCTCTGACCAACTCCTGTGCTATGTTGGCTGTCTCTGACCAACTCCTGTACTATGCTGGCAGTCTCTGACCAACGTCCTGTATTATGCCTGCAGCCTGATCAACTCCTGTAAAATGCCTCAGACCATAGTTCTGTACTAACTGCAGTAACCTCTAGAAACCAATCAGAGAGCGGTAATGATGTGCTGTAACCTCTAGCAACCAATAAGTGAGTGTGAACCAGTTATTTATGTTTATATTAAGTTTTTTGAGATAAGTATATGATTGTGTTTATTTATTTTTTGGGATGCTGGGGTGGAGAGCAAAATTGAATGGGGGGAGCCCAAAAGAATCTCACACTCTGTTTAACTACACCCCCTTTAAGCCACGCACAATATTTAGCTGAATTTAAACCACACCCGTTTTTGTCCTGTCCTGCTTCACACACTGCCATCCTCTTTTTCATGTCAGGCCACACCCATGAATGAATGCCCCACCCCTAATTAACATACTGCTTGCTTCCCCTACACTGTCTTTCTGGACATACAGGAAAAAACAGTGTCCCTAAAAATGTTTTGAAATGTTGGCAACTATGATAGTATATATTGTGGGGGTAGCTCAGGTGGGGGATCTTCTTCCCTGGGAAAAAGGTAGACCTCACAGCAGGCTTTCTTCAAAATCTGACTGGTTGTCAGTTTTATTTAACCACTTCCTGTCCAGACACTTTTACCCCCTTCCTGTCCAGGGCAATTTTCAGCTTTCAGCGCTATCACACTTTGAATGACAATTGCGCGGTCATGCAACACTGTACCCATAGGAATTGTTTACCATTTTTTTGAGACAGATAAAGTTTATTTTGGTGGTATTTATTCACCGCTGGCATTTTTTTTTTTTTTGCTATGTAAATGAAAAAGTCCAAAAATTTTGAAAAAAAGTGTTTTTCTTATAAAATTTTGCAAATAAATAATCTTTCATCATAAATCTTGGCCGGAATGTATTCTGTTATCTTTTTAGTACATTTTTATTTTTATATTATTATTTATGGGTTTTTTTTTTTTTTTACATACTGTCACCCTAGCAGTACAGTGTCACCATGGGGACACTGTACTACTTGTGGGGGGTGATGAAGATTTTTTTTTTTTTTACAGTGATTGCTTTTACACCCATATAGGATGTAAAAGCAATCATTTCTCTTTCTCGCTGTCTTCATTCTTGCAGGCATTGAGAACTACTGAGTGAGCTGTGATTGGTCACAGCTTGTCACATGGTACAAGGCTGTTGTGAATAGCCTTGTACCATGTGACCTCTGTGATCATTCACAGATTTCACACGTAGTAAGCAATGATGTCACAAGTGACATCTTGCTTACTACTTTGCATGTGATCACTGATTGGCCAATCAGTGATCACATGATCGGGACCTCGTACAGAGGTTCCATCCGACGATCGGTGTTTCACTGTGTCCAGAGGACACAGCGGGCACCGGATCGCGGTGCTGTGCGCTCCCAGGGAGCACGCACAGCTAAAAATGGTGGGTGCCGTTTATGAACGGCAACCCGCCCCTGGAGTACCACCGTCCTGCCGTTTATAAACAGCAGGCGGATGGCAAGTGGTTGAAAGGTTTGCAAAATATCAAAACAAACAAAACAGCAAAATAAACCCTTGCCATCCAGGCACTAACTAAACATAGAACTTTTTCCTCTCTCAGTGGTGAAGGGCTTCTCCCTGTCACCAACCAAAACAAAACCATAAGCAAACCTTTTCTCTTGTTTGTATAACAATCACTTTCATGCACAGCTCTCTCAGGAATGGCTCTCTGAGTCCCAGGCCACGAGCAGCTCCTTGCTCCAGCACTGCCTTATTTATACCACCTATTGGTGGTCATCAGTGGAGCAAAAAATCCGGTCCGGAACCACATCTGCCATTGTGGCCCCGAAAACCTGGAGTGGACTCCACCTTAAATTTCAAAGTATGATCGCATGCGAGGTGACACATAGGGTCCATTGATCATTTATACTGTCTCAATTTATATATATACTGTACACTGTAAGCAGGGTGACTGTCAGGATCACCAGGCATTTCACACAAGGGAAGCAATACAAAGAGAACAGGATACTTTTTAACAGTATTACATGACGCAGCTGGAACCCATCAAGAATATGAAATGTTGGGGTAACATAATCTTTACGCTGCAAACCAGCACATGGGGATGCACATGTGGTGTAGCCATGATGATTTGCAATTTGGTGTAGAAAGTTTGTCTTCTCTGTTGTGCTTGGCGGGCATTTCCACCTACCACACACAACAGGTTCAACTGAATGGGGCCGTTCCACAACTGCACTGCAACTGTCTGCAGTGCATGCAGTTTCAGTGCAGTGATACAGGATTTTATGGGTGACGCCTCCTCGGCATCTATAAAACACCCTCTGTAGAAGGATCCAACGCTCTTCAGAAGGCACCATGAGCCTCAAGCAGTTTTGCTGTACTGCGGGCCTACTTTACTAAATTGAAGCTCATGTTGAGTGCTGCATTATTTTCTCTTTATCTTGTAGACAGAGAAAGGGAAAGTATTAGCTCCACTTGCAGACAGATTAGTTGGAAAGTCTCCCTGTACAACAGCAAGCACCTCTGATTGTCGCCGCTAAATTAGTAGTTCATAAATATGTCAGACTGTCACAAGTGATGCTTGAAATCAAGCCATTTTTGGTGAGCCTAAGACAGACGCATAGTTCACCATTTTCTGATGCATACTTTTGCAGTCAGTACCAATAAGAAAGGTCAAGCTGCTCATTTAACTGCTGTTGCTGTTTTATAAGCTGATAGGTATGTGTACTGTACATTAAGTTCTAATAAATCTATGTATCCAGCATTGATTGATGGATTGAAGTAATGTGTTGCACAGCTTCCATTAGTGAAGTTGCTTGGTCATAATTACAGATAATCTCCTTAATAATTTGCTGACATGAATGAATTTCCCCTGGCATCAACATAACTTGGTCATTATATTTAACTTCTTTACTTCACTTCAAAGTAGATTACATTAATTAACTCTGTGGCAAGAGTTAAAAATAGATGTTCACAAATGTGTTACTATATGAAATTGTCTTAATCATTTTTAAGTTTGATAATTTTACCACCAAGATAATTTATGGAATATTGTATAGTACAGCATGAAAGATGACTCTCATTTATAAGTATGCATTAAATTAGCATATAGCAGAGCTGGGGATCTCAGCAGTAATATTTACTGAGAACACAGGAACCTCAGACTGCAATATAAACAGCCAAAATGACTGCTGTACTTAAAAAGTTCTCAAAGTAATGAAAGCAAAGTTACGGCTAAAGCCTAACTGAATTACATACTGCTTGCTGTGTCTCATAAACTATTGGCATTTTTTTAAGTTCACTATATAGCATTTCACCTTTTCTTATTTTTTTTGCAAAATGTTTTTTTGTTTTGCATTTTATTGGTTATGCAAGAACAGAAGATTACAATAGAGCAAAGCCAGCCAGAGAAATTAATATACAAGCTGTGAATGCGTATAGGCAGGTGGACACTAAGGGGTTTATTTACTAAAGCTGGAGAGTCCAAAATCAGATTCCCTTCTGCATAGAAACCAATCAGCTTCTAACCTCAGCTTGTTCAATGAAGCTTTGGCAATGAAACCTGGAAGCTGATTGGTTTCTATGCAGAAGGGAGTCTGATTTTGGACTCTCCAGCTTTAGTAAATAAACCCCTAAGAGTGCACCACCTGCCTGAAGTTTGCATGTTCTCCCTGTGCCTCCACTCCAATTTGTGCCTCCAGTGGGTTTCCTCCACTCCAATTTCCTCCCACACTCCAAAGACATGCTGGTAGATTAATTGGATCCTTTCTAAATTGGCCCTAATATGTGTATGTATGAATGTAAGTTAGGGACTTTCATTGTATGCTCCTTGAGGGTTAGGGACTGATGTGAATGCACAATATATACTGTATGTAGAGTGCTGCGTAAATTGACGTTGCTATATAAGTACCTGTAATAAATATATAATAAATAAATAAGTGCTGTGTTCACATATTCGATATCAGTACAGAATCACAAAGAAGAACATTCATTGTATTCCTTTATTCTTGATATCTGAATCTTTAACCCCATAGCATAATAAGGTAAGATAGAAGAATTGGTGAGATATGCATAACAAGTACTTGTACTGTACATAGATATGAGCAAGATGCAAGGGAAGCCAGCAATTGCACTTGTGTTATGTTAAAAAATTTGCTGCAAAATAGATGAGGAAGCAGTAGAGAAGGGAGAAAAAAGTGCAAGAGGGAGAATAAAACAAACAAAAAAGGGGTGAGGGTATGGGTAGAAGAAGGGAATAAGGGAAGGGCAGGCAAACCCCTCACCCCCAATCCACACCAACATCACAGCCTTGACTAATGCTTTTATAAGGCTAGAAGAAGGTCTTGAAGACCACGTGGGTACTTGTAAGGGGGAAAAAAGTACAAGAGGGAGAAACAAATAACAAGTGCATGTACTGTAAATAGATATGGGCAAGATGCAAGGGAAGCCAGAAATTGCACTTGTGTTATGTTAAAAAGTTTGCTGCAAAATAGATGAGGAAGCAGTAGAGAAGGGAAAAAAAAGTGCAAGAGATAGAATAAAACAAACAAAATAGAGGTGAAGGTATAGGTAGATGAAGGGAAAAAGGGAAGGGGAGGGCAAACCCCTCACCGCCAACCCACACCAACATCACAGCCTTGACTATAAGACTAGTAGCAGGTCCTGCAGACCACTTGGGCACTTGTAAGAAAAAAAAGAACAAAAGGGAGAAACAAACAATCAAACAAAAAAAGGGTGAGGGTATGGGTAGGGGAATCTAAAAGGGGAAAGGAAGATGAGGGCAAACCCCTTAACCCCAATTCACACCAACATCATAGCCTTGATTATTGCTTTTAGAAGCAGGTATTGAAGACCACTTGGGCATGTGTAAGCTATCCAAGAGGCCACACTTTATCATATCCTAAAGAATAGCAGGCAATATTTTCATTGACCATAGTGCTCATTACTCACCGAAAAACATCCTGGTAATTTAAAGTAGATAGTGTCTAAGCCTATGTGATTGTTTGGTAACTGTAAAAATGAATGAATTAAGTTTATGCTCACATTTGGCTTGAATAGTGTCTTAACATTTTTTCACCTCTTTTCACATTTCAGTCCTATGGATCTCCTCTAGCTTCTGTCAGCCACTTATTGTCTACATGCACACTCTCAGCTGCACATCATTGCTCTGGATCGGCTTCCTTATAGTGACAGCAAAGGACCAATGCTTGTATAGCGTGTATTGGTGCAGCTGCTTATTATCACCACTTGAAGTACTTATGTCAGGGCGACAACAAACGACAGCAATTAAGATACAGAGTGTTATCACCCTACAACAGGATGACTGGGTATTATTTTAAAATTGAAAATGACTACTGAAATGGCATTAAC
This sequence comes from Staurois parvus, assembly GCF_062004578.1. Lineage (NCBI taxonomy): Eukaryota > Metazoa > Chordata > Amphibia > Anura > Ranidae > Staurois > Staurois parvus. Next base: position 3,260,591 of record NW_028318047.1, on the reverse strand, counting down.
ATGTTACAGGTTATAACAGAATAACAGAATTACAGATTATAACAGAATATAAAGATTATAGTAATTGGGTTTACCTATTCTTTAATTTGTTCAGAACTTTCCTCCTTCAAACCTACTATCCATTGAACTACAGGAAGCCAATATTAAATCAGATTCAGGTACTTGTTCTGTATATAAAAATATATATGTAATGATCTTTTTTGAGCCAATATCTAACTGGAAAAACTAAACTTTTTAAACCTGCCTGGAGTTAAGGCTGTACCATATTCTCTAAATACTTGTTTGTTTATTATTTAGTTCTTGTTTGAAACTTTCCAAATGACTCCTGACCTTTGTTTGCGTCTTATGTCTCCCCTGTCTCCCCTTGAAGGGAAGGATTTTTACTTTAAATTATTTCAATTATTTTTGGGAGCTGACCTTCACACCATATTGACATAAGTTCTGTCTACACACAGCTGTCCAACGAGTTATACCATTCTCTAACAGATCTGAGACATATTTGACAGGTTTGACTGCATTTTTTAAGGCATTTGCTGCATAAGCTGTGCGTGGGATTTGTGGAACATTATGTCATTTAATTTTCACATAGTCTCAAAAAAAATTTACAGATTTTTCAATATTGCATTGGAAACAAGTTTACACTGGGGAGGATTAGTTTAAAAAATCCTCTCTATATTTAATATTTTCTCCAATAAAGGGGAAAATGGTAAGATTGCCTGGTCATAGATTATGCAAATTCCCATGGGAGACGTCATATTGCCAACATCATTGTATAGGGGTAAAATAGGGTAATAGGGATCCATTTATAGATGTGGCCAGGCATATAGCTGCAGAGGTTCTGTTGACCAAAATCTACTAACCCAGTAGAGAACAGGGATTTTGGATAGGTATTGATAGCTTTACAGCAGACCTATGATTGATAAGGGGAACAACTTCTCTGCAAGCCTTAAGTACAATAAATTCTCTACATCACAGTAATTAACTAGCAGTTCTCTGACCAATATTTTTTTTTTATAAATATTTTATTAATTTTCAGTATATCAAATTACACCATTAAAATTTCAAAATATTCAACATTACACAATTCCCTTATACCTCTTCATTCTAAAGAAAACCCCCCACCCACCCACTCCCACACCCTTTTCTCCTTCTGCTCCCTAATATCATTCCCTCTTATCGCCTCGACCCTCCTCCTTTCTCTTCCCTCTCAAGGCACCCTTCTCTTTCTTCCTTTCTTATCTCCGCTCTATCTTTCTTTAAATTGCTCTTTGAAGTTATCCCATTTCTCCTACCTTTCTCTGAATCTCTCCAATCTATCTTCTTCCTGATGGTAGAGTTCCTCCATCTTACGTACATAGTCAACCCTACTTATCCAGTCATTTTTTTTTTGGTATTTCCTGCTCTTGCCAAAATGTAGGTATCAATCCCTTTGCCGCATTTATCAGATGAAATGCCAACGAGTTCTTATATTTTTCTAACGTAGTCTCAGTTTTATGGAATAAGCATGTGCCTGGGTCTTTTGGGACTTCAACTCCTGTTATTTCTCGAATTAAATAAATTATTTCTTCCCAATACTCTTGAATTTTAGGGCGCTCCCACCATATATGTATCATTGTGCCTTTTTTCCCATATCCTCTCCAATATAAAAGCGATTTATCTATTTGTTGTTTATGTGCCACACTAGGTGTAATATATTTCCAAGTCAAACACTTGTAATTCATTTCCACCACCCTCATATCTATCGCTCTGTGTACTAATCTAAATATTTTCTTTTTCTGTTGCTCGTTGAATGTTATTCCAGGTTCCCTTTCCCATTTGTCCATGTACAAAGGCGGGCAGCCCCCACCATTTTGGTAAGAATTTTATAAATCCGGGAAGTACCATGTTTCCATGTTTTATTTGTATTAAAAAGTTGTTCTAGTAAATATAAATCCATTATTGGTCTTAAAGGCTTAGGGAGTGAACTAACTAAATGTTTTAGTTGGAGATATCTCCACTGTAATGCATGAAATGTACAAAACTTCCAAACCCAATAATCTACCAGCTAGAAGTAGCTGAAAAAAGTCTACTCATTTTCTTTCTTTAATGTTATCTGGAATGCAGTATACAGTATAGTTTTTGATGCAATGCGACTGTTGTTTCGGATAAGTAAACCAGTTTGAAGTGTATTTCAAGACGGATTGCATTCCTAAGTAATATTTTTCGCCCGCAGAAATGTAGACAAGTCTAGTTTGGGAATGAATGAATGAAGGAAGTCTGTTGTTTTGCATAAATAGAAGAAAAAAGCTTTAATCTTAGCTAAGTTGTATTTCACCACTAGAAACTCTTTTGTGAAGAATCAGGGCCCATCACATAACACTGCAATGTGTTGTGATGCACATTTTTCTTGCCTGAAGGAACATTGTTTTAGGTAGCCTATTCCATTTGGATGGACTGTCAATGCACCTCAGCACACAAAAAATCGTACTGCATGATTTTTAGTGCAATGCACTTTAAATGGCAATGTACATCTACAGTATTTTACTGTATGTAGCACTAATGAGCATCATAACATGTTACATGATATATGTTTTATGGTGTTAATGAGCCTATAAAGACACTGACTTATTAGGCCTCATGCAAACTGGATGTTCTTAATGCTGCTCTTAGGGGCGTCTATTGTTTTTTTTTTTTACTGCCTCTAAATGCCCTTACATGTTAGCCTACAGTGCCTTGAAAAAGTACTCATACCGCTTGAAATTTTCTACATTTTGTCATGTTACAACCAAAAACGTAAATGCATTTTTATTTTGGATTTTATGTGATAGACCAATGCTAAGTGGCACATCATTGTGAAGTGAAAGGAAAACGAGTCAATACTTTGTAGAACCACCTTTTGCTGCAATTAATGCTGCAAGTCTTTTTGGGTATATCTCTACCAGCTTTGCACATCTAGGGAGTGAAATTTTTGCCCATTCTTCTTTGTAATATAGCTCAAGTTCTGTCAGATTGGATGGGGAACGTCTATGAACAGCAATTTTCAAGTCTTGCCACAGATTCTCAATTGGATTTAGGTCTGGACTTTGACTGGGACATTCTAACACATTAATTTGCTTTGATCTAAACCATTCCATTGTAGCTCTAGCTGTATGTTTAGGGTCGTTGTCCTGCTGAAAGGTGAACCTCTGCTACAGTCTCAAGTCTTTTGCAGACTCTAACAGATTTCTTCTAAGATTGTCCTGTATTTGGCTCCATGCATCTTCCCATCAACTATGACCAGCTTCCCAGTCCATGGTCTCATCTGAACAGAGCACCTTCTTCCTCATGTTTGCTATGTCTCCCACATGGCTTCTCGCAAACTGCAAACGGGACTTCTTATGGCTTTCTTTCAACAATGTCTTTCTTCTTGCCACTCTTCCATAAAGGCCAGATTTTTGGTGTGCACAACTAATAGTTATCCTGTGCACAGATTCTCCCACCTGAGTTGTGAATCTCTGCAGCTCCTCCAGAGTTATCATGGACCTCTTGGCCGCTTCTCTGATTAATGCTTTCCTTGCCTGGCCTGTCAGTTTAAGTGGATGGCCATGTCTTGGTAGGTTTGCAGTTGTGCCATACTCTTTCCATTTTCAGATGATAGATTAAACAATGCTCCGTGAGATATTCAGAACTTGGGATATTTTTTTTATACCTAACCCTGCTTTAAACTTCTCCACAACTTTATCTCTGACCTGTCTGGTGTGTTCCTTGGCCTTCATGATACTGTTTGTTCACTAATGTTTTCTAAAAAACCTCTGAGGGCTTCAGAGAACAGCTGTATTTATACTGAGATTTAATTACACACAGGTGGGCTCTATTCATTAATTGGCGACTTCTAAAGGCGATTGGTTCCACTAGGTTTTAGTTAGAAGTATCAGAGTAAAAGGGGCTGAATACAAATGCACACCACACTTTTCAGATATTTATTTGTAAAAAATTTTGAAAACCATTTATCATTTTCCTTCCACTTCGCAATTATGTGCCACTTTGTGTTGGTCTATCACATAAAATCCCAGTAAAATACATTTACCGTACATTTTTATTTTGTAACAATATGTTGTAACATGTCAAAATGTTGAAAATTTCAAGGGGTATGAATGCTTTTTCAAGGCACTGTATGTGTCAATGCACACATAGGTGTTTAGAGGAGTTTGGAGGCAGGGGTGTTTAGAGGCACAACCCCCCTCCCCCCACTGCTAGCGTGCCTAGGAGCAGCAGCTTTTTGGCAGAAAAAACTGCTTGACACGTGTAAATGCGTGTTAATGTTAGGCATGTTCAGCGCTTGAACGTTAATTCATTTCAATGGCCTGAATAAATAATTATTCTGGACTATTAAATGAATTAATACCCATAATATTGAATTGATGCACCTAAATGCCTCTAAACTCAGTACACGCATTCACAAGCATTTTTTTTAACCAAATGCTACTGCCAGAAGGAAGTGTGTCTATGACAGATGGCCAGAGTTCAGTGTTAATGAGGCCTTAAAGCAGAGTTCCACCCAAAAGGGGAAGTTCCGCTTTAATGCTTTGTCCCCCACTCCCACTTCCACTGCAATCGCCTAGGCGATAGGAACCAGAAGTTGTCCTCCCTCCTCGTAGTCTTCTGGGACACGTGACAGGTACCAGAAGACTACGGGGCCAATCACAAAGTGCAGCTCTTCTCGCCATGCACAGTGGGCACCCGGCTGTGAAGCCGCAAGCTGTCACAGCCGGGTGTCCACACTAAAGATGCCAGGGAGAAAAGACAATCGGTGAAACCAGCTGTGGTGAGGACACCGCTGCACCAAGGGACAGGTAAGTGGCTGTATTTTAGAAGTCAGCAGCTACAGTTTTTGTAGCTGCTAACTTTTTTTTTTTCAGCTGGTACTCCGTTTTAAGGTTTCTTTCTACCTCTGTAGCTTAATCCAGTCCCATATTTACCCTGTAGATTTATCCAATCCATTTTTGAATCATGCTTCCAATGAGTGTCACAAAGCTCCCTCTGAAGCTGCCCTTCTCTTTCTATTTTGAGTGGCTGCAGAAGGCGACTGTTACAATAGTATTTTAAGATTAGCAGCAAAACACCTCACTGATCATTATGATCCAATTCAAGCAGCAGATATAAACCAACATTCTGGTCTGAGTGTGCGCCATCAATGCTATGCAATTAATTAATTAATCTATCAATCAAAGTTTAACCCCTTGATGCTGACCACACGCAAATTAGCCTGCTCACAGAACTGGTCTTTTCTCCGTGGGGCTGCTAATTTGCATACCTGTCTTTCTGCTGGGAGTGCGCTGCATGGCGCGCTCCCAGCACAAAGACCGGGGTGTCACTGAGAGCTCCGGGTCCCGTTCTAACGATTGGGACCCAGAACTCCCAATTCCAGCTTACCTGATCGCTGTGATAGCCTCTGATTGGCTGTTACAGTGATCAATCACTGTGAAGCCTACCCCCAATGTATCTCTCTCTGTCCTTTCAGAGAGAAAAAAAGTGTGTGTAAAAAAAAAATTAAATAAATAAACAAAAATAAACAAAAATACCTAGATCAAGTTTAGATCTAGGTCTGGGTTAGTGTTTTGGTCAAGATCAGGGTCAAAGGTCAGGGTCAGTTTTTATTTTTTTGGGGGACAGGTTGTTTTTTTTAAGTTTTAAATTAGTGTCAGTGTCAGTGAGTGGCAGAATAAATAAAAAACTTGCGCACTATGGTTTCTAGGCTGTGCTACAGGTACAAACAACTAACATACACACATGTGGTATCATTGCAATCGTCAGCAGCAGGAGAAATTATTTGGGGTTTTCTTTAGTGGTAGGTTATGGTAGTAGCAAGAAATATACAGCTAAATTTAAAAAAATGGGTTTTTTTTTACTATTTTGGGCCAGTTTTCCTTTGGTATTAAAAAAAATCAGGAGATATCCATTAACATTTACCACCAATGAAAGCCCAATTTGTCCTGAAAAAACAAAGCATAATCCACCTGGATGCACAAAGTAGTTGTGACGATATGTACGGTTTTGCTAACACGTGTCAAAGTTGCAAAATTGTGCTTAGGCGTTAAGATTTGTTTTACCCTTAGGCGCAAAGGGGTTAAAAAGAAAGTAACTGCGCTCCAAGGTAAAAGTGAGTGATCAGGTGGTCTGTTGTACATCATATCCATCACTAGCACATATTTCAGCTTTTAACTCTGGAGTGCAGCTACTGTCTTCTTTGATAATGATTGATTGCGGAATGGAGAACAAACCACATAGGAGCCAGCACCCAGGGCTAGGTCTATGTGTGGGCGTTTTACATCTGTCACAATGCATTGGAATTCTTGTGATGTTTACCATGCAATAAAATTGCCCATCCTGTTCCTTTTTCTATACCAAATAACATTACTTCTGCATAGATATTCTATTTAGTAAGCTCTTCATTTCACCTTCATTTTATACCTCTCCACCATTCCCTAGCTGTAAAAAATCTGTGTAAAAATCAAATTTACCTCCAGACATCATTCCCCTTTTCTCATGTGGGTGGATTTATTCTTTTTTTCTCATGGCTGACAGCTCACTGTTCTATACTATGACACTGAACTAACAATATATATATAAAAAAAAAAACATCCTACCAACTGGGAGAGGGGAATACAATGTATTCAGGCGAACTTACTGCACAAGAAAACTGTGATCCTGGAACAATATCATATTGCTATATTGCTTCACCAAAAGGTCTGATTTATAAAAAAGGCAAACCCACGGATCCATTGGTACACTAATTCTCTGGATCTCTTGTATATATCTCCCTCCAAAACTCCTGAATTTTTGGACATTCCCACCAGATATGTGCCATCATACCCTTACTCCCACATTCCCTCCAACACTGGGATGAGACCTCTGGCCTTAGTTTATGCATCACATTAGGTGTAATATACCATCTTACCAGACATTTATAATTAATTTCCACTATATTCATATTCACCGCCCCGTGAATTAAACTAAACCTTTTACTTTTTTGTTGCTCAAGTTTGTTCCAAGCTCCATTTCCCACTTTTCCAAGAACTTTTGGGGTACCGATCCCTCTATTTCAGTGAGGATTCTATAAATCCTAGAAGTGGCGTGCATTTGTGTTCTTTTTGTACTCAACAATTGTTCTAAGGGATACAATTCCTCCTAGGTCCTTGGTGGTTGTGGGAGCCTTGCAACACAATGTCTTATCTGACCATACCGTCACTCATCAAGTGTAGAAAATATTTCCTTCTTATTCTTCAACTCAGTTAAAGAACATAAAACCCTTTTTCGACAATGTATTTTAAATGTGCATTTCTATCAATAATCCATTTCCCTGAAATATCATTCTGGGGGGGGGGGATTAGTTTCCGCCAACAGGATTAAAAGTGAATTAAACTTCCAATTCTTCTACTTGTTTGATTCATCCCATATCCTAAATACATTCCGTGTCAAACTGCTTTTTTCCTCATCCCATAAACAAAAGTCATTTGGTATCCAAATATACTTATCTAATGGTACCTTATTAAGTGAACTCTCCATTTTAACCCAACTTTTCCCCTGTGCATTATATATCCACTCTACTATACTGAATTATAATATCTCTTGAAATCTGGCATATTTATTCTCACATTTTTTTAGTACTGCATAGAACTTTGTATTTAACCCTTGGTTTTATATTAACCCACACATATCTGAGAATCATTATATTAAGAAACCCCAAAAAAATCCCCAGAGAGGTATTGGGAGCATATTAAATTTATACAAAACTTTTGGTACTATTATCATCTTAACTATATTTATCCGACCTATCCAGGACTGCTTTCCCATGGAGGCTTTCCTCAACTCCTCCTTTATCTCATTTATTAACAGAATATAATTTGCCTGATATACATTTTTTATAGACGGTGTTAATTTTATTTCCAAATACTTTATTTCTTTTTCTCTCCATTTAACCACATGCCGCCCAGCCACTGTACATATACGGTGGCAGGGCGGCACTCACAGGCAAAACCACGTTTTAAGACGTGTGTTTTGTAATCAAATAGGGGGCGCGCACGAGGCGCGCCGCCGCCCTATTTGTCCCACGGTTCTCTGCCGCAGATGTCAGTCGCCGGGTCACAGCCGCTCCTTAGCGGCTATGTCCCGGCGATTGGCGGCAAACAGTGACAGAGAGCACAGCTGCAGTAGCTGTGCTGTCTGTCACTTCCCTGACAGCTCGAGGATGAGCTGATCGAGAAAGAACAGTTTTTCTTTCTCGATCAGCCTTGCCCCGCCCAGCACACACTCCCGCCCCCTAGTAAAACACTCCCCTCACTCCTATAACTCTTCCCTGCTAAATAAAGTTAACCCCTTCCTCCCCATTGCCATTAGTACAGTGTCAGTTTTTTTTTTTTGCACTGATCACTGTATTAGTGTTTTTGGGGATGTCAGTGACCCCAAGTCAGTACCCCCCAATGTCAAAATGTCCGCCGCAGTCCCGCAGTCCCGCCATAAGTCGCTGGTCGCTGCTATAAGTCCCTGATCGCCGCCATTATCAGTATAAAAAAAACCCTAAAAATCCCAGTATCTTTCCCGCCATTTGTAAACGCTATAACTTTCACGTAAACCAATTAATTTACACGTATTGGGTTTTTTTTAGCAAAGACATGCCGCAGAATACATTTTGGCAGAAATTTATGACTAAATTAGATTTTTGCATTTTTTTTTACTGGACATGTTTTATAGCAAAAAGTCCAAAATATTGTTTTTTTTTCCTCAAAATTGTCAGCCTTTTTTTTTATAGCGCAAAAAATAAAAACCGCACATGCGATCAAATACCACCGAAAGAAAGCTAAATTTGTGAGGAAAAAAAGGATGTAAATTTCATTTATGTACCATATTGCATGACTACGCAATTGTCCGGTAAACTAGCGCAGCGCTGTATAGCAGAAAAATGGCGTAAATTGCAGTATTTATACAATAGTTTGCAGACGCTATAGCTTCCACAAAAAGCAATCAATGTACACTTATTAGGATTTTTTTTACCAAAAACATGTAGCAGAATACATTTTGGCCTACATTTATAACCAACTTTGAGTTTACTATATATTTTTTATAGCTGAAAATAAAAAATATTGTTTTTCTTCAAAATGTTTGGCCTTTTTTTGTTTATAGCGTGAAAAATAAAAAGCGCACAGATGATCAAATACCACCTAAAGAAAGCTCTATTTGTGTGAAAAAAAGGACGTACATTTTGTTTGGGTGCAGCATTGCATGACCACGCAATTATCAGTTGAATTAGTGCAGCGCCAAGTAGCAAAAAGAGGCCTGGTCATTAAGGGGGGGTAAATCCTCAGGAGCTCAAGTGGTTAAAGGGGAATTCTTTTTGAAAAGTTTGTTTCTCGGCCTTTGAAACATTTATATTTAAGATCTCGCTTTTCGAGTGATTGATTTTCAAGTTAGATAGCTCTGCATATTCTTTCAGTTTTCTCACCAAATTTGATAAAGTTAATCTGGGATTTGCAATATAAAACAACATATCATCTGCATATGCTGCAACTTTATGTTCAGTGTCCCATATCCACATTCTCTTGACATCTAAACTATTTCTGATAGTTGTTAGTAACAGTTCCAAGGAGATCACAGATAGCAGTGGGGATAGAGGACATCCCTGTCTGGATCCATTATACTTCCTAAATAATTTGGATAGTGAGCGTTTTACTTTCACTGCAGCTGAGGGACTTCTATAAAGCTCTTTTATCCACTGTACTATTCTAGGCCCAATTCCTAATGTTCTCAGTGTGTCAATCATGAAACCCCAATATACTCTGTTGAAGGCCTTTTCTGCATCTACCGACAGAATAATTCCCGGGACCTCTCCTCTCTCGATCTTTTGCAGGATAAGCAATGTTCCTAAACCATTATACTTCCCCTCTCTACCTGGGATAAATCCAACTTTGTACAAGTGTGTACAGTCAAACATCATCTTTTTTAACCTTGTCGCTAATACCTTTGCATACAATTTTGTGTCAGTATTCAACAAAGATATAGATCTGTAGCTGGCACACTGAGACCAATCTTTCACCTCCTTGGGTATAACCGTGATATATGCCTGTAACGACTCCTCCCTCATTTTTGTCTCCTCTCCAAGTGCATTCATATAGATGCACAATTCAGGGGCTACTTGTTCTCTAAACGTCTTGTAATATACCACTGTGAATCCATGGGGTCCTGGGCTCTTCCCTATAGCTGTGCCCTTTAGTGCTAAATTGACTTCTTCAATTGATATTGGGCTATTTAAAGCTGTTAATTTGGCTTTATCCAATCTAGGCATACCAACCTTGTTCATATAAATCTTCCTCTTCTCCTTTCTCTCTTCTTCTAATTCCTTCTGATGTTTACCTTCTGAGCCATATAGCCTACTATAGAATCTCTGGAATGTGTTGCCGATATCGGTGGTTGAATACACCATATCTCCTTTTTCATCTTTAATTCTATCTATAAAATTCCTTGATTTCTTTTCTTTCAACTTCCTAAATAAATATTTTCCTGGTTTATTCCCTTACTTGTATCTTTCCTTTGAAACCCCATTAAAATGTTCCTGGTTTTGTGTTTCACAATTTTAGCTCCTCTCTTTTTAGTGTTATCTCTTGTTGTAACTCTATATTTATCTTCTTTTTATGTTTTTGTTCAAACTGGTGTAATTCTTCCTTTAGTATCCTAATTATTTTCCCTCATTGCAAGGTAGTTTTACAGTGAGGAACAGACGTATTTGAACACCCTGCGATTTTGCAAGTTCTCCCACTTAGAAATCATGGAGGGGTCTGAAATTCATATTGTAGGTTCATTCCCACTCTGAGAGACAGAATTTTTAAAAAAAGTTCAGGAAATCACATTGTATGATTTTTAAAGAATTTATTTGTCTTGTTTTTGTCTGAACATAAGTATTTGAACACCTGAGAAAATCAGTGTTAATATTTGATACAGAAGCCTTTGTTTGCAATTACAGAAGTCAAACGTTTCCTGTAGTTCTTGACCAGGTGTGCACACACTGCAACAGGGATTTTGGCCCACTCCTCCACACAGATCTCCTGTAGATCTGTCAGATTTCGGGACTGTCGCTGAGCAACACGGAGTTTCAGCTCTCTCCAAAGATATTCTATTGAATTTAGGTCTGGAGACTGGCTAGGCCACTCCAGAACCTTGATATTCTTCTTACGGAGCCACACCTTGGTTATCCTGGCTGTGTGCTTCGGGTCGTTGTCATGTTGGAAGACCCAGCCACGACCCATCTTCAATGCTCTGACTGAGGGAAGGAGGTTGTTGCTCAAAATCTCACAATAAATGGCCCCATTCATCCTCTCCTTTATACAGTGCAGTCGTCCTGTCCCCTTCGCAGAAAAGCACCTCCAAAGCATGATGTTACCACCCCTATGCTTCACAGTAGGGATGGTGTTCTTGGGATGCAACTCATCCTTCTTTTTCCTCCAAACTCGACGAGTGAAGTTTAGACCAAAAAGTTCTACTTTGGTCTCATCTGACCACATGACTTTCTCTCATGCCTCCTCTGGATCATCCAGATGGTCATTGGCAAACTTCAGACAGGCCTGGACATGTGATGACTTGTGCAGGGGAACCTTCCGTGCAATGCATGATTTGAAACCATGACGGCGTAGTGTTCTACCGACAGTGACCTTTCAAACTGTGGTCCCAGCTTTTTTCATGTCATTGACCAGCTCCTCCCTTGTAGTTCTGGGCTGATTCCTCACCTTTCTTATCATCAGTGATACCCCACGAGGTGAGATCTTGCATGGAGCCCCAGTCCGAGGGAGACTGACAGTCATCTTAAGCCTCTTCCATTTTTCTAACAATTGCTCCAACAGTTGATCTATTTTCACCAAGCTGCTTGGCAATTGCCCCGTAGCCCTTTCCAGCCTTGTGGAGGTCCACAATTTTGTCTCTGGTGTCTTTTCACAGCTCTTTGGTCTTGCCCATGGTAGTAGTTGGCGTCTGACTGACTATGGGGTGGACAGGTGTCTTTAAAGAGCTCAGACAGGTGCTACTAAGTTAAACTAATGAGTGGAGTAAAGGTGGATTTTTTAAAGGCACAGTGACAGGTCTTTGAGAGCCAGAATTCTTGCTGTTTCTTAGGTGTTCAAATACTTATGTTCAGCAGTGCAAGACAAATAAATTCTTTAAAAATCATACAATGTGATTTCCTGAATTTTTTTTTAAATTCTGTCTCTCAGAGTGGGAATGCACCTACAATGTGAATTTCAGACCCCTCCATGATTTCTAAGTGGGAGAACTTGCAAAATCGCAGGGTGTTCAAATACTTCTGTTCCTCACTGTAAATGCCCTTTCATCTGTCTGCACAGACAGAAATAAAAACTCAGTAGACGTTGTCATCCTTCTTCACTTAATTTTAAAAAAAAATGTTTTAGCTAGAGTTTGGATTTCATTTAAAGAAATTAAAAACTAGTGAAGTGAGAGCACAAGAATATATGCCAGTCAATGAATTTGTTTGACAATTTGTAGCTGCCAAAAAGAGAAAGAATGTGATCTTTATTCTAGCCAACAGTTAGTTATTTAGTTATATACACTGTGTTTTCAATAGATATGATGACACTTTATTTAAAGAATGTGAAACAAAATTGAGTATCCAGCATATACAGTTAGAGTATCCCTTCCTTGATACTGAACCCCAGGTAACCAAATAAATACACATTTGAAATACAGATAAGATGGTTGTTTTACCTGCCAAAGGATTTAGAATTCGGTACTTCTTGTGATGTACTCCAAGATACCACAATGCCAAGCAGGTGACACAAGGCCAAGCAGGCTTGTTTCTGGCTCAACATATCAGCATTTTATGTAACCTCTTCACCTCAAGCTTTTGTTTTCTGGACAAGAAGCAATAAAGCTGAACCAATAGTAGCAGGCTGACCTGCCTAGCTGTGTAATGTGATAGAGGTTTATAAATCACAAGAACTGCTGTACAGAATTACACACAATGCCCAAATGTTTGTTGTCACCTGGCCACTACATGTACTATATGGCACAAAAGTATGTGGACACCCTTCCAAATCTTTGAGCTCAGGTTTTTCCACTGAAAGTTACTGTTCACACTACAGAGAAGACCTATTTTTGTTTCAAAATGACTGCCCATGTTCACCAATCAGTTCTATAAAGACAGAGCAGATGGAGAGCATCGCCCTGTTCTCAAGAGGGACCTGATGTATCATACACCGATAGTTGCAGATTTCCAAGGGCCAGACCATCTGAAACATATAGTGACCAGAAATGATGTCAAAATGCATAACTTCTGCTGCAACATTAGCCCTGGTTATTGCTAATCACAGGGTAAGACAGCTTGGTATGGCATGTTTTGAGAATATGCACTTATTTAGTCTTCCCTTATATGTCTGTCATGTACTTTCTTGGCTGAGATACATTTACAACATTTTCTTTATATTTGCACTTATTGCTGAACATTGCGATGCATTACAGTTTGTAACCTGTTTACTGAAAATGAGTTCTTTCTGCTTTACCCCTTTAAGATCTGTGCCACAGACCAGAGACAACAGCCCCATCTACACTGATAAGAAGTTTCCTCTATAAATCAACTATAATTTTATCACACTTGGAAGGGCCCTGTGACTCTAGCTACAAATATTATTATTATTATTTCAGGTACTTATATAGCACGGTCAATTTATGCAGCGCTTTACATATATATTACACATTCACATCAGTCCCTAACCCTCAGGGAGCGTACAATCTGAGGTCCCCAACTCACATTCATACATACACATACTAGGGCCAATTAACCTACCAGCATGTCTTTGGAGTGTAAGAGGAAACCGGAGTACCTGGAGGAAACCCACGCAGGCACAGGGAGAACTTGCAAACTCCAGGCAGGTGGTGCGATGGTTGGGATCCAAACCAATGACCCTAGTACTACCAGGCGGAAGTGCTAACCAATTTGCCACTGTTCTGCCCATAAATGATTATTAACCCAACCCACAAACAAACATCTCATAATTTTTCTAGCTATAACATTGTGAAATCTGATGCAAATCATGATTGTCCTTCTCACGTTCTAATTAACTAACTAATTAAGCCCCAAATTCATATAGCATTTTCAAATACACTAAAAAATGTCTTTTTTGTTTTTACTACCAGACCAGTAGAAGAATGATTCCATTCACTATACAGCCAGCCACAAAGGTGAGAACACCAATGGGTTGAGTGTTTGCATAGGTACTTGTTGATTTGTGTTAATAAGTAGATAGACGAGGTTAGCTTTTAAGTCAGGAACATTTCAGAGAAGTATAGTCATTGATGGGTGTATTTAACATACAAACATAGACAAGTGACAGCAGAAAAAAGACCAAGTTCTTCATTGAATCTGCCCCTTTTTTATACCTATACATTTTGTTAGGGTTTTTCTTTTAACCTTTTTTGTGGACGTAGAGATCTATGTTTGAACACACTTTACCCTCCTGTCCTCCATTGTGTTGCTAGTAAATAATACATAAAAAAAAGTTAGTCAGATGTAGAGCACCATATGATGTATATAAAGTATAAAGAACAAGGCCCCTTTCATATGGACGATCCAGTCAGGTCCACCTGTCAGTTTTTCAGGCGGACCTGATCAGAAGGTTCATGCATCCCTATGGACAGGTGGGTGTAAATGGGCCTGTATCCATCTACATAGGCCTTCCTCCGGGTCCGATCTGGTTCACTAAAAAAAATGGAAGGGGATCCATCCGTATCTGTTTAGATAGATTGGATCAGAGAGTAATTGGGTGTAAACGCACAGCAGCTGCCCATAGAACAGAGCGGGCTCAGTTTCTACAGATGTGTCATCCCCCTGCTCTGCTCTGATCAGCAAGGGATCTCTGAATTGATCCTTTGTTGATTAGAGCAGAATCTGCTCCATGTGAAAGGCGCCTAAAGTTGCAATAGATACAATAACATATCTCCTGTTCTCACTTATGTCATGCTAATATGGAGGTCAGAGAAGCATTTTAGAATGGCACATTATACAGAAGATGCATGCAGGCACATAGCTTATGGAAGGCATGTAGATAATTAGTAGACAATGCTTTTTTCTAAAAATGTTTGATTAATATCTTTGGGTACTGATTAAGGTTCAAGTTTGGGCAGTCATTAGCTGTGTTATTTTAGGTCTGTTTATCTAAATATTATCATCTTTAAACATGATAATAAAGAAGTTAAGAGTAAAACTTGCCAGGATTTCCTAAATGCTGTCAATATATTAATCCAAACCTGACTTGTAAATCACTGTAGAGTCTTTTTTCAGAATTCAGTTACCTGTAAGCATTTCTATAGTTTGAACTTAAGCTCTAGAGCTCAAGTACATCATAATTTCAGTTCTTGCTGCAGTAAACCGATTTTGACTATATGTACAGTTTTGATCTTAAAGCGGTATTAAACCCAAAACCAGCTTGTAATATATTGCAGCTTTCCAATTATTAGATGTAGGGGTTGCATTTGTATTTTTTTGTTTTTTGTTTAGGGTTTGTTTTCTTCTATTTTCACCTGGTGATCTGGACAGTAACACACTTTCTGTATAAGCGTGCCCCAACCCTGGATGAAGGAGCACAGGGGGCACAGCAGAAAGCAGCAGTGTCAGAATGGGGGGAGTGTTAGATGTTAAATACACTAGTGTTAAATACACTAACAAAGTGAAACTGAGCTCCAGTCAATACTTTATAAGCAGTTACAGCAAACATTTTTTTTTATTTTTGTTAGAAAGGTTTTGCATGAATAAATAAAAGCTGATCATTGTAAGCACCGCTGCTAGTGTTAAATGGTTTGTCTCATCCCTGCAAGCCTGGGTTCACACTGATGCGGTGCGGAATTCGCAGTGGTTTCTGTGCGAATTTCGCACCGCATCACAATCATACCCCGTTCATGCGAACCACTGTGGGTGTGTATGTTAACAACACCCCAAAATCAGTTCACAAAACCGTGTGATGTGCAGAATCGGATCGCACGGGTGTGAATATCCGTGCGATCCGATTCTAGTGCGGACCAAAAAAAGGGTCCTGCACCTTTGTGGTGCAGATGCGGTGCAATTTAAGCCATACAAAATGTATGGCTCAAATTGCAGCGCACAGAATTTGCATGTGATTTGCACAGGAATGCGGTGCGGTTCCTGTGTGAATCACATGCAATATGCCGCACCGCATCAATGTGAACCCAGGCTAACTGATACATTCTGCTGGAAAACTTGTTCTTTTGAAAAATAACAGACTTACTGGTCAGATCCTCAGATAAAAATAGAGAAAGAAAAGCTAAACAAGAAAACGAATGCAGCCATCACCAGAATTGGCAGCTGCAATCTAATAAATGTTTGCTTTTGGTTTTAATACCACTTTAAACAAGAAATGATCAGTTCAGCAATTGGTTCAGATCTTGCAGCCAGTGTCTTACAAATTCTTGTTTGCAGCATACAGTACATGGCTACAAGCAGGGGCGGACTAACAACTCATGGGGTCCCCGGGTAATAGGGGATCATGGGGCCCCCTGTGTCCTTGCCAAAACTCAAAAAAGCCTATGAAAAAGGTACCAGGGGCATCTCATGGGGCCCCCTACTGACCCCGGGCCCTTGGGCGGTTTCCAAATGGTCAGTCCGCCGCTGGCTACAAGGAATACATAATAATGAATTATCATTTGAAACAAAGCTTCCATGAACTTTCCCAGCCAAGTTTTGTACTCAACCTTGTTTCACATCAGATGCTAGTCCTATACACATATGATATATGTCAGCAAATGCACTTAAGTATAACGTGGATATCCTGACTTCTTTTGTCTTGGGCTTGCAGTGTGGATGTTGAAATGTCATAATTAAGAGATTTAGCCATGCACTGACATTTTGTATTCTCACACACTGTACGTTTTAGGAAGTATTTGTTTTATAATACAAAGTTGGCTTATTACGTTTATTAAAGATTAACTTTAAATATGTTTGCATAGGTTTAAAAAAAGACACAAGTCCATCAAGCTCAAGCATAAATATGTATGCATGTACATGGGCCAATTTATTAGAAAACAACACAGGCAATAAAATCAATCTAAGAAATTAAAATGCTATACAGGTTGAAGGACCACTCATTTAACTTACCATTAGCTTTATGGTATGTTGTCCATAGCAGCCTGATTTGGCAAGCATCTCATATGTTCTTTTGGATTAATGGTTTTTGTCAGCCAGCAGCCTCTTATCACATGATTCTGTGCTGTACAATCTCATATATTCAGTTAATAATAAAGAAGTCCAGTAGGAAACCACACAAAGCAAAAACAATAGTTTAATGCAAAAAAAACCAAAAACTTTATTGCTCAGGTATATGAACAAACAATTTCTTATTTATACATATTTACTGCTTTACTGAAATAAATACGTTTAACCTTTATGGTTTTCATGTTCTCCTAGCTGGTGGTACAGGTGAGATCATGTTGTTTTCCAGCTTATGACAACC
This sequence comes from Staurois parvus, assembly GCF_062004578.1. Classification (NCBI taxonomy): domain Eukaryota; kingdom Metazoa; phylum Chordata; class Amphibia; order Anura; family Ranidae; genus Staurois; species Staurois parvus. The sequence continues at coordinate 3,243,117 of NW_028318047.1, read as the reverse complement.
CACTGCAGACAAGACATCAATCTCCATAGAGTGCTGTCTATGAGAGACAGAAGCAACACACAGCAACATACAGGCAACCCCAGAGTAGAAAATTACCAACAACCATGTGATATTGAGCTGTTGGTGGTCTGATGTTGCAATTCCACAAGTCCTGGGCCCATGGCCTTCGAGCTCTGTATTTCAAAGCTTAAAGTTTAACTTTAGCCACCACACTTCCTATGGTTTTACAATGCCTAAAAGCCATGTACTTAGATCTACTAGTGATTTTAGTCTTGCCTTTATCAAACAGCTTAAAACATACCTTTCAGTTACCACAAATAATATAGATTCTGCTTTACCTATGGCCCAAACCTTTTTCTGCATGTCAGATTTGAATTGCCCTGGTATTGCCAGGTATGGCTTGGCAATATCAACAAAACAAAACTTACTGTGAACAAAACTAGAATGTGACTCACCTTGTACTTTGAGGACCACACCAAAAATGTGTCATATGTTTCTCAAAATCAAACTGTCTTTTTACTTAAACCATTTTAAATGTGTTGGCCAGAATGTTCAACAACAAAAACAAAAGCTTTTGGTGCTATACTTATTAGTCAGGAGTCTTTGGTCAGGATTTTCCCCATACTTCTTCCTACACCATTAGATGTCACTAGATTTTGGGGTAAAATGAAGCTGTCATTGACCCACCCCCTTGGGTGATATCATTGCGCAACCTGGGCTCACAATACTCCTGGACTAGGAGAGAAAAAAGAATACCGTCAACTGACCTGCAAGAAGATTGAAGAAAAGTTATATATAGTGTTTTAAAAAATAATGGAGTGTTCACCTTTAAGTGCCCCCAATGAAGCAAATTTGATAATACAATGTTGTGTTTCATGAACAGAACAAGGTTGTATTAAGCATAATGACACTCATGGGCCAATGTCTATGGCAGCAGGGAAAAGGTAATGGAGGAAGCAAACCTTAAAGCTATGATTATATGGTTTTTTTTTTTTGCGTCTCTCTTCTATCCACCACTAGACAGAGAGGCTCTGTTCATACTTGAGTGTTTTGTAGCTTGTAGCTCGACACTCAACAAGCAAAAACCTATTCACAACACCAAAAAGTGCTGCGCAACCCACTAATAACTATAAGAGTATACTCATATATATATATGCCTACAACAAATATGTGTATAGAAAAAAATAAATAACTAAAAGCTCAGTGATGAAAACAAATATTAAAAGATGCAAAATACAAATATTAAATAAAATTGATTGAAAGTCCTTATAAAAAACTGTAAAACATATCTTCACATGCTCCAAATTTGTGTTAGCAGTGCGATGTCCACACATATATAATAACAAATGTGCTACCAGTATCCACGTGCTGCTACACCTCCGTGAGCCTCCACCTGTCAATGCTGCTGTTTACCTACACCTTTTGACCAGCTCTCAAGTTAGGTTAAAAACAGCCTTCCCAATATCATGGGTTATGTTATTTCTCTCTTTACAATCTCCTGTCAGCAGCTCAATGGTTCTCATATAAGCTAATATGATAGGGGAAAATAAAAAAGGTCTCTCCGGTGTGTAGTAAATTTATTCTCATATATATAGTTACATAGTTAGTCTGGCTGAAAAAAGACAAAAGTCCATCCAGTTCAACCATAAACAAAAAAGTTATAATCCTATACCCACAATTTATCCAGAGGAAGGCAAAAAAAAAGATCCAATTCGCTCCTGCAGGGAAAAGAATTCCTTCCTGATCCCCTGAGAGGCAATCAGATATTCACTGAATCAACTTTACCTATAAATGTTAGTATCCAGTTATATTCTGTGTATCTAAGAAAGAATCCAGGCCTTTTTTAAAGCAATTCACTGAGCTGGCCAGAACCAACTCTTGAGGGAATCTATTCCACATTTTCACAGCTCTCACTGTGAAGAAACCTTTCAGTGTTTGGAGATTACATTTCTTTTTCTCCAGACATAAAGAGTGCCCCTTGTCCTCTGTGATGACCTCAGGGTGAATAGCTCTACACCGAGTTCACTATATGAACCACTGATGTATTTATACATGTTGATCTCTTCTCAAGAGAGAAGAAATTCAGTTCCTCTAATCTTTCCTCATAGCTGAGCTCCTCCATGCCTCAGTTTGGTTGCCCTTCTTTGTACTTTCTCCAGTTCCCCAATGTACTTTTTGTGCCCAGAACTGAACTGCATATTCCAGATGAGGTCTTACTAATGATTTGTACGGGGATAATATGATATCTCTCTCTCTCTGGAGTCTATACCTCTTTTAATACAAGAGAGGATTTTGCTCGCTTTAGAAACTGCAGCTTGGCATTGCATGCCATTATTAAGCTTGTGATCTACCAGAACTCCCAGATCCTTCTCCACCATTGATTCCCCCAGTTGTACTCCCCCTAGTATGTATGATGCATGCCCCCAAGTGCATAACCTGGATTGAGCAACATTAAATATAAAGAATCATACTCACAAAACTAGTGTATTAATCCCATGTCAAGAATAATCACCTGTTTCATAAAAAAACAAATTGCCCACTTAAAGGATAAGTTCATCTTTTGTAACATGTTACATGTTACACCCATATTCAGGGAATAACATGTAATATGTTATGATCACACTGGCCCCCACTCCCCTTCAACAGCTAGCAGATCTTCTCCCCCCTCACAAGCTGTCAAACTTAAAAAAAATGTGACCGTACGAAGCTCCGCCCCTGCAACCGCCTCACTCATTCACAGTCACCTGTGAATGAGAGACTACAAGTCCCAGCTCCCTTTGCATTTGTCAGCTTGTAGTCCTCAATGAACTACCACGTAGTTCATTCATTCTTCCTGTCAGCATATCTGCTTGCTTGTACATCACATACGAGCAAGCAGATATACTGACAGATCTGCAGGAGACCTGCATGGCACCAGTGATCTGCTGATCGCTGGTGCAATGGTTTACAGGCTCCTGCAGACAAAAATAATAAATGCACATTTTTTTATCTGCAAAAAATTGTGCATTTAATATTTTTTCTAAAAGGTGCCTTTACAGAAAAATATCCATCGCTTCACAGATCATGTTATATGCAGTGTATAAGGATAAAACAACTTTACCCGATAGAGCAGGAGGAGGGAGCAGGTCCCTGTTGGATGCTTGTTTACTATGGCTTCACAGAAAACTAGGAGCTATTAACTACTGCAGAGTCAGACGTTCAGCGGCAGCTAAAGCTGGAAATCACTGTACTGTAGCAGGATCTGCTACCACAACGATTGCCAGTCTTCTTGGTCCTGTGTTAAGCGGCTACCATGATACTTAGTGAACACAGGAGGAACAGGCTGGGCATGGGCACCTTTCAGAAAACACGCTGTATTTTTTTAACAAATATAAAGCAATGTAACTATGCAAAAAGCTTTATCCAAGCCAGTTCATCTGCTACCACTGCCTCTAGAAATCCTGAAAATTAACCTTCACCGTGAGAACCAATGTGGTCTCCAAATATGTTTTTGTTGGTGTCATTTACTCCTGAGAAGACTGATCAAAAGTAATTTTAAGGCTAGGCTCACATTGATGTGGCTCTGCGACCTGCGTTTTGTGCAGGCACAGCCGCCCATTCATTTGAATGGTCTGCCATGCCTCCTGAAACACACGAAAAAGGCCCCTGCACTAATTCTGGACTTGCAGCCAGCACAAGAACCACAAGTGCAGTATGGTTCCCAATGTGGGGGTGATTGTGCATGTAGCTTGACATTTTCTATAATTTTCACTCCTCTATCAGCTACACTTTCTGTTTCCTTGTGTCTCCTATATGCTATTTTTTCCCTCCTTTACTACCCTATTTAGCTCTGTGAATTCTGTACTTCTGTTGTGAACAATATTGTTTTTTCTTCCGTCTACTCTTAACAATTTACCTGACCTATAACCTTGTTGCCTCCAGCATGGTAGACTTTAACCACTTTCCCTCCAAAGGATTTACCCCCCTTCCTGGCCAGGCCATTTTGTGCAATACGGTTCTGCTTTACATTAACTGACAATTGCGTGGTCATGCAACGCTGCACCCAAATTCAATTTATGTCCTTTTTTTCCCACAAATAGAGCTTTCTTTTGGTGGTATTTGATCTCCTCTGTTTTTTATTTTTTGCTCTATAAACAAAAAAAGACAGACAATTTTGAAAAAAAAAAAACAATATTTTTGACATTTTGCTATTAAACATGTCCAGTAAAACAATTAACAAAATCAAATTTTGTCATAAATGTAGGCCAAAATGTATTCTGCGACATGTCTTTGCTAACAAAAAATCCCAATACGTGTAAATGAATTGGTTTATATGAAAGCTATAGCATTTACAAATGGCGGTATATATACTGGAATTTTTTTATTTACTAGTAATGGTGGTGATCAGCAACTTATAGCAGGACTGTGGCAGGCATTCTGACACTGGGGGGAACTGACTTGGTGTCACTGACATACCCAGTGACACCAATGCAGTGATCAGTGCTAATAAAAAGCACTGACACTGTACTAATGGCACTGGGCAGGAAGGGGGTAACATGTGGGGCAATCAAAGGGTTAACTGTGTGCTGTTTTACTATGTGTGCGTTTTACTGTAAGCACACTGCTTTGTATGGCTCTGCTATGCAGAACCATACAAAGCAGTGTGCAGGAGCTGACAGGGTAGAGATCTGTATTGTTTACATACAGGTCTCTTCCTCGTCAGAAATCCTTGGAGATCGCTGGGTGCCAGCAGGGAATCATCGACTGGGACCCGGTGACAGCCGAGGCCGCGAATGGTGGCATGGGTAGGGCGCACGCCACCTACCTGGAACTGCAAAATCACATATATATATACGTGATTTTGTGCACCCGTGCTGCCCAGTAGCAGTATTTCTGCTATAGGGTGGCTAGGAAGCGGTTACAGTGACACTAAACTCTGGCCTAAAAAAAATCTTTTCAGGTATGTAGTCTTAACTCAAAAAAGTGCCTTCTATTGTTCTCAAATCTTTAAAAAAAAAATTTGCTGCTGTGGTCCACCTTCCTGTTAGAGAGTGGCTACATTGGTTCTCCCTGGTCCCACTGCATTCTGAAATGTAGCAACCTTCCCTTTCTTGCTCCTGAGATGGACTCGAGACTATGGACTATGGGATCTGTAGTGTGCATATGACTGCACTTAATATGCACTGTTCAATCCAAACAGACCAAAGCGAAGGACAGAAAAGGTAAGGTTTGGAGCTCTTGGAGCAAATTACAAGGAGATAGAAAAGCACAGTAAGAAACTATTTCATGAAAAATAGATTTCAGGGGTGTTAAGTTGTGAATGTGGATGAATAATGTTTGGAGAACAAGGATAATGTTTAGTGTTACTTTAATAGTGCCCACTGATTACTGACTACTGTTGTTTTACTCCAGACTTTTCAAAGGCGCTTATTTAAGATTCATCCATTTCTACAAAATGTGTTTACATCAAAATTAACCCATCAGAAGCCTGACAGAAGTAGGTAATTTATAGATCTAGATCTACGTCTGTAAATGCTAGTAGTAGTGCCTACTTACTGGTGTCAGTCCTCTCCATGACACTAGCCTGGAGAAAGCAAGCAAATCTGGATAGTCAGACTTAAGTCAGAAGACCTTATCCACATATTAGTTGGCTCAACAAATTAAAGAAAGACAGTCAGCATAAGGCCCCATTCACACCTGAGTGTAGTAGGAAAGCCCGTTCCTGCTTGCATTTCTTATGCGTTGTGCCAAGGCAAGCCCAATCTCTTGAATGTGCCTATGTACAACAAATGCCCCAAAGTAGCTCCAGACATGTTTCTGTTGTTGAGCGCTGGGTGTTTTTTCAGTGCTCATTTTGGCACATTTTATCACGCAATAAATGCACCTCTGCTAGCTGTGCTTGGGGTGCTGTTAAACACTCAAGAGCATGTTTGCAGAGCGTTTCCAAAACATTTGGTAAAATGTAAACTTATGTGTGTTTTGTTATGCATTTAGGAAATGCGCAAGTGTAAGTACAGTCTAACAGCCAAGGAATTAGCACTTGTAGAGGAATAAGTCAACAATGGCGGCCTACAGTTTCTCTGAATGACTGATTTGCTTTAACCGATTGCCTGCCGCTCTATAGCAGGAATACTGCTACAGTGCTGCACAAAATCACGTATATATATATATATGTCATTTTGCATTTCCAGGTAGGGGACACGCACCGCCATTGGCAGTTTCAGCTGTCGATCACAGGGTCCCGACTGGTGATTTCCCGCTGGCACCCGGCGGTCGCCGTGTATCACTGACGGGGGAGAGGTCTTATGTAAACAATAAAAATCTCTCCCCTGTCAGCTCCAGCACGCTGCTTTGTATTGCTCTGCTGTCACATAGTGGAGGGGGTCATGCCACCACTCTCACTGAGCATTGTCAGCCTACAGTGGACACTTTGGTAGTAGCTGCAACAGAGGGATGACCAGTGGTGGAGTGGAAACTATAATGCAGATGCTGTGAACTTTTCCTGAATGTGACACGTTCTCTTTAATGACATTCAAAGGCATATGTAAAGTCCATCCTCCAACTACTTTCCAATGCTCCCCTTACTTAGTGGTCACCGCTATAAATACCTGGTGATTCTGGGAAATGAGGGGAGCATGTGACCCTCTAACTGTCTTATTGTCATTCAGGTTCACAATTAAAAAAAGTGATGAAAAAAGACTACAATGAGCATACATTGATGTGAAGCCTAGTGCCCAAATTCTGTCCAAAGACAAACCTTGCATCAGCCAGCTATGTTCACATTAATCTCTACAGTCCCAGGTGGCCATGGAATGATATTAACTAGCATATCAAATCTCTTATCCATACTAAGACAGAAAAAATAATACAGGGAATAGAGCCAGGAGGAAACCGTGCGTCACTATTATACTGCATTTAATCCTGAACAAATGCAAATACTGGCCTTGGCTGCTTCACATGTACAACAATACATTTGCAAGGACATATGAATATGTTTACTTCCAAATATTTATTAACCCAGCAACAGTCTGGAACCTGAAGGGCACAGGTAGGCAGCATGCGGCTCTATGGCTGTTACATGCCACATAGCTGGACTGTGAAACCACAAAAGTGGCAGGTGTAGGCAGCACGTGACTTTCCTTTTATTTTTATTACTAATGTTATTGGTGTTATTCCTTTGCTTGTAGAGCAGTGTTTTTCAACCTTTTTTGTGCAAAGGCACACTTTTTTCATGAAAAAAATCACGAGGCACACCACCATTAGAAAATGTTAAAAAAATTTACCTCTGTGCCTATATTGACTATATATAAAGTAATTCTCTTGAATAGGAATCAAACACAAAGAAATTATTTTATAATTACTTTATTATGAAATAATAAAGTATTTTATAATTGGACCCGGGGGCCGGACCAAGAGTAGATGAATGATGTGTATGTGTCATCCATAGTAAGTATAGTAATATTCCCCCATAGTAAGCATAGTAATTAATCCCTCATATAGTATTTCATCCCCCCATATAGTATTTCATCCCTCATATAGTATTTCATCCCTCATATAGTAATTCATCCCTCATATAGTATTTCATCCCCCCATATAGTAATTCATCCCTCATATAGTATTTCATCCCCCCATATAGTATTTCATCCCCCCATATAGTATTTCATCCCTCATATAGTAATTCATCCCTCATATAGTATTTCATCCCCCCATATAGTATTTCATCCCCCCATATAGTATTTCATCCCCCCATATAGTATTTCATCCCTCATATAGTAATTCATCCCTCATATAGTATTTCATCCCTCATATAGTATTTCATCCCTCATATAGTATTTCATCCCCCATATAGTATTTCATCCCCCCATATAGTATTTCATCCCCTCATATAGTATTTCATCCCTCATATAGTATTTCATCCCCCCATATAGTATTTCATCCCTCATACAGTAATTCATCCCTCATATAGTAATTCATCCCCCATATAGTATTTCATCCCTCATATAGTATTTCATCCCCCCATATAGTATTTCATCCCTCATATAGTAATTCATCCCCCCATATAGTATTTCATCCCCCCATATAGTATTTCATCCCCCCATATAGTATTTCATCCCTCATATAGTAATTCATCCCTGATATAGTAATTCATCCCCCATATAGTATTTCATCCCCCCATATAGTATTTCATCCCTCATAAAGTAATTCATCCCTCATATAGTATTTCATCCCCCACAGTACTATTCCCCCCCCCCCTTCTAGTAAGCCAAGTCCCCCGTGTCAATTCACTTACCTTTTGCGTTCCTCTCGCTGTCTTCCCGCGCCGTTCGGGTCTTCAGGGCGGACTGTGAGAGGAGCCTAGCTCCCCTCCCCTCACGTTCGGCACGCTGCCCCGCCTACACACATCCTGACAGCCACATCCGCAAGCCGGATTAAAAGGTCCGCGCGGACTTTTGGGGCTGCCAACCGAGAGGAGGCAGGGGAGCGGCCGACCGAGAGGAGGGAGGGGAGCAGGCGCCCGGCACACAGAAGAGCCGCATTAGACTGGGTAAAGAGCCGCATGTGGCTCGCGAGCCGCGGCTTGCCGACCACTGAATCATTAGATTCTAATGATTGGTCTATTTGTGAGCCGAAGCCACATGTTACAGATGAAATTGGAATTTTTCCCACGGCACACCAGACAATATCTCACGGCACACTAGTGTGCCGCGGCACAGTGGTTGAAAAACGCTGTTGTAGAGCACACTATGTTCTGCACAGCTGATTATCAGGGAGTGAAATGTGAGGATACAATAAAAAAAACAGAATAAATGACTGGGAAATTGAAAATGAAAGCTAACTTACATGAACTCAGAACTCAACTTTACAGAGAAACTCAAATCAGAAATGTGGATAATGTCAGATTATGTCAGCTTACTGTTTGTTTTCTTGATGGTAGGCAGCAGTCATACCTGTATTGAAGATAACAATTCAATGCATGGGCTTGGGCCTCCTTAGGATGGTGGATTTCAAAGCCACTTCTTACTAAAATTTGACACTTTTCAGAATATTTTGTCTTTTTAAACAGTGGTGTCACTGGAATGGAAACCATTTAATAAAAGTTTACATTGTAATTGAATCACTGAATGTTGTGTTTTGCCCAGAGTCCTTGGGTGCGCCCTTGTCCTTGGGTGAACAGGAGCATCAGTGTCCTGAAAAATGTCTCACTTGATGATTTACTATAACATTTATTGATGATAAAAGAATGCAAGTAGATCCAATATGTTTCAGGGGAATTACCTTCCGCTTCTTCAGGGCTGTATTTCTTGGAGAATAGTCTCTGAGAGGGTTCAAAAATTTGATCAGCGGTTCTACAGCATGCTGGTGTGTTGTATACGAGAGGCAAGTGTACAATCCAAACGCATACGTTCTTGCGTTAAAAATGGCTGTGTGCATAAGTGGGTGCTGCAGTGACTGTCGGCTGGAACCGAACAGAATCAGCAAGGGAGAATGTCACCAGCACACTGAGGATTACCAATGTGGGTCCAAAAGTTTTAATGAACGATCACATAGTTACAGCAAGGCAGACCCTGATTTGATTTTTACCCCGCAGCAGTAATCTTCTAGTTCTGTGGCGGTTTATAGACACTTGTCCAGAGTGCTGACTATGCTTGCCCTTTATGCCCCTTCCACCATTCATAGAAACTGTACTATGGCTTCCAACAATTAAAGGTGATCTATGAATGGAGGAGGCTAACCTTTCATTCATCAACCCATCCTCAATTCATAAAGCGCTGTTCATTGATGGAAGATATAGTACAGCTTCTATAAATGGAGCAGGGGGCAGAAAGGCCAAATATAGACAGAATTCTTGAGTAATTCCTTTAACAGGTCCAGCAGCTGAATTAACCCCCACAGCACTAGAAGATCACCTCTGTAGGGGTATTGGGGAGACTGGAGACTTCAAGAAGACAAGCAGTCATGAGCACAAGGGACACTTATCACTGAATGTGCTTGTTCTGATTTAAAAAAAAAAGAAAAAGCTGAACTTAGGCTTTATGACTGTAGGCTCTGGGACTATCATCCTGATCCTGCTGGGTCAATGACCTGGAAAAGTTTATAGGATACAATTTTAGACTTATCCAGCTTCACTTTTTAAAGCAGAACTAAAGTTCCACTGTCACAAACAGCAAGCAGGTTCTTTATTGCAGAGGAAGCATGCAAAGTCTCTTCTGCAATAAGATGCATCTAGTTGCTTGCTTGCTGTCTTCTCATTCATGTAAACTGAGCTGTGCATGTGCAGCTCACCTCACACTGCCAGCCTGGTCTCTGTGTGCCAGGATGACTGACTCCTGTGTATGCACAGGAATGACATCATCCCACACCAGCCAATGAAGATGGCTGAAGACTGGCACACAGCAGAACATGCCGGCTCTGACGAGAGATGGGACCGTTGGAGTAGAGGTAACTCTAGTTCCACTTCAGGTCAACAGTGGCAGCTGCCTTATATGCACCCTGCAAAGGAAAGTGCTGAGGGAATTCTGAGAATTGCAATGTGTAACCTTCTGAAAATGCAAGTCGTCTGGTTGTCTCTGGCTTTAATACATTCTGATTCACTGGCTAAACAAGTATGCATCTAATGGAGTTAGGTAAGCTGCTCTGCATATTTATTCAGGGCCTGTGACTTATAAAGTGTTAAAGCATGAAGAACAGCATGATAGGCACAGTGGCTAAATGGTTAGCTCTTCCGACTGGCAGTATTAGTATCAATGGTATGAATCCCAACCACAGTACTACCTGGCTGGAGTTTGCATGTTCTCCCTGTGCCTGTGTGGGTTTCCTCCGGGTACTCTGGTTTCCTCCCACACGCCAAAGATATGCTGGTAGGTTAATTGAATCCTGTCTAAATTGGCCCTAGTATGTGTATGTATGAGGCTCCAAGCACACTGGGCATTTTATTAACACTGGTAGTGTTGGCTGTATAAAGGCACGTTAAAAACCTGAGTCTTTTAGCATTTTTGCATTAGCATTTAGCTGCGTTTTTCAGCCTTTGCAGTTTTTAGCATTTTTTTGCTCAAAAAAGCCCATCAACGCCGGCTTGCCGGGTTTTACCATGTTTTGTCAGGTTTTACCAAATTTTTCAGTGTTACAGCATTTTTACAGCTAAAAAAAACTCCTCTAAAAACACACTAGTTGTGGATTGTTTTTCCAGCCAAATAAAAAACACCCCTGCCAAAAAATGCTAATTAAAGCCTATGTGTGCATGGACACATAGAATAACATGCTGGGGAGTTTACTGGCTGTAGAAAAAATGCCAAAAGCCAAAAACAACTGTAAAAACTTCCAGTGTGCACGAGGACTGAATGAAGTTAGGGACCTTAGATTGTACGCTCCCTGAGGGTAAGCTACTAATGTGAATGCACAATTAATATGTAAAGCGCTGTGTAAATTGATGGCGCTATATAAGTACCTATAATTAATAAATTAATAACCAGGCAGGATATTTTAGCAATGGCAGCCTACATATTTGTCCAGTAGTTTTTCTTTTACAAGGGAGCCTCAATTTTACATTTAACCTACAGCATCATCTACTGGCAAAATCTTGTACTGCATTTATTCCTTCAACTATAATGGTGCATCACGAATGCTATTAGCTATGAAAAGATCATTTAAGTTGAGATGACTGTAAATAACTGTGTTTCAGTCCTACTGCTCTGCTTAGTCAGCTTCCGGAATCCATAAGTACCTAAGATTTATTCATAAATGATTTAAGCATTACTCAAGTATTGGCAGAAGAGCAAGGGGCAACAGACCATGAAGGTGTGTACAGTTGAACCACATAGAATAGTATTGTATTTATCGGTTTTAACTATAGGGTATCCTTTCTAAACTACATATGTTAAAAGGCAGCAGTATGGTCTTACCACAGCCATACTGCTCATTTAAACTTCAGTTTTACAAACTGCACTTGTGTAAAGCAAATGTAGTGGCCCTGCAAAGGTTGGAGTGCCACAAAAATTACTGGACACTGCAGGTAGACTGTAGCCAGCATGAGAAGTAACTTTTATTGTATTATTAATTTGCTGGGTTTCCCCTACTTTTAGGGCATTGTGTAATTTTGCCTGGATAGTGTTCTCTATTGAATAAAGCAAGAAGATGTAAAGCTATGGAACAGGGGTCTCCAAACTTTCTAAACAAAGGGCCAGCTTGCTATCCTTCAGACTTTAGGGGGCCAGAGTGGCTAGTGTGAGTAGAAAATGTCCCAGCGAAAGTGGGAGTAAAAAAAATGACATAGTGCTTGTAGTCAGTGAAAGGCGGAATAGTGTCCAACCATTGGTATTAGTTGGAGGAATAGCGTCCCATCACTGGTATTTGTTGGAAGCATAGTGCCCCATCATTGGTATTAGTGGGATGAATAATGCCCCATCATTGGTGACAGTGGTAGGAATAGTGCCCCATCACTGGTGTCAATGGGAGGAATAGTGCCTCATCATTGTTATCAGTGGTAGGAATAGTGCCCCTTAATTGGTATTGGTTGGAGGAATAGTGCCCCATCATTGGTGTCAGTGGGATGATCAGTGCCCCATCATTGGTGACATTAGGAGGAATAGTGCCCCATCATTGGTATTAGTTGTAAGAATAGTGCCTAATTGTTTATATCAGTGGGATGAATTGTGCCCCATCATTGGTGACAGTAAGAGGAATGGTTCCCCACTGTTGGTGCCAGTGTAAAAAATGGTGCCTCCTTGTTGGTGTCAGGGGGAGGAAAAGTACCCAGAGGGCTGGATAGAGGAAAGCAAAAGACCACATTCGGCCCACGGGCTGCAATTTGGAAACCACTGTTATGGAGTATCATTATTTTTTTTACCCCTGGCCAATCACCAGAAGGTCTGTTGCCAAAGATGTAGGCTGGGGAAGTAGATAAGCTCTACTTCAGGGAGTTCCCTAGAAAGAACTTTGTCTTCTAGGCTTTGCCTTGGGAGGGAACAGTTCATGTTCCAGTTCCCAAAAATTGGGAAAGTGCCTATCCATAGGCCTTGAAAACAGGAAGGTGGCTGTTAAAGGGAAGCACCTTCAGAAATCAAAGATTACTCAGTCCATTGCAGGTCTTAGCTTAAAGGCACACAATAGAAGATTGTCTGTCTCCACTTAAAGGATCATTATCAGTCTTTGAGAGGGACAAAAGGTATCTTAGAGCAGAGGGAAATTGTTGCTGCTATGTTCCTGTATACCCCTAATGACTCTCCCTGGCATTTGAGTCTATAAATTCTTCAAGGAAAGACTGACAGATATCTGACATTCAGTCACTGCTGTTGGTTTAAGTAGTAGGCCAGTATACTAGTAGGAGGGCTAGGAAGGCCCATTAAACTCAGTGATTCCTTAGTGGGTCATCACTACACAAAGTGCCATTCATTCCAATAATATAAATAAAAATCTAAAAGGAGAAAAGCACTGTTGTGTGACTTGTGAAAGTCATGTAATTAAAGTGGTTGTTTAGGATGAAAGTTTCTTACCTTCATGTATGCTATGCCTGAAGTTAAAAAGCCTTCTGTGTGCTGCTCCCCCCTCAGCCCCCCCTAAAAGTTACCTGAGCCACATCTAGGATCCAGTGCTGAACACAGGAGCCTCAGCTCTCTCAGTCTCTCTCTGCTCATTGGCTAAGACACAGCAGTGGAGCCACTGGCTCCCACTGCTGTCTCTCACAGTGGGGGCGAGTCTGAGCTGCGCTCTTTGTATCTTATAGACACACAGAGTGGGACTTGAGAACAAGCATGAACAAGTGCACCCAGAACAAGCGGTTGGCTCTGGGGGCACTCATCAAGGGGGTGGGGCCAGGAGAGCCAGCGGGGAACCTGAGAAGAGAAGGAACCATTGCACAGAGCAGGTAAAAATTACATGTTTGTTATTTAAAAAAAAATCCTTTAATATCTCTTTAAGAAAAAACATACCTCCCACCATACCCTATGGATACCATATATATATATATATATATATATATATATTGCACCTAGTATAAATACATCAGCCAATCAGCCCTACATTTCCATGTGCTGACAAGACGGGAATAGAGAAAGAAGAGATGTCTGTTGCTGTTTCATCACTATCTAGTCACAGATTGTGGGCAGAAAGGTGGCCTAGACATGTTACTGAACTGCAGTAGAGAAAGGTTAGGTCACCAAGCTGGTTGTGTTGTGCTGTGTAATAGGGAAGTGTAAATTCAAGGACTGAGTAGACAACATTGCAAATCCTTAGGCAACTAAGACAGTTCAAATATAAATCTTTCAATTGTGTACTTAGCTTTTTGCTTGGTGTTCAGTGTTAGATAACTAACGTGACAACCATGGCTCCCTTCATAGATAAAGCATAGGAGATATAGGAACTGTATTATTTTCATAATTACCAGGTGAGAACAAACCAATAGAAACTCAAAAAAAGAAAAAGAATGCAGTCACCACATCACAAACTAGCAAGCTACAATATATTACATTTTTGGTTTTGGGACATTATTGGAAAATACCATAGGAATATTCTTAACATGCCTTTGTTTGCACTTTCATGGACTCCTTCCAAGCAATTCACATCTTCAGTTCCTCTAAGCATTTTCTTTATTTAAAGGCTTGGCATAAAATCTCAGGGTTTAATGAATAACATTTAATGGTGGTAATTAAAAGAAAAACTTCCTTTGACATCATCAAGGGGTGCATATCCTGTCTGAAATGTAAATGTACAAACACAATCACTTGTCTCAATCTGTGTTGGTTTAGCAACATCGCCAGCCTGGCTGCAGTTAGCAAGCAGTGGCAGGCAAACTGTCCAACATGAATTCAAATTACACAATACAATACTTTGTATCAATGCCAAATGTTCTAATTGTATGTTTTCAAAATGGCCAAAAGCAGATAGGTTTGTATATACAACACACTGGACTAAGTTTGTCCTTCAGAAAGGTTAGTTTATTTTTTCAATAAACTAATATGTAATCTTACAGAGGGTTAATTCCTTTAATAAATTAAGAAAAGAAAGTATTTACTGGAGGAGGAATAGCGTTTACAAGTAGGTGAAACTTCATGGTTGGTCCCAAAGAGAACAAAAGTTTGTCCTGTATAAAGTTCTCTGGATTCTCTCTGCCGCACCCTCCCTGCACATTCTTACACGCTCAGTGCCATGGAGCTTCTTTTGCCTTTAAAGCTCAGTACAGTAAAACAGTAAAAGCACACAGGCTTCTTTCTTTAGAGCAACACAAACAGAGTCTTTTCATACTGAACTAAATAGACTAAGCTCTTCAGGACATCATCTCAAAAAATAGTAAAACAGTGAGCGCTAAATAAATAAAAGCAGCTAGCACCTGAGACAGTGACAATAAATCTCAATAAACAAATATATACAAAGAGTGCAGTGCATAAAACAAATACAATGAATATGTCCCAAGTGTAAATGACAATAAATATATATCAGTGCAAACAATGCAATATCGCATAAAAAGTCCTTCTAATGTGTAAAAGTAAAGTGATATTGCTAATCACAACAAAGTTCCACACAGGTAACCCGACTAGAGGACGTTGGAGAATGATTGCCTAGATCTTCTGTTACAATTGCTACTTAACAAGTAGCCTTCTGGTAAGTACATAGTGGTGGTGGATCCCTCTTTGGACCCCAGAGCACTGTGTGGAACCGAACACTTTGTTGTGATTAGCAATATCACATTCAAAATTGTATGAACTTCTTAAAGCTGATGATATCGTCAAAAAACTTCTATATAGTCCCAGAATACTGATTCCATTTAGATGAATATATATAAACATATAGAATGCGCACTCACCGGAAGTGCTAATAAAAAGCGCGTTGTATCATAAGCTCCTGGACATGCCCTGGTCCCTCAGGTATAATCAGGTGTGTAGCCGGGGATTGGGTGATCTTCCCAGTGATACTGAGAGTTGATAGCCAGTGCCAGTAATCTAACTTATCCGGTGTGCTGGGATGTTCACTGAAGATGGTACATTCACTGAAGATGGTACTCCGTACACGTCCCTCAGAAGAAGCGCTCAGGTCACACCCCCTTTCAGTATCGATACTGAAAGGGGGTGTGACCTGAGCGCTTCTTCTGAGGGACGTGTACGGAGTACCATCTTCAGTGAATGTACCATCTTCAGTGAACATCCCAGAACACCGGATAAGTTAGATTACTGGCACTGGCTATCAACTCTCAGTATCACTGGGAAGATCACCCAATCCCCGGCTACACACCTGATTATACTTGAGGGACCAGGGCATGTCCAGGAGCTTATGATACAACGCGCTTTTTATTAGCGCTTCCGGTGAGTGCGCATTCTATATGTTTATATATATTCATCTAAATGGAATCAGTATTCTGGGACTATATAGAAGTTTTTTGAAGACAGCATCAGCTTTAAGAAGTTCATACAATTTTGGACATTCTATATCTTTGTATTTGTCATGACTATATGTTTCTCATAGATATTTGCATTATTTTTATTTTAATTTTATATGCTCATTTTCTGAGTAACATTTCTCAGTATTATTTGCATCACAAAACGCATCAATCATACACATGCGTTTGGGAGATGACATTTATTATTCATTTAGCACTGCACTATTTTTTATTGACTCATTGGAGGGCTTTCTTGGTGTACCCTTTAGTGTGTTCAGCTGCTCATTACCGGTATCAATATTAGCGCTCGCTCCACTATCTATACAGCAATATCACATTACTTTTTCACCGATACACATTGGAAGGACTTATCTATGCGATATTGCATTGTTTGCACTGGTATATATTTATTCTCATTTACACTTGTGACATATTAATTGTAATTGTAATATTAATTGTAATTGTATTTGTTAATTGTAATTGAAATATTAATTGTAATTGTATTTGTTTTATGCGCTGCACTCTTTGTATATATTTGTTTATTAAGACTTCAGGACACCAGCTGATGTCCCCTTTAGCAAATGCACAGCTAACTCTCTAGTGCAAGTGGGGTGGGGTGACAGCAGCCCAAAAGTCTCTAAGATCTCCCAGCAGTCTGTACTCACAGAACGTCCAGCGACAGCTGGTTTCCTCCTTCCAACTTCTAAGTGACACTTTCCTCCAGTGATACCAGACTAGATCTTAACAGACAGCCCCTCAGTCAGCTCTCGGTAGTTTCAATATCCATGCCCTCGGGTTGTCCACCAGAGGCCTCTTGAACAGCAGCACATTACAGTGTTGCCTTGGAGGGCAGCCATCCTCCAGGCTGGACCGATCCTCAGCAGGAAAAGACCCAGAGCTCAATGTGCTTGGAGAATATCTACAGTCTCCGAGCAACTTTCAGGGGCTCCCTGGGATTGGCCGGGTCTGTATAAATATTCATGCTGCTATCTGCATAGCTCCACACCTATAATCCAGAAAGTCCTACTGATTTCTGAAAAGCAGAGCCTGGCAGCAGTTGAGAACATTGAACAGATCTAAATAATCAATAGCAGCCACACTGAATACAGTGAAGCAAGCTAAATTTACCTGACAAATATACACAAATCTCCACTGAACTCAGTGAGCTAGTACTAAATCTAAAGAATCCTAGCACCCATCTAGGAAGGTGCTACACAAATATAATAAGTATTTTGTGGGTTGACCAAAGCAGGGTTTTTGTCCCAGAAGTTGTCTCAGTTGAGAATTTATAGAGGTCTAAAATGTCCAATATCAGTCTAAGATGCTACATTATACCCCTAAATGTATATACATTTTCAGGTACTAAGTGGACATACAGTTGCAAGAAAAAGTATGTGAACCCCTTGGGATTACGTGGAGTTTTGCATGAATTGGGCATAAAATGTGCTCTGAACGTCATCTAAGTCACAACAATAGAAGAACACAGTCTGCTGAACATAATACTACACAAACATTAGATGTTGCCATAGTTTAATTGCACATAACATGTAAACATTCACAGTGCAGGGAGTAAAAAGTATGTGAACCTTTGGACTTAATAACTGGTTGACCCTTCTTTGGCAGCAATAACCTCAACCAAACGTTTCCTGTAGTTGCAGATCAGACCTGCACAATGATCTGGAGTAATTTTGGACCACTCCTCTTCACAAAACTGTTTCAGTGTAGCAATATTCTTGGGATGTCTGGTGTGAATCGCTCTCTTAAGGTCATGCCACAGCATTTCAATCGGGTTGAGGTCAGGACTCTGACTGGGCCACTCCAGAAGGCGTATTCTGTGCTGTTGCAGCCATTGTTTTGTTGAATTACTTGTATGCTTTGGGTCATTGTCCTGTTGCATCACCCATCCTCTGCGGAGCTTCAGTTGGCGGACAGATGGTCGTACGTTTTCCTGCAAAATGTCTTGATAAACTCTGGAATTCATTTTCCCATCAATGACAACAATCCGTCCAGGCCCTGAGGCAGCAAAGCAGCCCCAAACCATGATGCTCCCTCCGCCATGTTTTACAGTGCGGATGAGGTTTTGATGTTGGTGTGCTGTGCCTTTTTTTCTCCACACATAGTGTTGTGTGTTCTTCCCAAACAACTCAATCTTGGTTTCATCTGTCCACAATATATTTTGCCAGTAGTGCTGTGGAACATCCAGGTGCTCTTTTGCAAACTTCAAACGTGCTGCAATATTCTTTTTGGACAGCAATGGCTTCCTCCGTCGTGTCCTCCCATGTACTCCATTCTTGTTTAATGTTTTCCTTATTGTAGATGTGTCATCAAAAATTTTAGCATGTGCCAGAGATTTCTGTAGGTCTTTAGCTGACACTGTGGGATTCTTCTTTACCTCATGCAGCATTCTGCGCTGTACTCTTGCAGTCATTTTTACAGGACGACCACGCCTAGGGAGAGTAGCAACTGTGCTAAACTTTCTCTATTTGTAGACAGTCTGTCTTACCATGGACACATGAACATCAAGGCTTTTGGAGATACTTTTGTAACCCTTTCCAGCTTCATACAAGTCAACAATTCTTGATTGTAGGTCTTCTGAGAGCTCTTTTCTGCGAGGCATGGTTCACATCAGACAGTGCTTCTTGAAACCAGTAAACCCAAAACAGGTGTGCGTTTTTTAAGGGCAGGACAGCTGTCAGCAACACATCCAATATCATCACACTGATTGGAGTCAAGGCTGGCTCACTCCTGGCTCCAATTAGCTCTGGGAGAAGTCATTAAGCTAGGGCCTCACATACTTTTTCCTCCCTGCACTGTGAATGTTTACATGTTATGTGCAATTAAACCATGGCAACATCTAATGTTTGTGTAGTATTATGTTCAGCAGACTGTGTTCTTCTATTGTTGTGACTTAGATGACGTTCAGAGCACATTTTATGCCCAATTCATGCAAAACTCCACGTAATCCCAAGGGGTTCACATACTTTTTCTTGCAACTGTACGTGATATAAAATACCTTCTACAAGACCTAGCAGAATAAGGGCTCCTTGATCCACAGGGAGAGGGAGCCTTAACTTCTGGAACTAAAAACTATATTTGATAAATTACTTAATAAAAAAATAAAAGTTAGCCTGGTTGCAAGAAACAGATAATTGATTAAGCTGACAACATACTATTTTGTGACCCTGAGACTTGGTGTATAAACTCTAAAAACACCTACATTTATTTGGGCATCTAGGTTTCACGCTCATACCTTGAAAGTTCTCATGTATGGATATTTGTCAACTAAAAGAAGTTATTTTCACTCATACACAAGGTTGATGTGAGCGTATTAGCTCTAAAGTATGCAGCTCTTGCTATTTTAGTTAGCGCTGTCCCTTCTGGTCCGGAATTTGATAGCTAGTTTTATAACCACATAGGTTAGAGCCAGGTTAGCCATCCGACGGTGACTTGATAGTTAGACGTACGGGTGTATGACAGATTAGAAACTACTAGGGACTAAGAAGCAGAGTAGATAGACTGACTCTGAATTCCAGTATCACACCACGGTTTCTGGAAAGCTACATTCCAAGCTTGTTGGACAGCGGTTGGAGGAGCTCCCTATTATTACTGATCTTGTCTTTAGGTCTTTGACACCAAGATGGATGTTGCATCACTATAATGCCCCTGCAACTGGACTTTGCAGAAACATTCACCTAGAAGTATCTCTATTAATAGCTATATGCATACTTCACTCTTACATATAGGACTCTTGTTGGGCCTTTTGCTGATGTTACCTGTTTGTACATTGGATGTATGTGCTTTTATTAATCTTATATTATATAAAGCTACCAACTTTGATATAAAACCCAATCTTCCACTTAGCGAAGATTTTGGTTCTTTTATTTACTTCCAGGTTTAGCACAATAACCTGTTTTGGGGAGGGCTATTTCTCATAAACCCCCTCAAAAAAGGGCTATTACTTAAAATATGCCTTTAGATATAATCTGATCTCTCTGCTCAGCAAAAAATCTGACACAATGACTCACAAGGTACAGTATGTTCGGGCTTCCAGTTACACAACTTCTGAAAACAGGTGGGAAACCTGGTCTACATGCAGAAGAGAACTTCCATAATGCTGATATTTCAGGTATTCCTGAAATCCTTTTTGTAGCTCTGGTTCTGTCATTGCTGTTTGGTGACTTTCATGATCACAAGGTTTGCCTCAGGCAGTCTATTTGTCACAGATCTTTCTTCCTTCTTAAATGTTATATGCCACCCAGAGGCTCTTATATTTAGTCTATCATTTTTTTTCCCAACATTGGGTGTAAAATTCAGACGATTTATATTTTGCTGTGTAAAAATCAGCTTGATTTATCTCCATGTTAAAGTGTAGGTAAACTGTAGCAATACACCTTTCTTACTTGTTCCCTTTAGTTCTGCTAAATAGGCAATTGAAAGAATTTTGTTATACCAGTTCAATAAGTACAGAAAATGCCCATTTATACTGTCAGACATTTAGAACTGTACTCTGTCATGTTCACTCTGCCTGTGTCATCTCAAGAAGTCTATTTAGCTCTCCAGCTTTTTGGCTAAATACCTCTTTCTGCCTATTTTATGGATCCAAGGAGATGGGGAGGGATTCTATAGTTTAGCAAAAGACAGCTTGGCAGGGATGACATTTTTTTTTCAATTCAAAAAAGGAGTTTCACATAAAAACGTGGATGACTACATTCAAATATACGAACATTTCAAATCAGTTTATTAACAAGAAATAAATCCAGACATATCACAGTTTCTACAGGTAGGAAACAGTGATGATACGTTTTATGCTATATGCACTTAACCAGTTGCTGACCGCACTGTAGACAAATGATTGCTGCAGCGTGGTTATCCAGTTCTGGGAGAGCATCATATGATGTCCTCCCAGAACCGCACCCCCCCTCCCCCGTGCCCCCAGTGGCATGAACCCGATGCTGTCCATGATCGCTGCCACTGTGATAGGCCAATCACAGCAGCCTTTTACCATGTTATCACCAAGTAAACACATTTGCCGGTCATTGGCAGTACTTTTTTCACGCTGTCACAACGTGAGGAAAGTACTGCCAATAACTAGCAAGTGTGAAAGGGGACATCTACACTGATAACCAGGGCATTGATTATCAGTGCCCTGATTATCAGTGCAGCCCCAAAAGTGCCCAACAGTGCTGGCAATCTGTGCCCATCAGTGCTGCCAATCTGTGCCCATCAGTGGCACCAGTCAGTGCTGCCAGTCAATACCCTTTAGTTCTGCCTATCAGTGCTGCATATCAGTGCAACCTCATCAGTGTCTCCTCATCAAAGCCCACCAGTGCCGACTCATCAGTGCTGCCTCATCAGTGCAGCCTATCAGTGCCCATCAATGCTGCCTATCAGTGCCTCCTCATCAGTGCCCATCAGTGCTGCCTATCAGTGCCCATCAGTGCAGCCTCATCAATGCACTCAATCATCAATCAGTAAAGGAGAATAATTACCTGTTTGCAAAATGTTATAATAGAAACTAAGAAAAACTTTTATTTTTATATTTTCTGTATTTTTTCATTTGTTTAGGAAAAAATAAAACACCCATTGGTGATTAAATACTACCAAAAGAAAGCTCTATTTGTGTGAAAAAAAATGTATAAAAATTTCATAAAGGTACAGTGTTGCATGACCACGCAATTGTCATTCAATTTATGACAGCACTGAAAGCTGAAAATTGGCCTGGACAGGAAGGAGGTAAAAGTGCCCAGTAGGCAAGTGGTTTATCATAACTTTGTTATGATTAAGCGCATGTAGTTAATATCAACTCGTTTGGAATTTTCATACATGTGAGTACAGTCATCCACCTTTTTATATGAAGTATCTTGCGGCTGTGAATGGGGGGCTATCACTAAGTTGGGCAGACCTGGAACAGTGTCTTTCTTTCTACTATTGGACTGGTAGAACTTCCCAAAACTGGGCATTACGTTGTCAGCTCCAACTGGAAATTAGGAGCTGAGTGTACTACCAGGACCAATAGATACTTTTGGTACTTGCAGACTCTTCAAAGAGATAGAACATAGAGTAATTAAAGTATTGAGTGTTTTTTTGCTTTGCACCAACACTTTAAGGAGAAAATGTTTTTCCATGCATAAGCTTCTTGATTCCCTCTGAATTTAGATAACATGTATACTGTATGTGTGTGTTCATTATGTCTTCACTGGCATAATGCTTGCTTTAGTATTTAACCAGAACCATTCCTTTAGAATGGCCATCCATGACCCAAAATTGACATTTGTTCCAATTTCAAGCATCACTTGGGACAATAGGGCTCTGTCTGACCTTACTAGGGAGGAATGACAAATGCCTCCAATGCATATGTGCTGTTATCATCATCTAGGAAGTATTTTGACAGGTCCCAGTAAGCACCCAAGCCACAAGTTTAAAGATGAGTAGAGAGCAAGCTTTGATACTATCAGGAAGTGCCAACGTGTTGCCTGCCAGGACAGTCTGAGATCGGGCCATAAATGGAAGCTTTCAGAGGCTGCTACAGGTTTGCAATGTCACCTCTAGCTGCACCACTAACTACCTGCAGAAGCTCACTCCCCTTCTCCCAGTTACAGAATTTCTTTAAACTAAAAGCACAGCAGTAATGCAAAAGGTAAAACAGAAATAAACTGATCAGTTTTAGATCTGGGATTTATTTCTATGATGACACTGTTATTTGGGTTGTGTGGCAGGAAATTATAGTTGAAGGACTTGGCACTTTTTCTGTTAGCCTTCAAAGATCAAATAAATAACTTCTAACAAAATGAAGGCTGTGAGAGCATATTTAGATGATAAAAAGAAGTCAGTCTTTTGCAGTGGTGAGAAACAGAATAACTAAAAATAACTGTTCTATTTTTTTTAAGTCAGTTTAAGAATGTACCAAAATAATTGGGAAACATTGCCCCGGAGAACTGCTGTTTAAAAGGCCTTTTGTTAACATAAAAACCATTGTTTGAAAAAGGCTTAGAGTATAAACATTGACAACTGGCGATTCCATGAACTGTGAGGGCATTTCATATACCACAAAATGCAGTTTCTGTTCTCAACATGAAAAGTAATAAGTAAAAAAATTATCTATAAAAACAAAAAAAGAAACAAAAAATTTTAACTAAGAATATATATTTCAGTTGAGTCATTGATTTTGCAGACAAACAAAATCCATACAATACCTGGGGCTAAAAGTAACACTTTATAAATGTACCCAAAGATCAATTAAAGTAAAGACACCTACACAATAATAAAGGAATTACAGTATAAATATCACAAAAAACTTTCATAATGCCAGATTATGTACACTTGACTATTTTTTTTCTTGGCAAGGACACATGACCATATTTTACAGTGTTATTAAAGGCAAAAATGTTTACATTAAAATAATAAATAATATACTCACCTGCTGTGTGCAATGGCTTTGCATGACATGGCCCCGAACCTTCTCTTCTGGGGTCCCCGCCAGCGATCCTGGCTCCTCCTCTTCTCCGTGTGCCACCATAGAAAGCCACTTGCTAGGGTTCACACAGTGCATACTCACTCCCAAGCTGCGTGTGCCAATGGAGCCGAGCTCAGTAGACACACACAGTGCAGCTTGGTCCCATGCCCCTCTTCCTCCTCACAATATTTGATTGACAGCAGCAGTAGCCTGTGTGAAGAAGAAGAGAGGGAAGAAAAGAGATGCAGCTATGCACAGAGCTGGATCGGTTAAGGACTCAGGTAAGTATTTAGGAAGATGGGGGAGGACAGAAAGCTTAACGTGGGGTAAAAAACATTTGTATTTCCATAAAAGAGAGAACTGTATCTTAAATTTAATGGGATTTTTAGGGCAACTTTAAACTGTACATAAAGAAACCAATTATTTAAAAGATCAACATTTTAATTAAGTACATTTCTTTTGTTTTGCAAATCAGCACATACAGTTGCAAGAAAAAGTATGTGAACCCCTTGGGATTACGTGGAGTTTTGCATGAATTGGGCATAAAATGTGCTCTGAATGTCATCTAAGTCACAACAATAGAAGAACACAGTCTGCTGAACATAATACTACACAAACATTAGATGTTGCCATGGTTTAATTGCACATAACATGTAAACATTCACAGTGCAGGGAGGAAAAAGTATGTGAGGCCCTAGCTTAATGACTTCTCCCAGAGCTAATTGGAGCGAGGAGTGAGCCAACCTTGACTCCAATCAGTGTGATGATATTGGATGTGTTGCTGACAGCTGTCCTGCCCTTAAAAAACACACACCTGTTTTGGGTTTACTGGTTTCAAGAAGCACTGTCTGATGTGAACCATGCCTCGCAGAAAAGAGCTCTCAGAAGACCTACGATCAAGAATTGTTGACTTGCATGAAGCTGGAAAGGGTTACAAAAGTATCTCCAAAAGCCTTGATGTTCATGTGTCCACGGTAAGACAGACTGTCTACAAATGGAGAAAGTTTAGCACTGTTGCTACTCTCCCTAGGCATGGTCGTCCTGTAAAAATGACTGCAAGAGCACAGCGCAGAATGCTGCATGAGGTAAAGAAGAATCCCAGAGTGTCAGCTAAAGACCTACAGAAATCTCTGGCACATGCTAACATTTTTGTTGACACATCTACAATAAGGAAAACATTAAACAAGAATGGAGTACATGGGAGGACACCACGGAGGAAGCCATTGCTGTCCAAAAAGAATATTGCAGCACGTTTGAAGTTTGCAAAAGAGCACCTGGATGTTCCACAGCACTACTGGCAAAATATACTGTGGACAGATGAAACCAAGATTGAGTTGTTTGGGAAGAACACACAACACTATGTGTGGAGAAAAAAAGGCACAGCACACCAACATCAAAACCTCATCCCCACTGTAAAACATGGCGGAGGGAGCATCATGGTTTGGGGCTGCTTTGCTGCCTCAGGGCCTGGACAGATTGTTGTCATTGATGGGAAAATGAATTCCAGAGTTTATCAAGACATTTTGCAGGAAAACGTACCACCATCTGTCCGCCAACTGAAGCTCCGCAGAGGATGGGTGATGCAACAGGACAATGACCCAAAGCATACAAGTAATTCAACAAAACAATGGCTGCAACAGCACAGAATACGCCTTCTAGAGTGGCCCAGTCAGAGTCCTGACCTCAACCCCATTGAAATGCTGTGGCATGACCTTAAGAGAGCGATTCACACCAGACATCCCAAGAATATTGCTATACTGAAACAGTTTTGTGAAGAGGAGTGGTCCAAAATTACTCCAGATGGTTGTGCAGGTCTGATCTGCAACTACAGGAAACGTTTGGTTGAGGTTATTGCTGCCAAAGGAAGGTCAACCAGTTATTAAGTCCAAAGGTTCACATACTTTTTCCTCCCTGCACTGTGAATGTTTACATGTTATGTGCAATTAAACCATGGCAACATGTAATGTTTGTGTAGTATTATGTTCAGCAGACTGTGTTCTTCTATTGTTGTGACTTAGATGACGTTCAGAGCACATTTTATGCTCAATTCATGCAAAATTCCACGTAATCCCAAGGGGTTCACATACTTTTTCTTGCAACTGTATAAGTATATATATATATATATTGAAATATATTTTGAAATATATTGAATATGGACAAAATGTTAGCAGTTCAAATATATGTCTATATTTTGGGAAGGATATTTTTAAAATATATTTCAAATATATTTTTCTTCCATGTGTGTTATTTTTGAGAAACTTCAATGGTCAATAATCAAAATGTTGAAGGAAGACCTTATTCACATTTATGAGAATTTACTGTACAGCTACTGTACAGGCAGCGCAGAGAAGATTTCTGAACTGGGGATCAAGGGGGGAACTCTGCTGTTGATAAGAAGTATTGTTAGCTTAGAATAGGTTAAGGGGCTAGGAAGGAGGACTGGGAAGATTCAATCAAAAAGTGAACCTGTGCTTAAAGGGCAGGAGGGTTCATTAATGATTACGGGCAACTTCTTACAATGCTGTAAAATTACTACAAATCACAAGTGTTCTGAGTCCTGATGATCTATGAAAATCCTACCTCTTCAGGACCTCCTTGTACTACCTGGGTTTGCTCTTCCTTCCAACTGCTCTAGCCAAGTGTTGCTTTAAGGTGGTGTATTTGTAAAATTCTTCCATTAAAGATTATATTTTTCAATTCACAAAAGTTTTCTTTAAATAATAAGAATAATTATTGAGGTTCATATGCCATATTTTCAATTCTTGTTATGTTACTGATTTTTGCAGTATATGTACAGTACATACATTTCAGTTCATACAAATGTTGTGTTTTGTGGTTTTAAATTCTCATTATGCTTCATTATTAGGCTCTAGGAGGCATCAGAAGTGCAGAATATTGATTAATTTGAGCTGTATGAAAAACAAGATGTCATGAACGAAAATATTGATTCATGAGATATAAAAGTATGTTGAAGTTAAGTTTAAGGCAAATACCAGTTTCCCGTGTGTTTGCTATTATGAAGCATAAATTAAATCTTTTGATGTGAAAAACATCATTTGACAAAACAATGAACATAATTACACCAACATATGCGGCTTAGTAAATTGACACCTCTGTTCAGTATCCATATCAACAAATTACAACCCACCTTGTATTGAATCCTGATTGGTTACTACAGTTTAATGCACTTCAGCACTCCGCTACTTTCTTTGCTTATTGATTAAAACTAGAAATGTAAAACATTCCGAAGTGTAGAACAAAAAGTATCAAAATTCTAAGCCTAGATAAACCACCAGGTGCTCGGTTTAATTTCAGTACAGAAAAATATTTGTCCATTGTTCTTTCAAAAATCAGAAATACCTCAT
Organism: Staurois parvus; assembly: GCF_062004578.1. Taxonomy (NCBI): domain Eukaryota; kingdom Metazoa; phylum Chordata; class Amphibia; order Anura; family Ranidae; genus Staurois; species Staurois parvus. Next base: position 3,215,954 of record NW_028318047.1, on the reverse strand, counting down.
TTCCAACAGGATGTCTGGATATACAAACATCACATGTTCTGTTTCTTGTCACTGTTCTTCTAAATGTCACATTCATTTTTATTCCAGTAAAACTGGATTCCTTAATCTGATTTTTTTTAAAGATTTTGCCAAAATGTATTTTATCCAAAACTGTATGAAATTACATAATGTTCTATAATCTGAGCATTTACTGCTGAATATATTTTTTTCTTCCTAGGGTGGCATGAGCAGAATCCTTACCTTCAATAAAGCAGGTGCGCCACCACCATATATTAGTAGGACTCTTACCGGAACACATGGACTCTTAACCCAATAAGAGTCATGAGCACATAAGTAATATGGCTTAAAGATATGTTTCCACATTCGCTTTCAAGCAGGGAAAGATGCTGGACACCCAGTATTATCAGGAAGATCATTTAAGATTTTCACCCTTCTATATCGTTTGGAGTCCACAGGAAGCTCAAGGCATTATGGGATATTGGCATCATCAGAGAGGGATGCACATGTGCAAGTGCAGAATCCAGAAGTGTACAATATCTCCTTCCTGACCAATCACTAGTTTAATAATCTTCTGTTCTGGGTTCTTTGGAGACTTTACAAACGAGTGATTGGTCATCATCATTTTTTTCTAAAATCCCTTACTTCTGTTTGTTAAAAAGGGGTAAGCAAATTAACAGATAAGTATAGGTGAAAAAACTATAATCATTTATATTGTCTTATTGTATGGCATGGTGGGGTGTAGGGGTGGCACAACAAAACCTCTGTGACTAACCCACATGGAAGAAAAATATATTTGAAATATATTTTAAAAATATTCTTCCCAAATATATTGCCACATATTTGAAATGCTAAAATTTGGCCATATTCAATATATTTCAAAATATATTTTTAAAATATATTTCAAATATATGTTTCTCCCATGTGGGAGTAACATTATACAGTAACACTAATATTAAATCCATGCTATGATAAGGGTATGGCTGCTGGCAACAAAGTTGATATAAAAAAAAATCAAAGGGAAAAAAATTAAAAATCTATGCAGCGCCAAAAATATGAAATAAAATCATATCCACAATAGTATATTAAAATGTAATGTAAAAAGCTTATGAAGAAACATATTTAGTGTCCAGAAAGTCCTAATATCAATTAGACAATCAGAAGTGTGTTAAAATCCCCAAAAACATTTATAGTGAAAAGATGAATTTTCCACCAACCAACTCAATTGGTCCAACTTTCTGTGTGCAAGTATCAGCAAGCACCACTACTTTGCAGAGTGAACACTCACCAATATATAAATATATGCTGCTGTGAATTTGGTGAGTGTTCAATGTATAAGATAACGGTGCTTGAGATACTTACACATACAAGGTTGGAACTCTCCAATTGGTTGGTGGAAGATTCATCTTTTCACTGGAAATGTTTTTGGTATTTTAACACACTTCTGATTGTCTAATTGATAGTAGGACTTTATGGACACAGAATATGTTTCTTTATAACCTTTTTATATTGCGCTTTGATATTTTATTGTGGATGTGATTTTAATTATATGTTTGGCGCTGCATAGATTTTTTTATTTTATTTTATCCTCAGTGACAAGTAGTTACAGAACCACTGCGATCCTGCACTGTTTGCAGTGCTGCAGCCTGTGCCATGAAAATTCAAAATCTATGAAGAACTCTCTGACTGCTTTATTTTTGCAGCAACGCCTCATTCTATATGCCATGCTCCATATTCCCTATGCACTGTTCGATACAACATCCTGTGCATTCCTTATGCCACAATGCCTCTTTGTTAATGGCAAACTGTATATTTCCTATTCTACATGGACTGATAGTGTAGGCCATGCTGTATAGTATCTATGCCACAATCATTCCATAAGCCATGCTGTGCATTCTTTATTTCGCACACCCTGATCACATACATTCTGCTGTATGCCCCTATTCCACAATGCATAATTCCCTACACCATACTGTACATCCATTATTCCACACCCCCTTCATTACATATACCATGCTGTATGTTCCCTGTTCCATAATACATCATTCCATATGTCATGCTATAAATTAATTATTCCACAACTCCTCATTACATAGGCCATGCAGTACATTCTGTATTGCACACTGCCTAATTCCCTTTGTCATTCTATATGTTCCATATTCCTCACTGCCTCTTTTTGTATGCTATGCTGAAGATACCCCTTTCCCACCACCTTATTCAATGTACCATTCTGTAAATTTCCTATTCAGCAGGTCCTCATTTTGTATACCACACCGTAGCTTTTCTATCCACAACACCTCATTTTGCATGTCATGCTATAGGTTCCCTATTCCACACCGCCTAATTCCATATGCCATGCTGTACATTCTCTATTCTGCACTGCCTTATTCCATATGCAATGCTGTTGTTCCTTTTTTCTACACCACCTTATTACTGTTAGTTCCCTATTCCACACTGCCATATTCTGTATGCCATGCTGTACATTTCCTATTCTGCATGGCCTCATACTGTATGCCATGCTGTACACTCTTTATTCTGCACAACCTCATTCTTTATGCCATGCTGTATGCTTCTTATTCTGCACTTATTCTGTCTCATTCTGTATAGCATGCTTTTCCTTGGCTATTCCACACTGCCTCAATCCATATCACATGCTTCAGAGGCCCTATTCTGCACTACCTCCTTTTTTTAGTCCACACCACCTCATTTTGTACTCTGTATTGTAAATTCCTTTATCTTCATTGGTTTGCTCTGTGCAGCATGATGTATATTCCATATTTTACATATGTCCTAATGATGCTTCTGTCTCTGGCCTCTTCAACCCTTTGTTACTTGCTATGACTACTGGGTCTTGAAGGATAGTGGGTTTTTTTTTCTATTGGAGGCCCATTTACATTTCTGCTATTGTGCCCTGTTATTTTTGGTTATGCCTTTGGGCATAAGGGTCCTCTCTGGGCCTATCTACTGCAGGAGCTACTGTGAACCATATTCCTATGAAAATATAATTACCTGCCGGAGCTTCCTGGTTAACGTCTAATAGTGCCAAAAATGGGTAAATGCCAGTCAGAACCCAGATCATTGATGTGAATAAAGGGTAAATAATCATTCATCATAAAAAACCTGGAAATATTGTCTGTCTAATAAATGACTAATCAACATATTGCTCAACTGTGAAAAGACAGGTTTGAAATGTGCCATTATTGCTTAAGAATTAAATGAAAGCTATGGTCTAATAAATAACAGGGATAGGGTTTTGTAATGAGTATCTGTTAAACTAAATGTAACATATTAACACCTTTACCAGGTTTCCTCAAAATGGAAGTGCAGTTAATATGCAAATAAGCCCATGCCTTCATCAACATCAGTCAATCATGTTGACTGGCAGCATAGCTCATGTAAAAGCAGAGGAGGGAAAACATTCTTTGAATGTAAATGGAAGTAAAAAGAGTTATTTCTCCATAACTGGAACTCTTCTAGTTTTGCAAAGAAAGACAGGACAACAATAAACAATTAAAATGTATCTATATAACTTGTTTCGCTTTAAACAGAGTGGGGAAGGATTTGAACTCCTGTCTGTTTTTTTGTAACTACCATATGAGGGTCTGTTGGAGAGATTCCTTCATTTCATGTCTGCTAGAGTTGTCTCCAGGACAGGATGCAAGAGGAAATTACACCAACAATATATTTTAAGAAGGTGAGAATGTCCATACAGCAGTGAGATGAAAGATATATAACTACAGTGAGGAGCAGAAGTATTTGAACACCATGTGATTTTGCAAGTTCTCCCACTTAGAAATCATGGAGGGGTCTGAAATTCACATTGTCTGAGAGACAGAATAAAAAAAAAAATTCAGGAAATCACATTGTATGATTTTTAAAGAATGTATTTGTCTTGCACTGCTGAACAGAAGTATTTGAACACCTGAGAAAATCAGTGTTAATATTTGGTACAGAAGCCTTTGTTTGCAATTACAGAGGTCAAACGTTTCCTGTAGTTCTTGACCAGGTTTGCACTGCAACAGGGAAGCATATCAAGGTTCTGGAGTGGCCTAGCCAGTCTCCAGACCTAAATCCAATAGAACATCTTTGGAGAGAGCTGAAAATCCATGTTGGTCAGCGACAGCCCTGAAACCTGACAGATCTAGAGGAGATCTGTGTGGAGGAGTGGGCCAAAATCCCTGTTGCAGTGTGTGCAAACCTGGTCAAGAACTACAGCAAACGTTTGACCTCTGTAATTGCAAACAAAGGCTTCTGTACCAAATATTAATATTTAATATTAATATTAATTAATATTACTGTATATCGGGGGGGTTACCACCTCAAAAAAGCAAAATAGAAAAAATACAAAAAAGAAAAGGGGAATTTGAGGGTGACCCGCCAGTGTTTATATATACCGTATGTAAATGACCAACTTCACAGACATAATTATTAGAGATGAGCGAATTATTCAAAAATTCGATTCGGCTGATTCGCCGAATTTGCTGAATAAATTCGATTTGATGCGAATTTATTCGCTGCGAATTTAACTTATTAAAAGGGTTTCTAGGCTTCAGAGAGCCTTTATATTAGTGCAGAACACTGTACCTTTAATTTAAATGCCCTTGGAGTCTGCTGGGGAAGAGAAATAATACTGTCAGTCAGTATGACATGCAGATGAGTGCCGTCGATCTTAGAATCACCGCACACTTCACTCATTTGGGCAGTCACGGGGCCAAAACCAGAGTGTGGAGCCACAGTGTGGCGGTGGAGGCAGCAGCAATGGGAGGCCATACAGCACCCTATGACAAAATGGAACCCACCAGCAGTGTGAGGAGACCTGAAAGTGGCACATGGCAGAGTGTGGCGATGGAGACAGCAGCAATGGGAGGCCGTACAGGGACCCATGACACACTCTGGACCTGGCAGCAGCATGAGGAGGCGGTACAGGGGCCCATGACAGATTACGGGCCTGGCAGCAGCATGAGGAGGCGGTACAGGGGCCCATGGCAGAGTGGCGAAGCGTAAGCAGCTTAAATTGAAGGCCATACAGAGGCCTATGTTAAAAAGTCCCCCCAGCAGCAGTGTGGGGAGACAACTATCAAGAGTCCAATGGCAGAGTGGTGGAGCAGAAGCAGCTTCAATTGAAGGCCATACACAGGCCTAGGTTAAAAAGTCCCCCCAGCAGCAGCGTGGGGAGACGACTATCAAGAGTCCAATGGCAGAGTGGCGGAGCGGAAGCAGCTTCAATTGAAGGCCAATAGTGGTTGTGAAGCAGAAAGTCAGTTTATTTAGCACAATCGGTCAATTGCAGCTTGCCGTTGGCTGGAAACTGTACGTTTGTGTCACTGGAATGCACTAATCACCCAAAAAATATTACCGCCAGCGGGCGTGTAAATGGATTTAACTCTTTGAACGTACAATAGTGGTTGTGAAGCAGAAAGTCAGTTTATTTTGCACAATCGGCAAACTGCAGCACCAACTGTGCACGACAGCCACAGGAAGAAGAGTATGAAAAAGAAGAGGATGAGGAAGAGGAAGAAGAAGAAGAAGAAGAGGATGAGGATGAAGAAGAAGAAGAAGAAGAGGAGGATGAGGATGAGGAAGAAGAAGAAGAAGAAGAAGAAGAAGAAGAGGATGAGGAAGAAGAAGAAGAAGAAGAAGAGGATGAGGAAGAAGAAGAAGAAGAAGAAGAAGAGGATGAGGATGAGGAAGAAGAAGAAGAAGAAGAAGAAGAAGAAGAAGAAGAGGATGAGGATGAAGAAGAAGAAGAGGATGAGGATGAAGAAGAGGATGAGGATGAAGAAGAAGAAGAAGAAGAGGATGATGGTGAGGAAGAAGAAGAAGAAGAAGAAGAAGAAGAAGAGGATGAGGATGATGAAGAAGAAGAAGAAGAAGAGGATGAGGATGAGGAAGAAGAAGAAGAAGAAGAAGAAGAAGAGGATGAAGATGAAGAATAAGAGGATGAGGATGAAGAAGAAGAAGAAGAAGAAGAAGAGGATGAGGATGAGGATGATGAAGAAGAAGAAGAGGATGAGGATGAAGAAGAAGAAGAGGATGAGGATGAAGAAGAAGAAGAAGAAGAAGAGGATGAGGATGAGGATGAGGAAGAAGAAGAAGAGGATGAGGATGAAGAAGAAGAAGAAGAGGATGAGGATGAAAAAGAGGATGAGGATGATGAAGAAGAAGAGGATGATGGTGAGGATGAGGATGATGATGATGAAGAAGAGGATGAGGATGAAGAAGAAGAAGAAGAAGAGGATGAGGATGAAGAAGAGGATGAGGATGAAGAAGAAGAAGAAGAAGAAGAGGATGAGGAAGAAGAAGAAGAAGTGGATGAAGAAGAAGAGGATGAGGATGAAGAAGAAGAGGAAGAAGAAGAAGAAGAAGAAGAGGATGAGGATGAAGATGAAGATGAAGAAGAAGAAGAAGAAGAAGAAGAAGAAGAGGATGAGGATGAAGAAGAAGATGAGGATGAAGAAGAAGAAGAGGATGAGGATGAAGAAGAAGAAGAAGAGGATGAGGAAGAAGAAGAGGATGAGGATGAAGAAGAAGAAGAGGATGATGGTGAGGATGAAGAAGAAGAAGATGAGGATGATGAAGAAGAAGAAGAAGAAGAAGAAGAAGAAGAAGGAGGATGAGGATGAAGAAGAAGAAGAGGATGAGGATGAAGAAGAAGAAGAAGAGGATGAGGATGAAGAAGAGGATGAGGATGAGGAAGAAGAAGAAGAAGAAGAAGAAGAAGAAGAAGAGGATGAGGAAGAAGAAGAAGAAGTGGATGAAGAAGAAGAGGATGAGGATGAAGAAGAAGAGGAAGAAGAAGAAGAAGAAGAGGATGAGGATGAAGAAGAAGAAGAAGAGGATGAGGATGAAGAAGAAGAAGAAGATGAGGATGAAGAAGAAGAAGAGGATGAGGATGAAGAAGAAGAAGAAGAGGATGAGGAAGAAGAAGAGGATGAGGATGAAGAAGAAGAAGAAGAAGAAGAAGAAGAAGAAGATGAGGATGAAGAAGAAGAAGAAGAAGAAGAAGAAGATGAGGATGAAGAAGAAGAAGAAGAGGATGAGGATGAGGATGAAGAAGAAGAAGAAGAAGAAGAGGATGAGGATGAGGAAGAAGAAGAAGAAGAGGATGAGGATGAAGAAGAAGAAGAAGAAGAGGATGAGGATGAAGAAGAAGAAGAAGATGAGGATGATGAAGAAGAAGAAGAAGAAGAGGATGAAGAAGAAGAAGAAGAAGAAGAACAAGAGGATGAGGATGAGGAAGAAGAAGAAGATGAGGATGAAGAAGAAGAAGAGGATGAGGATGAAGAAGAAGAAGAAGAGGATGAGGAAGAAGAAGAGGATGAGGATGAAGAAGAAGAAGAAGAAGAAGAAGAAGAAGAAGATGAGGATGAAGAAGAAGAAGAAGAAGAAGAAGAAGATGAGGATGAAGAAGAAGAAGAAGAGGATGAGGATGAGGATGAAGAAGAAGAAGAAGAAGAAGAGGATGAGGATGAGGAAGAAGAAGAAGAAGAGGATGAGGATGAAGAAGAAGAAGAAGAAGAGGATGAGGATGAAGAAGAAGAAGAAGATGAGGATGATGAAGAAGAAGAAGAAGAAGAGGATGAAGAAGAAGAAGAAGAAGAAGAACAAGAGGATGAGGATGAGGAAGAAGAGGATGAGGATGAGGATGAAGAAGAAGAAGAAGAAGAAGAAGAAGAAGAAGAAGAAGAGGATGAAGAAGAGGATGAGGATGAAGAAGAGGATGAGGGTGAGGAAGAAGAAGAAGAAGAAGCAGAAGAAGAAGAGGATGAGGATGAGGATGAGGATGAGGATGATGAAGAAGAAGAAGAAGAAGAAGAAGAGGAGGATGAGGAAGAAGAAGAAGAAGAAGAAGAAGAAGAAGAAGAGGATGAGGATGATGAAGAAGAAGAGGATGAGGATGAAGAAGAAGAGGATGAGGATGAAGAAGAAGAGAATGAGGATGAAGAAGAGGATGAGGATGAAGATGAAGAAGAAGAGGAAGAGGATGAGGATGAAGAAGAAGAAGAAGAGGATGAGGATGAAGAAGAAGAAGAGGATGAGGATGAGGATGAAGAAGTAGAAGTAGGATGAAAATAAGAAGAATTCCAGTCCAGCAAAAAGTGTATCTGCAGAGAGCTCCGCTATTTCTGACAGTTCTCTGACAGTTCCTTCACATTTACAGCGGTTGAAACATTGTATCTATTTGTTTCCGAATAAAAACATCTGTATCCTAAATGGAAACAAATAGATACAATGTTTCAACCGCTGTAAATGTGAAGGAACTGTCAGAGAACTGTCAGAAATAGCGGAGCTCTCTGCAGGGACACTTTTTGCCGGCTGTAGAAGGGATGAAAATCGGCCGATCGGGGAAAATTCGATTCGTGCATCCGAAGTTTGCTAATTTTCAGATTCGGCGCGAATCGAATTTTTCCTAATATTCGAAACGAATTCCACTTTGTCATGTTCGATTCGCTCATCTCTAATAATTATATAAAAAATCTTACTAACACTTTTTATTAGACATACATTAAAAACACATAGCTATACAACTCATTGATAAAAAGAATAAGCTGTTCACAGTATAGAGTTACATTTTTAAATTCATTGGCACGTTTCATGGTCACAACCACTTTTTTAAAAAATTAAACTTAAGTGTGAGAGATATTTATAGCATCTCTGGAAATAGAAAACATACATATGAGACATATACAGTAAACATGCATAGGTAATTCAATACAAAAAGAAACAGTCAATATATTAACTGTCCCAAAAGGAGAAAATATAGAAAAACAGCACAAAAAACAACAAAAAAATGGTTTCAGAACACTTACAAAACCAAAATAGGGTGTGCTAGGGTGTAATCACTTCCATCCAGGCTGTGAGGAGGCATATGAGAGAGACCTTTGACGAGAAGAGATTGGAGCAAAATCACTAATCCTCTAAAACCAAACAGATATAAAATCAATCAACTAAGAGAATAGTCTCATTAACAAGTGGGATAAGACCATCCAACAAGTCATCCCCTACTCTTTTAAATATATATTAATTTCACTCCAAATCCAGATGCATATGCTCCCAGAGATGGAAAGAAATGAGCCCATTTTATAGTCTCTCTGTATTTTAATGGGATTATGGTTTGTCCATTTAGTGATACGTGACATGTTGTTTAACAGTCATTTTTTGTTTTGTTTGATTCTTTTAGAGAGGCCAGTTTGAAATATAATATATTTAAGGAACATACATCTCTCCTTGATGTTAAACTACAGTGTGTCTTCCCATACCATTACTCTATCTATATTCCACCTGATGTACCCCTTCTATGCTACGATGGGTGGAAATGCACCATGATATTATTGGTTTGGATGCCACCAACCTTTGGATATTTGATTTGAGCTACATTTGATGCTGGAGTGAGTATAGTATGGATTTGGAGTGAAATTAATATATATTTAAAAGAGTAGGGGGTGACTTATTTGATAGTCTTATCCCACTTGTTAATGAGACTATTCTCTTAGTTGATTGATTTTATATCTGCTTGGTTTTAGAGGATTGGTGATTCTGCGCCAATCTCTGCCCGTCAAAGGTCTCTGTTATATGCCTCCTCACAGCCTGGATGGAAGTGATTACACCCTAGCACACCCTATTTTGGTTTTGTAAGTGTTCTGAAAATGTTGTCGTTGTTTTTTGTGCTATTTTTCCATATTTTCACGTTTTGGGCCAGTTAATATAATGACTGTTTCTTTTTGTATTGAATTACCTATTTACTTATGCATGTTTACAGTATATGTCTCATATGTACAGTATGTTCTCTATTTCAAGAGATATTATAAATATCTGTTACACTTAAGTTTAATATTCTGAAGAAGCAGTTGTGATCACGAAACACATCAGTTAATATAAACAAGTGAACTCTATACTGTGAATAGCTTATTCTTTTTATCAATGAGTTGTATACCTATGTGTTTTTAATGTATGTCTAATAAAAATTGTTAATATGATTTTTTAATGTAATTACGTCTGTGGAGTTGGTCACTTACAGTATATAAAAGCGGCAGGTCACCCTAGACTACCCCTTTTCTTTTCTGTATTTTTTCTATTTCAAAATTACACTAACAGCAACACAGACAAAACTAAAAATATTTTTTTAACGTTAATTAGGGGAATGCTAGAACCTCTGTCAGCTTTTTATTGTTGTCCATTTTCCCTTACATCCTGTCTGAGCGGAAACAGAGAGTAAGGGAAAATATCTCAAATGGAGCCCTGGATAGCAGTAAAACTATTTTCAAAATAGATAGTGCCGCGCTCCCATGTACCAATATGTATATCTTATACTTTCAAAGTGCTAATGAATAGCTTTCAAGATACTGCATGTATCAAACAATTATTACTAGTGACTCAAAACATCATTGTGAATATTAATCTTCATGCAAGTGACATTAATAACTGATAATCCTAAGGTGAAAGTGCCTATTAAAGTACAGTGATATACAAATCAGAAATACTCCTCTATTCTACTGTGATCCTTATATTTATATTGTGCAAACACATATATATTATGTGCACGTGCTTATGATATATTCAATAAAAAAAAAAAAAAAAAAAAAAAAAAGTCTTTCAAAATAAATGTGCAGGTGGATTCTTTGTTCCCTCTCGCCGAGTGCTTAATGGTCTCCCTATGTGCTCACCTCTATATTTGCCTGAATAAATCCAGGCAAATACACTTTTTATCCTTCCAGGATAGATGGGATGGAATGATGCTCTTGAATTATCTCAGAAGGTGGATGTGGATTTATATTTGTTCTCCTGTAGCTGCTCATGAGTGGGTATACTGACCATCTCTCTGAGGATCTCCCAATTCCCCTCCTGGGGCTGTTTCCTTTTCCAGTCCTCCTTATATCAGCTCAAAGGGTGTTGTTCAATTGAGAAAGGAAGACAAACAGACCATAGTGTCTTATCCTTGTGCAAAAAGGGGGTTTATTGCTGCCAGTTGCACAGTAGTATACAATTGTAGTCCAGCATAAATGTGCTCTGCCTCTGTTCCTGCAGTGCTGTCTACCTGTGTCTGTATTCAGATCACCGAGCCTCTCCAGTGCAATGTCGTGACGTCAGAGCCCCTCCCCTACGCGTATCGTCACAGGGTCACGTGACTTCATCAGGGGGAATGATTAGATGCCACGACTATGCTAATACTCCTATTTATATCTCTCGGCCGCCTTTTTACTGGAGCCCAATGGGCGCGGCCATTTTCCCAGTGATTTTCTTAAACTCTATGTATGGTGAGTGTTTACACCTGTGTGTCTACTCAAATTATAACGTGATATCTGTCTGCCAGACATTGCTAACTGGGTCAGCTGTGATCTGTCTCTTGCTCTGCAGTTTCTAAACAGTGGCTGTTGGCTATACATTATATTGCTGAAAGTATACCTATTAGGCTAAATTAAAACCATGTTTTATTAATAATACAATATTAAAAATATAAAATTCAAAATTATAAATTTAACCAATAAAATAAAATAAAAAAAAATATTTTTTTTTTTTAAAAATCAAATAATAAAAGATAATAAAAAAATAAATAATAGAAAACGCATGTATGTTACTTCTCAAGTAACCTATTTGTCATTAATTATCTAATTCCTTCAATTTTGAGATATTATTTAACTTACATCTTTCTTTACATCTGGGTTTTGGTTTTGTATTTAAGAAGGTATTACTTGAGGATATGATACTTGATATAACTTACATGCGTTTTGTGCTAGTCATAAATTCTCTAATTCTACCCTAAACTCACTCCACATATTCCTAAATTCATGTCAGATACATTACTTCAATCCCCAATCTATATATATTCAACGCCTCAAAGTTAGATTGGGAACTATTTCTATACTTATTTGTTACTAATAAAGCATGTAAGGTCAAACTCCTTATTTAACCCATTGGGAGCCAGACAGCCCATTTCATAGATCCACTTCGATTCTTTCTTGCTAATTTCCCTTATCAGGTTATCTCCCCTCCAGTGTTGTACATGTTTTTCTACACCCCAGAACTCTAATTTTCTTGCATCTTTATTGTGGTATTTTTTGAAATGCTGCGATAAGTGGTGATACTTGTATCCTCTGTTTATATTATATACATGTTCTTTTATTCTTTCCCTTAACATCCTTTTCGTGCGTCCAATGTAGATGAGATTACATGGGCATTTGAGGGCATAGATAACCCCTCTTGTATCACATGATATAAATTGCTGGATGGTGTATTCCTTTTCATTTAGGGGGTTCTGAAATGTAAATCTTCTCCTGGGGTTATTTTTCAGTCTGATGCAACTATAGCATCTACCACAGGTATAAAACCCTTTTCCTTGAAAAAAACTAATTTGTTGATGTTTAACAGGTGGTGCTATTATACTCTTCACCACTTTGTCCCTAATATTTGGAGCTTTTGTATATATAAACCTAGGTATTGTGGGAATATTATTTTTCAGGTGCTTATCTAATGCTAAGATCTTCCAATGTTTCTTTATTATGTTTTGTATTGATTTATACTGGGTATTATAACTCAACACTACCGCCAATTCCTCCTTTTCAGTATTCTCTTTATGTTTGTCTGCTATTAATACATTACGGTCCATAAGGCCTATTTGCTCCCTTTCTTTTTGTATTATTTCTTTCTTATATCCTTTATCAATAAATCTTTCTGATATTATTCCACTTTGTTCTACATAGTCTTTCATGTTTGTACAGTTCCTTTTTAATCTAATAAATTGGCCTCTAGGGATATTGCTTAGCCACGCTTTATGATGGCAGCTATCTATGGGGATATATGAGTTTCTATCAACAGATTTGAAATGATTCTTGGTATACAATTGTAATCCCTCTTTGTAGATTTGAATGTCTAAAAAATTAATAGAAGTTTCATGTATGTCATAGCTCAGTTTTATATTGGCTTCATTCATATTTAAATCGTTATAAAATTTCTCAAGTTCTACCTTTTCTCCACTCCATATCACCAAGAGGTCATCAATATACCTTTTGTATATTTTTATTCCTGGGTTCTTATTTTTGAACACTGATTCATCTTCCCATTTTGCCATATAAAGATTAGCGATGCTAGGGGCGAATTTAGCGCCCATAGCAACTCCTTTCCTTTGTGAATAGTATGTATTACCATACCAAAAATAATTATGAGTAAGGCAGAACTTTATACACCTTATGATGAATCTGTTGTGTCTGGTGGTGTTATTTCCATATTTATTAAGTGCCCATATAGCTGCTTCTATAGCCCCCTGATGGTCTATGTTAGTATACAGTGCTGCTACATCTGCTGTACTTAAAAGCGTGTTTTTATCTGTCAGTGTATCCTTCATTTCTTGTATCACATGTTTTGTATCCCTTAGATATGCTGTAGTTTTAGTGACCAATGGTTGTAGATGATAATCTACATATTCACCTAACCTCGCTGTGAGTGAATCTATTCCATTAATGATGGGCCTACCTGGCGGGTTGGTGTTGTCTTTGTGAATTTTCGGAACTGAATACATGATAGGTAGCCTACATACTGATGGTATTAGATATTGATGTTCTTTCTCATTAATAACTCCTTTCTTTTTCCCTTTTGTGACTAGTTTGATAAGCTGTTTCTTATATTCCTTAATAGGATTACTGATAAGCACTTCATATGTGTCTCTGTCATTAAGCATATCTGCCATTACTGATTCATAATAAATCCTTGATTGTATCACTATACCCCCTCCTTTGTCTGCTGGGCGTATTATTATGTCATCCCTCTTTTTCAATGAATCTAAACCTCTCTTTAAATTCACCTCTATTTTAGGTTTTTTAATTTTGAGAGATTCTAAATCTTGTAATACCATTTGTTTAAATGTGTCTATATATTTATTATCTCCAATCTGGGGATTAAACACTGATTTGTTTTTAAGTTGGCTATGCATAGTATTTTCTGTTGCTCCTGTGTTGTGTGTAATGGGGTTGTTGGCATAATACTTTTTAAGATTGAGTTTCCTGATCAATTTCTGAATGCTTACATATGTATCAAATTTATTTAATCCCTTTTGTGGGGCATACTTAAGACCCTTGCTAAGCGCATGTGTTTCTTCTTCTGTAAGGGGTAATCCACTGATATTGAAAATGCCTTCTCCCTTTAATTCCTTCTTCTTTTTTTGTTGTGACCTTCTTCCTCCTCTTTTCCCTCTCTTTCTTGTGTGTGTTGTGCTTCTTCTTCCCTCCCCCCTTGGGGATTCAAATCCCATCCTAAAAAAGGATTGGGGAGGGGTGAGTTGAATTCTTCCCTTTCCAGGGGTGAGTACCTGTTTTGTGTGGGTACTTGGTAGGGTTTGTTCATTACTGGGTATTGTGCTTGGTATTGTGCTTGGTATTGTGGCCTTTGTGGTTTAGGATAATATGGGCCTCTATTATAATCAGGTCTCCCATAGTATTCTTGTGTGTAATATCCTTGGGGGCCTCTCTGGTTGTGGCCTCTGTTGCCATTATAATATGGTTTCCCTCCTTGATATGGTTGATTCTGTGGGGGTCTATATGGTCCCGGATTATAATATGGTGGTCTCCAATTGTTGGGGTTCCCTCCTTTATACTGTGAATGTCCCTTATTATCTTTATTGGGTGTTTTGAACCCTATTGCTTTTTTAGGGGGTGGTTTCTCATTGGTTTTCACTGGTGTAGATTCTGTGGATTTGATCTCATTGGAATTAGGGTTAGTCTGCCATTTGAATACTGATTTTTGTTGGTAGTCCTGGCTTACCCTTTGAAATTTTTTCTTTTTCTTATTCTTAATTTCTGTGTCTTTTTTCTGGACATTTTTATTCAACTGGGATAAGTATTTTGTAAACTCTGGGTGATCTTTGATGATCTCTACCTTATTTTGGTACTCCTTTATTACTTTTTCTATTTTTCTCATTTTTCTTTGTTTTCTTTTTATTAGGAATTGTAAAACCTCCATTCCTTTTTCACTAAAGAAATTGTACCATTCTTCCCTATCCCCCTTTTTTTTTTTTTTTTTTTTTTTTTTTATTGAATATATCATAAGCACGTGCACATAATATATATGTGTTTGCACAATATAAATATAAGGATCACAGTAGAATAGAGGAGTGTTTCTGATTTGTATATCACTGTACTTTAATAGGCACTTTCACCTTAGGATTATCAGTTATTAATGTCACTTGCATGAAGATTAATATTCACAATGATGTTTTGAGTCACTAGTAATAATTGTTTGATACATGCAGTATCTTGAAAGCTATTCATTAGCACTTTGAAAGTATAAGATATACATATTGGTACATGGGAGCGCGGCACTATCTATTTTGAAAATATTATATATACACTAGCATATGAGTCAGTGCAAGTGCCAGCGAACCTCACGTGAGAAATAAGGACATCTAAAGTCACATATTGAACACCTCATTTCATAATAGCTCACAAGCATTCACCATTTATATTTATTCACACTCATTTATCACTTGTTAGTAGAAATTATGGAGGTTTTCACATTCTTGGAGAACAGAGAACTAGATCTTAACAATATATTTCTAGGAGAAGAACAGGAGGATCCAGGAATTAATAATACATTTAGAAAATTAGGGAGCCTTATGGAGAAGAAAATTAATATTTGGTGGGATATAGCCACCATGGAAAAATATATAAAAGAAAGAATGATCCCGAGGAAGCTTAGATGGGAATTACCTATCAATGATGGTTTATTGGAGGAGGGGGATAGGGAAGAATGGTACAATTTCTTTAGTGAAAAAGGAATGGAGGTTTTACAATTCCTAATAAAAAGAAAACAAAGAAAAATGAGAAAAATAGAAAAAGTAATAAAGGAGTACCAAAATAAGGTAGAGATCATCAAAGATCACCCAGAGTTTACAAAATACTTATCCCAGTTGAATAAAAATGTCCAGAAAAAAGACACAGAAATTAAGAATAAGAAAAAGAAAAAATTTCAAAGGGTAAGCCAGGACTACCAACAAAAATCAGTATTCAAATGGCAGACTAACCCTAATTCCAATGAGATCAAATCCACAGAATCTACACCAGTGAAAACCAATGAGAAACCACCCCCTAAAAAAGCAATAGGGTTCAAAACACCCAATAAAGATAATAAGGGACATTCACAGTATAAAGGAGGGAACCCCAACAATTGGAGACCACCATATTATAATCCGGGACCATATAGACCCCCACAGAATCAACCATATCAAGGAGGGAAACCATATTATAATGGCAACAGAGGCCACAACCAGAGAGGCCCCCAAGGATATTACACACAAGAATACTATGGGAGACCTGATTATAATAGAGGCCCATATTATCCTAAACCACAAAGGCCACAATACCAAGCACAATACCAAGCACAATACCCAGTAATGAACAAACCCTACCAAGTACCCACACAAAACAGGTACTCACCCCTGGAAAGGGAAGAATTCAACTCACCCCTCCCCAATCCTTTTTTAGGATGGGATTTGAATCCCCAAGGGGGGAGGGAAGAAGAAGCACAACACACACAAGAAAGAGAGGGAAAAGAGGAGGAAGAAGGTCACAACAAAAAAAGAAGAAGGAATTAAAGGGAGAAGGCATTTTCAATATCAGTGGATTACCCCTTACAGAAGAAGAAACACATGCGCTTAGCAAGGGTCTTAAGTATGCCCCACAAAAGGGATTAAATAAATTTGATACATATGTAAGCATTCAGAAATTGATCAGGAAACTCAATCTTAAAAAGTATTATGCCAACAACCCCATTACACACAACACAGGAGCAACAGAAAATACTATGCATAGCCAACTTAAAAACAAATCAGTGTTTAATCCCCAGATTGGAGATAATAAATATATAGACACATTTAAACAAATGGTATTACAAGATTTAGAATCTCTCAAAATTAAAAAACCTAAAATAGAGGTGAATTTAAAGAGAGGTTTAGATTCATTGAAAAAGAGGGATGACATAATAATACGCCCAGCAGACAAAGGAGGGGGTATAGTGATACAATCAAGGATTTATTATGAATCAGTAATGGCAGATATGCTTAATGACAGAGACACATATGAAGTGCTTATCAGTAATCCTATTAAGGAATATAAGAAACAGCTTATCAAACTAGTCACAAAAGGGAAAAAGAAAGGAGTTATTAATGAGAAAGAACATCAATATCTAATACCATCAGTATGTAGGCTACCTATCATGTATTCAGTTCCGAAAATTCACAAAGACAACACCAACCCGCCAGGTAGGCCCATCATTAATGGAATAGATTCACTCACAGCGAGGTTAGGTGAATATGTAGATTATCATCTACAACCATTGGTCACTAAAACTACAGCATATCTAAGGGATACAAAACATGTGATACAAGAAATGAAGGATACACTGACAGATAAAAACACGCTTTTAAGTACAGCAGATGTAGCAGCACTGTATACTAACATAGACCATCAGGGGGCTATAGAAGCAGCTATATGGGCACTTAATAAATATGGAAATAACACCACCAGACACAACAGATTCATCATAAGGTGTATAAAGTTCTGCCTTACTCATAATTATTTTTGGTATGGTAATACATACTATTCACAAAGGAAAGGAGTTGCTATGGGCGCTAAATTCGCCCCTAGCATCGCTAATCTTTATATGGCAAAATGGGAAGATGAATCAGTGTTCAAAAATAAGAACCCAGGAATAAAAATATACAAAAGGTATATTGATGACCTCTTGGTGATATGGAGTGGAGAAAAGGTAGAACTTGAGAAATTTTATAACGATTTAAATATGAATGAAGCCAATATAAAACTGAGCTATGACATACATGAAACTTCTATTAATTTTTTAGACATTCAAATCTACAAAGAGGGATTACAATTGTATACCAAGAATCATTTCAAATCTGTTGATAGAAACTCATATATCCCCATAGATAGCTGCCATCATAAAGCGTGGCTAAGCAATATCCCTAGAGGCCAATTTATTAGATTAAAAAGGAACTGTACAAACATGAAAGACTATGTAGAACAAAGTGGAATAATATCAGAAAGATTTATTGATAAAGGATATAAGAAAGAAATAATACAAAAAGAAAGGGAGCAAATAGGCCTTATGGACCGTAATGTATTAATAGCAGACAAACATAAAGAGAATACTGAAAAGGAGGAATTGGCGGTAGTGTTGAGTTATAATACCCAGTATAAATCAATACAAAACATAATAAAGAAACATTGGAAGATCTTAGCATTAGATAAGCACCTGAAAAATAATATTCCCACAATACCTAGGTTTATATATACAAAAGCTCCAAATATTAGGGACAAAGTGGTGAAGAGTATAATAGCACCACCTGTTAAACATCAACAAATTAGTTTTTTTCAAGGAAAAGGGTTTTATACCTGTGGTAGATGCTATAGTTGCATCAGACTGAAAAATAACCCCAGGAGAAGATTTACATTTCAGAACCCCCTAAATGAAAAGGAATACACCATCCAGCAATTTATATCATGTGATACAAGAGGGGTTATCTATGCCCTCAAATGCCCATGTAATCTCATCTACATTGGACGCACGAAAAGGATGTTAAGGGAAAGAATAAAAGAACATGTATATAATATAAACAGAGGATACAAGTATCACCACTTATCGCAGCATTTCAAAAAATACCACAATAAAGATGCAAGAAAATTAGAGTTCTGGGGTGTAGAAAAACATGTACAACACTGGAGGGGAGATAACCTGATAAGGGAAATTAGCAAGAAAGAATCGAAGTGGATCTATGAAATGGGCTGTCTGGCTCCCAATGGGTTAAATAAGGAGTTTGACCTTACATGCTTTATTAGTAACAAATAAGTATAGAAATAGTTCCCAATCTAACTTTGAGGCGTTGAATATATATAGATTGGGGATTGAAGTAATGTATCTGACATGAATTTAGGAATATGTGGAGTGAGTTTAGGGTAGAATTAGAGAATTTATGACTAGCACAAAACGCATGTAAGTTATATCAAGTATCATATCCTCAAGTAATACCTTCTTAAATACAAAACCAAAACCCAGATGTAAAGAAAGATGTAAGTTAAATAATATCTCAAAATTGAAGGAATTAGATAATTAATGACAAATAGGTTACTTGAGAAGTAACATACATGCGTTTTCTATTATTTATTTTTTTATTATCTTTTATTATTTGATTTTTAAAAAAAAAAATATTTTTTTTTATTTTATTTTATTGGTTAAATTTATAATTTTGAATTTTATATTTTTAATATTGTATTATTAATAAAACATGGTTTTAATTTAGCCTAATAGGTATACTTTCAGCAATATAATGTATAGCCAACAGCCACTGTTTAGAAACTGCAGAGCAAGAGACAGATCACAGCTGACCCAGTTAGCAATGTCTGGCAGACAGATATCACGTTATAATTTGAGTAGACACACAGGTGTAAACACTCACCATACATAGAGTTTAAGAAAATCACTGGGAAAATGGCCGCGCCCATTGGGCTCCAGTAAAAAGGCGGCCGAGAGATATAAATAGGAGTATTAGCATAGTCGTGGCATCTAATCATTCCCCCTGATGAAGTCACGTGACCCTGTGACGATACGCGTAGGGGAGGGGCTCTGACGTCACGACATTGCACTGGAGAGGCTCGGTGATCTGAATACAGACACAGGTAGACAGCACTGCAGGAACAGAGGCAGAGCACATTTATGCTGGACTACAATTGTATACTACTGTGCAACTGGCAGCAATAAACCCCCTTTTTGCACAAGGATAAGACACTATGGTCTGTTTGTCTTCCTTTCTCAATTGAACAACACCCTTTGAGCTGATATAAGGAGGACTGGAAAAGGAAACAGCCCCAGGAGGGGAATTGGGAGATCCTCAGAGAGATGGTCAGTATACCCACTCATGAGCAGCTACAGGAGAACAAATATAAATCCACATCCACCTTCTGAGATAATTCAAGAGCATCATTCCATCCCATCTATCCTGGAAGGATAAAAAGTGTATTTGCCTGGATTTATTCAGGCAAATATAGAGGTGAGCACATAGGGAGACCATTAAGCACTCGGCGAGAGGGAACAAAGAATCCACCTGCACATTTATTTTGAAAGACTTTTTTTTTTTTTTTTTTTTTTTTTTATTGAATATATCATAAGCACGTGCACATAATATATATGTGTTTGCACAATATAAATATAAGGATCACAGTAGAATAGAGGAGTATTTCTGATTTGTATATCACTGTACTTTAATAGGCACTTTCACCTTAGGATTATCAGTTATTAATGTCACTTGCATGAAGATTAATATTCACAATGATGTTTTGAGTCACTAGTAATAATTGTTTGATACATGCAGTATCTTGAAAGCTATTCATTAGCACTTTGAAAGTATAAGATATACATATTGGTACATGGGAGCGCGGCACTATCTATTTTGAAAATATTATATATACACTAGCATATGAGTCAGTGCAAGTGCCAGCGAACCTCACGTGAGAAATAAGGACATCTAAAGTCACATATTGAACACCTCATTTCATAATAGCTCACAAGCATTCACCATTTATAGCAGTAAAACTAACTTTTCTCCATTCTACCCAAAATTAACAAAAAAAAGATTTTGGATATGGAAACACATTACGACAAAGGTCTCACTTGTACTAAACACTGAACCATATAATACATGTTGAAACCTTGCACCATATAATAAATTAGTAAGTTTACCTAGTTAATAAAATCAGTTGGTTCCTTTTAAAGACCCAATTAAAGGCTAGCAGTAGACTGATATATAATAGTGTTTAGTGTGTGCAAGTCCATTTCCTGAACATTTTTAAGTTTTCTTTTTTTAATTTTTGGCTAGAGTGGGACAGTTTACAACCCATTAAGAAATTTCTACTGCTATATTTGTCTCTAGTATCTCCTATTTTGTGCCTAGGAACCATGAGGAGTGTCTCAGGGACAAGAAATGAAGAGGATGGAATCAAATAAATCGTTTTTAATGGAGTAGAGACAGGTTATATCTTCTGTCTTCTGACATTTTTATTGTTGTCAGTGTTCTCAATGGGGAGATTCTACACAAATATGTAATCTGCAAAAAATATTGACTAAAGCAGTACTAACCTTTCATACCCTCTCTAAAATGAACAAAAGCTTGAAAGTGGGTTTCAAAGTTCAACACTTGTCAATACTTTTATTAAGTTTGGATGGACTGGGTCAGAACCTGAACCAGGTTTGATTTCTCTCTATGTTTAAGGAAATATTTCATTTTTTTTTCCAGTTGTAAAAAATTGCCCTCACTAATTTTGCCTGACACCTATTAAATAACCGTGAAGTAGGAAGCATTTCCCTTACTCAGTCTGTCTGAATAAGGACAAATCTGACAAATGGAGACACAGAAAGCAATAGAGATCAGCCTATTTGCATTTTACCTAAAATGGGAAATTAATGGCTTGAGTTGCACTTTAATTTTCTTTTCATGTGATTGATTTCAGAAGAAGCAACTTGGGAGGCAAAACACGCTTTCAATCCAAGGCGTTGGCTAGTCAGGTTCTGAATGTAATTGTGGTTTTAATTCCATCACTTACTGATCCTATAAATTCGTAGCTGGCACAATGTCAGAATAGGAAACAATTTGCTTATTGCTCAGACATCTAACTCTCCTGTACCAACAAGATAACCAACTAACTGTTTTGGCAAATACAGCCGTTTGAAGGTATCACATCAGAAAGTCTTTGTCCACATCCAAACCTTCTATTATGTGAATTCATCTATAGCATTTGGAATGTTTGTTTTATTTATTCATACAGTTTATAACACCAACAAGAATAACTATTGAATAAATTTGAAAAACAAAAAGTACTACAGTAGACTACATAATTTCTTTATTATTTTAGGGATGCTGCCCTAAGCAATAATGTCCTTAGCTTAAATTTAGTGTTGCTGGGCTGTAGTCAGCTTGTGCTCTAATTGATAGTTCCGATTTCCTCAAGTTTTCCATAAGCTCAGTGTTATTGTTTGATTCTGCCTGCTATCCCTGTCAATCATGTGAAGAAGATCCAAAAACCTGAGCTTGAATATTTATGTCTCCCTGAACAACCATTATGAGGTTTACTGCCAGTGGTGCATGCTGGCTATATCCCAGGGAAGTGGAGCAGAAGCCCCAGAAGCCTGAAGTGTCCAGAATAGCGAAGTGGTGGACTGTGAAGTTGTGGTGGTTCATCCAAGGAGTAAGTGTGTTGAATGGAAGCTGCATTACAGTCTGAATAGTACAGGGTGATGGGCTGGCTTAAAGATCCTTTTTCCACAGTGAGAGTGGGTAGAGATCCCAAGTTTGTATTTTTTTTTTTGGGAGAGATCGTGTGCCATAATGCCTATCTCCCTGAGTCTATCAGCCCTATAGTATACACCTAAAACTTCCTAAAGTGACTTGTAGACAAACAATGAAAGTACAGCTCTAATGCTCCTATCACTGATATTAGCCAACATGACATGTAGTGAATTGGTGTAAATTGTATAAAACAGCTTGTCAGGCTACAATATGGTTGTCAGGGTTCCCGGGTATGACCAGAGGTTTGTGACTGACGCAGGGAAACGCAGGCTTCAGATAAGTTATAAACAATATAATTTATTAAAGACTAACAATACAAACATAAACGCAGTGCAATACTAAAACATAACACAGTGCAAACGAACCAAACCAAACCACCCACAGATAACAAAACATACAATGCAAGCGTCGTCAGGCAGGCCGGGATCAACAACAGGAGGTCAGAACGTATAGGGTTAAGCAGGAGAATGGTCAGACAAAGCCAGGGATCAGAGCAGGAGATCAGAGCATCGGGCCCCCAGGCGGGGCAGCAGGCATCGGGCCCCCAGGCTGGGTGACAGGCATCGGGCCCCCAGGCGGAGCGGCGGGCGCCGGGCCCCCAGGAGGGGCGACAGGCATCGGGCCCACAGGTGGGGCGACAGGCATCGAGCCCCCAGGCGGGGCGACAGGCATCGAGCCCCCAGGCGGGGCGACAGGCATCGGGCCCCCAGGCGGGGCGACAGGCATCGGGCCCTCAGGTGGGGCAACAGGCATCGGGCCCCCAGGCGGGGCGACAGGCATCGGCCCCCAGGCAGAGCGGCGGGCGACGGACCCCCAGGCGGAGCGGCGGGCGCGGGACCCCCAGGCGGAGCGACAGGTCTCGGGCCCCCAGGCGGAGCGGCGGGCGCCGGACCCCCAGGCGGAGCGACAGGTCTCAGGCCCCCAGGCGGAGCGGCGGGCGCCGGACCCCCAGACGGAGCGACAGGTCTCGGGCCCCCAGGCGGAGCGGCGGGCGCCGGACCCCCAGGCGGAGCGACAGGTCTCGGGCCCCCAGGCGGGCTGGACCCCCAGGCGGAGCGACAGGTCTCGGGCCCCCAGGCGGAGCGGCGGGCGCCGGACCCCCAGGCGGAGCGACAGGCACAGAGTCACCAGGCACAACAGTGGGCTCTGAGTCAACTGGCATGACCGCTGGCACTGGGTCAGACATTGGATCGTCTGGCTGGACAGCGAGCATCGGGTCACCAGGCATCAGGTCATTTGGCTCGACAGCGGGCACTGCGTCATCTGGCAAGGCAGTGGGCTCCGAGTCAACTGGCATGACTGCGGGCACTGGGTCAGACATTGGATCATCTGGCTGGACAGCGGGCATCGGGTCACCAGGCATCAGGTCATTTGGCTCGACAGCGAGCACCGCGTCATCTGGCAAGGCAGTAGGCTCCGAGTCAACTGGCATGACCGCGGGCACTGGGTCAGACATTGGACCGTCTGGCTGGACAGCGGGCATCGGGTCACCAGGCATCAGGTCATTTGGCTCGACAGCGGGCACTGCGTCATCTGGCAAGGCAGTGGGCACCAAGTCACCAGGCACGACAGTGGGCTCTGAGTCAATTGGCACGACAGCGGGCACCGGGTCATCAGGTACCGGATTGTCTGGCTCGACAGCGGGCATCGGGTCACCAGGTATGACAGCGGGCACTGGGTCACCAGGCATCAGGTCATTTGGCTCGCCAGCGGGCACCGCGTCATCTGGCAAGGCAGTGGGCACCGAGTCACCAGGCACGACAGCGGGCTCTGAGTCAATTGGCACGACAGCGGGCACCAGATCAGGTACCTGATCGTCTGGATCAACAGCGGGCATTGAGTCAACTGGCCTAATAGGATCATCAGGCTGGATCAGTTCATCATGCTGGGTAGAGGCATCAGGCTGAATGGAGGCATCAGGCTGAGTAGAGGCATCAGGCTGAGTAGAGGCATCAGGCTGAGTAGAGGCATCAGGCTGAAGAGAGGCATCAGGCTGAAGAGAGGCATCAGGCTGAGTAGAGGCATCAGGCTGAATAGAGGCATCAGGCTGAATAGAGGCATCAGGCTGGGTACAGGCATCAGGCTGGGTACAGGCATCAGGCTGGGTACAGACCTCAGGCTGAAGTGCGGGTGCCGAGGCACCAGGCTGAACCACGGAAGGCAGGTTCTCAGATGGCAGGCTCACCGGTTTGGATACTGGCAGGATGGTATTGGTTGGAAAGAATTTTCGCTTTTTTCTGGTTTTAACTACTGGAGCACTGCAAGTAAACGCAGGTCTGCAAACGAATGGAGCAGCTGGAGACAGAGAAGAGCTGGAGGATGGAACAGGGGAGGGAGCAGTTGCTACAGAGGGCTTTTTTACAGGGTTAAAGGCAGGATAGGTGCAGCGAGTGGGAACAGGGTACTGACATGCAGTAGATAGCAGGGCAGGAGGAGCTGTTGGGAATACAGGAGTAGAGCTTTGAGGAAATAGATTAGAAGCAGGACTGGGTTTTTGTAAGCTGACTGAGGCTGGGTGCAACAAATCTGTCCATGTCTGCAGTATGGGTTGAACAAAGCTGAGCTTACACAAAGCCTGTCTGACCAAAGACTGCACTGCGTTTATACAATCTCTTAGTGTCTGTGGTGAACATGCAGAATAACGCTCCAGAAAGTAATCCACATCATCCTCTAATAACCATACCAGGGACTCTACCTGGTCGGCACTAAATGGCGGCAAAAATTCATCCCTGCATTCGGGGGTACCAGATGAAACCAACTCCGCACAAACCTGAATCAATGGCTGCACCTCAGAGAATTCTGTGCCCTGATCTACTAGAACATGAGCGAGCCGTATACATTCTAGCAGTTCATCCCTGGGATACTCCTTCAGAGTCTGATAAGCATACTCTCTGTCATCAAACACTAGCAGATATAAATACACAACCTCATCAAGATCCATCCTTCCCATCAACAAACCGAGATGGCTTCCCTGTGCAGCCACTTCTGGTCAGGATGGGCCTTGGTGTAATGTCAGGGCTCCCGGGTATGACCAGAGGTTTGTGACTGACGCAGGGAAACGCAGGCTTCAGATAAGTTATAAACAATATAATTTATTAAAGACTAACAATACAAACATAAATGCAGTGCAATACTAAAACATAACACAGTGCAAACGAACCAAACCAAACCAAACCACCCACAGATAACAAAACATACAATGCAAGCGTTGTCAGGCAGGCCGGGATCAACAACAGGAGGTCAGAACGTATAGGGTTAAGCAGGAGAATGGTCAGACAAAGCCAGGGATCAGAGCAGGAGAATGGTCAGACAAAGCCAGGGATCAGAGCAGGAGAATGGTCAGACAAAGCCAGGGATCAGAGCAGAAGAATGGTCAGACAAAGCCAGGGATCAGAGCAGGAGAATGGTCAGACAAAGCCAGGGATCAGAGCAGGAGAATGGTCAGACAAGCCAGGGATCAGAGCAGGGTCAGCAACGAATCAGACAGAAGCAGGAACAGGAACAGGGTAGCAGGAACAGGATACAGGGCCCAGGAGAAACACACACCAAGGCAGAGTCTGCAGGTCTGGCCATCCCTTAAATACACCAGTATAAGCAGTTTCAGGTGTTTGGCTGACTGCAAGGTTGAGTCTCTGATTGCTGGGAGCACCCGCTGGCCAGCCCTGGTACTGCAGCCCATAAAGCAGGTGAGTCCCACCATTGCTGGCCAGTCCATTCCTGACAATGGTGCAAACAAATGGCAGCCGATCTCACACAGCATGTTGACTCCCTATGACCAAAACTAAACCAGATAATGTACGATGGCTTCAGCTCTGCCCTCCACCCACATGAGAGGTCCCTCAGATGCATTTTGCCCCATAATGGCCTTAATCATTGAGGCCAACAATTAAGCCTACTGGGGGAAGAACACATTCGAGAGACCTCTCTTGTGGTTGGAAAGCAAAGCTGAAGCCATTTCACATTATCTAGTTTAGTTTTGGTCACAGTGGATCAGCATCTGTGTACAATTGGTTGCCATTTTCCTAAAGTGACTGGCACACAATTTCTTTGGTCTCCAACTGCCTTGATGGAGTAAGTGGGGTGCTATATTATTCTCTAAAACCATACCCAAAAGTATATGTTAGTTCCTGATAAAGGAAAATTATAAAGATGGGCATACAAAGAAATTTAAAAATAAGGTAAAATGTACACCAAATTCAGACAACAGTATCTCAACTCAGTAAGTTAGTAAATACCACCTATTGCTCAGAAATATAGACGTTTTACTGTTTAATGCCTTTGACAAGTCCTGTAATGACCTGCTATAGTAATAAAAACATAGCTAGAATAATAAATGTTGTATAAATCCATAGAGAATGTTGCAGGCCAGTTCTCAGCTCTGCAGATCACAAAAAAAATGCCAATCAGTTACAGTGCTGATTAGTGTATTCTAGGAACAGAAGAGTTTCTTCTGTATGAATGGAATCTGTTGCTGATAAAAAAAAACTGAATCCATGTACAGCATGCCCAAGATAGTACCCTCAGAAAGGCTGCTTAAAGTCTGTGGGTAATGAAATGTTTACACCTGATGCTTGACAAAAGAAAACACATTCTCAGGTATGTGGAACAACATCATGCTCAAGCTCAAGAAGTTATTTTCTTCTTCCTAGAATATCAGTAGGAAGAACCATATATTATAGTCACATAAAGATAAAGGCTGTATAATTCTTAGCTGAAAGACAGTACCCTGAGGCCTCAAGATCTATCATAGAAAAGGCTCCTTTAGCACTGCACAGTGTCACATTCCTTCAAGGTAGTTACATGAAGAACCTACAAAACCAGGTAGGATTTGGGACTTTTTACACTGCACTGCACACAAAAATGTAAATATAAAAATACAAATTTTTTATTCAAAACATTAAAAACCATCATGATCAAAACAACAGCTGATAAACAACTGGATTTTGTACAGAGACCGTCTTATAATTCATGGATTTATACGGAATAACTGGTGGCCATTTTGTGTGTTAGTGTTTATGCTGGCCACGAATAGTGAAAGCAAGCTTTGTAATGGATAAGACTCATGGATAGTGGAAGCTGTATTAACTTATAGGTGTGGTCAGCTGCTATATCTTGTTTTCCCCCTTTTTGTCCTTTGTGTTCAAGGCCTCACTTCGGTCTGTGGAAGAGATCAGCCCTTTCAGTGGACTATTTACACCAGTTATTTTTTGGAAGTAAATCTTAGGGGCATTTTCCCTCCCAATTTGGAAGGTATGCATTATAGTTTAAGGGGATATTTGGTTGATTATTTAGGAGCCTTATTTTTTATCTGAATTTGTATATGCCTCTTTTCTAGAAATTCATCTTTTCTAATTGAGGTGAACATTCAGCTTGCATACCTCTTCTAATTCTCCAATATTGGTAAAAACATGGTATCTTCTATATGCTACTATAGCCTACTCTGCTCTGTTTTGTACTATATAAATAATTTCTTCATGGTTTTTTTATGCTTTTTTTGGGGGGGGATCTATAGCATCCCTTGTATCCTCCTTTGAGGGATGAGTTATCTGTTGACACATTCAGCTGTATTTTTCTGAGGATTATGTATATATTCTGTAAATAATATAAATGACTGTGATAATTTTTTTGTATTGTCCTTTATGGTATTATTATATATTTGTGTATTCATAATTTTGATTGATGAAGATTTGTTTGAAAAATTGAAATGCGTTGGTGTTCATACACTTACCTGCAGTTGCTATTTCTCATGGATTATGGTCTGTACAAAGCCCATTTGTTGATTAGCTGTTGTTTTTATCATGATGGTTTTTCAATGTATCAATCTGAATAAAAAATGTTATTTTTATCATTTATTTGTTTAATTTTTTGTGTGCAGTGATTAAAAAATCCCAAATCATGCCTGTTTTTGTACTGTTCAACACATCGATAAAGAACTTAAAAATCACAATACTAAAAATGCATACAATAAAAAGACTAAATGTATGTAAACCCTAACAATTACCTTCTCTTTTTTGCTTCCTTTTAGTCTGTTAAATAAACCATTGAAAGTGCTTTGTTATATCTGTTTGCTAAAGAAACTTTTGATCTTGCCAGAAATCCAGTGCTGTCCTGTTCCTTGTACACACTGCAGTGTAAGGTTCCTTTCAAACTAGTGGACTGATTGGGTCCACCTGTCTTTTTTTCAAGCTAACCAGATCGGACCCTCCAGTCTCCTTCTTGAAGCTGCAGATGTAAAGGGACATGTCCCTTTACACCCGCCTAAATCCGATCCGCTAAAAACAGATGGATAGGAATCCATTCCCCATCCGTGTAGATGATCAGATCGGATGGCAGTAGGGTGTAAATGGATAGAAGCAGGGGCGGACTGACCATTTGGAAACTCGGGCACTGCCCGAGGGCCCGGGGTCAGTAGGGGGGCCCCATGAGATGCCCCTGGTACCTTTTTCATAGGCTTTTTTGAGTTTGTGCAAGGACACAGGGGCCCCATGATCCCCTATTGCCTGGGGGCCCCATGAGTTGTCAGTCCGCCCCTGGATAGGAGAACCCATAGAAGAAAGAATGCTGTGTCTATGTCTGCATAAGCGGAGTGGACACGGACCAGCCATCTGCTTGCTTAGGGGATCAGCAGATAGATCCCACACTGAGCAACGGACACCAATGGAGCCCGCCCCATGTGGAAGGGGCCTTAGTAAGAAGCATGTTAGGACAAAAGAGTCCCTCAGGCTCTGTTATAGAGAAGAGGAGACAGGGCGGTGTTCTTTAGCTTGAATACATTTCCTGTCTCAGGATGGCAATGCTGCTCCTCCATCGACACCATGAAGGAGCACTGTTACCCTAGGGCAGGGGTAGGCAACAGCTCTCTAGCTGCTGTGGAACTACATTTCCTATGAGGCATTGCAACATTACAAAACTGACAGTTACAGCTATGACTTGCAGAGGCATGATGGAACTTGTAGTCCTGCAACAGCTGGAGAGCCACAAGTTGCCTACCCCTGCCCTAGGGCATGAAGTGTATTACTGGGTCACTGGGTGAAAATAAAGGGCAAAAGCCTAAAAAAAAAAAGTAGCCACTACATAAAAAGACTACTGTTAAGCTGCAATATATTACATTTTTATTCTTGGGTTGAGATACTGGTAGGTCTTTCAATATTGTGCGATCGTTGGCAGACTTCATTTTAAATAAGCAAAGCCTTATCTTTCTTTCACTACCCCATTGATGGTTTGAGGACCACACAGGATGAGCTTACGAATCTAGAACATCACCATGAAAAGATGAAAATAAGAATCCTGCCCACGATTTCTTTTATTTCTTTTCAAACTGACAGACAGATTTTGTGAAATCCTGACAGGTGGATTATGTAATTAAGGTTGATTAAATAAAGCATGACTAGATTTTACACCTTTAACATGTCAGGGTTGTTGGATCATTTTGTTCTGAGGTGGAATCTAAATGACTAAAGCGGATATTTAAAGCTCTGCTTCATTTCACTTGGTGGTTTACAGCTCCCCAAAGGGCAAAACATCTTGTATTTCTTGAAAGCAAATCTATACTTCAGTGTCAATGCAAAACAGACTCTGGAGGGCCCCAGCCAGCAGTTTCCTTTATGAATGTTTTATATGAGGAAATTCATATTTTCATACTAAAGCACACATAATTCAGCTTACATCTGCAGAGCAAATACTCCTTCAGTGTAATTCTTGGCATGCGAAAAGTAGATCATATCACGAGGATTTAAGAAACCAAAAGAATCTTGCTGAAAAGAATAAAATAAGTGTGCAGTGTACCGAATATAAATGCAAACTGCACTTGAGGGGTATTTTAAAATCAGTTATTGCCGAGCCAAAAGCTGCAGTTTGGCTTCAAGGATGGATACTGACGGTTTACACTGCTGTTTTCAATAAAAAGAGATTTGTAACCTTGTAAGATTTCTGAATGCTTGGAGACATAAACTGCTTATGAGAGGAGCTCACTTTTCACTCTCACTTAAGAAAAAATTATATAACTAATTTCTACACAAGCCATTTTGCAATGTAACTTTGAATGATATGTCCTTTCAATCTTCAGATCCTATAATGTATTCTAACTATTAAAAAATGTAAATAGTTGGCTTGCATACACTATGAAATCTTAGGGCATTTCTTATGCTATTGGGGTACAGAACGCCCCCGCCCCCAGGCATCCCATTTCTGCTTGTAATTGATGCACTGCTTTTCCCAGTCTATACTGAAACACAAGTCAAATTTCAGGTATCTTTTTAAATATAATTGCCACTTTGCTAACATAAAGTGGTTGTAATGGCAAGATAATGTTTACTTGAATAGGTTCCCTATATGAAAGTAGTTGTAAACCTGAAATATGCACAAAGTATATCCCTCTACAGTGTGTACTTGTCTCAGTCCAGAGCACTAAGGCTCGATTCACACTACTGTGACCTGAAAGTCACACGACTTACTTTGCAACTTTGCCAGGCGACTTCCTGGTGACTTGATGGGACTTGAGTGCGACTTGATGCCTGACTTTCATGTCATGCGACTTTCCCTGGGCAATCATCCTGTAATGTCGGATCCAAATCACATCAATATAGATGAGGATCCGACTTGGCGGCAACTTCCATTAAAGTCTATGGGCACACATTGGATAGAAATCGCCTTGAAGTAGTACAGGAACTTTTTCTAAAGTCGGAACACCTTCAGTAGTACTAATTAAGACAGCTCTCATTGACTTACATGGGATTTCACATGTCATGCAAGTGTAATTTCTGCCTGCTCCCTCATTCCTCTGCTATCTGCATGAGTCACTTTTGATAAGTTTTCCTAGCACCAACAGGTAAAAAGGTGGCAGGGGTGGGACCTCCAGTACACAGCCTGTTGTTGACAGCCTCAGCCCTGTTTCTGTGTACTGATGAAGGGGTGTGTGTCCCTTTTCACCAATCAGATCTCAGCTCTCCTCACTCTGCAGAGTGTACTTTCAGCTCCACACCCCCTCTTTTTCAGAGCTGAGGGATCCTGTCTAAATTCTGTACTTTGAACAGATGTGGAGGAGAGAGGGCTACAGATACACCCTATGTAGGAGGATTTGTTTAATCTCTGTGTATCACCTGAGGCCAGGCAGTTCACTGGGTATATATAAGTGTTTAACCACTTAACCACTCTAAAATAAAAATTGACCCAATATTTGTGTCCCCCCCCCCACACACACACACAAATACTTGTGGGAACCATTGGCTTCTGCTGGTGTCAATGAAGTAGGGGGCGGGCTGAACCGCATTGTGTGTCAATAGACACATACAGCCCGGCTCAGGAGCGGGACCGCATGTTCACCGACATAGTAGGCACTATGCAGCTTGCCATGCTTGTGCATGCAGAAGAGGAGGAGCCTAGAGTGCTAGAACATTGGTGGGGGACCTCAGAAAAGAAGGTTCTGGGATGCTCTGTGCAATGCAATTGCATGGAGCAGGTTAGCATAACATGTTTGTTATTTATAATAACTTCAAGTCCGGACACTTTCACCCCCTTCCTGCCCAGGCCAATTTTAAGCTTTCAGTGCTGTGTTGAATGACAATTGCGCGGTCATGCAACACTGTACCCAAATGAAATTTTTAGCATTTTTTGAGACAGATAAAACTGTCTTTTGGTGGTATTTATTCGCTACTGTTTTTTTATTTTTTTGCTATATAAATGAAAAAGACAAAACATTTTGAAAAAAGTGTTTTTCTTGTAAAATTTTGCAAATAAATAATCTTTCTTCATAAATATTGGCCAAAATGTATTCAGTTATCTTTTTTGTAAAAAATAACCCAAATCAGTTTAGAAAAAGAATATAATGTTTAAAATTTTTCTTTTACATTTTTCTTTTTTTTTTTAATTATTATTGATGTGCTTTTTTTTTTTACATACTGTCACCCTAGCAGTACTGTATCACCATAGTGACCAGGGGCGGACTGACAACTCATGGGGCCCCCAGGCAATAGGGGATCATGGGGCCCCTGTGTCCTCACCCACACTCAAACCACACCCAAAAAAACCTATGAAAGGTACCAGGGGCATCTCATGGGGCCCCCTACTGACTCCGGGCCCTCGGGCAGTGCCCAAGTTCCCAAATGGTCAGTCCACCCCTGATAGTGACGCTGTATTACTTGTGGGGGGGGATGAAGATTTTTTTTTTTTTTTTTACACTGATTGCTTTTACACCCATAAAGGCTGTAAAAGCAATCTTTTCTCTGGCTGCATTCCTGCAGCCATTGAGAAATACTGTGAGAGTTGTAATTGATTACAGCTTGTCACATGGTACAAGGCTCAAGGCTGTTGTGAATAGCCTTGTACCATGTGACCTCTGTGATCATTCAGAGAATTCACTAGTAGTAAGCAATGATATCAGGGAGTAACATCTTGTTTACTACTGTTCATGTGATCACTGATTGGCCAATCAGTGATCACATGAATCGTGACCTCACACAGTGGTCCCGTACATCAATCTGTGCTCACCGGACACAGTGGCCACAGATTGTGGCGATGCACGCTCCCAGGGAGCACGCACAGGCAATGGATGTGGGGGGATGAATAGAAATATCGCCCGCATTGGCAATGCTCCCGTCCAGCCGTTTATCGCCATAGGCCGAATGGGAAGAGGTTAATCTCTAAAGGGATGCAGACACTGCAGCTGGAAATAGATAGAAGGCTGCCCCTCCCATTCAGAAATCAGTTTAAAGTGGTATTAAACCCAAAACCAAAAATGTATTATATTGTATCACACCAATCATTAGATGTGGTGGCTGCATTATTTTTTTAGGCTTTTTTCCCTGTTTTCACCTGGTGATCTACCAGTTACACACCACCTGTATTAGTGACACACCACTTTGGCAGAATGAGCACAGGACACAGCAGACAGCTGCATTGTCAGTTTTGGGGGGATGGGAGTGTTAAATGTATTAGCAGATTTGAATGAAAATAACAAATTGAAGCCAAACTCCAGTTAACACTCAATAATCAATTACAGCAAGCAATTTTTCCTTTTGGAATAAAGGTTTTACATAAATAAATAAAAGCTGATCATTTTATTCGGCTATAGCGTGGTTACCCAGTTCTGGGAACGTGTCATATGACATCCTCCCAGAACGTGCCCTCCCATAGTCCCCCAGCGGTGTTCACCTGGCGATCTCCATGATCGTTGTGTCCTACGGACACAGATAACCGACAGCTGTCACAGAGCGGATCGGCACCGATCATCAGGGCACTGATCATCAGTACCCTGATGATCGGTGCTGCCCTGCAGTGCCGCCCAGCAGTGCCACCCACCAGTGCCCAGCAGTGCCTCCCACCAGTGCCTCCCACCAGTGCCCAGCAGTGTCCAGCAGTTTCACCCATCCGTGCCCAGCAATACCACCCATCAGTGCTGCCCAGCAGTTGTGCCCATCAGTGCCCAGAAGTGCTGCCCAGCAGTGCCCAGCAGTGCCGCCAGTCAGTGCCATCAGTCAGTGCTGTCAGTCAGTGCTATCAGTCATTGTTGTCCATCAGTGTCGCCCATCAGTGCCGCCTATCAGTGTTTATCAGTGCCACATCATCAGTGCCTCCTCATCAATGCCCACCAGTGCCACCTCATCAGTGCTGCCTATCAGTGCCCATCAGTGCTGCCTATCAGTGCCACCTCATCAGTGCCCATCAGTGCTGCCTATCAGTGCAGCCTCATGAACGCACATCAGTGAACATTTTTTTAAATGTTTTGCTATTTTTTTGTTTATAGTGCAAGAAATAAAAAAGAAACAGTGGTGATTAAATACCACCAAAAGAAAGCTCTGTTTGTGTGAAAACAATTATAAAAAATCCATATGGGTACAATGTTGCATGGCCGCGCAATTGCCATTCAAAGCGCAACAGCTCTGAAAGGTGAAAATTGGCCTGGGCAGGAAGGGGGTAGGCAAGTGGTGAATCACCCCTGACAGTGGTAAATGAATGGTCTCATCCATGTAGACTTATACATTCTGCTTGAGAGGTTGAACTTCGGAAAAACAGCAGAATTGCTGGATGAATCACCAGATGAAAATAGAAGAAAGAAAGCCAAAAAAGGACTAATGCAGCCATCACATCTAAGAATTGGTAATCTACAATATAAGAAATGTTTGCTTGCCCTCCAAAGGATTTACCCCCCTTTCTGACCAGGCCATTTTTTTGTGATACTGCGCTGTGCTACTTTAACTGACAATTGTGTGGTCATGCAACGCTGTACATAAATGAAGTTTATGTCCTTTTTCCCACAAACAGAGCTTTCTTTCGGTGGTATTTGATCACCTGTGTCCCCATGCCGATGGGGACAAGGGCCTCTTCTTCACAACCCTGGCCCGGTGGTTGTAGGGGTCTGCAGGCAGGGGAGCTCATTAGCATCAGTGTACCCCTTTCAATAAGGGGGCACCCCAATGCTGCCCCCCTTGTGAATGAGTAAGGGGTACTTGTATCCCTACCCATTCACTAAAGGGTTAAATTTTGAAAAAACAAAGACGCCAGACTGTTTAAAAATTCCTTTATTGAACAAAAAACAAAACAACAGGTTTTGACAAGCCAAAAAATGGTTCCATCATTGTAATCCATTGTCAATCATGGCATCCAGCATTGTCATGATAACATCAACTCACCAAAAAAAAAAAAACCTGACACTCGCAGACTCGTCCGCACCCACCGAGCACTCGCCGCTATCTGACATTTGCTGGTCAGATGTAAACAATTGGACAGAGCTAGTGGTGACATCACCGGTAGCGTCGCTCAATTGTGCTGTGATTGGCCAAAACATTGCACCTGACCTGTGGTGCACAGTGCGCAGAACGCCATTAAAGTTCATGTGCGTGTAAAGGCAGGCGTCCCAATAGTTGTGGCAATATATTGCATATAAAACCCTAATAAATACTATACAGTTTATACCTGTTTATCCAGTTTGTGCTCTCTCTCTCTATCTGAGGACTTTTTTTTTTAAGAGGGAGGCCACCAGCTTCCAATCCTGCAGGATAGTGGTCTCCCCTTGCTTTAATTAAGGGCCAATTCACACAAATTTGTGTTAAAATGAATGGAAAATAGATATACTGTACATTTCCATTAATTTTAGTAACTTGCTGATGTCCATTGGCATACAATTTGACATCCGTTGACATACATTTTGGTGTGTATTGAAGTGTACTGCATTTTCACGGGATATCCATTGTCATGTGCTTGTACATCCATTGTGTTGCACAAAATGCATACATGTTGCATTTTAGTGCAACGTAGGTCAACACGGCATTATGGTGTGAATAGGATACATTAGAAATTGTTGTTTTTCAGATGTCCTGCTGTCAATCTGAGTTTTACAGCTTTGCTAAAATGCAGATCAACGCACTGGTGTGAATTGGCCCTGAATCCACTGCAGTCAATGCCCCCTGCTGGTTGATTGCCAGCTGATCTGAAATAAACTCACATTGACTTTCTATCACAATATGTAAGGACCTTACTTGTGATTGGTATATATATATATACACACAATACAACAAATACAATAATCCTGTTATTTCAGTGCAGACCTCTATAATTTCATCAGTCTAAGCAGTGAGCACCACCTAGTGGCAACTAGCTGTTATAATTATGACCATTTTTTAGTCCCTTGCATGCAGTATTTGGCTAAGGAACAATTTTGGGTTTTTTTGTTAAAAATGTTTAAATATTATACTAATTAGCTATTAACATAGTACCTATTTGCAGACCATTTTGTAATTCATTATTATTAAAAGATACCTTTCCATATTAGTTTTCATTTGGCTATGATTTTTTAAAACTCAAACGCAACTCTAATTCCACTTTCATGCAAACATTAATGCAGAAAATTTGGAGTTTAAAGTAAAATTCCAAGAAAATTAAAATCCTCCTTTGAAATGGAGCTGAGCCTCAATGCAAGGGTTCAGTGCTCATTTATGTCTAGGGGGACTGAGTACAGAAGTTTGACTTACTTGATCCTCCGCTCCCACAGGCTCCTCTCGGCCCATAGCCCTGCATTGGATGTGAGGTTGCTGAGGGACAGTTCACAGCCAGAGCACAGGGGAGCGCCATCTTCTAGGAGAGTAGAAGATGGGGAGTATGAGATCAAGTTAAAAAGATGGTTTTCCCGTCCCTTAGGCTCCATGCACACTGGGCTTAAAAAAATGCCAGCTGCCTTAAAAAAAAACGCTCACATGGAGAGTTTTTGTACATCATTTAGGAGTATTTAGCATTTTTTTCTGCCAGAAAACTGCAATCAAAAATGCAAACCAGAAGAGGTTTTTTTGCGCCTCTAAACACTGACCATAAAATACGCCTTTAAACGTCCATGTGCATGGACACATAGGATAACATTGAGCTGCTTCTACAGGCAAAACACAAAACTGCTGTAGAAGCAGTGATTTTTAAGCCTAGTGTGCATTGTCCCTTAGACAGAGACAAACATGTAACCGTTGCAGTGTAGGTGCAGCCCCACGTTAAGGGAGAATTTAATTTTCCCAGAGTGGGGGTTTAAGTGATACCATCCCATGTGGAAGAAAAATATATTTGAAATATGCTTTTAAAATATTCTTCTCAAATATATTGACATCTATTTGAAATGTTACAATTTTGTCCATATTCCATGTATTTCAAAATAAATTTATATATATATATATATATATATATATATATATATATATATGGGCAGCACAGTGGCTAAATGGTTAGCACTTTCGCCTGCCAGTACTAGGGTCCTTGGTTCGAATCCCAGCCATAACACCCACCTGCCTGGAGTTTCCATGTTCTCCCTGTGCCTGCATGGGTTTCCTACGAGTACTCCGGTTTCCTTCCACACTCCAAAGACATTCTGGTAGGTTAATTGGATCCTGTCTAAATTGGCCCTAGTATGTGTATGCATGAATGTGAGCTAGGGACCTTAGATTGTACGCCCCTTGAGGGTTAGGGACTGATGTGAATGTACAATATATATATGTGTAAAGCACTGCGTAAATTGATGGCGCTATATAAGTACCTGAAATAAAGAAATATGTTGAAATGCATTTTTATTACAAAATATATGAAAAATATTTTTAAAAATACATTTCAAATATACTGTATGTCTTTAAAAATACAGATCTACATTTTTGGAATGCATTTACAAATATCTGTAAAAATATATGTTAAAATGACTTTTTTATATGTTAAAAATGTCTGAAGAATATATTTAAAAAAATATATATTTTTAAAAATATATTTTTTTAAAATATATTCTTCCGATTTTTTTAACATATAAAAAAATATATTTTGTAATAAAAACGCATTTCAACATACAATATATATATATATATATATATATATATATATATATTTATTTATTTTTTTAAATATATTGAATATGGTCAAAATTGTAGTATTTCAAATATATGTCAATATATTTGGGAAGAATATTATTAAAATATATTTCAAATATATTTTTCTTCCATGTGGGCTATATTGGCTAAATTAAGCTATTAAAGGTGTAATCTTTCAGAATGCTTTTGATCCCTTCTGCAGGTGAGGAATGGCATCCCAACCAATAAAAGGTAGCACTTAGTCAATGGGTAACACAGTGCAATACTCCTTTGTTGCAACCAGTCAAATATTATACAAGTTTTAATCTTTGTGGTTGTAACTGACTCTCACAGAGCTGGGTAAAGTACAGTCAGATGAGTTGGATATGGTATCTCCATCAGTATTCGCTACTGCACTAGAAGCTTCAATTGTGGTTTAGATATTGAACAACTAATGGAGTGTCAGGGGTGATTATAATAATAGCAGAACCTACCATAGTTTTTCAGAGAAGTCCTGGAGGCGGGCATGGGAGGAGGAGACCAGGGAACTAGAGAGGAGGAGGTCTTGTGAGGAGCGGAGTGTGCGTGCTAGGCAGTACTTGGATATTAGGTCAGTGATGTAGTTCGGGGCAGTATGGTGGACAGCTTTGTACGTCAGCGTTAGGATTTTGAATTTGATCCGTTGCGCAATCGGAAGCCAGTGGAGGGATTGGCAGAGGGGGGTGGCGGAGACAGAGCGGTTGGAAAGGTGAATGAGTCTGGCAGCCGTATTCAGGATCGACTGAAGCGGGGATAGCCAGCGGCGAGGCAGGCCAGTGAGGAGGGAGTTGCAGTAGTCGAGTCATGGTGACTATGTGCAGTGGTATGTAGTAACCAAAGGCAACCAGTCTATTAGTCTGCATGCGTTAAAGTATATGTGAATCCTTAGCATGTAAAACAACGTATTCAGTTTAAAATAGAATTACAAGGCAAAACCATTGTATGTATATATATATATATATTAAATGTAGCTGCTGAAGGAATGCTGGGCAGTGTGCTCCAGTGCCTCTCTTGGCTTCTTTTCTTCCCCCAGCCACTGAACTCTATAAGCACTTCCCCTCTTTCCTGGTAAGCAGCAGAGGACCAATCAGAACAGGCTACAGGAGAATCATGTAGTCCCCTTAGGAGCACTATCCAATGGAAGTAAAGCACCTTGAATTAAAGCCCCCACTAAGTCCTGCATGAGAAGGATGAGAACTGAGAAGTTTTCCAGGGCAATTCATCAGAGGCCTGGGGAGAGCAGCATGAGATGAGGGAGCTCAAGGACCTGCTACAGCTCTCTGTGCCTACCTTCTGGGAGTACCATGCGTGACCTGTCTGCTGAGGGACTAAGACACTGCCAGGATACAGTCCATGCTTTGCTGAGGACCGGAGCCATTTCAGCCAACCCAGAAGTAATTGAACATCTGACCAGAGGGACCGCTGCTGTTCTGTCTCTGGGTCTGGTGAGAGGGCCTTGTGGCCATAACCTGTTGCTACTAGAGAGACTGAAACCTTTAGGAACTGACTACACAGCTGCCTAGTAACCTTACTGCTGAACGCAGGTTTGACTGGAACTGTCTTCATGTTCACTTATTGTACAACTGGGCCCTGACACTAGCCGGCTGAAGAGTTAGAACTAAAGACTGCCCCTTTACTTTGCTACACAGAGACCTTTTAACAATTTCTTAGTTTAAGAAGTACCTCTCAGGAGACATTGCCTCAGACTCTAGCTATGGGTATCACATACCTGGTTAGTGAGCCTGATGTGCAGAGGAAGGCCTCTCATACAGCTCCGGCTCAGGGGCCACTGATAGTGGAACAGTAATCATGAGAGCACGGCAAGGGAAGAGTGCCTGACCAGTCCAGTGGTCACATGGGACGTAGCTCACACTTCATTGGAAGGACCACAGGAAACATAGCAGCTGGCAGCAGGCAGATATCACAGCAGGGCAGGCTGGTAGCATAGTCTGGTAGCAGGAAGATGGCACAGCAGGGCAGGTGGTAGCAGACAGGCTTGCAGCCAGCAGATGGCACAGCAGGGCGGGATGGTAGCAAGCCGGCTGGCAGCAGACAGATGGCACAGCAGGGCAGGCTGATAACAGGTGGGCTGACAGCAGGCAGATGAGCCAGATGAGAGCATGCTGGACTGAGGAGCTGTAGCAGACTGGATGAAGGTCAGGCAAGACGGATGGTAGCAAATGGGCAGATCAAGCATAGATGGAAGGCAGGAGAGAAGTTGGGTCACAGGCCAGTGTCAGCAACAGTGGAGGCAGATCAGGCAGAAGCAGAATCCAGAGAACAAGAAAAGGTCAGGGCAAATAGCAGACAAGTGAAATAGGGAGCAAGCCGGATCAAGATCAGAGGTCAGACACAAGAATCAGGATACATATACACAAATGCTGTAGACCAAACAACAATGAGCCAGTGCTGCAGTCCTGTTTAAATAGGCCGTTTGACGCCAGGCAAATCTGTGCATATTTCTTCGCCTCGTTGGCGGTCTGCATATGTGTGCTTCTGGAAACACTATTTTGCACTATGAACGAACCTTTCCTGACAACGGGTTAAAATATTCTTATCTACCCTGCAGTTGATGTTTATATGCACTGCTTATTACTGACTTTGCTGAGTTATGCGTTGACTCCAGTCTAGTGGTACAGAGCTCTATTATTATCTATTACAGGTACTTGTATAGCGCCGTCAATTTACACAGCACTTTACATATACAGTTGCAAGAAAAAGTATGTGAACCCCTTGGGATTACGTGGAGTTTTGCATGAATTGGGCATAAAATGTGCTCTGAATGTCATCTAAGTCACAACAATAGAAGAACACAGTCTGCTGAACATAATACTACACAAACATTAGATGTTGCCATGGTTTAATTGCACATAACATGTAAACATTCACAGTGCAGGGAGGAAAAAGTATGTGAACCTTTGGACTTAATAACTGATTGACCCTCCTTTGACAGCAATAACCTCAACCAAACATTTCCTGTAGTTGCAGATCAGACCTGCACAACGATCTGGAGTCATTTTGGACCACTCCTCTTCACAAAACTGTTTCAGTGTAGCAATATTCTTGGGATGTCTGGTGTGAATCGCTCTCTTAAGGTCATGCCACAGCATTTCAATCGGGTTGAGGTCAGGACTCTGACTGGGCCACTCCAGAAGGCGTATTCTGTGCTCTTGCAGCCATTGTTTTGTTGAATTACTTGTATACTTTGGGTCATTGTCCTGTTGCATCACCCATCCTCTGCGGAGCTTCAGTTGGCGGACAGATGGTCGTACGTTTTCCTGCAAAATGTCTTGATAAACTCTGGAATTCATTTTCCCATCAATGACAACAATCCGTCCAGGCCCTGAGGCAGCAAAGCAGCCCCAAACCATGATGCTCCCTCCGCCATGTTTTACAGTGGGGATGAGGTTTTGATGTTGGTGTGCTGTGCCTTTTTTTCTCCACACATAGTGTTGTGTGTTCTTCCCAAACAACTCAATCTTGGTTTCATCTGTCCACAGTATATTTTGCCAGTAGTGCTGTGGAACATCCAGGTGCTCTTTTGCAAACTTCAATCGTGCTGCAATCTTCTTTCTGGACAGCAATGGCTTCCTCCGTGTTGTCCTCCCATGTACTCCATTCTTGTTTAATGTTTTCCTTATTGTAGATGTGTCAACAAAAATGTTAGCATGTGCCAGAGATTTCTGTAGGTCTTTAGCAGACACTCTGGGATTCTTCTTTACCTCATGCAGCATTCTGCGCTGTGCTCTTGCAGTCATTTTTACAGGACGACCACGCCTAGGGAGAGTAGCAACAGTGCTAAACTTTCTCCATTTGTAGACAGTCTGTCTTACCGTGGACACATGAACATCAAGGCTTTTGGAGATACTTTTGTAACCCTTTCCAGCTTCATGCAAGTCAACAATTCTTGATCGTAGGTCTTCTGAGAGCTCTTTTCTGCGAGGCATGGTTCACATCAGACAGTGCTTCTTGAAACCAGTAAACCCAAAACAGGTGTGTGTTTTTTAAGGGCAGGACAGCTGTCAGCAACACATCCAATATCATCACACTGATTGGAGTCAAGGTTGGCTCACTCCTGGCTCCAATTAGCTCTGGGAGAAGTCATTAAGCTAGGGCCTCACATACTTTTTCCTCCCTCCACTGTGAATGTTTACATGTTATGTGCAATTAAACCATGGCAACATCTAATGTTTGTGTAGTATTATGTTCGGCAGACTGTGTTCTTCTATTGTTGTGACTTAGATGACGTTCAGAGCACATTTTATGCCCAATTCATGCAAAACTCCACGTAATCCCAAGGGGTTCACATACTTTTTCTTGCAACTGTATATTGTACATTCACATCAGTCCCTAACCCTCAAGGGGCGTACAACCTAAAGTCCCTGACTTACATTCATACAGTACATACACATATTAGGGCCAATTTAGACAGGAGCCAATTAGCCTACCAGCATGTCTTTGGAGTGTGGAAGGAAACTGGAGTACCTGGAGGAAACCCACGCAGGCACAGGGAGAACACGCAAACTCCAGTCAGGTTTTAACGTGGTTGGGATTTGAACCAGCGATCCTAGCACTGCTAACCATTTAGTCACTGTGCTGCCCCTATCTTTTTTCTAAGTTACTTTGGCATAACTACCTACTGTATGCTCATGTATTCCCATACCATCATTTAGTCTAATTCATGCCAAGACATTAAGTTCATTTACCACTAAATGTGTCTATTACCTGGTGTTAAGTCACAGTCAAGTTAAAGGTGTCTGTATTGGTGTTCTTATAAGTGCTTGCATCGGTTTCATTCAACCAGGTGTGCCAAAGGGG
Organism: Staurois parvus; assembly: GCF_062004578.1. Classification (NCBI taxonomy): domain Eukaryota; kingdom Metazoa; phylum Chordata; class Amphibia; order Anura; family Ranidae; genus Staurois; species Staurois parvus. The sequence continues at coordinate 3,173,459 of NW_028318047.1, read as the reverse complement.
CTGAGGTTATTCACTGAGTCGAGGTAAAGAACAGAGGACCTAGTCAACCAAGCGGCTGCTGTGGGGGTAGTGCTACATAAATACTCTTTTATCTCTGTTCTCAGCTGCATAAGGGGCTTAGAGAGGTTGAGGTGGAGAATGTACAGGCAGGGGGTGTCAGGAGGAAGCAGAGGGAGATCAGCACAATGATCTTCCCAGTAAATGGCTGTGCAGGGGGCATGTCAGCACAAGTTTGACCATTGGAGAACAGGCAGGCTGTGCAACCAGCACAGCCAGAAAACTGACCAGGCAGGGATGGATGCGCATCTATGCCTAGTGTGGTTAATTTCAAGTAGGAAAGCAGGGGGACTGACAGGATCACCAGATATTTTACACAAAGGAGCAATACACAGAGAACAGGGTACTTTTTTCACAAGTACATGGTAACACAGATATATATCAAGAATATGAAATGTTGGCATAAGAAACACTTTAAGCTATGGGTTCCTGCACTTAGATCTGTATTTAGAGTTCATGCTGCCATAGGTAGTGTGAAGGATGACATGTTTTTATATTTCTGACTTTTTTGTCACCAGCCAATTTGTTGGATTTATCACCAAAATAAAAATCAATACCAGCATGCTTTTTTAGTTGTACAGGATGTTACTAACAAACTCCACAGTTTACCAAAAAATGTCTACAAAGAGTTTGTTATGATCCGCCGGTGGTGCCTCAGGCTGCCAGCTGGCGGACCTACTCAGAGCGTGGGGTCTAAGCCCGGGCTGTGCTTTCACCAGGGCCCCTGATGGTGGGGATGGACTTAAAACAGTCCCGGGCCAGGTCACGACCTCCGAGCAGGCCCCCCAGTGGCCGAGGAGACCTTTGGGGACAGGTACCGGGAGAGCCAGATGTGAAGTGGCTAACGGCCCTAGCAGGGTAACAACTGATCGTGAGCCCGTGAGGGTAAGCGGGGTACAGAATCAGTAGGCCAAGAGTAGTCGGGTCACACGCAGGGTCAGCAGGGGGTATCAATCCGTAGAATGGTCAGGGCAATCCGGGTCAAACGCAGGAGCAGGCAGAATAGTCAGGGTCAATCCAGGTCAAAACGCAGGGACAGGCAGAATAGTCAGGGTCAATCCGGGTCAATCACAGGGGCAGGCAGCGTAGTCAGGGTCAATCAGGGTCTCAGGCAGGTACAGGAACTTCAGGATCACAGGAAGACCTTGCGGCAACTTGTGACAGTGCAGGGCATCTTTAAATAGTGCGCCCTGCACTGTCATTGGCCGGCTAGGACGCGCCCCCGGCTGTCATTGGACGCCTGAGGCGCGCCCGCGGCTCCTACTGCGCATGCGCGGCGTCCTGTCAGCCGCGGCTCGCCGGGCCCTGGTGCCTGTGTCCCGGCGCGATCTGCCGCCACCGCGCATGCGCGAGGGACGGAGCCGCGATCGCGGCTCCATGGGCCGTGATCCCTGACATTGCCCCCCCCCAATGGGCACCCTCCGGGAGCCCCACTGATCTCTCCACCGCGGGTGAGCACGAAAAAACTCCCGGATGAGCCTGGGCGCGTGAACGTTCCGGGCGGGTTCCCATGAGTTCTCCTCAGGACCATACCCCTTCCATTTTATCAGGAACTGCGTCTGGCCTCCCCTCCTTCGGCAACTGAGGACAGTCTCCACTTCATATTCCTCCTGGTCACCTATGGTGACTGCCTCGGGAGGTCTAGATTCACGGTCCGGGAAGGGATCCGGTCTAGAAGGCTTCAGGAGGGACACATGGAACACAGGATGTATCCTGAGTGTCTGCGGAAGCTCGAGCTCGTAGGCCACCCTGTTGATGACTCGTTTTACAGGAAACGGGCCAATGTACTTGGGTCCCAGCTTCCTTGAAGGGCACAGCATCTTCAAATTGGTCGTTGCTAGCCAAACCCGATCTCCTGGTCGAAGCAGTAATTCTCCTCTTCTCTTACCGTCGAATGCTCGTTTACTGTCCTCTTGGGCTTTAGCGATGGCTTCCTGAATTGTCTTGTTATTGACTGAAAGGAATTCCAAGATGTCTTGAGCTGCCGGTACCGGATTCTCAGGCATAAGGTCAGGGAGGAATGTGGGATGATACCCGTAATTGGCATAGAACGGGGATTGACCCGTAGCTGAATGACTCGAGTTATTGTACGAGAATTCCGCGGAAGGCAGCAACGACAGCCAGTCATCCTGGAGGTAAGACGTGTAGCACCGCAAGTATTGTTCCATCGTCTGGTTGGTCCTCTCAGTTTGGCCGTTGGTCTGTGGATGGTAGGCGGATGAAAGCGATAGCTTGATTCCCAGCGATTTACATAAGGCTTTCCAGAATCTGGAGGTGAATTGGACCCCCCGATCGGACACTATATCTTCGGGAACCCCATGAAGCCTCACCACTTCCTTGATGAAGATCCGTGCCGTTTCTGGTGCTGATGGGGTCTTCTCCAAGGGCACGAAATGTGCCATCTTTGAAAAGCGGTCGACGACCACCATTATTGCAGTGTAGCCCTGGGATGGTGGAAGTTCGACCACGAAATCCATGGCTATCATCTGCCAGGACCGCTTGGGTATGGGCAATGGACGTAACAGTCCCCATGCCCTAGTTCTGGAGGGCTTGTTCCTTTGACAGGTGGGACAAGTTCGGACGTAATGCTCACAATCCTTGATCATGTCTGGCCACCAGAACGAGCGCCGTAATAGATCCAGAGTTTTCGTTACCCCGAAGTGGCCCGCCATTGGATGGTCGTGGCAGTGCCCCAGGACCAAGGTTCGCACTTCTTCTGGGACCATGATCCGGTCTTCCTTCCAAAACAGCCCCCCCTGGCTCTGGAGGGGTGACCCAGACGGAACTGGTAATCCTACGGAAGCATCGAGAAGCCGGGAGCGAAGTTCCGTTTGTAGAGCGAGGAAACTCCCAGAAGGCAAGATGGTGTCCGGCAGCACAGCGTCGTCGGGGTCCTCGAACATGCGGGACAGAGCGTCTGGTTTAGTGTTCTTAGACCCGGGTCGGTACGTTATATGGAATGAGAATCGAGAAAAGAAAAGGGCCCATCTTGCTTGGCGAGGTCTCAGTCGTTTCGCCGTTCTTAAATATTCAAGGTTTTTGTGATCTGTGAATATTAGAATTGGGTGCGTGGCTCCCTCCAATAAATACCTCCATTCTTCAAGAGCAGTTTTTATGGCCAGAAGCTCCCGATCTCCAATGTCATAGTTACGTTCCGCTGGTGTCAACTTCCTGGAGAAGAACGCCACGGGGTGCAGTAGTTCCTTGGTACCATTCCTTTGGGATAACACCGCACCTACCGCATTTTCGGAGGCGTCCACTTCCAAAACATATGGGAGGGAAGAATCTGGATGGCAGAGAATGGGAGCAGAGGTGAACAATTCTTTGAGTCTTTCAAATGCCGTCTGCGCTTCGGGAGTCCACTTAAAGCGGACCCCTAGTTTCGTCAGTTGTGTGATTGGGGAGACCAGACCGGAGAAGTTCCTAATAAACTTCCTGTAAAAGTTAGAGAACCCAATGAAGCGCTGTACCCCTTTTTTGTCGGCGGGTATTGGCCAATCCAAGATCGCCGTGACCTTCTGGGGATCCATCGCGACCCCCGCGGAAGAGAGAACCAGTCCCAAGAACGTTATCTCGTGCTGTTCAAAACAGCATTTTTCTGCCTTCGCGTATAGCCCGTGTAGACGCAACCGTTCTAGTACCCGTATTACGTGACCCCGATGAACCTCCCGTGAGGGGGAAAAAATTAGGATGTCATCCAAGTAGACCACCACGAAAATGTCGAGAAAATCACGAAAAACATCGTTGATAAAGTGCTGAAAGGTCGCCGGAGCATTACAGAGCCCGAACGGCATCACCAAATATTCATAGTGGCCGAATCTCGTACGGAATGCCGTCTTCCACTCATCCCCTTCCCTGATACGGACTAGGTTATAGGCCCCCCGCAGGTCTAATTTAGTAAATATCGTTGCGGATCTCAATCTCTGGAGGAGCTCGGGGACTAGGGGCAAAGGATAACGATTTTTTACTGTTATTTTGTTCAGGTCACGGTAGTCAATGCAAGGCCGTAACGATTTGTCTTTCTTCTCTACGAAGAATAATCCGGCCCCGGCTGGGGATGTGGATGGACGAATAAATCCCTTCCGTAGGTTTTCGTCAATATAATCCCTCAGCACACCCGATTCTGTTTCGGACAAGGGGAAGATACGGCCGAATGAGATTTCAGATCCGGGTAGGAGGTCTATGGGGCAGTCGTAGGAACGGTGCGGAGGGAGAACATCTGCTCCTCGCTTACTAAAGACGTCTAAGAAGTCGTGGTAGGCCGGAGGAATAACCTGGGATAGATTGGTGTCGCCATCCAAGCACAGGAGGAACCGGGGCACCATGGGTCCTGTGACGTGGCAGTGACTCAAACAATAAGGGGAGCGAAATTGAATTGTCCCCTTTTCCCAGTCAATCCGGGGGTTATGGGCCCTCAGCCAAGGGAGCCCCAGAATGACTGGAAAAAGGGGGGACGCGATGGCATCCAGGCGGAGGAACTCCTGGTGATGGTCTGCCATTGTGGTGAAAATGGGTGGTGTCTCCTGGTCCACCACCCCTGATTTTATACGGGACCCATCTGCCAAGAAGATGTTGAACCCCCTTTCTTTGGTCTGGAGTGGGATCTTTTGCTGGTGGGCAAAGGTCAGGTCGATGAAGCAACTACAGGCTCCTGAGTCAACGATTGCGGTCACCGACAATGTTCCTCCGGGGAGCTGCAAAGACACAGGAATGGCCAGGTAACTCGACTGATCATCCCTTCCTGCAGGTAAAGTAAGAGAAACGGGCGTGGACTTACTCATTTTAGCAGGACACGAGCGCACCTGATGACCAGCTTCCCCGCAGTACAGACATAGGTTCCGTGATAGTCTCCTCTGACGTTCCTCGACCGATAAGTGGGAACGGGCCAATCCCAGTTGCATGGGTTCCGGGTTGTCCCCTGTTTCCGTGCTTCGCGGATGGTTCCCTGGGGTTGGAGCTGTATCTCTGGACGGAATCCATGCCACCCTTTGACCCTGGCTGCTCCTTTCCAGCCGACGTTCCCTTAGTCTACGGTCAATTTGTATGGCCAATTCGATCAGTTTTTCCAGGGTGTCAGGTAGACCTACTCGTGCGAGTTCGTCTTTGAGAGACTCAGACAGCCCGATGCGGAACTGGTGACATAAGGCCGCATCGTTCCATATGGTGTCTCCCATGCAACGTCTAAAGTCGGCCGCATATTCCTCGGCTGCCCGGCGGCCCTGCCGTAGTGAGTATAGGGTAGTCTCTGCGGATGCAGCCCGCTGAGGGTCGTCATACAAGACGGCCATGGCCCGAAAGAACTCGGTCACGGAGTCAAGATGTGGGTCGTGCCCCTCCATCAGACGATGAGCCCAATCCTGGGGCTCATCCTGCAGGAGAGAGACTATAAACCCCACCTTGATGGACTCGGTGGTGAACGTGCGGGGCTGTAAGTCAAAGTACAGGGTACACGCACTTCGGAAGGCTCGGAAGCGGTTCCGGTCACCACGGAATCGCTCTGGCAGGGGAACGCGGGGTTCGGGAGCTAGGGGTGTGGTAACCGCTCCGGATCCCGGGTTAGCGGGAGGTTCTGCAGGTGGAGGACTCTGAGCAGGGGGAGTCAGGGGAGCTAAAGAATCCATGCGGTCCTCCAGTCGGGCGCAGCGACTGTGGAAGTTCTGGAAAGCTTGGGTCAAGGTTGCCAGGTGCTGACAAATATCCTCTAGGGACGCTGGTACACTTCCTGGCTCTGTCATGGCCGCAAGGTACTGTTATGATCCGCCGGTGGTGCCTCAGGCTGCCAGCTGGCGGACCTACTCAGAGCGTGGGGTCTAAGCCCGGGCTGTGCTTTCACCAGGGCCCCTGATGGTGGGGATGGACTTAAAACAGTCCCGGGCCAGGTCACGACCTCCGAGCAGGCCCCCCAGTGGCCGAGGAGACCTTTGGGGACAGGTACCGGGAGAGCCAGATGTGAAGTGGCTAACGGCCCTAGCAGGGTAACAACTGATCGTGAGCCCGTGAGGGTAAGCGGGGTACAGAATCAGTAGGCCAAGAGTAGTCGGGTCACACGCAGGGTCAGCAGGGGGTATCAATCCGTAGAATGGTCAGGGCAATCCGGGTCAAACGCAGGAGCAGGCAGAATAGTCAGGGTCAATCCAGGTCAAAACGCAGGGACAGGCAGAATAGTCAGGGTCAATCCGGGTCAATCACAGGGGCAGGCAGCGTAGTCAGGGTCAATCAGGGTCTCAGGCAGGTACAGGAACTTCAGGATCACAGGAAGACCTTGCGGCAACTTGTGACAGTGCAGGGCATCTTTAAATAGTGCGCCCTGCACTGTCATTGGCCGGCTAGGACGCGCCCCCGGCTGTCATTGGACGCCTGAGGCGCGCCCGCGGCTCCTACTGCGCATGCGCGGCGTCCTGTCAGCCGCGGCTCGCCGGGCCCTGGTGCCTGTGTCCCGGCGCGATCTGCCGCCACCGCGCATGCGCGAGGGACGGAGCCGCGATCGCGGCTCCATGGGCCGTGATCCCTGACAGAGTTCTTTGAACTAGGGGGATTCTTGTCTTAGCAGCCCCTGCAATCACATCCTTTTTCTTCTCTGCTAATAAATATGTGATCTTGTTTGAATATTCTAGCAGGGGAGCACAGCTATCATGGCCTGGATCTTTTCTATTGGGGATGGTCATCCTCCTCCACCAAGCAAGGAGCTTCGGGAGGGATGCACATGAAGCGGTGAAGAAGGAAGAGGGCACCCATCTAGCCAACCAGATCAGCTGAATCAACGCTAGTGATCAATGGGGTTACTGTATGGAAAATATTTAACTTCTCAATGAACTGTATTGTTAAAAATCCCATATGTGTGGTACCTAATTGGAAATATCAACTATAAAGCACCCCTTGTTTCCTTGAGACCTGCGTTTGGGGTGTCGCATTTGGGGGCATTGCACTGACACCCACTACATTTTCCTTTATTTTCACCAACCAGTTATTTTTCAACTTCCTTATTAAGTTGTTATTATTATTATTATACAGGATTTATATAGCGCCAACAGTTTGCGCAGCACTTTACAATATAAGGGAGACAGTACAATTACAATACATTTCAGTACAGAAGGAATGAGAGGGCCCTGCTCGTGGAGCTTACAATCTAAAGGAAGGGGGAGGTGAAACAGAAGGTGATAGCTGCGGGGGATGATCTGGTGGAGGTGATTCAAGTACAGTTCTTAGGTGGAGGTGGGGTAGGCTTCCCTGAAGAAGGGAGTTTTCAAGGATCGCCTAAAGGCAGACAGGGTGGGGGCTGACTGGACATGCTGTGGTAGGGAGTTCCAGAGGATGGGAGAGGCTCTGGAGAAGTCCTGGAGGCGAGCGTGGGAGGAGGTGATAAGGGAGCTAGAGAGGAAGATATCTTGAAAGGAGCGAAGTTGGCGATTTGGGTGGTATCTGTGGATGAGGTCGGTGATATAGCTAGGGGCAGTGTTGTGGATGGCTTTGTAAGCTGTGGTTAGTATTTTGAATTTTAAACGCTGGGATATTATTATTATTCTGTTATTATTATTATTCTGTTATTTTTAAAGTTCCTTTATCAGATCAAGATGCCCAGACAAAGTAGCAGTTAGAGGATTGAGACACACCATTTACCACTGGAAACAGATACAAAACCTCCTGCGCTCAGAGACCCAGATCATAATTCAGCGGGTAGAACCATATATGAGAGTTCATCCAATAGCAGATCAAAGGTTGTGCAGCTTAAACACAAGGCTGGGGAAGCCCAATAAAAACTGTAATGAAGAACAAAAACAAAAGCGCACCAACCTTGCGCATTACCTCAGTAAGTAAAGGATGAATTTATTGAACTGAGATATATATACACTCACAAAAGAAGCAATAATAAAAGCATATAAAATCCAACATTAGCGCACTAGAATACGAGACACGTGCGGATCCCATCGAAAGGGGAGACTCTCAGGATGAAGCTGATGCATTTTGAAGGGAGATCCCTACTTCCTCAGAGCTACCTGCCAGGGGTGCTCACAATGATCAGTTTTTACTCATTCATGTAAAACCTTCATCCCAAAACTGCTGTAACTGTTTATAAAGTATTAGCTGGAGTTCAGCTTGGATTTGTTAGTCTGATACTATCCTCTCCCCAGACTGACAATGCTGCTGTCAAGTGCCTCCTTTATTACTTCGTCCAGAATGCAGACACCCTAAGACAGGAAGTGTGTTACTGGTTGGATCACCAGGTTTCAAAAAGGATAAAAGCCTAAAAAGGAAAAATAATGCAGCCACAATATCTAAGGATTAGTAAGCTGTGATAATACATTTTTGTTTTTGGGTTTAATACTGCTTTAACCCCGTCTTAACTTGTCTGCCGGGTTGAGCTGTAATAGCACACTTACCTGCCCTTTGAATCCAGCTATAATCTGCAGAATTCCGCAACACACTCGGTCCCTCACTGCCATATTTGTGTTTGACTTCATCAGATGGCTGTCTCTTACAGGTCCTAGACACCAGCCCCCTGATGACCACTGTACATGTGCAGTGTATTCTACATGGCATCAAAGCCCCCTGAAATGCTTGACATGGGTATCCCTGGTGGCTTTACTAGGGGGAGGGTCTTCATTCTCACCTTAGCAAAAATGTTGAAGTACAAGCTGCACACCACAGAATAAAGGACCCCCAGCCTAAAACGCACAAAATTGTTACTTTTATTTACAGAATAAATGTGCCATTTTTTGTTCTAGCCTCTAAAATATACAATAATTATATTGGTTGTACTGTAGTAGCAATTTTGGAAAACCAGGAAACTCCGGACATGGACTTCTGAGGAAAACAAGTGATTTATTAATAACAGCGTTGTTTGACCTAACAGACAGTTTATGTTCTCATCTGCTAAGTGAGTTATAGAAAACTTCTTACAAGCGTATATACCAATGATTACGTCACAATGCATACATCCCTTCTTTCACTTTCTATACACTCAAAAGGCTTTCTAAACTCTGCAAAATATAACCTTGAACAGCAGCTGCAGATAAGAGTACTACCTACAAGCTGGTCCAGATTACTCAAAGGAAATAAGGGAGGGGGGGAAATGAGCTGAAAACTTTGCTTTTACAAACACAGACTGCTAGAAGTGTTAGAGTTTAAAGGGGAACTCTGCATTATCTGTGTGCCACCACAGTAATAGAAGATGGAAGATGTAGGATTGGCTTCCCTGCACCTGATTGCACCTATGACCCCTGTTCCCATGCCATTGTTAACAACCAGAGAACTGAAAGTTATATAAGTATAAAAGTGTAGCACCCTTCAAGATAGGTGCTGGGGTTAGATAGACATAATTAGTTGTGTTTTTGATAAGTAAATTTAGTTGTCACTCTGTTGTCAGAGCGGCTGTAAATATTTGTTAGGAAAAAGCAGTCTCTGTAATTGGTGAGCTGTGATCATTTAGTTAGGTCTGCTCTCTGTGCTCAGATTCTGCCAGTCTGCCTAGCTTCCTCTATATCCTGGAAACTTTAGAAGTTTCTGGATGATAGGTGAGGAGTTATGCAAATGACAGCATGAATATTGATACAGCCTCAGCTTATCCTAGGCTCTGAGGCATGCTGGGTAACTGTATATATTCAGTGAGCACACAAGGCTCTGCGTTCTTTCCTGTCCAGGACTTATTCAGCCTGGAACAGGACATGTTGCCCTCTCAGGCATCTACTGCCACACAGCCTCAGGTGGGCGACCTGTGGGCCTGGAGGATGAGATCCTGGTTCTGCAATGCTGACTGAGGGGCTGTCTACTGAAGATCTGGTCTGGTATCACGGAGGAAGGCATCCAGCTGCTCTTGGGCCTTGTGAGTACAGATATCACTAACAGATCTTACAGACTGAGTGCTGATAAATCCCTGAAGTCAGTTGTGGGTCTAGCAAAGGGAACACTGGTTGGTGTTCCGAAGAGCATTGCCCACCTGGCCTACTTTTAAAGGGACACTGCTCTGGGGCACTAAATAAGTTACTGCTACTACTACTACTGCTACTGCTGCTACTACTACTTTTTACTACTGCCTTAAAGCTGAAGTCCACTGTTTGATTCAAGCACGGACTCTGACATAGATTGCCCTGAAGATTATATCCACTCATCTCCCTCATCCCTATCCCAGTTCTTCAAAAAAAAAAAAAAAAACAACAAAAACAACACCCCTAGACTGGTCATTGGAGACATGTGTGAATGAGCCTATGTGCCTGGCTGCGGGGCAAAATAACTGGGGAGGACCTGGACCGTATTCCTGTGGCTCCGACAGGAGTAGTACTACATAAGTTTAACTGCTTCCGTGCCGCCCTATAGCAGAAATACTGATACAGGGCAGCACGGGTGCGCAAAATCACATATATATGTGATTTTGCAGTTTCAGGTAGGTGGCGTTCGCCCTTCCCGTGCTGCCATTCACAGCCTTGGCTGTCAATCACCAGGTCCCAGCTAGTGAGCCAGTGATTTCTCGCCAGCACCCAGTGATCGCTGAGTATTTACAACGCTGTGTGTATAAACAACACAGATCTCTCCCCTGTCAGCTCTTTCACACTGCTTTGTATGGCTCTGCATAGCAGAGCCATACAAAGCAGTGTGCTTACAGTGTAAAGCACTCACACAGCACACAGTGAAACAGCACACAGTTAACCCAGTGGCATTAGTACAGTGTCAGTGCTTTTTATTAGCACTAATCGCTATATTGGTGTCACTGGGGATGTCAGTGACAACAAGTCAGTTCCCCCCAGTGTCAGAATGTCCCCCCGCAGTCCCACTATAAGTTGCTAATTGCCACCATTACTAGTAAAAAACCTAAAAAAAAAATTCCAGTATCTATACTACCATTTGTAAATGCTAAAACTTTCACGTAAACCAATTCGTTTACACATTGGGATTTTTTTTAGCAAAGATATGTTGCAGAATAAATTTTGGCCTAAATTTATGACGAAATGTGATTTTTTAAATTTTTTTACTCAACGTTTATTAGCAAAAAGTAAAAAATATTGTTTTTTTCTCAAAATTGTTGGTCTTTTTTAAGAATGGGAAGAATAATGCAAATTTATAAAACCTGAAGCAAAAACTTTTGGAGCAATTACATATCTTTTTCAAATAGAAATCAATCACATTTCCTAATTTATTCCTACAGAGAATGACAAGAGCAGCCTGCCTGGTTACTATGGGTGAAATTATAATTTCTGCACTTTTCTTATACCAACTCCAATGTCATGCACTTATCATAATGAATAATTTGATTTTCTTCATGGGGGGCAATAAACTGCTGTTTAAACAATATATAGAAGCATTCATTATTCCATTTTGTACACTTTAACACCAATAAAATTCAAGGAGTTCTATATTCTGATCTTGTGATTTCATAAAAATGACAAGCCTCTTAGGTGACATATTTTTCACTAATGATATACTTTAGAGAATATTTGATAAAAATAAATATATAGTGAGGACATTCATCAACTCATTAAGCTAATTGTAGAAGCAGTTTGGTTTAAGCCCTGAGCTATATTAAGACAAGTAGTTATGATATTGAAGTGTTTAACCAATTAGTCTGCAGCTGTGAGCACAGGTAGGTTTAATTTGGTGATATGATATGCTATTTTTGCGTGTAGTAGGTTTTTTTTCTGTTGGCTATATGCATATCATTCTAAAGCCTTTCTGCTACTAATGGATACTGTTCTGTTACTAATGGATAAACTTGTATGAGAACCTATGAACCTGTGAACATATAACTTTTTATTTACAAACTTTTTTTTTTTTTTTAAGAAATAGACTGCAAAATGGCATTACAGCATCAGGTAGAATATAGAACAGAAACAAGGCACAACTGTAGTATTCATTTCAAAAGGTACAATCATGTAAAGTAAAGAAAAAAAGGAAAAAAAGAGAAAAGAAATTAAGTACATGAACAATATAGGTAGAGAGGTAGGCAGAGTTATACAGCTACCTGCAAAGTAACTCAATCAATCAAAACATGAGTGGTCCTTAGTCATATAGTAAATGTCTATGAGTTCTCCAAATTTCCCATTTTCTGTCAAATAAGTGCATCTTATCCAATAAAGTATAATGATTTGTTTCCATGACCATCACTGCATCAACTCTATGCAGAACTGTGGCCAATGGTACCGTGAGGGATTTCCAGTGTAGGGCAATAGCCCATAGGGTTGATATACAGATGGTATGGATTAGCCTTATAACCTCAGTCTGAACTCTCGAGATATGGGCTCCTAGTAGGCAGGACTGCATAGACAGATGCATTGGGGCACCTGCCACAGCAGAGGCCACTTCAGAGATTTTGCGCCACACCAATGAGAGGCTTGGGCAGGCCCAAAATATATGCACTTGGGTACCAGCAAGGCCACAGCCCTGGAAACAAAGGTGGGACGTCCCTGGATACATGACATGTAGTCTAGATGGGGTATAATATCATCTGGTTATTACTTTGAGGGCTGTCTCCCAGACAGAAAGAGTTCTAGAGCTCTTACGCATATTATCCACCATGGAATCCCAATCCTCATCAGAAAAAGTGACACCACTATCTGCCTCCCATTTCTGTCTATAAAGGGGGGTGCGGGAAAGGAAGTAACCAAAAATTGGCGATACAAATCTGAAATAAGACCCCTGCCCCAAGGAGAGTCACGGATAATACGTTCGAAAAATGAATTCGGAGATGAAGGTGTAAGACCAAAATGTGAGTTAAGAAAATGTCTAACCTGTCAATAATGATAATATCAAAAAGTATGTGTAGCATCTCAAAAGTGATATAAGATCTTCATCTTTGAAAGTCAGATAACCTGATAAAGGATCTATCATACAACCAACGGAATGCCTGTAGAGATGAGAATGCTGTAATAAAATTCGGGTCACCAAAAAATGATGAACCTGGTGAGACAGTGGAGACAAGATTTAATTTAAGTTTATATCAGGACCAAAGCATCAATGATTGGGCAACAATGGAATTATAAATCAAAACAAGCAAGGGGGGGGGGGATTTTGGACCATAATATGCCTGGTAGATAGAACGGATGTGTAGACTGAGATTCAAATCTGATCCAAGGGACCTGGGAATTAATAGTCGCCCATTGTGATAGCTGTGTGAAACAGGCCGACAGGTAGTAAAGCCAGAAATTGGGGAGGCCTCTCGCCTGTTGCGATCGGTATAGGACCAATGATGTAAAACAAGGGCGTTTGTTACGCCAAATAAAATTATTAACTGTCCCTCAAGGTTCTGTCCTTGGAACCCTTCTCTTCTCCATCTACACCTCCTCCCTTGGTCACTTGATAAGCTCCCAATTCAATTACCATCTCTATGCTGATGACACGCAAATCTATCTGTCTACCTCTCACCTCACTCCTTCAGTTTCCACCCGCATCGCTAGCCTGCTAAGTGACATATTGGCTTGGATGTCGCTCCACTTCCTCAAACTTCCTCAAACTCAACCTTTCCAAAACTGAGCTTCTGGTATTCCCCCCTGCCCGCGCCACCCCCACTGACTTCACCATAAATATCGCTGACACCATCCTCAGTCCATCCCCTCACGCCCTGGGTACGAGGTGTAATACTAGACTCCCATCTGTCCTTCCAGCCCCAGATCCAATCACTGACAAAATCATGTAGATTTCACCTCCGCAACATCTCCAAGACATGACTGTTCCTAACCCCGGAAACTACTAGGCAACTTATTCACTCCCTTGTCATATCATGCCTCGACTACTGTAACTCCCTCCTCATTGGCCTACCTCATCGCAGGCTATCCCCCCTACAGTCTATCATGAAAGCTGCTGCCAGACTCATCCACCTCACTAACCGCTCTGTATCTGCCACCCCTCTTTGCCAATCTCTCCACTGGCTCCCAGTTGCCCAACGGATAAAATTCAATGACATATAAAGCCATCCACAACACTGCCCCAATTTACATAACCGATCTTATCTCTAAATATCAGCCAAACCGTACACTCTGCTCCTCGCAAGACCTCTTACTCTCTAGCTCCCTTATCTCCTCCTCCCATGGTCATCTCCAAGACTTCTCCACGGTGTCACCCATCCTCTGGAACTCCCTACCCCGATCTATCAGACTTTCACCTTCTCTACTTGCCTTTCGGCGATCACTGAAAACCTATCTCTTCAGGGAAGCCTATTCCGCCCTCTGCTAATTCTGGAATCCTCTACTCTTCCAACCACTCCATCCCCCACAGTTACTACCTACTGTACCATTCACCCCTCACTCCTAGATTGTAAGCTCCAAGCAGCAGGGCCTTCAAATCCCTCTTGTATTGAACTGTATTGTTACTGTATTGTCTTCCACTATAATGTAAAGTGCTGAGCAAACTGTTGGCGCTATATAAATCCTGTATAATAATAATAATTATTAATCATCCGTTGAAAGCAATCTACGAAAGTTTTTGAGACAGGGATTGGGAGTGCTCTAAATAAGTAAAGTAATTTAGGAAAGACATTCATTTTTACTGCCGTGACTCTGCCCAAAAATGACATAGGGTATCCATGCCAGATCTTCAACAGAGTAGAGAGGCGTGACACACATGGTGGGTAATTAACAGCAAATAATTTTGAGTATCTGGGGGTGAGGTAGATACCTAGGTATGAAATCTGGTCTGTGGCCCAACAAAATTAAAAAGAACTGTGGAGGGAATCAGGAACATAAATAGGCATAACTACTGATTTGATAAAATTTACAGTAAGACCTGATACTGTTGCAAAGTCATTCAATAATGTGCATAAATTAGGCAATGACACTTACGGTTTAGTTAGGAAGAGCATAACATCATCTGCATACATACATATTTTGAATTGTGAAACCAATAATGGGTAACCAGTAAGTAACAAACATATGAATATGTAGAGATCACAGCATCGCTCAAAAACCTATCCAAACAGTGTATAATATGTAAATAAGCAAATTCCTTTCATCCTGGTTCTTGCCTGACTCTCCTCCTTTCCCTTCGTGGAGATGGAGTATGCCAAATGGGAGATACCCTAGGGGTGGACATTGAGGTGAGGGAGCATCCGCCAGGCCTAATTTAGCCAGAATTTCTTGGCCTTCAGGAAGAGATGTAGCTATGTATGTGCTACCATTGTGTGGAGCTTTCAGTTTAAAGGGAAAGCCCCATTTACGATCTGAAAAAAGGGCAGATGTGATTTCCTTCATTTTTCTGCATTTCTCCAACGTAGCCGGAGAGACATCCGGAAATATTTGCAAAGTTGAACCTTCAAAGGTTATCATTGGGGTATTACGAGCAGCCCTGAGTATATCTTCTTTGGTCAGGAAATCTTTCAAACACAGAACAATATCCCCAGGTGGTTTATCATTAGGAGGTTTTGGACGCAGGGCTCTATGGATGCGGTCACAAGCAAAGGACCGAGGATCATGGTCCGGAAGAAGGGACTTGAATAACTTGGTTGTGGCTTGTGAAAGGTCAGTCACAGTCTCCGGGACTCCCCAAACTCATAGATTATTCCTGCGGTTGCGATTGTCAAGATGCTCCACCTGTGCCTGCAACTGCATAAAGGCCGTCTGCAAATGATCGTGATCTCTGGAGAGCTCGCCATAAGCTAAGCTGAGCTCATCATGTTTTGTTTCTAAACGGTCGGTTCTGGAGCCCAGCACAGCTATTTCCTGAGAGAGAACATTTGTGCTCTTGTGGAGTTCTGATTGGAATTTAGCAGCTAATTTGGTGTACATAGTCTCCAGACAAGATTCCAAGTCCCCCTTTGTAAGTTGCTGTGTATACTCACTGTCCTGAGCTGATGGATTAGCTGCGGTATCCTGCATGGGACCGGATGGGGATGCTCATTCTGTATTATCTTGAGACATGCTGCAAATCTCATGTGTTTTCAGTAAATATGTGGTAAGGGATTTTTGAGCATTACCCCTACTTTTCTTCTTGGTCGACAGCATACAGGAAGTCTCCTGGGGGTGATCGACTGAAATTTGTATAGCCAAGGATGGTAATGACCCCAGGGGACCTTTAATGCCTGGTACCAGTGTAAGGTTATAGTTACATACAGTTGCAAGAAAAAGTATGTGAACCCCTTGGGATTACGTGGAGTTTTGCATGAATTGGGCATAAAATGTGCTCTGAACGTCATCTAAGTCACAACAATAGAAGAACACAGTCTGCCGAACATAATACTACACAAACATTAGATGTTGCCATGGTTTAATTGCACATAACATGTAAACATTCACAGTGCAGGGAGGAAAAAGTATGTGAGGCCCTAGCTTAATGACTTCTCCCAGAGCTAATTGGAGCCAGGAGTGAGCCAACCTTGACTCCAATCAGTGTGATGATATTGGATGTGTTGCTGACAGCTGTCCTGCCCTTAAAAAACACACACCTGTTTTGGGTTTACTGGTTTCAAGAAGCACTGTCTGATGTGAACCATGCCTCGCAGAAAAGAGCTCTCAGAAGACCTACGATCAAGAATTGTTGACTTGCATGAAGCTGGAAAGGGTTACAAAAGTATCTCCAAAAGCCTTGATGTTCATGTGTCCACGGTAAGACAGACTGTCTACAAATGGAGAAAGTTTAGCACTGTTGCTACTCTCCCTAGGTGTGGTCGTCCTGTAAAAATGACTGCAAGAGCACAGCGCAGAATGCTGCATGAGGTAAAGAAGAATCCCAGAGTGTCTGCTAAAGACCTACAGAAATCTCTGGCACATGCTAACATTTTTGTTGACACATCTACAATAAGGAAAACATTAAACAAGAATGGAGTACATGGGAGGACAACACGGAGGAAGCCATTGCTGTCCAAAAAGAAGATTGCAGCACGATTGAAGTTTGCAAAAGAGCACCTGGATGTTCCACAGCACTACTGGCAAAATATACTGTGGACAGATGAAACCAAGATTGAGTTGTTTGGGAAGAACACACAACACTATGTGTGGAGAAAAAAAGGCACAGCACACCAACATCAAAACCTCATCCCCACTGTGAAACATGGCGGAGGGAGCATCATGGTTTGGGGCTGCTTTGCTGCCTCAGGGCCTGGATTGTTGTCATTGATGGGAAAATGAATTCCAGAGTTTATCAAGACATTTTGCAGGAAAACGTACGACCATCTGTCCGCCAACTGAAGCTCCGCAGAGGATGGGTGATGCAACAGGACAATGACCCAAAGCATACAAGTAATTCAACAAAACAATGGCTGCAACAGCACAGAATACGCCTTCTGGAGTGGCCCAGTCAGAGTCCTGACCTCAACCCGATTGAAATGCTGTGGCATGACCTTAAGAGAGCGATTCACACCAGACATCCCAAGAATATTGCTACACTGAAACAGTTTTGTGAAGAGGAGTGGTCCAAAATGACTCCAGATCGTTGTGCAGGTCTGATCTGCAACTACAGGAAATGTTTGGTTGAGGTTATTGCTGCCAAAGGAGGGTCAATCAGTTATTAAGTCCAAAGGTTCACATACTTTTTCCTCCCTGCACTGTGAATGTTTACATGTTATGTGCAATTAAACCATGGCAACATCTAATGTTTGTGTAGTATTATGTTCAGCAGACTGTGGTCTTCTATTGTTGTGACTTAGATGACATTCAGAGCACATTTTATGCCCAATTCATGCAAAACTCCACGTAATCCCAAGGGGTTCACATACTTTTTCTTGCAACTGTAGATGCAATCAGGCGTCTCAGCACAATCTCAATATTGTAAAAATTATTTTCAACATGTGAAGAGGTGGAGTGTATATAATAAATACAATGTGGTAGGTACTCTTAATAAGGGCCAGAGACCCAGATGCAGGCCCCAACCCCTGGTAAAGGGTCAGATAGGGCACAAGGGACTGCCTGGCATAGAATCCCCAGGATGCTGACTCTAGATCTGACTAGAGGGGGTGTAGGGAACCTGGTGCCTCACTCCCAGGCAACTGCAGGCCACGGCATGCCTCTAGGCCCAGTAGTAGCCACGTTTATAGGAGGAAGGGCCTCCGGGCCCACAAATGCGAGCTACAGTCACTGGAGCACTGATGGGGGACCTGATGGTTGTCAGCCACCCTCCCCCTTGCAGACTGTACTCACAGCGTACCTCCGGATCACACTCAGCCAGAGCGGCCAGCTGTACAACAAGTGGAAGTGACGTCATGGACCTGAGGCATATGCGGAAGAGTTACTGAAATGATTATGAGGTGAGAGGCCTGGTGACGTCAGCTGGGGCTCATTAATATTATAATAAGGAGACACCTGTTGCTGTGCAGGACCCTGCTGAGTCTATCACTTGCAGAGTCTCCTAGGGGACAGCTGAGGGGTGTTTTAGTGTGGCAACACATGATCCATAAGAAGGAAACCTGGACGGACTGCTGTATTCGGATGATGACCTTATCATTGTATGAGTTAACTTCGCTTGGATATCGGGATATCATCTATATGCATATTTGAATTATGCATCTGGTGAGTGCATGATTCAATTATTCTGATCACCGGAAGACGCATGTTTTTGAGTCACCATTTATTATTTAAGGACTTTCATTGCCTCTATGCACAGTTTTTGGCACTTTGTTATCACTTTATATATGTATATCTAACTATATACTGTATTTTAGCGCTGCGCCCCCCCCCCTTTTTTGCATGTCTTTTATGGAGTCTTTGGTACTTATTGGCGCATAGCAGCTCTTGTATCTAGCGCTCACTTTTACATTTATCTCTTGATTTGTACTCACAGCGTGGTCCGGATGGTGCCCAAATTGGAACTGGGCTATGGCACGGTAGGTCGCAGTAGGCCTCACCAGGCCGCGTATGCCCGCTGCCGCTGAGAGGGGTCAGAATTGCACTGCTCCCCTCTCCCAGGTGCAGGTAGGGCTGGAAAGTCCTCTGCTGCCCACTGAGGGTCCTCTGCTGCCCGGATGGCAGCGAATTAGATGATGAGGCGCCGGAGCTCTGGGTTATGCGGCCACTCCGGTCACCATGTTGGACACGCCCCCCAACATATAACTTTTTATCTAAAAAGCTGAGAACATATGCAACAAGAATTGTAATACACATTGGAAGGGCATGTCCTTTTGGATAGCAAATCCATGAACAATTGTTAAGAAACTTGTTGACCTTTTGTCTCTTTTTTTTGTAATATCTTTTCTATAAAGAAAACACTGGGACTGGAACTTGTATTTTGACACAACAAATTGGGATTGATTTACTTAAAGTGTTACTAAACCCAGGAACCTGCATTCCCTATATCTGGTCTCCCACAGTACACAGAACATGGAAATGCAATTACTTTAGTCAATATAAACTGCTAAATACCTTTTCTCATCAGCAGTTAGAGCAGTCTTGTGACTTCTATCAGTGTTCAGCAGACCACTGGTTAAAGCTTGCAGAATGAGTTTTCTTTCTGCTCTAGGAGGATGCAAAACCCCTAACCTCTGTCTGGCTCTGTGCTGATCACATGCACTCTCCCAAGAAAAAAAAACTCTCTAGCAATACACACTAAACTGAGCATGTACAGAATGGCTATGGGTTCAGTCTGTCTCATCAGGAGATAAGACATGGACATTTGAACAAGAGGAAGGGCAGAGAAGACTGGATCAAATGACCTATTTACACAATGCAGAGGATTAACCCCTTAGGTTCCACAGTGAGTATAACAAGCATGCTTTACTGCATATACAGACTGATTTTACTGT